>NW_026562414.1:0-610000 GCF_027474105.1 Poeciliopsis prolifica | reverse complement strand
ACATTGCAGAGTCTTCTGGAAATAAACCAAACTTCAATCTAGCAAGAATGCATACGCAACGTTTGATTTAAAATTCAGAACCTTTAAATATTTATTCTCGCTGTTCCTCCCTTTTCGGTGCAACGCTCAGGGTTTGGCTTGTCAACGATTCTATGCATCGCTGTTGTGCAGGAGCTCCTTTGATCAAGCCTTTCGAGGACAGGTCGCTTCAAATAACTTGTTCAAAGCCAAAGCTGGTTAAAGCCGCCAGAGTTTATTTAAAAATCAATCAGTCCTTTGCTGGGTTTTCTTAGCAAATGGATTTAATTAGCGTTATAAACAGCAGCATAAAAGGCAGGGCTTTCCAGCTTTGTAGAGCTTGTATTGTGAGGAGCTGAAACAGCTGTCTGTTGTTTAAGTCGTAGTGTATGCCCTTCACTGAAAGGCTTTAAAAACATTTACAGAGGGCATATTTTAATTAATCTTCCATGTAGTAATGGCCCCGTGCCACTTTGTTTAAAAGCAGATATCCAATTATTGAAACTGGTCTGAGACCAGACTTGATGGAACGGATATGTACACTTATGACCCCTGTTCTTCAGAGACAAAATACTTTGATGAAGTAGATCATTGTCCTGATTCAAAAATTATAATTAGTTCAGGCTTGTATTATATAAAAATCAGATTCCGTGATGTCAATAACCGAGTTACCTGTCCTCTGAGACTCGTCTTTCTTACAAGAGCGTTCACACATGCATTTTTTATGTGTGAAAACATGACGGTTGGCAGTATGGAAATGTGCAGCCTCGGGCTCAAAACTACTCGAGTTAATGTGGAGAAATGTCTTAAAACTAGATGCAAATGCGTTATATTTGTCTCATAATAAATGAAGCCCTCTCAGCTCAGGATACTGATATTTAGATCAACTCCTCACATTTAAGAGTTACATAAGAGAGGAGTGGAAATGCATGCAAAAATAGGAGTTGTGAAATTAGGTCATTTGCTGTGGAAAAATAATTTCATGAAAGGAACAAGTACATTTTCACAGGAACTTGTTGCATGCAGTCTCTTTAGGACATGCATTTGTTGCATTCTTGTTGAGACTTAAGGAGGAACCATCACATCTGTCTGAAAGTTTCATCTTCAGGTTCCTCCAGTTTGAGTTTTATCAAAAGGATAATCCTGCACACATCAAACATTGATGCAGGCTGCAACCCTAACCCTAACAAACTGTTCTGTAGAAATAATCGGTGTTCTAAATTTATGTAAAAATACTGGTGAATATACATTTGCTTGCTATAATTGTGATTGCTTTTAAAAATTCTAATAATCAAGAGAACAAGATCCTTCAGACAAGCGTCAGAAGTTAGCTTTCTCTGTCTCAGCCTCAGAGACAGAAGTGTACTCATTGAAGCTTGAAGTGCTTCACACTGAAAGGATTCAGTTGACGTGCTTCAGGCATTTGTTAAACAAGTAGGAGGGGGAAACTCAGAACCCACTAGAGGAGCTATTGACCTGGGAATGTGGTTCCCCGAAATCAGCTGAGGTGTCATTTGGAGAGGGATGTCAGGATTTTCCCTAAGTATCTGCTAACCCCAATAGTGGATGGATGGACAGCTTGTCCTAACCTTGAACCTTCATAAGTTGTTTATAAAATCTTCCAGCAGTTGTTTGCTCCTTCCTGTTTTATTCAAGCTTGACCTCATAAACAGCTGTACTGACCTCCTCTCACAGCGTATTAATGACACATGATATCTGTTAGTAGCCCTGACCTTTCTGAACATGCTGCGAACCCGGAACCTCAGCATGACTCTACACCAGGCACAAATATAACAGGTGAAAGTCCTGTTACAGGCACTGCAGAAAGCCTCTTGAGATGTAAAGAAAAAAGAAAAAAATATGAGCAGACATGACACTTTACGGTAGCGGATTCAACAAGTCACAGTGGATATACAAAACGTCAAACAGTGATGAAATGTGCTGTCTTTGTGCCTGGAGGCAATAAAATCCTTTGGAACATTTGCCTCTTGTGTGGGTCATTGCATTTGATTACAGATGAATGAATACCAATGGAGATGTAAATCAGCCACTGCTTGGAGAAAAAAATCAAGTGGCTTAAGAAAAGTAGTAAAAGAATTCCTTGGACAAATTTCAGCAGGATTTATTTCACTCACCACAGGAGGATATACTTATTCATAAAAGCAGCTCCAGTCAGGGAGAACAGAAGGTCCTTGAGGAGGAGTAAAAAGTCTGACAGTTTTAAAAAGGTAATGCACTCCTCGGTCAAAGAGATTTGCAGTTCTTCAAGCTGAACCTAGAGGTGGATGGTGTCGTCTGAAATTATCCCCAAGCAAAATTAACAATATAGTTTTACTTATGTAGTAGTAAAAGATATTCTTCAATACTTAGATGACATAATCTTTTGATCTTCTCATTCTGAAGATTGACAAGGAGAAAGAGTCTGTGATATTTCAAAAAGTAAAAGTAAATTACAAATTAAATAATTGACCTAATTTGGTAATATTTTCGATAATAATTTTAGGAGATGTTTTATTTTACTGAGCAAAACAATGTCTCAGCATTTTTTATATGATTTACTAATATAATTTTGTTTTCAGATTTTGCACACATTGTTTCCAGTGTGATAAACATTTTCAGAGGTTGGTGCCTTGAGGCTTTTCTTTCAGAAAAGAAATCCAATTTGACTGAACTAATCCTCTAACAGAACTGGGTCAGTGTTTTTTGCTTAAAATGAGCACCTTAAGCTCTCTCCTCATTTTCAAAAAGAAAAAAAATATATATTATGTGCACCTGCATTCAATTGTTGTCATTAACTGCATGTCTAAATATATGCTCTGGTCGGTAAACAGCTGTCTCTTCGAATTTTGCCTCTCAGGTTTCAACAACACTTTATTCCATCAGGAAAATGGGCTCAGTTTGTGGTAAACTATTAAGCTTAATGTCCATCAACAGAAAGCCAGCTAATAGCCCATTTCCTTGGAGATCTGGAGAGGCCATTTTCAAGACCGAATTATATGGCAGGGTAAGTGACCTTACCTATAACAAGATAGACATGTGGTAAGGCCTCTGTGCACTATCTCAAGTGTGCTGTTATGTGGAGTGGAGATTTATGAGCCAGGGAATAAGATTTCGAACATTTCTGAAAGATGATGATAAATGAAGATGCATTTGAAAGCATGTGATCATCCCTGGCCCACACTGACCTTTAACTATATTATTGATTAGTTGTGCAAGCAGCACGTGTGTGTTCGCAGGCGTGGGCGAAAAGCTTTTGAAGATTGATAAAAGGCTTTGCTGGAATGTTTTTCTTTTTTTTTTCTTTTTTTTTTTACAGGGCATTAAGTTTCATGATAATAGTATTAAATTTCTAAAAGCAGAAGCAGTCTGACTTTTTCTCCCACCATGACAAAAGCTTTTAACGAGTCTAACAATTTCTTTTCTTATTGTAGACTTAGCCGAACGTCAAAAGGTTAGTGTGACTAAAGAAATGTCAACGATGAAGAGAAAAATGGGCCCTACAGCAGATAAAAAAGGCCTTTTATTCTTGTACGTGTTCTTTTTTTTATACATGTTATATTTAGGGGATTTTCTTTTAAACTGTTATCCAATGAAGTAGATAGAATTTGCCGAGACCAATTAGTGTTACTCTTGTCCATAACTGCATCTATAAACCCAAATGTGAGAGCCTTCATTTTGCCTCAGCTTTACAATCACAAGACCTCAAACCGTGATAATCCATCAAGAAGCTGCATCATCTTCAATTTTTAACATATTCTGTTCACATAAAACCAATATTTTGACATCTGATATGCTTTTGATGTAACATATAAAGCCCTTGTTGCAATGTGTCTTATTTTACCTTACTGGTGTATCTAAAGATCCCATTTTTGCTCTGCACTCAGTATGTGAGTGTCCTCTAGTGGTTGAGTTGTTATAATCTGAATTAGTTAATAAATAGTTCCAACCCCCCATGTCAGACCATTTAGAATTAATGAAGCAAAACTGAATCTAATTTCATCAGTGTAGACTGAGTCTCTGCAAGGCGTTATGTGTCATTCAGTAATATTTCCAGTTGAGGTTGCCGCCTAAAGTAACATTGTGCAAATTTCAGTGGATGTCACTGGATGTGAGGTACATGTTGGGTCAGTAAGTGGCAATGCAGCTCTGCTCTCCCATCGCTCTCTGCTGGGCTACAGCAGGGAACAAATTGGTTTGAATATAATTAAAACCAAATGTCTGGCTTTAGAAAAGCCAGTTTTGTTTTACTGATGATTTGTCATCTTGTGGAGAGGAACCCTGATATACTGACTATAATTAATATGGAAAAAGCTGCCAACATCAATGTTGTGTTGTAAATTGTCTAATATATACAGCTATCAGAAATAATATCTACATTTTTACAACTTGAAAACAGAAACTGCCTGAAAAACCTTTCTGTGACCTCTTTGGTTTCACTATTGTTCAGACATCAGTAGTAAACACCAACTGGCAGCACACCAGCCAGAAAACACTATACCTACTAATTATTGCCATTTCTCCAAGAAACGCAGAGTTGTCCACTTAAATATGTCCAAGCCTGGGGGTTTTGAGAAGCACAAACAGATTAAATGTCCCACCTCAGAGGAAGCAGGAGTTATAAGGAAAGAGGAGAAGACTCACTTTCCTCAAAACAGATGCTCAAGTCCTGAGGGGGTTCTAATAAAAGAGAATTAGGATTCAAACCACTTCCTCTACCTTTAACCTTCAGGATGCAGTTCAAACATAAAGAAAGACATACATCAAACGTCTTAAGTTTAGTTTTCCGCCTTTTGGGGAACATCTATGAGCGAGGTTTCATTTCCATAAGTTCTGGCATCCAGAGACTGCTATGATTTATGTTTAATAAGAGTTATAAATTAGAGCCCAGCACACCTCAGTGTGATCGAGGCTGCAGGACCGGAGTGTGTGGGCACACCGATGGTACACACAAATACAAATAAAGAAAATGGCCAAAGAAAGAAGCAGATATTTAAACACATCCAGCAGAGGTCAGTTTCAAGACTCAGCCATTTTTATTGCCCACACACCCATGCCCACGCACTGAACATCATTACAAACAAAAGGGCATCACTGAAACAATGTAGCAATCTGTGATGCAGCCGATTGAGACAGATTTGTTGCAAGGCTGCTCTGCATGAATCTTACAAGAGAAAATCCTTCAATTTCACACAATTCTTCACCCATAAAAACGTGGGATTTGACTGCAGCTGTCTGTTTCTGTCCAGTATTTTTAGTTCCTGTGTTTGAACACTGCAATTATTTTAGCAGGCATAGAATAAATGGAAAATTTTTGTACTTTGTTTTACAACCAGATCAATTCTGTAAATGGAAGGCAACAGATATGTGATTTCTGAAAATATTTGCTATTAAAATTGAAAAAAAGTAGAAAGATTTTCATTTTTACAATGGAAGCACTCAATGAAGTTCAGTGTGACTAATTCCCTTTTGAAGTAAAAGTCAATGACCTTGCATAGTTTAGTTTTATGTAAGCCTCAAGGACTTATATATTTTGAAAAATATTATCAGATATTTAATTGATCATTTGTGCCGACACTTGAAAATTGTTCACAGACACGGTTTCTAGTCAAACTAGGACTGAACAGTTTTGCAAAGGATGTGGAACCACTTTAGTCTCTAGACATGCAACTCTGATCGAGACACATCACCAAAGACTTGTGGCAGCAACTCCGGTGGAAAATCTTTCTACAGACTCAGGGGAGACGACCTTCACTACACAATGACGATTAGCACTTTTGTCTACTGCATGGAATCCAGTAGACAAATAAAATACACTGACGGTTTTGGTTGTAGCATAACAAAACGTGAAACAGTCTGTTTGAAAAAGCATTGTAAATTGATTCATGGCATGCACTTCAAGGACTTTAGAGAATTTGAAAATATTAGAAATTAAGAAAACACCGCAGGAGAACACCGCAATGTTTATCATTATTTGTTTACTTGACATGCAACCAAAACGGGAACAAAAGTAAAATATTTACGTTTCTGCATTTTCTCACTGCACCATTCATTGTAATCTTACACCAAGCTGGCTGTGAGTTAGAGATGAAATTTGCTGATTTTTTAGTGTGTTTGGGTTATCACACGTCACCTCTGTCTCAAAGAGAACATTTTGCCGATGGTTGGTGAGCCACCTCCACAAGTACTCCATCTTCCCATCACACTCCCAGGGGTTCCCTGTCAGGATTATCTGCACAGAGGGATTAACCCCATCCAGCAGGCCTGTGGGAAGGTGGCGAAGCCGATTCTGATTCAGCAGCAGAAGCTCAAGGTTTTGAAGTCTGTGTAGGAGGTTCCCTGGTAGATCCTGAAGCTGATTCTCCTGCAGGTACAGGTATTTTAGATTTAAATTATGAGAAAATAATTGCGGTTTTAGGGTTCTTAATTTGTTCCCAGCCAGATTTAACGTCTCCAGGTGATGCAGGTTCCTGAACACATCGGCGTGTAACTCTTGAAGACTGTTACCGTCCAGATCCAGGGTCTGCAGAAGGGGGAGTTTGTGAAGCAGAGCGGCTGAGATGCTGGTCAGATGGTTACCGGACAAATCCAGATAGAGAAGGCTGCTGTTGCCAGAAAACCATGCTGGGTCGGCTTCCAGCAGCTGGTTATTTTTTACCACCAGGTTGCGAAGCGAGCTGTTACTGAACACATTCGCAGGCAATTTAACGAGCTTGTTCCCTGTGAGATCCAACGTGTCCAAGTGGGATATGGAGACCAATAGATCTGAGGAAATGTTTGCCAGATTGGTGTGATAGAGCTGCAGCTTGTTTAGGAACGGCACAGCGCCGAGATCGCCGGCAGTGATGCTGCTGAGGTGAGTGTTTTGGATGGATAATAGTGTGGTGTTGGTAGGAATACCAGTTCTGGGAAAAATTGTGAGGCCACCTTTGCTGCACACCACCTCTGCAGCTGAAGGCTGAAAAGCGCATGAGCAACGATCCGGACACGAGTGAGCACTTCTGCTTTTGAAGTCAAATTCAGCTAGTGCAATGAAAGTGACCAGGAGCAACAGCTTCATCTCTGCTGCGAAACACTGGAAAAAAAAAAAATCACTTTAAGAATAAATCAACACTTTGTCATATAAATGGTTCTTGTTAACGTATGCCTACCTGAAAAGAGCAGCAGGGACTCGTCTCTTTTCAAGTCTGGACTGTTTTTCCACACAAGGCTGAGCATATTAGGACAGCGAATCAGGGTGAAATGTTGCAAAAGGCAAACAGAACAGAGCAAATAAAGTGGCTACCGTTTTCCTGTACTTTGAAACAGCAACAATGTAGCCAAGCAAATCAATAACTTTTCCTTTCTGTGTCGTAAAAAACCTTTTCAATGCATATACTATTGCAAAGGATTTCGTTAAGTATGCATAAACTAAAAGCAAAAATCCAAAACACATCCAAGGCTGATTCACATATATGTTTATTATAAAAGAGATGTGTGGGAAGAGGTGATAAAGACATGTCACTTAAAGCCTTGCTACTACATTCACATTCAATCCTGGTTGAAATTCAACAACAGAAGACAAAATAGTCGTATTCCTCTCTTTTTATATTATCGACATGTGAAATGTAATTTATTAATTGAAGCAGAAACAGGTGGGATTTTTTGTTAGATTTCAGAACCACTGTCAAGCACTTAGTATTGATAGAAACCCATCTAATACCATTTTATATTTGAAAAGACTGAAAGAAAAAATAAATCTCATAAAAATAAATCTCATAAAATTTTTAAATGGTCCCAATCGACACCTAATTATGGCATGCTGGAACAATTGCTCCAAATTTTAATCGAAAAGGAACACGGCTAGATTAAAACTCTTGCAGTAAACAAGTAGATGCAAGCTATGCTAAACTATCATTGCAAATTTCAGTCTAGTCCCGTCAAGCCTTTCTGAGAAGAGTCAAAGTCCAGAACAACCAGACAACTCTCTGGAGTAAAGGTAAATTATCTTTAGTACTTGAATTAACAAATGATCAATGAATACATGTCCTTGCCTAGACAAAAACAAGCAAATGGGGAATCTTAAACATTTAGTTTGTATTAAATCTTGTTGATATTAAATGTTTCTTAAAGGATAGCTAGAGAACTAAGAGTAAGCTTTTTCACTGCAATGTCAGGACGAGCCAGAATCTAGTTTGGAGCACATAACTTCTTGTCCATATTAGGAAGCCCCAGTAGCTAAAGCTAACTGCTAACCCAAAAGGACTTCAGTCAAGAAAAAAAATTAATTAGCCATTTTATACATCTAATCACAGTCAGAATCAGGAAGGTTGAGACCCGATGTTCAGATCGTTTTCTGTAAGGGAAATTACTGAGCGCCCTGTGAGAGACTCAGGCAAAGCACAAGTGATGTTGTCTGCCAACAAAACCTTCTTGTTGTTCCTCTGAAGCCACCGCCACAGGTACTCTACTTCCCTGTCACAAAGTAATGGGTTGCCAGACAGGTCCAGTCCGCCTTCCTCAAGGGAGCTCAGCGAGTCAAGGAAACCTTTGGGGATGCGACTGAGCTGGTTGTCATCCAGACTGAGATGTGTGAGTCTGGTGAGTCCCTGGAGGAGGTTCTGTGGGAGTTTGGTGAGCTTGTTTTGAGAGAGAAACAGAGAAGTGAGGTTGGGTGTGAACTGGAAAACAGATGCATGCAAAGTCTCAAGCGTGTTGTTTTGCAGGTTTAGCCTCTCAAGTTTAGTCAGATGGTCCAAGGAGTTTGGTGGCATCTTTTCCAGGCGGTTGTTGGACAAGTCAATATTCTCTAGGTGAGGGAGCCTCTGAAACAAACCAACTGGGATCTCTGTTAGATGATTTTCAGAGAAGTCCAACCAGGTCAGGCTGCTGTTATGAGGAAGCCACTTTGGATCTGCCCGCTTAATCTGATTGTTCTTTAGAACCAAGTTTCGAAGTGGAGCATCGCCGAAGACGTCTACAGGCATATCACTCAGCTCGTTTCCGGTCAGATCCAACGTATGTAGCTGAGGAACGCCTCTGAGTAAATGAGACGAGAGGCTCTGAAGCTGGTTCCCATACAGATGGAGCTCTTTCAGAAGCGGCGTTGCTTTGAGGTGGTGTTCTGAGATGGAGGTGATGTTTGTCAGCTGAATTGTCAGCATGGTGGTGTTCTCTGGAAGACCCGCTGATGGATACTCTGTCAGAGGAACTTCATTACAAACGACCTCCATACTTGTGGGGTAGCATTTGCACAAAGCCGGACAGGAAAAACCACTGCGGCAGAAGAATGCCAGGAAGAGAAAAGCAGCAACACAGAACTTCATCGCTAAAATAAAACAGAATAAAAGCATGAAGGTTTAAATACCTGGACAGATATTGCAAAATGAGCGACAGCAAATAAAACTGTTCCGAAATCTATTCGAGTTTTCACAGGAAATGCTCAGAAACAAAAAAAAAAAAAAAAAAAGACTTACTGCGGTATTCCAGTTAAGGATCAACTAGACTGTTCCAGTAATGGTCACTTGCAAATTACTGTCATTTAAGGGGTCAAATCCTGTGATCTAATCATTACTTATTGTGTAAATAATGGAATGTTCCTGCACAGTCACTTTTCAAGGCCATGAAGTTGCAACAGAGTTGCAGGGAAAGTCCAAAACCTTAAAAGGGAGTATTTTTCTGTGTGACTGAAAAGATGCAGAAAAGGTCACACAGCAAGGGAGGGATTTAAAATTAATCTCTATCAGAAAACTGGTCATAACTGAGTCTTTTGGCAGGATAATGATCCAAAACAAATGGTGAAATCAAAAACACAAACTGTTAATCAGAATCAAATTGAAACCTCTTTCATGTTCTAAGAAAACCTGAGAAGACAACATGAGGAAAGATGCAGGAATCTGCAGAATCTCTCTAGATCGTCCAAATAGTAATTGTCAGAAATCCATTCCAGACTTTTCCAAAATTGTGAAATCTATTAGAAGAAGAACTGGTACACTATTGGACACAAGGTGGTGGGTTCAACAAATATTTCTCAATGTGGGATTTTCCCCCCTCCACTGAATAAGCTAAAATTCTGAAATTTTAGCTTATTCTACTGGGCCTGGCAACTCATTCATTTAAAGGCTTTTATTTGCACTAGAAGGTTCAAATATCAAAACCAACACAATGCAGAATTGATCTCAGCTGAATAGAAACTGATTAGTTTAAAAATGTAAATGAAGAGAATTCATAATGAGGAGGCAGTCGGCAGGTCGAGCAGGTTTCATCTGCTGGTAAGTTTTCCAAATTGTGGAGTCACGCTCATATTTAAAACTTTTGACATGGGATAGGATTTTAGCATTTGGAAACATGGAGAACCATTACATTATAGATAGTGGGAGCCACTTGGCTTTAGGGGTTTTGAAAGATTTATTTCGGACCAGCCCACTCAGTACTCATGCACTTGAGAGATACAGGCAGAAGTGTCCTAGAAAATTTCACAATTAAAACAGTCGCTTTAAAATACATGATCAGATGTCACTTAATGATCTAATTTTATTTTCTTAGAAAAATAATTGGAAAACATGCAGTGTTGTCCAAGATGGCCTGAAATACTACAACTATTTTAAAGCATCTAAAGCAGAAGAAAAGCATCACATCTTTCTAACTTATAAAAATTAAGTGAAAAAACTGAAATATGCATTGTCCTTCTGCAGATCAACTGTCTGCCAAGTTTTCAACTAATGGCTCTCTGGGTCAACATAGATTTTTCTGTCCTTTTTTTTTATATTGAGCAAAATAAATGGGGACAAACTGTCTTTGTGACAGCCTTGTAGTAGACTGCTGTTAAAAAAGGGCAACATTGGAATTTATCATACATTATTCTCAAATAACCATGGGGCTCAAATGATCATACACACACTATTTGACCATTATTCGTAGAAATATCTGGGCTCATTTAAAGTGCCATAGTTTAAATAGGTTTTCCTTTTCTTTCTTTACCAAATATTTATTTGGATTCAGTGTCCTGTTGGAACAACCACGTCCAGGTTTCAACCATCTAAGACAAATTTCTACCTGAGGAAAAGAAACTAAAATGATCAGAAACCACAGAGGCACACCATGCTGGGACCATCAGCAGAAACGCTTTTAGTGTCTGGATGGAAAGAACATTGTGTTGCTCTTCGATTGAAATGTGTTGCATAAATGTTACATTTTTCTCCTTATTTTGTACAATTTGCTGGCTCTTCATACCATGGACTCCTCCAGAGATCCTCAAATATTAGTCAGCATGCTTTGAAGTAAGACATGAATACACAAAATGGATCCTTGTAAGTTTTGTATGTTTTCTTTTTAATGTCCTGAATACTGAACTGAAAGAAGAAATACATTTCACATTATTCCATAATGCTGTGATGGCTATATTTAGTGTGATAAAACAAGTCCAGGACATTAAGGCTCAAAAAGGGTAAGCCCTCCCTCTCTAAAACTCTGTTCATACATTTACAGGATACCCTATATAATATGCCCCTGCAATACCCATAAAAATGTAACAATCATATAATATCAGGTCTGCTTTTAGTGTTCATAAAGAAGCAGAACATGTCACAAATGATTTTGAATGAGTCCATCGGTGAATATAAAAAAGGCCGTCTCATTATGAAGATGTGGTTGAGTTTCCTCTCATCAAAAATGACAAAAACCATCCCAGTTCTCATGACAACAGCCAGTTAATCTGAATCTCTGTCATGTGTTTCGCTATTATTTTCAGGCTTCCCCCCCCTTTACTCTTCATGTGCAGGCAACTGGGTCCATACAATCCACATGGATGAAAACACAGCCGGGGTTAACTGGAAAAGAGATGTAGGAAAAAAAAAAACAGAATAATGTGAGAAAAACTTGAGATGCAACCAGCAGAGTGGCAAGAAATCAAAGGCAACGCCCACACAAAATCCACACATACAAAAACAAGGAAGCTGCCCTGCATCTAAACCCATGAGGGCTGTAAAACACACACAAGAAAACAGACCAATCCAGGGATAAACTGCAGACATGTTTGCAATTGTGGTGAAGACTTGAAACATGCAGAAAACGCCGCCTACAAGGTTTGCATAAATTCCCTAAGCTTGAAGTTACACACTATAAGGCTCGTTTTGCACTCTTCTGTTTAATTTAGGGCTTACACAAAAACATGCTTCAGATAATAAATATGGCTCCTGGACGGTTTTCACACAGTTGTCATGCAGAGGTGGAGTTACCCTCTGACTCTGCGATTTCAGAAGAAAATATCATCATCATCATCGATCGACCAACTCCAGTCTTTCAGGTCTAACTCAAGCAGCCTGAAACAATGAGGGTTCAGGGAATGACATTTTGTTGATAGCAATACCTGCCACAGTCACCAGGGGACAGTGTGGAGCAAGGACTGACTTCTGGGTTACTGTGCATGTACATGCTGCTTGGTATGAGGCAAGTGTTAATTGGCACAGCAACAAAGCAGGTTGGGGCTCACCAGGCTTCTCCTACTTACAGTCTCCAAGTGTGAGAGATTTTAGAAATGTGGGGTCAGAGGTGAGGAGTTCAGGGGTCAGTGGAGAATGATGCGGAGCATAGGGCCAGTGCTGCAGGACGAAAGCCAGTTAGGGAGTGGCTGAGATGATAAAGCTTCAATAAAATACTCAAATAATGTGATTAGTGACTCTGCTAATAGGTCAGGAATAAGTGTGTTTTAGTGCCGAGTTCAGCAAGTGAAAATGACTCAGGAAGTCTGCTGAAAGCAAAAACACTCTGTCCCAGCAGCAGCTTTTTATGGCACAATAAAAGAAAAAAAAAAAAACTGCCACATTTTAACTACACAGAAGGAATTTGTCGACATATAATGGGTTTGCAAACGAAGATTTTTATTCTTAGTGTGGAAATGTTTGGAATTTTATTTCAGTAGAACCAGAATGGGGGAAGAAAGTATAGAAAATATTTCCATACTTTATTCCCTTTCTCATTGTCTAAATGTGGTGTTCTTTCTTTCGCCCTTGCTCCCTTCTTAATGTCCTATATTTATTCCGTTAGTCCAGTTTTGTGACCTTTTCTTATTGTATACTTCCCTCCTATCTTTTTGAATGTAGGACTTTTAACCTTGAGTCCTACATGTCTGTTTTCTATATTCTTTATTCTTTTCTTTCTTGTATCAAATCTTACTCAATGTTGCCCTAATTCCTTCCTCCCTTGATATTTATTCAATCGTTTTCTTCCTCCCTTCTTTCCTCTGCTCATTTCATTATTTGCATTCTTCCCATCTTTTTCTGTCCTTACATTGTTCTGACCTTTTTTATATCTTGCTCTTGAGTCCAAAATTGTCTTAATTCTTTCCATTTATTATTTTCATCCTCAATTGTGTTCTTCCTTCTTTCATTGTCTCCTACGTACCTCCTTCGTCCTTCATTCCTTGTCTTCCCCTCAATTTTTTATTTAATTTAATTTTTTTTCATGTTGTACATCCAGAAATATCTGCCATGAATTCATAATTTACTTAAGTTCTTCTCATTCTAAAACTATGTGCTGCTCCGAGGTGGTCATTCACATAATTCCAGTTAATCACATCAAAGTTGATGCCTTTAATGTTTGACAGGTAGGAATACTTCTGTAGTTACGGCATGTGATGATCAAAGCTTTGCCGCTTATGAGTTTGTGACCCGTTTCCTGTGTCCCTCACCTGGACTTGTCTGATGTCTGCGGCTGTCTGGCGGACGGTTTTTTCATGGCGCGGCGGTGGGACAGGCGAGGAGAGACCTTGGGGGAAGACTCCGGCGACACGTGAGGAGAGGAGCGTGGCAGGTACTGATCGGGGCTGTTCCCTGCTACCGGCGGAGGACTTAGTGTTGGATTTTTCTTCGGGATGCGCTTGAGGAGGTGATTGACCCAACGCTGTTGTTCCGTCTGGGAGCTGGTCAGCAGCAGCAGCTCTTTGGCAGTGGACATATCGTAGTTCACTAGGGAAGATTGAAGACATGAAAAGATTCAAATTAAGACCAAGATTTGAGCTTTTCAGTCTTTTTGTTCTAAGATTTTAATCAAATCACTTCAAATTAATGGTCCTCTTCACAGTTTGCAACAAGTTCAGTGGGGATAACTGCACAAAGATTTTTAGAAGCTCCAAAAGAGCTTGTTAAAGGAGAGAAATAACACCTTTGCATGGAGCAATAACGTCTTCTTTCTTGTCCAGATGGTCTTTGTGGTACTTGGTATGGCAGCAGCGACACTCGAGGGCCGCCGGAGGTTTGAAGACATTCCACAGGGGCCGGACGCAAGCCTCACAGCTGCAGGGCAAGTGGTACATGGTGCTGATGAACTCATGACCTTTGTGCATAATGTAGTTGGATCGTTCGCAAGGTGCGGGATCCTCCACCGCCTCCTGGTCACGTTTGCTCTCACCCTCTTTGGCATACAAGAGCTGAAGGAAAACAGGAAGGTCATGAAATGTGGTGCAAAAAAGGATTTACTTGATGATAATATTATGCACAAGATGAACCTGGACAGAAAGAAATCAGAGAATACCTGGAATATTCTAGGGATTTCTTTGACGTCTGCTCGGTAACAGTCAGTTTGAGTGATGGGTCGAACGTGAAATAGCTTACTGTAGGGGAAAAAAAAAATAAAAATAAAATCAGGCAGTTAAAGAAAGTTTCAAAAAATTATCTGTCTTAATATTTTGGCACTTATTAAGCAGAAATGCTTAATAAGTGACAAAAAAATGACAACTAAATAAATGTCAGACTAGAAAGATACAGTAGCATCAGTCAACTTGTCAATGGGCACTTTCATAAAAGTGATCTATTTTGCTTGAGATAAAGCAGTTCTGCTCAATGTTTTTTCTGTCCTCAAGACATAAAAAAAAGTTTAAAATTTGCTAAGTGTCAGCATCTCCTTAAGTAATTCTAAGTCACAGTTTCTACATCACTGTGAGAAAGTTAAGAGACGCCATTCCCTTTTTGCAGAATGATTTCCCCAGGTCAAATTCATGACACTTCCCCCTCCATGCTTCAAATCATAAGATTCTTTTTCTTGAATTATGTGACTGGGTCATCTGTACTCTGTCCAACTAGTTTAGTTTTGATTAATCTGTTCGAAGAACACTAATCAAAAAGCCTTGGTTTTAATCAACCCTTCATGTGTGTCTTATGTTTTCCTCCGTGCTTACCTCCTCTGAAAGTTAAACCTGTGCAGTCTCTGATTCTACAGAGACCAATTGCTGTAGAATCAGAATCTGCACAAGACACTTGCCAGAGCCTACTATAAGTTCTATGATGACATTTTTGAGAACATTTTACTATTTACTTTTGAGGTGAACCCGAGTGTACAGTAAGGCCTGAGTATAATATTTTTTAGTGCAGGGTTATGACAACATCTTGAGAATATCACTGAATCCCTTAACAGACCCATGAGGCTCTAACCACCGTGTTCCCTCTGAATCTAACAGGCAGCAGTGTGCCAAACTCAATGTCTGAGGACTAGACAGAGCAAAACCTATTAAAAATGCTGTGTGAAGATATTCTAATCAACTGTGCATGATGTGTCAGCCATCATGCACAGTTGCAAGATATTATTATGTTAAGATTTTATATATTTATACGACACATTTCTGAAGATTTGAGTACCAGTTTTTATTGTTTATCTTTAACCCTTGAATGTCTCGGTATTAGTAGTAAAACAAATAAATAAATAAAATGTTTTTGGCACTATTGGCCTTTTATTGACAGTTGCCAGACAGAACATGGGGAGAGTCCCAGTATTGATATCAAGCATCCATATCTAGAAATGTGTTCAAAAGATACACAGGCTGGCATTGGGTGTGGTCATTTTTTCATGATTGTTTTCCCCCAACGTTTTACCACAGTTCCCATTAGATTTCGTTAGTAATCCTTGTTTAGTACGAGTGGGTTAGATGTTCAGCTTTCAGTGACTCACTCGATGTCCAGGGTCATGAACGGGTTAGCTTGTTCTTGGTCCATCTGACTGTTGTAAAACAAGATTTTCTTACTGCTTATGACCACATACTGCAAAAGAAAAGAAAATAAAGGATCAAAGATTGCTAAAAACGAAGAAAACACAACCCTTAAATACAAGAAGCACTGTTAGACTGATTACTTTTTTGTCCCAGCCAAATCGCTTTGTGTTTTTGGAAGGAAGTGAGATCCAGTCCTCCAGCCTGGAATCTAAGGAGCAGAAAGGAAAAAAAAAATAAAATAAAAAATACAACAGGAAGATGCTGGCATTAAAAGGACAGCCTTCAATCACTTAAAATAACACCTTCACATTTTTAAGTGTTTGTGGCATTTACTTCAAGCAAGGCACTCATTACTCTGGGAGGAAATGATTCATTGCTAAGACAAAGGATCTTCAGACAGGAAATCCTGCTTCCTTGCTGTCATGGAGCGCAATTAGTAATGACAGCAGTATTTACAAGAAAATGTGCACACAAAGCAAGGAGAGGATTTTGGTAGAGAAGGAAGAATTAATCTTGAGTCTGTAAAAATCTCAACATTAATTCAAGTCTGTCTCAATTTCAGGACAGTTCAGCAGTGCCATGCTATGGCTTTCAATGTGTTCCGCAAACACTGAAAGTCAAACCAGGGAGCGGATTAGCTGCATTAAAGTAGTGACAAGCCCGAGGACAAAAATTGCTAGAAACAGTTTTAGCAAAATAGGGTTGCGTTTCAGACTTCCACACCATGCAGGGTCACCTCCAGCTTCTGGCTCACGGGACGGCAGATAGGTCAGAGCCAGAGGGCGCTGCCAATGCTCCTTAGGCTCTTTGTCTTCTTCCTCATCTTCGGACTCAGAGTCAAACAGAGCCCGGGTTAAGTGAAGGTTGGGCCGAGTGTCAACGCGGACAGATTTGTGCGTGCGCTGGTAGGTGAAGGACATTGACTCGGCGGTGTGAGAGTGAGTAATGCTCACTGTACAGGAGCACGAAAGCAAGGACGTAGTGAGGAAAAATAGAAAGCATTGAGAAAGAAGTGGAAGAAGCAAAGAGTTGGAATCCATGCAGAAGTTTGTCGGAGGTTTCAATAATGGAGTTTAAAACCATGAAATATGTAGCGACGATTTCAGTTTGAGGGCCTACCTGGGAATCCGTCCGCCATTTCCAAATCGTTGATGCTGCTGATGCTGGTGGAGTCCAGAGAGTGAACACTAAGGGACGTAATCTGACACCGAAGCCGCTCGATGTCGCTGTCTTTACTATCCAGAGCCATCTGCAGGTCCTGGCGCATGTGGGTCTCTTCGATCATCATCTGTGCACACAAACACTCAAAACTGAGTTGGGTACATGTAAAGTTGACTTAGATTTCTTGTAATTTAGATTTTTCTTAGATTCAATTGATCCAGAACAAACAAATAGTGGTACACAAAGTTTTTTTAAATTTATTCTTTAGCGTTGGCTCAGAATTTAAATTTGTCTGATGAACTTTTTCACATTACAGTGTTATAGAGTCATCATGGGCATGAATGCTCCAATAATTTGTGTTAGTTACTCTCAACTTTGGCCATCATTTTGAATGAACTGATAATTTAAAAAATTAATTTCCATAATTTTTGAACAGTTGGGTTCAAGAGGTTTTCTTTAAATCACACAGGATCAAATGTCATATGGGCACAGGATCAGATATACTCAGACACTCCCACTTAAACTTAGATGATTGTCTATCAGTAAGATGCAGGGATGCAGGAGTTTGTGCATATATTTGAGCTTACATGACTACATTTTTGAAAAACCCACAATGAATTCAAATAGGAATCCATTTTTGGTTTTGAAAAAAAAAAAAAAAAAAAAAAAACACTCAAGCTTTATATTTGATTATAAATCTGTCCTGGAAAATAACTGCTGAGCCACATCACCAAAATTAATAAGTTAAGCATGAATATGACGTGTGTATTTAAACTTCTGACCTAATCTCAACATATAGTCATGGGTTCGACAAACAGTTTATTCCTCTCTTGTCTGCATTGAAAATAAAGGAATGTCAATCTACATCCAGCTCTGCAGAACAAGCTGACCAGTAAAAAGAAAATGCATCTTTGTTTGACGTTTCAAAACAGCAGATGTTTTCTGGTAACAAGTATATATTCTGGGTGTATTTTGGGCATCGTGGGTGCACTGACCGCCTGCATGTCATCCAGCTCCTTCTGGTATTTGAAGATGATGCTGTTAAGGTTCTGTCTCTCTGCTTTCAGCTCCAGCTGCAGCTTCCTGTTCTCCTTCTCCTTCTTGTGCACCTCTGAGTCGACAGCTCGGACGCCCCCTCGCCCCTTCTCCTTTTTCTGGTTCATCACCTCGGCCAGCTTGTTCACAGCCTGGGAGCAAAAAAAAAAAAAAAAAAAAAAAAAAAAAAAAAAAAAAAACAAGCTGCAGTAAAACAAAGCTCTTTTGTGGTAAATATAAACCCGGGGAATAAGCGAAGAGGGCTGCAGGAATCGATGCTGCTGTGAGAAAGGGAATTTTTATGCTTCTTTGCAGATGTCCAGAGTTTAATACAAGCCTGTAGCATTGAGCTATTCTTAACAAAAGCTGGCATAACAGAGGTTATCTGTTTTTATCTTGAGAAGTGTAGAAAATATGCATATGTTTTCAGACCTGTGTAGGTCCACACACCTGAATTTTCAGAGTCCTTTCAGTCTGTACTTGTCTCTCAAAAGTCACTTTTAGACTTTCCAGCTCCTCCTTCAACTCTTTGGCTTTTTGCAGTTCTAGAAAGGCAAACATGCATATAATTTTAGTAGTTATGGACATATATATTCTTCAATACATATAAAGTCACATGACAAAATAGGTTTATTTTTATCTGGGCAAACTGGTCTCAAAAAATAAAAAGGAGACTAATCTGGAACTGGTGTTTTGAGAACCATTTTATTTTACTATATAACCTCCATCTTGGTTAGACAAGTAAAACTGTGATCAGTGCAGAAAGTAGAAAGAGTGTTTAGTTATCTGTAGTTTTGAAATAGAGTGTTTGAAGTAGACCAAGACAGCTTTCACACCCGTCATCTCAAATTGTCCTTTTGTGGAGATTTATTCTGTCCGGTGCTCATAAGCACAATGGGAGCCTCACCTTGCTGAAGGTCTTTGAGCTGGTTGTTCAGCTCTTCTTTCTCACTGGCCAGGTTGGCCACGTCCACTGTCAAAGTTCGGTTGGACTCCTCCAGCTGAGAAAGAAGACAGAGGAGATGTGAGCTGATTCTGGCTACAGACAACTAATCTGTTGAAGTTATTCAAAAACAGAAGCCTGCAGGAAGCAGAAAAAGTGAAGGTACCAAAACATGATGGTGCTTGCTGCTGATCATACTGAGCATCTATTTTCTTTCATGCCTTCGCTTTTTAGGTTACTGATATGACTGTCAGCACTTTGTAGTTGAAACTAAGCTGAATATTTTATATGTAAATTAGAAATGTGAGTCATGAATGCAAACAGTCAGGGGATTCAAGTCTCTTATCTGAGAGTTGCAGATACCAGAGTGTTACGTTGGAAATGTAAACAGACTCAATGAAATAAATACCTTTAGAGATAAAACTCCCAACATTTTGCTAAATAAATCATTTCAAAAAACAAACTGTTGAATATAAGGTTAACATTAATGACATCAAAGCAGAAAAATGATGAATAAAAAAATGGTTTTCCAATAATCTTAGCATTTTTGTAAAATATAAAACAAAGAATGATTTCTAATAGAGTTTGGTAAATATATATATATATAAAAAACATCAATCCTTACAAGAAATACATTTTTGGATAAATCACCTTCTACAAGTTTACTTTAAATATAATCTCTAAGCCTTTGCTTGCTACATTTTAGGTGTTGTTGATATTCAAAAAACACATTTTGTGTAATTTTATTATACTGTTTAAACTAATTAACTTTATTGGCATTAATTTTAAGAAAAATATTTTAGTGCAAATATTTTCTGTATGATGCCGTCAAGTCTGTAAGTGCTGAGGCCAAATAAAACATTATTCTACACGATTACTGCCAAACTCCAGGCCACGTGACCATTTCTCACCGAGCCGATGGTGGCCTCCTTCTCACTCAGCTCCTGTTTGTGTCTCGCCATCATGTCCTTGATCTCCAGCTCCTTCATGATCTTCTCCTTCTCCAGAAGCGAGTACTGCTCCTCGGCAATGGAGCGAGCCAGTTGTTCAGAATCCGCTTTGGTCAAACTGCTTTCCAGCTGTGCTGCCAGAGAATCCCTGATCAGGGGACAGAAACACATGAACCCTTATTAAGCTGCTGGAGCTGGATACATTTTTGAACAGAACTAAATCCCAGGCATCATTATGCCAGTTAGAAATTTTCTGCCTGTGGCGAGTCGGAACACAAGTAATCAATGACATTTTTGTCATTGACAGATCTTCGAAAGAATGCTGAACCAGCTTCTTTAACAGTAAACTTTTTATATTTGGGACATCTCCAAACTTCCATAATGGTGTAAAAAATTATGTTCCGTTTTTTTGGCTGCAGGATGAATTCACTGGGAAGCAAAGGCACTAATCTGGGAAGTCTGCTCCATTGTCAAATGCTAGATAGTACAAGCTTTCTGGTTTTGAGACACAGCAACTCACACTAACAGTGCAAGACAAACATCCATAACAGCTGAACTCCTTCAGATTTTGCCACAAATTTCAATGTGTTTTACTGAGGTTTTATGAGGAAAAAAACCAACAAAATATCTAGTAACTGTGAAGTTTAGGGAAAACTAAACCACTTCAAAAAATGTTGGCAAAAATGATAATGGTAATGGCATGATAATGCAAGGAGACCCTTTCAAGGGTCAATAATTAGGCCCGAGCAGCTAAGCGCTGCGAAGGCCTATTGTTTTCCTATTGTTTATTAGGCCCGAGCAGCTGAGCGCTGCGAAGGCCTATTGTTTTCCTATTGTTTATTATTAGGCCCGAGCAGCTAAGCGCTGCGAAGGCCTATTGTTTTCCTATTGTTTATTATTATTATTATTATTATTATTATTCTTCCACCCAAATGAATTGGCTTTTTGGGGGCTTTATCATATTCAAAAACTCACCAAACTTGGCGGAGGCCTTAAGCCTGTTTAAAATTTACGTATTTTAAAGTCGTCGAAAAAATTGCAACAGAAATGGCTCTACGGCGCCACCTAGAAATTGTAAAAACACCCCTTTTTTACCCTCTGCTATTCACTTACTCATCGTAGAGAGATAAAATTTGGTACACTTGTAGAACTCCCCAAGACGCTCAAAATTTACAATTAATGTCATAGTGCAAGTATCACAGGAAGTGAACCATTTTTGATTGAAGTTCCCATTTTGACCCCATTTTTGCCGATTTTTGCCATTTACAGCCTTCATATTTGATCTATCTCCTCCTAGGGATTTTGATTGATCGACTTCAAACTCGGTCAGTCTGTTCATAAGGCATGTCCCATCTAAAGTTATCTAAACGGTGAGTTTTTGAGTATGCTGAAGGGGGGTTAGCAGGGGTCAAAGTTCACCTACTCGCCATAAATAAATAAACTGCTATATCTCCTACACAGAAACTCACAGAAGCATCAAAGTTTCTGTGATTGATCATCATCGCGTGTCCTACAATACCCTATGGTCGAATGATGACATCACTTAGGCCACGCCCCCTGAGAACAGGAAGTGTCATGTTTTACTGTCAAAGGTCGCTATCTGACCCCTTTGACCTCATCAACATAAAACTGTGCCCAGACACAGAAGACATGTTGGTGTATTGAGGATTCCAACCCCGACCAGCTTCGATGGAGCAGGTGGGCGTGGCGGCGTGGCGAAGTGACCTGTAACGCCATTGCCATACGTTTGGCTCTCAATTTTATTTTTAAAGTTTTATTTTTTTTAATAATTTTGTTTTGTGGGTTAGAGTACAAACATTCATTAATTTTGGCTAGAAATAATACAAACATCGTCATTCAGCAAAACTTTTATTGTGTTACTCAGCCCGGCTGAGTAACACATTCTGGTCAGTGTTGATGGAGTACGACTGGCCCCTGGTGGCGCAATACTGGTACTGCTGGCGCAATACCATTATTGCGCCAGCAGGTGTCAGTGGTACTCCATCAATGAGAAAACAGATTAAGTTCGGTTTTTTTTCCGACGGCCGTAAAACGTTTCCAGCGCGTCTGCCGTGAGATTTCCAAAAGGACAGCGATTACATTTAACCTGAAATGTTATATGTAAGCCCTAAGATAATTTTTGTTGGCTTAAAACACGGAGTAAATGTAGCGTTTTGTTAATGACTGTTATTTCCTACCGCAAGTAAATGCATCATTTCCCTCGTCTCTGCCTTAATGGCCAGTCAAGGGCAAAAACAAATTTAAGCAATTTGATTGGTTGAGAAGGACTGCACGTACTGTAGCTGTGCTAATACTTACTGTACGTACTGGCAGTCGGCAGGAGATCGTACATGGTTGAGGTTCGGCGCATTACGCTGTGGACTGTACATTTTTTTTACTAAACTGTTGGAGCAGCTAAGTTTTCCTGAACATTATGCCTGGTTTATGGAGCCACAGAACCGGACCACGCTAACGTTTGCTTCGGTTTTGGAGCTGCAGACCCGAATGACGCTCATGAGCCGGAACGGTCTGTTGGAGAGGAGTTTTATTGCCGTTCGTCTTAAAATGGTAACTGGAGATGCGGTGAGTGAAGCTCAGTTCACACTACACGATTTTAGAAAAGTCGGCCAATTCTGAAAACGTGAGAGAACACACACTAGCCTATTTAAAATCGTAGGTGTAACGGGTTCGTTCTAAGAGTGTGAGGTTTCACTCGAACACATTCTAATACCAGCTACGAAATACCTTCAAATTAAAATTCTGCGCTACCACAGCTGAATTTGGAGTAAACAAACAAACATGGACAACGACGTTGAAGTGGTAACTTTAGTTTGCGGACTTATTTTAACCCAAAAAAGACGTAACCAAAAAATCAAAGCTTTGGATTAAGAACTGGAGATATCGTAAGCAAGGATTATATTTGTTGCATCGCAACATGGAGGTGAGTTTTTTTTTTTTTTCATAAAAATACTGTTTTCAATGTTTTTAGAAAATCAAATGGGAGTTATCCTTTCCCCCCAACTGACCGCGAAAGCTTAACGTAGCCTATTCCAGCTCCTTTAATTGAAACTTATTATATTGTTTAAAATTGTATTATGACTGCAGAATAAAATCAAATGCGCCATTTCAACCAAAGATTGGAATGTGCTTCTCAACCAGATGTACTCTGTGCAATAATTTTATAATTACTTTCATTAAAAGATAAAAAAAAGTCGGAGGAACACCACAGAGATTGGATGAATGAGCAAAGATGATTAAAGACAGTCAATATCCCCGATTTTAGATCAAAGCGGTCCCGACGTTCCACCGACTGAACTCGATCAGTCGTAACACACCACACACTACAGGATGATCGGTTACGATTGTTGAGAGTGACAATCTTACAACGTTCTGAGTTCTTAAGACTGATACATTGGGGTTGTAATATTTACTTGGACCACTTGCTGTGATTAATACCTAATTATTGAGAGAGATTAAACCTGTGCTTTTGTTCTAATGTACTGAAAGTTAACTGTGCTCTCTGAATGTGCATTGCCCTTGGTTTATTACTGATCAGAAGGGTTTATTAAACTGATACATCTTAACCTTTACCATTTTCCTGACTCATTTTAGGAAAATGTTAAAGTTGCACTGCATTTAGAACTCAGTTGCAGTTAACATCAAAGCATGTGGGTGTGGCTTAGTGTAAAACTTTCACTATTTGCCATGAAACATAAACATTAAAAAAACTTCCAAATGCAAGATCACAGCTGCATCACACTTCCTGTGTTTCTCTATAGAACAATCCTGAACACATTTCCATGGTCACTTGATTAAATCACCCTAGCCCCAACCACTTTTCAAAGGCAATCACCAGTTTTTTCTCCTGTGAGTTTTACTGTTATTGTATCATATATGGGTTTCATCATGTGAATACTGACTTAAAACGACAAGATGATGAACTCTGTGAATGCTGGCTGCTGACCAAACCGCATTGGGTGTAGAAATGGCGAACTGCAGTTCTTCACCATGTGCATATAATAGGCTCTAAATGATACGTTGATCATCCGACTGGCGCCAAATTGGATATGTATGACCTTTGTTGACCTCTAAACACCCCAACAACATTGAAATGTATTTTGACTCCACTGCGCCAACTACATTAATACGCCAGCTATATCTCCTCGCTATATCAACGAATCTGCACCACATTTTTTGTGCGTCGTCAGGAAGTGCCGCCGAACGCATCGACGCGTACCGCCTGGTGGACGGGCGCGGAAACCGCGCAACGACTTCTGTGTTAGAACGTGGGGAGCGTTGATGGAAACGGAGCAACAGTTTCCGCGGTGCGGGCGGAGGTGCTGAAAACCGCGTGAGAGTATCTGTGGTGGCTGGCGTCGGGCGGCGGTTGCTAGTACCCTGCGGTGGCAATAGGCCGGAGCGGCGCTTGGCTGCGAGGGCCGCTCGAGGCTGCTTGCAGCTTTAATTATTATTATTATTATTCTTCCACCCAAATGAATTGGCTTTTTGGGGGCTTTATCATATTCAAAAACTCACCAAACTTGGCGGAGGCCTTAAGCCTGTTTAAAATTTACGTATTTTAAAGTCGTAGCAAAAATTGCAACAGAAATGTCTCTACGGCGCCACCTAGAAATTGGAAAAACACCCTTTTTTACCCTCTGCTATTCACTTACTTTATCGTAGACACATGAAATTTGGTACACTTGTAGAACTCCCCAAGACGCTCAAAATTTACAATTAATGTCATAGTGCAAGTATCACAGGAAGTCAGCCATTTTTGATTGAAGTTCCCATTTTGACCCCATTTTTGCCGATTTTTGCCGTTTACAGCCTTTGTATTTGATCTATCTCCTCCTAGGGATTTTGATTGATCGACTTCAAACTCGGTCAGTCTGTTCATAAGGCATGTCCCATCTAAAGTTATCTAAACGGTGCGTTTTTGAGTATGCTGAAGGGGGGTTAGCAGGGGTCAAAGTTCACCTACTCGTCATAAAAAAATAAACTGCTATATCTTTACACAGAAACTCACAGAAGCATCAAAGTTTCTGTGATTGATCATCATCGGGTCTTCTACAATACCCTATGGTCGAATGATGACATCACTTAGGCCACGCCCCTGAGAACAGGAAGTGTAATGTTTTACTGTGAACTGTCGCTATCTGACCCCTTTGACCTCATCAACATGAAACTGTGCCCAGACACAGAAAACATGTTGGTGTATTGAGGATTCCAACCCCGACCAGCTTCGATGGAGCAGGTGGGCGTGGTGGCGTGGCGAAGTCACCTGTAACGCCATCGCCATACGTTTGGCTCTCAATTCCACATTTTCGGGCCCAGCTGCTGCAAACTCATAAGGATGGACCCTCATCCACTCCCCAACAGGAATCCATCACAATATTTGGTGGGCGTAGCCTAATTTCTCTATAGCGCCCCCTAGAAAACTTTAAATGATCAGCCCCAAGCCATGCTTTAACCTACAAATACGAAACTTTGTACACATGTGTACCTTGTCAGGACGTACAAAAAGTCTCTTGGAGCCATGGTCTAAACCCCACAGGAAGTCAGCCATTTTGGATTCAAGTTCGGTTTTTGACCCCATTTTTGCCGTTTACAGCCTTCATATTTGATCTATCTCCTCCTAGGGATTTCGATTGATCGGCTTCAAACTCGGTCAGTCTGTTCATAAGGCATTTCTCATCTAAAGTTATCTAAACGGTCAGTTTTTGAGTATGCTAAAGGGGGGTTAGCAGGGGTCAAAGTTCACTACTCGCCATAAAAACATAAACTGCTATATCTCCTACACAAACTCACAGAGGCACCAAAGTTTCTGTGATTGATCATCATCGGGTCTCCTACATTACCCTATGGTCGAATGATGACATCACTTAGGCCACGCCCCCTGAGAACAGGAAGTGTAATGTTTTACTGTGAACGTTCGCTATCCGACCCCTTTGACCTCATCAACATGAAACTGTGCCCAGACACCGAAGACATGTTGGTGTATTGAGGATTCCAACCCCGACCAGCTACGATAGAGCAGGTGGGCATGGCGGCGTGGCGAAGTTACCTGTAACGCCATCGCCATACGTTTGGCTCTCAATACCACATTTTCGGGCTCAGCTGCTGCAAACTCACAAGGATGAATATTTATCCACTCCCCGACTGGAATCCATCACAATATTTGTAGGGCGTGGCCTAATTTCTCTATAGCGCCCCCTAGAAAACAGCAGCCCATAGGTTATGTTGTTATTAATTATTTAAATATACATTATTATAACTTTTTATATATATAAGTTTATTTTGTGGGTTAAAGTACAAACATTCATTCATTTTTGCTAGAAATAATACAAACAAAGTCATTCAGCAAAACTTATGACACAGCGAAGTAAGAACACACTGGGGTCAGTGTTGATGGAGTACCACTGGCACCTTGTGGAGAAATACTGGTACTGCTAGTGCAATACCAGTATTGCACCAGCAGGAGGCAGTGGTACTCCATCAATGAGAAACAGATCGACGCTACGTAATAACATCAGCCGGCGACAGCTGGAGCTGCAAAGTTTTCCTGAACATTTTGCTTGCTTTTTGGAGCCACAGAACTGAATTACGCTCAACATTTTGCTTGGATTTTGGAGTTGCAAATACGAACCACGCGTTGGAGCAAGAAGGCTCTGTTGGACCGGAGTTGGAGAAGTTTAATGGGCTCTTTGCACCTCAGCTTACACGTTCGGGAAACACGGCTGAAATGTTTTTCCAAGGTAACAATTAATAATGTACATCGATCCGAAACCCCAACAAGTAAGGCAAAGAAAGGTTTTAAGATGTTCGCCTCGTTATACATTCACAGATATGAAGGTGAGTTTTATTTTCTTTAAACTGCTAGCACAAGCCTGCTAGCTTTCTAGTAAAAATCTGCTATTTAATTATCTAAAGATTTCTCAGCCATTCTAACGGACACTGTTTGTGCCTTATTTTCAAGCATATTACGTGTGTTTATTGTTAACTGGAGAGGGGGTGGGGGCAGATTACAGTTCAGACTTTTTGCTTGAAGTATGACGAAGAAAAACGAGCACAGAGCTTACTCTGGTATCGGAGTTCTAGTTCAGCTGACTGTTCAGATTCAGAGTTATTACTTTTAGAAAAATATGGCCGTGTTGCTTAAGATTTCTGTGTTATTTCGTTTTATTACTTTTGCATGCTTGTTGTGAATGGCTCATTAAGACAGTGTTTAGAGCGGTGTGTACGGCGTTAGCTTCAAGTGGTAGCTTTAACTTGTAGCAACGAATATTTACAAGCTGTCTTAATTGAGGATGGCTTGGAAATCCATGAAAACTTAAACAAAGTACATAGTATTGTTTTATTTGTGTCTTAAGTACGACTTTGTCTTTTATAGCAGTCATAGTTTCTGAAAGTGGAAAAAAGAGCCGCATTCGGGTATACAGTTGTGACGTCAGCGCGGCAGGTGCAAAGAGCCCATTGCTGTTTCGTTTAAACAGTCGTAACTCGCGGTGCGGTGAGTAATTTATTCCTTCCTGCTGGTTCTGGAAGCCGTCATCTTTGGAACAGTTATTCTGAGGACGATGCTAACCCAATGCCTGAGGCCTGCAACGTTTTTAATGCTAACGAAGCGCTTTACTAATTCAATAAACTGAATAGTGTGTTTGATACATCCAGTTTCATACATTCAGAGTTGTTTGTTATTATGTATAGAAGATGTTTAAAATGTCGTTTGAAAGAGCTCTGAGAAAATGCTAAGTATCTTTTTACAGATCCATTGGGGTTGTAATATTTAGTTGCAGCACTTCCTGTGATTAATACCTAATTAATGGGTGGGATTGAGCCTGTGCTATTGTTCTAAAGTGCTGAAAGTTAACTGTGCTCTGTTATTGTGCATTGCCCTTGGTTTATTACTGAACAGTGCGGTTTATTAAACTGATACATCTTAACCTTCACCATTTTCCTGACTCATTTCACGATAACGTTAAAGTTGCACTGCATTTACATCTCAGTTGTAGTTAACATCAAGCATGTGGGTGTGGCTTAGTGTAAAACTTTCACTATTTACCATGAAACATCAACATTAAATGACTTCCAAATGCAAGATCACAGCTGCATCATCACACTTCCTCTGTCTTTCTAGAGAACAGCCCTGAACACATTTCCATGGTCACTTGATGACCTCACTGTAGCCCCGCCCACTTTTAAGAGGCAGTCACATGTTTTTTCTGCTGTATGTTTTACTGTTATTCTATAATTTATATGGGTTTCATCATGTGAATACTGACTAAAAACGATAACATGATGAACTCTATGAATGCTGGCTGCTGACCGAACCGCATTGGGGTGTAGAAATGACGAAATGCATTACTTCGCCACGTGCATATGATCGGCTCTAAATGACACGTGGATCATCGGACTGGCGCCAAATTGAAAACGTATGACCTTTGTTGACCTCTAAAGAGCAAAACAGCATTGAAATGTATTTTGACTCCACTGCGCCCCTACATTAATCCGCCAGCTGTATTCCTCGCTAAACCAATGAATCTATACCACATTTTTTTGCATCTTGAAGGATAGCCGCCGAACGCATAGATGCGTACCGCCTGGAGGACGGGCGCGGAAACTGCGCAACAACTTCTGTCTTAGCACGTGCGCAGCGTTGATGGAAACTGAGCAACAGCTTCCGCGGTGCGGGCGGAGGCGCTGAAAACTGCGTGAGAGCTTCTGTGGTGGCTGGCGTGAGGCGGCGGTTGCTCGTACCCCGGTGGCAATAGGCCGGAGCGGCGCTTGGCTGCGAGGGCCGTTCGAGGCTGCTTGCAGCTTTAATTATTATTATTATTATTCTTCCACCCAAATGAATTGGCTTTTTGGGGGCTTTATCATATTCAAAACTCACCAAACTTGGCAGAGGCCTTAAGCCTGTTTAAAATTTACGTATTTTAAAGTCGTAGCAAAAATTGCAACAGAAATGTCTCTACTGCGCCACCTAGAAATTGGAAAAACACCCTTTTTTACCCTCTGCTATTCACTTACTTTATTGTAGATACATGAAATTTGGTACACTTGTAGAACTCCCCAAGACGCTCAAAATTTACAATTAATGTCATAGTGCAAGTATCACAGGAAGTCAGCCATTTTTGATTGAAGTTCCCATTTTGACCCCATTTTTGCCGATTTTTGCCGTTTACAGCCTTTGTATTTGATCTATCTCCTCCTAGGGATTTTGATTGATCGACTTCAAACTCGGTCAGTCTGTTCATAAGGCATGTCTCATCTAAAGTTATCTAAACGGTGAGTTTTTGAGTATGCTGAAGGGGCGTTAGCAGGGGTCAAAGTTCACCTACTCGCTGTAAAAAAATAAACTGCTATATCTCCTACACAGAAACTCACAGAGGCACCAAAGTTACTGTGATTGATCATCATCGGGTGTCCTACAATACCCTATGGTCGAATGATGACATCACTTAGGCCACGCCCCCTGAGAACAGGAAGTGTAATGTTTTACTGTGAACTGTCGCTATCTGACCCCTTTGACCTCATCAACATGAAACTGTGCCCAGACACAGAGAACATGTTGGTGTATTGAGGATTCCAACCCCGACCAGCTTCGATGGAGCAGGTGGGCGTGGTGGCGTGGTGAAGTCACCTGTAACGCCATCGCCATACGTTTGGCTCTCAATTCCACATTTTCGGGCCCAGCTGCTGCAAACTCATAAGGATGGACCCTCATCCACTCCCCAACAGGAATCCATCACAATATTTGGTGGGCGTAGCCTAATTTCTCTATATAGCGCCCCCTAGAAAACTTTAAATGATCAGCCCCAAGCCATGCTTTAACCTACAATACGAAACTTTGTACACACGTGTACCTTGTCAGGACGTACAAAAAAGTCTCTTGGAGCCATGGTCTAAACCCCACAGGAAGTCAGCCATTTTGGATTCAAGTTCGGTTTTTGACCCCATTTTTGCCGTTTACAGCCTTCGTATTGATCTATCTCCTCCTAGGGATTTCGATTGATCGGCTTCAAACTCGGTCAGTCTGTTCATAAGGCATGTCTCATCTAAAGTTATCTAACGGTGAGTTTTTGAGTATGCTGAAGGGGGGTTAGCAGGGGTCAAAGTTCACCTACTCGCCATAAAAACATAAACTGCTATATCTCCTACACAGAAACTCACAGAGGCACCAAAGTTTCTGTGATTGATCATCATCGGGTCTCCTACATTACCCTATGGTCGAATGATGACATCACTTAGGCCACGCCCCCTGAGAACAGGAAGTGTAATGTTTTACTGTGAACGTTCGCTATCCGACCCCTTTGACCTCATCAACATGAAACTGTGCCCAGACACCGAAGACATGTTGGTGTATTGAGGATTCCAACCCCGACCAGCTACGATAGAGCAGGTGGGCATGGCGGCGTGGCGAAGTTACCTGTAACGCCATCGCCATACGTTTGGCTCTCAATACCACATTTTCGGGCTCAGCTGCTGCAAACTCACAAGGATGAATATTTATCCACTCCCCGACTGGAATCCATCACAATATTTGTAGGGCGTGGCCTAATTTCTCTATAGCGCCCCCTAGAAAACAGCAGCCCATAGGTTATGTTGTTATTAATTATTTAAATATACATTATTATAACTTTTTATATATATATAAGTTTATTTTGTGGGTTAAAGTACAAACATTCATTCATTTTTTAGAAATAATACAAACAAAGTCATTCAGCAAAACATGACACAGCGAAGTAAGAACACTGGGTCAGTGTTGATGGAGTACTACTGGCACCTTGTGGAGAAATACTGGTACTGCTAGTGCAATACCAGTATTGCGACAGCAGGAGGCAGTGGTACTCCATCAATGAGAAAACAGATCTACGGCGAACGGCCGTCAAAACGTTTCGTGCGCGTTTGCCGTGAGATTTCCAAAAGGATAGAGGTTACATTTAACCTGAAATGTTATATGTAAGCCCTCAGATAATATTTGTTGGCTTAAAACACGGAGTAAATGTAGCGTTTTGTTAATGACTGTTATTTAATACCACAAGTAAATGCATCAATTCCAGCCGTCTGTGCCTTACTGGTCAGTTAAGTGTAACTGTCGTGGAGCTGCTACGTCATAGCAGTCGGTCGGCGACAGCTGGAGCTGCGAAGTTTTCCTGAACATTTTGCCTGCTTTTAGGAGCCACAGAACTGGACTACGCTCAACATTTTGCTTGTGTTTTGGAGTTGGAAATCCGAACCACGCTTTTGAGCAAGAAGGCTCTGTTGGACCGGAGTTGGAGCAGTTTTAATGCGCTCTTTGCACCTGAGCTTCCGCGTTCCGGAAATACGGCTCAAATGTTTTTCCAAGGTAACAATTAATAATGTACATCGATCCGAAGCCCAAACAAGTAAGCCAGAGAAAAGTTTTAAGATGTTCGCCTCGTTATACATTCACAGATATGAAGGTGAGTTTTATTTTCTCTAAACTGCTAGCACAAGCCTGCTAGCTTGTGCTAGCAGGGATTCTCTGACATTTTTCTTGTAAAAATCTGCTATTTAATTATCTAAAGATTTCTCAGCCATTCTAACGGACATTGTTTGTGCCTTATTTTCAAGCATATTACGTGTGTTTATTGCTAACGACAATAAACGCAGCGGGGAGATGGGGGTGGGGGGGACAGATTACAGTTCAGACTTTTTGCTTGAATTATGACGAAGAAAAACGAGCACAGAGCTTACTCTGGTATCGGAGTTCTAGTTCAGCTGACTGTTCAGATTCAGAGTTATTACTTTTAGAAAAATATGGCCGTGTTGCTTAAGATTTCTGTGTTATTTCGTTTTATTACTTTTGCATGCTTGTTGTGAATGGCTCATTAAGACGGTGCTTAGAGCGGTGTGTACGGCGTTAGCTTCAAGTGGTAGCTTTAACTTGTAGCAACGAATATTTACAAGCTGTCTTAATTGAGGATCGCTTGGAAATCCATAAAAACTTAAACAAAGTACATAGTATTGTTTTATTTGTGTCTTAAGTACGACTTTGTCTTTTATAGCAGTAATAGTTACTAAAGCAGAAAAAAGAGCCGCATTCGGGTATACAGTTGTGACGTCAGCGCGGCAGGTGCAATGAACCCATTGCTGTTCGTTTAAACAGTCGTAACTCGCGGTGCGGTGAGTAATTTATTCCTTCCTGCTGGTTCTGGAAGCCGTCATGTTTGGAACAGTTATTCTGAGGAGGATGCTAACCCAATGCCTGAGGCCTGCAACGTTTTTAATGCTAACGAAGCGCTTGACTAATTCAATAAACTGAATAGTGTGTTTGATACATCCAGTTTCATACATTCAGACTTGTTATTATGTATAGAAGATGTTTAAAAATGTCGTTTAAAAGAGCTCTGAGAAAATGCTAAGTATCTTTTTACCGATCCAATGGGGTTGTAATATTTAGTTGCAGCACTTCCTGTGATTAATACCTAATTAATGGGTGGGATTGAGCCTGTGCTATTGTTCTAATGTGCTGAAAGTTATCTGTGCTCTGTTAATGTGCATTGCCCTTGGTTTATTACTGAACAGTGCGGTTTATTAAACTGATACATCTTAACCTTCACCATTTTCCTGACTCATTTCACTAACGTTAAAGTTGCACTGCATTTAGATCTCAGTTGTAGTTAACATCAAGCATGTGGTGTGGCTTAGTGTAAACTTTCACTATTTACCATGAAACATCAACATTAAATGACTTCCAAATGCAAGATCACAGCTGCACATCATCACACTTCCTCTGTCTTTCTAGAGAACAGCCCTGAAAACATTTCCATGGTCACTTGATGACCTCACTGTAGCCCCGCCCACTTTAAGAGGCAGTCACATGTTTTTTCTGCTGTATATTTTACTGTTATTCTAGAATTTATATGGGTTTCATCATGTGAATACTGACTAAAAACGATAACATGATGAACTCTATGAATGCTGGCTGCTGACCGAACCGCATTGGGGTGTACAAATGACGAACTGCAGTTCTTCGCCACGTGCATATGATCGTCTCTAAATGAAACGTGGATCATCAGACTGGCGCCAAATTGGATACGTATGACCTTTGTTGACCTCTAAAGAGCAAAACAGCATTGAAATGTATTTTGACTCCACTGCGCCCCTCAATTAATCCGCCAGCTATATTTCCTCGCTAAACCAATGAATCTATACCACATTTTTTTGCATCGTGAAGGAGAGCCGCCGAACGCATAGATGCGTACCGCCAAGTGGACGGGCGCGGAAACTGCGCAACAACTTCTGTCTTAGCACGTGCGCAGCGTTGATGGAAACTGAGCAACACCTTCCGCGGTGCGGGCGGAGGCGCTGAAAACTGCGTGAGAGCTTCTGTGGTGGCTGGCGTGAGGCGGCGGTTGCTCGTACCCCGCGGTGGCAATAGGCCGGAGCGGCGCTTGGCTGCGAGGGCCGTTCGAGGCTGCTTGCAGCTTTAATCTTTCATTTCTAATATTTAACTGGTACTGGAAGACATTTTAAATATTCAAAACAAAATGAATTCTGAAGATTCTCTAAACAAAACTGTCCTTCAAAAAAGGGGCTAGTTGAAGCCTTTTGTCATCAAGGTTTTGGTAGAAAGAGAGAAAAACAATCAATCATGAAAATGGAAGATGGATTATATAATTTTACTTCAAATTCACACATATTGCTTTGGTTTGTTCAGAAGTTTGTGTCTCAGCTTGATAAACACTTTCACAGCGAATTGTAGTTGTGTTTGCTTTGTTTTTCATTTTTTTCCCATCCTTTCTCCAGACATCTCACTGTTTCTTACTGAATTACATTTTTTTCTGTTGGAACAGCTGGATTATTATGTGAATGTTGAAAGGAGTTGAATCTTGGCAGGTACAGTTACCTTTCCTCCTGGTATTCTGCCAGCTGCTGCTGCACCTCTTTATACATCTTATTCTTCTCATCACATTCATTCTTCAGCTCACGAAACTGTGTCTTGTAAAGGGTCTAAGGGGGAAAAAAAAAAAAAAGCACAGAAGTTGCAGTTTTTACATTGCACATTAGCGCTTAATGATGCAGATTTATGATATTTTCTCCACTGTGCTGAACATTCATGCTGTTGCTGACTGTAAAATATTCAGCTGTTGCTACTGTTTGACAGACTAGAAAAGGAGAGTTACTGTGAAATACTGCTCTGCCTCCAGCTGGTCCTTCAGTTCCTTCAGCTGGCCATCAGCCTCTTGCTTTTCCCTGAAATGGTACCAAAAATCTGTCAATCACAGGCGGAGGCAAAGCTGAACACGAGAGCCAAAGCAGTCAAAAAAACCATGACAGACATCAAAGCTGCTGCCGTGAGCGCGGTTGCAAATTGGGCTCATTCTGAAATGCTTTTGAGCCTGACCTGCGTAGCTCCTGGTTCTGCTTCTCCAGGCTCTGCTTCATGTCCAGCAGTTGGTTGAGTTCCTGTTTGAGCTGTTTCTCTGAGGAGGCGAGCGCCGACACCTGCTGTTTCTGCGCTTTCAGATCGGACTGGCTCAAACTTCGCTTGCGGGTCTCCTGCTCCAGGCGGTGGTTGAGGTCCATCACCTGGACACACGATTTTATACATGTTTATTTAATCCCAGCTGCTACAGCAACAAGAAAGTCAAGTGATGGAAAATGTGCCCTCAATACATTTTAAAAATTGATGCAAAATTATTTATAGAAATATATTTACAATAAATTCCTTAGTACAATTTTAATTCATCACAGGCTAAAATAGTTTCATTAAAAATATATAGTTTTTAAATAATTTTAGTATTTACAGACAAACTTCAATGTACCATAAAATGTTTTCAATAAGATTTTTCATGATATTCATCATTTTAATTACAGCATATGAATTTGCACTCTTTGCATAAAGAAACAGGCATTTTTTTCTACATTTAACTCCTATTGTCACAGTCAAATTTTGAACGGCTCATGCATTTCTACATCTTAGAAAAAAAGTTACCTCTTCAGAAAGTTTCTTCTTTTGTGCCTGCAACTCCTCCAGCTTTTGCTCTGCTTGCTTGTGATCACAGTCTAGCATGGAGTGCTCTTTCTTTAGTTGCAGCAGTTGTTCTTCCACCTGCAGCTTCAAGTTGCGCTCCTCCTGCAGGGTGCTCTCCATCCCTGGAACAAATGAAACAAAACCAAAAAAAAATAATAAATTGTTGATAGGATCAGTAAAACATTTGTGCCTTTGCTATACATTTGCATGTAGTACTAAGGGTTCTTTATTAGCAAAGGACTAGAAGACCAAACTGAATCCTATGTCACTTTTTAGTAGACATGGCGTTGCTAAACTATAGAATTTATCTGCATAAAACCAAGTTTACACCTGCAGACAAAAGTTAAATGTCTTAAAGCCCTAAATTGCATTCATTCCACACCTGAAAACAACAACAACAACAACAAAAAAAAAAAAATCACAATTTCTAATTGAATGCATTCATTACTTTTTCAATACATTAGCTTTTGGAAATGTGTGTGCGCTGGTAGGTGAAGGACAGCTAAATAAAAAACTGGCAAAACTGCTCAGTAGAAATAGTGACAGAAAGAAAGAAAACAATTATAATCAATACTTTCTCAAGGTGATATTTTTCCCTACTTGAATGAAAAATGTTTACGTTGAGATTTTTTGTAATCACAATTTCATAGGGTGACATTTTGCTCCAGTAATAAAAGATCTATTAATTTTAAGGCCTTAAATTCTTACCAGGGATGCCTTTTGATCTTTCTGCTCACCTTTTAAGGCCTCAGCTTTGGCCTCCTCGATAGATTTGTAGATTTTGCTTTTATCTGTGAGTTTAGCTTTGGTAGCCTTATGCTCCGCCTCCTCCTGCTCCAGACTCTGCTGGAGCGACTTGAGCTGGAACGTTAGGTCAATCTCTCGGTTGTTCTTTTCCTGCAATCAAAGCATATACGTTATGTTTTTTAGCATAATGTCTTTTACACATTAAAGTCTTTAATGGAGGAATATTTTACATTTAAGTACAATAAAAGTAATCGGGAGAGAAGGAAATACCTTTTCGAGATTGTTTAGCTTTGTCTGTAGTTCCTTTTTTTCACTCTTGACCTTGGAAAGAGAAGATTTCACCTCCTTCACTTCGTCTTCTAGGACCAAAATTGTTCCTGAAATTGAGTGTAAAAACAACAACACAATTAGATGGATGCATCTATTTTGACACAAACATGTAATAATTTAACACTTGGTCCTCTTATTTTTGGACATTCCCTATGTGACACCTCATGTTTGGAAAAAAACACACAAAATACGGCACTTTGAGTTTGTTTTCCTTTTCTTTTCCATGAATGGACCTTAAAGGAGACATTGACCAATGGAAGAAAATGGCATGAGGCATCACAGTAAACAGGTAAAACTTTGACCTAACAAATTCCCCTCTGACCTCAGAAGGCGGTGTCTCTGAAATGTAAAGCCACCTCTCAAGAAAACAAAACAAACAAAAAAAACCCTGCAATGTTCTGGCATCTTGCTTCACTCTCCACCTCTTTCAGCAGATGTTTCCACCTATGATCCAATATTTCCCAGGGCTGAATCCAAAAAACGATTCACATCTAATTCTCAGTTCAACTGCACACTCCAAGTTATGTAATGTCTTTCTTTTTCCAAAACTGAAGAGAGCACACTTCAGGAACACTCAAAAATCTGATTACTTTTAATTGTCCAAATCACGATTAGTGTGATGAATGATGAGTTGAACTGTCTGTTCAGCTGTTTCCGTGTCTCACCCTGCAGGTCAGCGAGGGTCTCCGTCCTGATGTTGTGTTCTCTCCTCTCCTCCTCCAGCTCGACTTGCAGCCCCCTCATCTGCTTCTCCTGCTCCGCCTTGCTCGCTTCCAATCCGCTGCACTTTTTCTCCAGCTCCCTGAGGCTGACTTCGAGGCTCTGGGCTTGTTTCTGTGCCTCCGCCTGGCTCTTCTTCAGCCGAGCCACCGCCTCATGCTCGGCCTGCAGGGCATCGTTGGCTTCATGGAGCTACAGGTGAGAAACAGATGAAGTTCATTTTCATTTAGCCGAAAAGGCTAAACTTTTTCATGATAGCAGCAGATTTAGAAACATAAGGGGAAAACATCTGTTGCTTCAGAACAAAAAAGAACACAAATATCCTTCAATATGTGATGAAATAAAAGCAGCAGCAAAATGATAGGAAAAATAGAAGAAGCCAAAATAATACAAAGGTAAAAATATAAAACAAAAATAAGATTTTTTTTGTTTGCATGTCTTTGAGTCTTGTGAATCCGTATGAATCATACATTTTTTTGGAGGTGGAAATCTTGCTTCTCTCAAGTAAGAAGAGGTCATTACATTTTAATTAAGTCAGTGATGTCATGCACTCCAACAATGCTCACATTGACTCTTAGAAGAGAAACAGGCCCACTCACAGATCTTCTGTTACGCTAAACATTAGATTTATCCTCTGGAGCCACATGTCATGCAGATGTAATGGTTGCTGTACAGATCATAAGATCTCCAACTATCATTTTTATCACTAAAATGGACTGTTCTCCTGTTTTCCACATTTTAAGGAGTTACTAAGAAAACTCTGTCATGTCCAATTTACAACCGTGAGTGGCCAAGTTAAACAAAAAGCAAATACATGCATATCTATACAAACGGCAACAATGAAGGTCAGAGACAATGCTAGATGTTTTTAGTAAGGTTAAATATCAACTTGCATTCAATCATATGCCTGGGGAATATTTTGTTAGTTATTCATGATACAAACAGATAAAAATCTTTGATGGCAAGTTCAAATTTTTCTGCGAGAAAAGTAAATCATGCTGTGGTGAGTAACAATACAGAGTTTCCTTACCTGCTTTTGCAGCTCGAAGTTCTTCTCATTAGATATTTGTGAGTGCTGGTTCCTCTTCTTCAGGTCCTCCATTTGGTCCCTTAAGTTGTTTACTGTAAAAACGGTCGAGAAGAATGTTATTCAGATTTTGAAAAATATAAACCCAGTGTCAGATAAAGGTTGCTGGATGCTCACATTCGTTTTCCAGGATGCGCTTTCTGTCTGCTTCCATTTCTACCTTGCGGAGGTTCTCCGCACTCTGGTGCTGCAGCAGGGCTCGCTCTCGCTCCAGCTGCCTCATGGAGGCTTCCATTTTCTGCCGACTGTTCATCTGATAAAACAGGAATGGAAACGCAAACTTAGATCTACCGTGTTATATCAAGACTGGGTTAGAGTACCTGTAGCCACTTCTGAGTCCATTTTTACCTCCTTATCCAGTTCATTGACCAGCTTGTCTAAACGATTGGTGGCATTTCTGAAGACAAAAACAAACTTGATTACACATTTTTAAAAAACAATTTCTTTGACATATAACCACTTGTTAAAAACAAAACACATTTGACCTGTTCATTGAAACATTTTCTTCACTTTTCAAAAACAGCAAACTGGTGAAATACAATAAATAAATAAAAGAACAAAAATTAAGCCAAATTTGACTCCAACACTCTTCTTCTTCTTGTTTCATTTAAACCAGGGGTGGGCACTCCTGCTCCTTGAGGGTCGGTCTCCTGCGACTTTTAGATGTGTTTCTACTTCAACACACCTGAGTCAAATAATGAGGTCATTAGCACAACTCTGGAGAACTTGACTGCACTTAGGAGGTGCTACAGCTATTGGATTCAGGTGTGTTGGACCAGGAAGAATCCTGGTCCAACACACCCACTCCTGATTTAGCCTATACTGCAACTATCACTATGAGGATGTTAATTACTACCTCTTTCCTAAGTGATTCTGCTAATATATTAACAAAACATAAATTTGAAATGAATTCTGCTTATTCTTAAAATCACAATTTATAGATAAGTGTATCAAAAAGTTGATTTATAGTTTCAAATTGTACATACTGTGATATAATCCATCATAATGATGTTCAATTGTGTGTGTGTGTGTGTGTCTCATTCATACTTGCACTTCTGCTCCAGTTCATCTTTGGCCTGCATCTCATGATCAAGCTGCTCCTCCAGCTGCTTAACTTTTCTATGCAGCTGCTCAGAGGAAAAACAAAGAAAAATGTCTTCCATCTATCCTCTCTTACAGGACAAAAAACTTTGCACACAAAGTCACTCACATCTTTCTTGCTATCCAGAGAATTTTCTGTGTCCTTGCAGTTTTCCTTGCAGTTGTCTGAATCCTCCTCAGGGCTGCTGCCTGTTCCACTCAGGAGCCTACAAATAGAGAGAGGAAACCCATGAATGTTTGCAACTGCTTTAATTGGTAGAAACACACAAGTCCAAACTTCAGGGAGGATGTGAGGTTCAAAGATCAGTCATAACATAGTGTCAGTTTGTAAAACCATTAATTTTATTCTAGGAAGCCCTACTTTCTGACAATGTTTTGATGCGGCCAAACTCATAAAAGCATCTGCAGAGCCCTGCAAAAGTATTCAGCTAAAATTTATAAAAAATTGCTCACATTAAAAACATACATTTAATTGTAGCAAGTAAAAAAATAATATGAAAAAAAGAGAAAAGCATTTAAGATTTTCAATATTTTTTCCTAATGTGATATTAATAATGTGCGCCCACTCCATTATCAATTTAAACTTCTGCACCCAGTTTTTATTATGAAATCAATTTAAAAGAATTAAAAAGCAATAAAAAAAATGAATTGTGACGAGTTAGGTGCAGAGTTGCTGCACTTGGTTAGTTTATCATTTTGTTGTTAATCATTTTGACAAATATTCCCAATAAAATTTGGCTACATAGGAACAGTTACTTTGTCGATTGTATTTAAGTAGCAAGTTTGTGGATTAAGGGACTTCAGCAACATCACTTTAACAAATAAATGTTATTTTTTTCCTCTCAATTTTTCTACTAGGCTAAAGTAAGGCAGGAAACTATGATAAACTAGACACAGAGAGAGCGTTTTAAGAGACTGTCAGAACAAGGCGGCAGTATGGCTCTAAAACAGGGATACAGTGTCTGGCTTCAGTGTGAAGCTGTTGTTTCCCTTTAAGCATTCCTGTAAACAGTCCTTCGTCAGTGCAATGAACTGACTTTTCTTCATATTAACTCATTACAGAAATACAAATAAATCAAAAATAAAAATATAATATAGCCAGATAAATACCAGTCAAATGAAAAGAACACAAGATTAAAAGACTTACTGATCCTCCTTGAAATAAGTGAAGCCGATAAATGGTAGCTGGTTGCCCGCAAAGGCTCTGGGAGAAGGAAAAGTCTCAGCAGTTCCCTTTTCCACCTCTATTTCATCAAAGTTACTGGTGTCTATGTCGCTGTTCAGCTCTGGAACCACTGGAGCCACAGCTGGAACACAGGAGCAGAGGGCGAGTCGTTGAGTCAAACGGGTCAAGAAGGAGGAGGCGGTGCAAACCAGGAGGGTTAAAGTACAAAATCCTGCGGATGCCCAGAGTTTTACTGATCCTCTGTTCATGCCTCAGAGTTATTTACTGATCCTCTGAACCATTTCACATTTTATCATGTTACAAGAATTAACAGCAAATTATAATAATATTATATTAAAGTGTGCAAATGGGAGGCGGAACAAAAGCTTTTCAATATTCTTTCGGAACAGAAATAATTCTGTTCATTTCCATTTGTATTTATTATGGCAGAATTCTGTGGATCCACCTTATTCTGCTATAACACATTTCCTCCGCTGCCTTCTTTCTTTTGTCTCACTCACCTTCTTGTCAACTCTGAACTCTTTGACACAGGGCACAGTCTGTTCAGGCTGACGATGTTAATGTTCCACTATAAAAGCATTCTGCATCTGATCATCTCATTTCACATGACTGCTGTGTTCCTTGCAAATGTTAAAATAACTTGATGATGCCGTTTCTCTGAGGTCTTCACAAAACAGCTGTGCTACATTCATCTTAAGAGATTAAATTAAAATGAATAAGGTGACTTTTAAAGGCCACTTATTGCATTAGGTTTTAGATAAGTGCTTCAAGATAAAGTAGCCTTGTTTTTAAGATTTCACTTGGCAGAAAACTGTGGGGAAAAAAATTATAGCATCCTCCCTCCACTTTAACATCACAACTTTTGGTCCCTGCCATAAATGCAGTAAATATAGAGGTTGCAATGGGGAAAAATGTGAAGAAGCTCCAGAAGGCGAAGAGCATTAAAAACTCTTCCTTGAAAACATTTTACCACTGAATTTTTTATTTTTTTTCACCCCTCTCAGCCAACCCTGTGCCAACTTTGGCACGGCCTGCAGTAGGAGTACGTTTTCTACAGGTTGGCGTGAGCTTTACACCACTCCTTTTCCCCACACAGTGCTTGCTTTGTGCCCCACACACACAGCTACCTTTCACAAATGAATCCTGACCACAGCAGCAGAAAAAAAAAAAAAATACAGCACCGTCTGCTCTCCTTTCAAAAGAGCAAGCACACTTTTGAACACGGGACGGCATGCAGACACAAATCCGTGCAGGGGCCAATCAGATAAAAATGGTCTTTTAGACTATAAAAAGATTCCAATTAAATAAAAAGCAAGCAGCCTCAGATGAGTGTAATTCTGGCTCTATGTAAGCAGCTCATTACTGTTAGGTCGAGACTTGCCCATCAGCTTGATGAATATGCAAGAATGAAAATCAACGTAGGGGGTGATATAAAACTGGAAACTTAAAAAAAAAAGAAGAAGAAAGAAGTCAAACATGTGGTGAGACAGAAAGAGACATGGATGGCCTTGTGGCAAGACTTCCCAGAATGCTCTCTGATAGGGAGAGTGTAATGACAGGCAGCCGCGGCCACAGTGAGAGTGAAAAAGAGAGTCGAAACCCTTCGAAACGGGGCGCCCCTCTCATTAGATGAGGCCACATGATCGTCCCGCCCGCTGCTACGGAGGATGCGCCTTTCTCAGCCCCTGCATCCACTCGTTCGTCATTTCACTGCAATCATCGCCGTAAGCAAGCAAATAGAAGAAGATAAGAGTCGCAGCACAGAGCAAGGGCCTTACTTAGCAGGGAGTTATTTCATTCTTAAAGATCTAAAGAGTGCACAGATAGAGCTCTGCAGGGAACAAGAAATAGATCTGGCTCATGTTTCCAGTGTGTGTTGAGCCTGTGTGTGTGTTGTAGAGGGAGTGAGAGAAGGAGGACATGCATGTGCAGCGTAGCAGTGGCACAGCGGTGGTTTTATGTTCCAGACTGCAAGGCTCTGATCAGAACTTTAGTCTGCCCTTATAATCAGAGCCAGGTGCAGCGGAGAAATGGAGAGGAGAAAGGAAAAGGCTCTGAATGTAATCACTTACAGACACAAAGGTGCTCTTCATAATCCTAATGTAGAAATTCTAATTTTCTTCCTCTTTTTTCCCTCATATATCCTACCATTTCAACAATGTACAAAGAGCTTCTTGTGAAGACTATTTTTTTTGTTTTGTTACAAAGAGAAGTGCACACAGTAGACTAATGTTATCCAAATATCACACTTAATCTTACTGACCTGTATTACAAGATTTTTATCCGTCATATGTACACAAAACTGTCCAGATACAAGAATCTGATCAGAATCAAGTAATATTAAAACATTTTATGAGTTATGAGTTAAAATATTGAAGATATCTATGTTAAACAATCTGACTTGAAATTAAATGTTTTGAACATAGCAATTACATAAAATGCTATGGAAAAAAAAACAACATAATGTGGCAAGAATATGGAAAAATAACTTACTAATTAACTAAACGTCAAAACAATATGACATTGCTTTCCACAACAAATATTTTATGAATCATAAAAGCAAAACAAACGATTAAAATCAGAGTTCTAGAGAATAATAATACTTTGGGTGATGCTCCAGAGGAGAAGGAGAAACAAAACAAAGTTTCTTTCACCACAACTGTTGCTGCACGCTGCTGATCAGCTCCGTCTTATTATGGTGACGCTGCTTTACAACCGCAATTCAGAAGGCCTAGGAATGTCTGTTAAGCAGCAGGCTGCAGGATGCCAACCTCAGAAGAAAGAAGACTAATTAACTAGCTAATAAAAGGTTAATTAGTCATTTGATCTTCAACTAATCCGCAAGTGTGCATGATTTTAGAATTAAAAACAATTCAAATAGTGGACAATGTTAGTAAAACTGCCATAATCAAGTCATTTAATTTCACCAACAGTGGCTGTAATTTCTATCATTCCAGCATGTTGTCTTTTAAATTTTAAATACATTAAGTATTTAAATAATTTGAAGACAACACATTTGTTTCTACTTCCATGTTATGATATCTTACATTTTTGAAAAAATAGAAATTGTTGCATTTTTATCCCTTGTTGGAAGCTTCCAAAAACTACTTTATGTTTTTTGTTAAGTGGGCCAATCTCAATGCACATTGTGTTTGGTTAACGACAATAAAAATATGGATGAATCTAAGTTCCAAAGCAAACCCACACTGGATTTCAGTTAAAAATAACTGAAATCTGATTCAGTTATTTTTAATGCATTTTTATGTGAGCTGATTTCCAGAAGGATTTGAGCAATAACATGATGTCCTGCTCTACAAAGCATCCCATTATTTGATGCCAGATATGAGACCATATGGAGAGCATGTGTAGCATAAGTGAAGGCTTACTGGTGCAGGGGCTGGAAATAAACTGAAATCACAGGCTAAAGCGGAGCAAATCTGGAAAAGGGAATGGAATGAGCTGGAGGTGATAAGACAGAAATGGCAACAAGACTAAGCCACACATTACCAGACATGGGAATAACAGAGGAAGCCTACACCTGCACAGGCTCAGAGACATGCACCATGTGCCCACTTACTGTCACGGATGTTGTCAAAGGTCCACTGGTCGTCCTTGAAGAAGGGGTGACGTTTGATCTCATCCACTCCGGTGCGGCCCAGTCGAACCTTCCTGCACACAGCAACAAAGAGGAGGCAGAGACACATTGACAGGCGAGTTGCTTTAGTGAGAGTGCAAAACACTCCCCACCTCACCCCGCCCCTCCACCCACCATCACTAACATGTCATCCCAAAAACACAGAGCCCAGTGGAATGACTGCTCTGATCAAACTGGCCAGAATGGAGAGCCGCATGACCGCTGCTGCAAAGAACCTCCTGTGTTCAGCCAGAACCAAGATAGTATAGTTTCAGAACGGCAGAAAGTTAGCAAGAGGAACCATCGGTAACACAGAACTTTCCCTCCTTCAATGCCTCTCTGCATCTCCCCCACCCCAATACCTCTGGGTGCATGGCAGCAGAGGGGTGTGGCAGTTTGGAATTGCCACGTGTGGGACATTCCAGATCAAGCAAGAAGGAGAGAGCGCAGAGTTTTCTAATGGGTGCATTAAAAAAAAAAGAAAAGAAAAAAAACATGTGCAAGCGAGCTAAGTTTAAAAGCTATGTCTTTGTGCCCAGAACACTAAAGGAGTAAATAGGGGTAAGAGAAATGGAAATTGGCAACAGTCAGGTAGAAAATGTTGCATATCATGAATTGAAAAAAAAAACCATAAAGGAAAAATTAGATAACTCAAAGAGAGAGAGGATGGGGGGGGGACGAGACCGAATGAGTGATCCAGCAAAATGGAAAGACAATGACAGAGTACGTGGGTTAACTGCATGCAGTGATTAGCGAATGTGTGTGAGACTGCCTCACATACACACATCTGATTCTGCGCGTGGTGAGAGAACAGTGAGTGAGAAGGTAAATAAACTCAGTGAGAAGGAAAAAATGAAAGGCTGCTCTGTAGAGAAGCAGAAAGAGCCTGTGTTTAAAGCCTTTTCTGGGGAGGGGTCAGTAATGTAAACAGGAAGTGGTCACTTCCACTGGAAACGGCTATTTATTCATTGGATGAATAAATGGGTAGTGGTCCTGTTTTGTTCATTGAATGAATAAATAGGTAGATGACCATTCATTGAATGAATGAATAAATCAGAATTTAAGCATAAATTCTGATGTAATAAACAAACATTTGAATTAATTCAGCTATTTTAGGCAAACAGACTCATAAAAAAGCATTGTCTAATTTTAAAATACTTCAACAATGAATAATTCCTAATTTCACTATTGCCAGGAGTGCATCAAATTGAATGACTCGCTGACTGGGGTGGAATTTCTTAGATAACACGAAAAGCAGTCAAAAACAAATCTGTCAGCTGCCTAAGGAGATTTTTATTAGGTTATAATCTTTTTAAATTGTTTTACGTAAAAATCCCCAATGTCATAATAATCATCTTCAAATCTGTTTTTTCTTCAGCATATGCCTGAAGTTGAGCTAGTCATTCGATTATGACCCACTCAAACTGTCAGGCACCCAGAGATACTGGGATGAGGATTTTTGGTTTTGTTCACAAATTGGTTTCCATTTTTGAACAAAACAATATAACTTTACATCAAAGATCAATAATTAATCAAATTATTACAATTTTGTTTGGAGTTCTCATTTTTGTTAAGTATGACTGTCCAGTTTTTTTCTGTCAGTGTACTGCTACTAGAAATTTCACAAGGCACATGTTTTTTTGTTTTTTTTTCTTTGTGTCCTTTTTGAGTGAAGGCCCAGACGACCAAACTTTTAGTAGGTCTATATGATTGGGTAACGCAAACAAACATACACCTCTCACATTCTCATATAATGTTAACTTACAAAACAGAATTTTCTGTCTTTCCAACAGACAGAGAAACCCAAAATGGCTCCAGCTTATCAGCATGTTCATGCACATAAAGTGGATTATGATTTATGAAAAAATGGTCTAAGAACATTTGGCAATGTTTGATGAGCACACCTGTCAGTGAGAAAGGCACTTATGAGATCTTTGGCATTTTGAGACATCTCCACATCGTCTGGAAAGACCAGAGCGTTATGGTGGTTCATGATCTTCCCATACGTTCCGATGAGAGACTCAGCATAGAATGGAGTTTCGCCTGTGATGAATATCAGACATTAAAACTTTCTAGATTTTTACCAATGAACCTACAGAAATAAATTTATACTTGTGAATTTAAACTGTAACTCACCAACAAGCAATTCATACAGAGAAACTCCAACAGACCACCAGTCACATTCCCGACCGTAGGTCCCATCACCGCCTTGAGACTGAAGCACCTCAGGGGAGATGTAGTCTGGTGTGCCTACAGCTGTCACACAGTGCACCAGACCAGACTGCAGACAAGCACACACACAAACACAAGTATAAGATTCATAGAACAAGAAAATGCTTTTTTGGAATATATACCAAAATGATCCATGTCAAAGTTCCCAACTAAACCCGTCTTCCAATACGTGTTGTTGATGTCACAGAACACATCATGGCATATTTTCATGACTTGCAAAACTGTTTTGTAAGCTGTGTTAGTTTGCTGATCCAAAAAAGTCAACTTTTTACTTTTTACAATGGTAATTGCAAAATAAGAGACAGTAGTGGTTGCGGAATCCCCCGTTTCGCATTGCTTATTTTTAATTTAAATTAATTAGTGTCTAGAAAGTAAAACTTTGACTAGAATGATTATGTTTTTCTGTCAGGGTGCCAATATTTTTTCTCAAGGTTTTTCTGTTTTTCTTTGAGTTATACCTTTGTTATAATTATTATTTACTTTAATCTTAAATTTTATTTTTAGTTAGCCATTTTATTTTTATATATTTTGCTTCTGGTACTCATTTCTTATTTTTGATTATACAGTTTTTACTTTTCAATTCTATAATTTTTTAAATCTTATTGATGCACTTTGTATTTTCTGTCTTGAAAGATGTTAAATAAATGAAGCTTACTGTTACAATTTATTTAGTTACCAGCAATTCAAGTTTTTTTTTATATCTACACAAGAAACAAAATTTCTTGTGTAGCTAGAAACCATAATGCATGTCGAGGTGTTTGTAGCGAGTTCAGAGGATTTCCCCAAAGGCACAAATATGTAGGAGCAGCTATTTTAAAAGGCTGTGGTGAAAAGCTGAGAAATACTTCCTGCTCCACACCAGAGGCAGAACCACAGAGGCATTTTGATTTGCTAGTTTAGCAAAGTAAATCCTGAAGCTTTTCAAAACAGCTTGAGTGCAATTTTGAGCGCCACTTCCACTATTTGAACACCTGATGGTGCACTAGAGCTCTAAGCAATAATATCACAAACATATTTCCCTGACAAAGAATAACTAAATGCATTTTTACTTCTAAAATTTCTGAAATACTGAAACATCTCATTCCCTCCAATTCACAACAATCAGCCTACCGAGTTCATCCTCATGCAGGTGCCAAAATCGGCTAGTTTGAGGTGTCCGTGCCCGTCCAGCAGCATGTTGTCCGGTTTAATGTCGCGGTGGATGAAGCCCATAGAGTGGATGGCATCCAGTGCCAGCACTAGCTCAGCCGTGTAGAAGCGAGCCCACTTCTCGGGGATGTCGTAGTTTATGGTGAGCGTGACCACATCTCCGCCCGGCATAAACTCCATCACCATGTAGAGGTTCTGATCATCTTGGAAAGCGCAGCAAAGCTGGAATGAAGTTCATTCCACATGTTGATGTCATTTCTAAGTGTTTAAAGATTTTGATACAGATTTGACAACACTGGTTTATTTCTACACAATTGGTGTGCATTGTTTAACAGCCAATAGCGAAAGTCAAAAATCATTACTGCAAACTTGATGCCAGGATTATATCATTCAAAATTACAATCAGGTTGAACTGATTTATATAAAATATTAAGTTATTTTATCTTAATTAGTTTAGTTTTCACATTTTTAATTTAAACATATGTTGTACTTCAATCTCATTCAAAATTACCAACATAACACACAAGTTCCTTGTTACAACTTCATAGCAAATAAAGTTTGCCATTTGTTGTAACTAAACAGTTCTAAACTATTGTGAATTCTTATTCCACATCTTTTGATTGGCGTAGCAATAAATAAAACCATTACATTTGTGGGATTTGATTGAAACATCTGGATTAACAACACAAAACATATCTGCAAGACAATCTAAAGAGGCATTGTCTGTACAGAAGTGAAAATGCTTTTTTTTCTTGTTTTCTTTTCCTGTGTGGGATCCTATTATGTTTGGGATTCTTGTCGTGTTAAAGGTGTGCCCGGCAAATAGCTAAAATCTCAAAGTGAAACCTTGTGGGTGGTTCTGTTGCTGCAAGAATACAAATGTTGTAAACCTGAGTAAGGCTAGAGTGAGCCATTTGCAGAAAGATGCAGCAACATTACACAGCTAAAGCTACAGAACACTGATGTATTGTTTATAGTCATTTAAATTGTGACCATATTTTAATTAGAACACGGTAAATTTGGTAGTTGTCCTATAACTTACTTTGGGATTAACAATCTCCATTTACCAATAGCTTATAACCACTAAGTGTTATTAAAGTAGCAAGAAAGCAGAGGTACTTTACAGTTTCTATACTTTTCTAGACTAACATTTTCAGATTTCCCAGTCTATTTTCATGCCTATGTTAATTATTATCTTTCAATACCTTTATCCACCACTACAGTAATTTATTTCAGTGACTCTACAGGATGTGTTTTAGTCTGAATGCGCCAGTGGCTCAACAATCAGAAATTCAAAAAGTAAAAGCCTCTTGAATGTGCAAGTAATAGTACTGTCAACAGATTCTCTCATCTAGCATAGCGCGTTTTCACTGCTTTGCTGTTTTAATCTCTCATTGTCAGGCCTACTAATTTATGTTGACAGGTACGTCAAGAAAGAGTCGCAATGTCACTTTTCAGCACCGTTGTGTAAGATATTGAATGCAGTGTTACAACTTAAACTTGTTTTAAACTTCTCTTAAACTTCTGTTTTTTTATGCTGTTTGTTCATTAATGTTCTCTAAGAAACCTCTTAGGCCGGATTTATAGTGAGATTAAATTACACTCATGTGACACTGAATTTACCTTTAAGGTGACTTCTAAAGGTATTTCAGTGTTATTAATTCAAAGGTACCAAAGTAAAGGTATAATGATGGATACCCTCTATTTTTTCCTTCCATTTTGCAAGAATATACCACTTTGTATAGGTCTATCACATAAAAGTGTATGAAAACACATGAAAAAGGTTAAAGAGGGTAGGAATATTTTTGCACTGTACGTGTTGCAGAAAGAAATGCACATCCACACCTGAACAATCCAGGGACTGTTGGAAAATGCCATGATGTGCCTCTCCTCCCAGAAGAAGGCCGAATCTGATCTTTTGATCATTTCAAACTTACTGAGCTGCTTCATGGCATAAACCTTCTTCGAGGCCTTGTGACGGACCTGTAAATAAAGCCAGGCAGACAGAGAGAGGAGGTGATGCTGGAATGCAAGCTGTAGCGACTCCACAAGGACAATAAGGAGAAAATTGTTGGAATGTCACCATCCTGCTGAGATAACATCAGAGATTCAGACATGAAAAGGGAAGCAGTGAGTGTTGTACACACCCATAAGAAGACATGCTTACACAAGTGCTAAGCACAAACACAGACGAGTACCCCTTCACACTGCCTCACCAGACTTCATATTCATACCCCACACAAAGCCTGTCCGGACTCGTTCCAATAGACAAACATCTTATCAGATACCTGATTCTACCATCAGAAGGAAGGCAGTTAAAAGACGAGGCCAAGATGAGAGCGAGGATTTCAAAATGCATGATTCATGATGTAGGAAATGATGTGAAAAATATTTTACAGTTCTGTGTTTAAAACAGGGTGTTTTTAAATTTGTCTTGATGGTTGCTCCCTCTAGTGGCCCAGAAGCAAAATGTTAAAATCATTAAAAGCAGGAAAAATTCTCTACTTCAAACGCAGAGTTCAACAATAAGATAAAAAGATTAAAGTAAATATTTTCTTCTTTTATAGGACACTAGAAGAGAAATGCCTCACCAGCTGTACTTCACCATAGGCTCCTCTCCCAATCAACTTCACTTTTTCAAAGTCGTCAAGCTTCACCTGCAGCTCTCGCAGTTCATCCACCAGCTTCTCATCTGCAGATAAAAGAGAGGAGTAAAATAATTCAGCAACACAAAAGCTCAAGTTGTTGTCAAAATGCCTTTCGAAAATTTTTATTCAAAGATCAAGAAAAATGTACTTTTTGTGATCTGCATAGTTTATCATCTCAATTTCAAATGGAACTGTAGAGAAAACATGAACAATATTATCGATTTACTGCGGTCCAGTTTATAATCGTACAAAAGGAAATGACACTTTTTGAACTAGAAGAATATCAAAAGCTATTAGGAGAAGAACTGGAATCTTCTATAATAACTAGAATAATATGAACTAAAAGAATGCTTATTTAATTAGAAGATGTATTTAGGGGATACATTACTAAAACTAAAAACAAAATAAATGGCAGAAGTAATCAAGATGCTTGAATGGATAATTTTGAATAAATATGAACACATCTCAAAATATATCTAATAATTACACACATCTGCATTAAATTAATTTAGTTAAACAGACATTTAATTAAAACACTTTGTGGGCAACAAATCTATGTGAGCTGAGACTAAGGGGGGGAATTTGATCACAGCAACAAGTTTCAAAAGTGTTTCCAATAAAACCACTCTATACATCGATCATAAACAATGTTTCAGATTGTTTAATCAGCCTCTGAAAAAGAAAAGTCTAAAGATAAGAGATAGAAACACTCCCGCCCATTTTGGACCTTGGTATTAAGGTGTAACTCTTGGCATCAAGGTTTATTGAGGATTAGCATTTTAAAGCCGCTACAGGTTTTTGCCATGCCCCTCTTATGGTTTGAAATGCATTTAATGACCAGAGTAAAGAGTAGTGAAGTGTTGCCCCTCCCTACCTGTTGCTACATGCTGCCAGAAAAGGCAAGGAAATTTGCCTGGAAATAATTTTAAAGGCACAGAAAGTTGTTTAAGCAACTGGAAATTAAGCAAATCCACCCTCCCTTTTTTTATGCTAATGTTATACATAAAATCACATGGAACAAATGACGTAAATTATGTAATGGTCACCTCAGCAGACGAGCCTACTAGTTAAACATCTGAAATCTGTTTTTAGCATATACTATCAGTTAAATTTGCATAACTCTAATATAAAATGTCCTGTGTTGTATTTATAAACTACTGAGTCAATTCTATACTATATTTTTGATTAATTAAATTCAAATCCAGATTCACAAATAATAGACAAGGCCTTATTATTGTCTATTATTTACACAGAACTGTAAATAATAGACAAGGTCTTATTATTTGTGTCTTTTGGTTTTAATTCAATGTATCAAAACCATTTTATTAAGTAATAATGTATGAATAAAATTGTACACATAACTGTAAAAATCAAAACCGCCACCTTTCTACAATTATGGTCCAAGTTATTTTTTGCAAAGACTGATTTTGAAAAAGAAAAAAAAAAAAAAAAGATTTAGGGGAACAAATCCAAAATTACATAGGCCATTATTTTGAAGGTGACAAAATGCTACTTTTTTAACAGTAGCAGAAATACAGCTAGACTCTGTTACACATGTCTGTGTTAGGTTTTAATGTAGACACCATGAAATTATGGCAGTTTTACTTACAACACAGGCACTTATCTCAGTTTACATATTTGGTTAATTGTTCTATGATTCGTCAAATCAAAAAGCTGAAGCTTTTATTTTACATATTTTCCAAATAAATATTTTCCAGGAAGTGGAACTGGCATTTTACAGCTTCAGAAAAATTCATATTTTGGTAACTGCCACCCAGCCCTCAGGGTAGCTTGCACCTACAAGTTTAGACAACATCAACATATGCATGCCTCCAGATGATGATGATGATGATATGTGTCACATTAAATCCCTTTATTATTCAAGGAAGAATAAAGAGCTGAATTTTCATGACATGACTCTATTGTAAAAGAATGCTGTTACTAAACTCGACTGCCTGAGGCACCAACCTATCACTCCCTGAAAAAAATAAAAATAAAAACACATTTGACCCTTTTGAAAATGAGAAAAGCAACAAACACAGCTCTGGCCAAGAAGCGAAAAACAATTATTTCAATTATATAAGTCTTGCATATTTGACGTGACAACCACTGTAGTATTGAAACATGTTAGTTGGGATTAAATAATAAACTGAAGATGAAAAACATGGAAAGACAATATAAAAAGGGCAAAGCACCAAAACACTAAAAACACAAAGAGTAGCTCTTACATCTGTTCAGAAATGCCTCAATGTTCTTGTTCTTTCGCAGGACTGGGTAGTTGAGATCATGAGCTAAGGCATTCATGGAATCCTGAAAGACGAAACGAAAAACAATTTATTTTTTAAGTGACAACTAAGACAGAAAACAAATGCTAATATTATATTTAAATTATTTAATTTCCAAATTTGGATGCCTTTTAACACTCAAAATTCAATTAGAAACTCTTACAATGTTTTACATCACTATTTATTTATAGAACACATAAGCTTGTGATGTATATCAAATTATACATCACAGAAAATTCATATATTCACTCTCTTAAATCATCGATTCATCTCTTCAACCTCAGAATTATCTCACAAAAATTAGACACCAATTTACAAACAATATATTGCTGAAACACTATAGAATAATTGGCTACAAATGGTTGACTATTGAAGGTTAAAAAATATGTTTGAAAAGCTAATAATTGTGTTACAAATACAACATTGTATGATAATATGTTTTGTTTAATTGATTAACATAATTTGAAGAATGCTTTCAAAGAATGGAAAGACTCTCAATGTCAGAAAATATCAGTCAGAAGAAGGAGTGCAAACCAGTTTACCTGGCATTAAACATACCATGGAGCACAATGGAGGAAATATGACACATCAGCAACGTTACCAAAAACTAGCTTTCCATTGAAGATTAATGACAGGCTTCCAAGAGGAGTATAGGAACAATAAAGGAGCTGTGGGAATTTCTGGCAAGTACTGGATATATTAATCATGTAATGACAATCTTCCTTGTTTTTCATATTTCTGGGCCAATTCTTTAAAAAAAAATGTATTCATTCCTAAAGAACATCTTTAGTCTCTCGAAACTTGTATCTTTTATGTAAAGTCTGAACATTCTGCTCCATTCCCTAGAAGGTGTTCTTTTTGTGGGCTTTATTGTTCTAAATAAACAAGACAAAACTTAACTATGTTTCAAAGCCAAATGTCTCATTTTCATGTTTACTAATCTGTCTGATGACCTACTTTTGCCTGATAACAGATATCAGAACCAAAGAAATGGACAAAGCAGTAAAAACCAGGGGAAGTATTTTATTAACCAAATTTAAATGGGAGAGAAAATTAAAGGTGATAAACACAGTAGTACAATATATTCTGGATCAATAGAAAACACGTCTGACAAGTTATTTCAGAAGGGCTAATCACAAGAGGTTAAGGCTGACTTCCAGAACACACAGACCATTTCTGTGCCTCAACAGAGGGGGTCAGTGGGAGCATCTGACTAACAGTCAGGGTCTCTGTGGTGTCATCAGAACTCAAATTAGGGGTTTCAGGTTGCATGTAAATCCAAAATGTCTCTGTGATCCTAGATCTAAGGGGTTGGCAGGTCAGTTGGACAGGTGGGTGAGGGAGGTGGGGGTTAGAATGCAGAGTGACCCTCGGTTCCCGCAACCAGGGGTCAAGTTGAGTCACCCAACATGCATATGTGTGTCTAGGGAAGTTGAGCCATCGGTGTGTTTGTTCGAGGACTTATGGGGGTTGGGGTGATCACGGGTGGAACAATTCTGCACCTTTAAATAGCAGTGGTGAGGCGAAATCCCCCCCACCAGCGCAGGCGGATGGAAATAGACGTAAAGGCTCAGAAGCTATTGTGGGATGAGCTGCACCGAGGTTCAGATTCAGTCTAAGCGATTAAAGATTTGTGATCACTTTCTACAGTCGGTATTTACTCAGATTTTTATGACTGTGGTGTGTTACTGCAGGGGAGAGTGAGGTCTGCTTAAAAGATGTAATAACATGTTCAATAGAACCGGAGGAAACATAAAGTCGACTGTATGTGGTTAGAGCTGAAAAACCTTTGAATCACATTAATATTATTCTTTGTTAACTCCAGTGATAATAAAGTTCCAAACGCAGTTATTTTCTTGTATCATCTTCTCCAGAAAAGCATTCTTTGTGAATAAATACTGAGCTCACACTTTCATTAAACTCTTACGAATGACACCCCTTATAAATGAGTTTCTAAAATAAAAATACTTTATTCTACATGGATGAATTTAGTTCAATCTGAATTGTTGCTAATGACTTTCCCCAGCATAGAAGTGACTGCTCAGCTCAGATCCCAGTCTGATGCAACAACTACTTCTACTACATGATCCTACAAGACACTGTTACCCAAACTTGCAGTACTTCAATGCCAGTGCAATGCATGATCATACCCTGGTTGGATTTGTAAATATCAGACAGATAGTTGTTTAACTTTGTTTGCATTCTTACAGAGATCTAGGGTATCTAACTCCACTTCATTTATCTTTATCTACATCTGGGCTTTTCAATGAATGCAGCACATTTGGCGGCTTTGGAAAACTCTCTAACATCTGTTTAACACATTAAGAGGATAACGGATTACAAATGTTCAGAATGTCAAAAACATCCGCCATTTAGAGCTTGAATTATTGACACATGGATCTTTGCCAGTGAAAAAGAGAAATAAAAAGTGGTGTTTAAGGTTCAGGTGAAAGTGGTTGATTCCATAGAGCCATTGGATTATTGGCTATGATTAATGAGTCAGACTTGCTCCAACAGTAGTACTTTGTTTCATCTACCCTGGAGACATGTAAAGGCATTAAGCTTTAAACAAAGCAGAAACTGAAATTCAGGGACTATTAACCCCGTTATTTGCATTTGTGCTGTATTTGTACATACACGTTTTTGTTCTTTGGCACGAAAGAGTTTGCATCAACAACTAGAAAAACAATTGTAAAAACATCTGAGAAGTTAACGTTGCAAACACCCTCGCAAGAAAGACAATGTTGCTGAATTAATGTAATTTGTAGCAGTGAAAATTTTCAACTTCTTTCAAACAAGAAGTTTGACTTCTTTTGTTCTCAGGAATTTGGAAAAATCTGAACATGAGCCAGTTGCTACCAACTGTGTGTCTCCTCATCACAGTAGAGTATTTTTGTAATAAGGCACGACAAATGATACCATCAGGTATGCATTCGATAACAGGCTTGACGAAAAAGATCAGAACAGAAAAGGCTCATCTTGTATTAACCAACAACTATGGATAACTCAAATGATTTCATGTCCACACAGCAATTCTTTTTTTCTTGAAAACATAATTGTTAGAACTCCATAAATATTGCTGATAAAAATAAAAGCTGTGTTTTACTTATCATGAACACTATAGGCACACAGACAAATGGTTGAAAAGAGGAAATTAAATGTTATAAGCAATATGTCAATATTGGTTTCTCTTAGTTAAAGACATAAGCCACCTATTAACCACTCCACGAGCCACTAATCTTAAGCATACATTGTAAAACATTTCACGTAATCATAACATGGCGCTTCATTTATGTAACCTTAGGAGATAAGTCACTTTAATGAAAAGGTGTTTCTCTTTTCTATTCAAATTACATGACTAATTCCCCAAATAACTGCTGATCTTTCAAACAAACACTCCTTTGTCTTTGAATTTAAGAAAGAGGCCATCATTAATAAATGAAACATTTCTGAACAGGATTTGTAGCCCCATACATGCATTGTCTTAATTTTATCTGAAATCGGGTTGTGAGGGCAGGTTCAGGAGGGAGTCCCAGACTCTTGTTCTCTTTCACCCAGAGGAACAATATATCCCATCTGCCTTGTGATCCCCAGAACAAGCTGGAGTTTCTCATTAGAGAGAATGGATTTGTAGTTCAGTAAATTGTTAGTTATTGTCCCATTGATTAATAACCCCTTCAATATAACCAAAACAGATTCTAAAAAGAAAAGGGTTGAAAAACTTTCTACATATTTATGCGATACTGTTAATCTTATGTTATATTGCCAAAACAAAAACAAATATCAGACCAACAGGAAACGGTGAGGTGAGGTCATAACTAATTATCTGACTCAATTCCAGGAAACGACTCCAGCTTCCTGCCCGTTTTTCCCCAGCATCGGGAAGCACGGTGGCTATTGTTACGTCAACTCAGAACTGTTTAAACAAGGGGAGTCAGTGCCGAATAGACATATAAAAAATACAACATTTTGAAGAATGACCACACAGAGGTGGACATACCCAAACATCATTTGTTGTCTGTTTACGCAGCAATGTGAGGCCAGCTGGATTTATCAAGTATTACTGCCCTGTACTGAGGACTTTACTTGTGACTCATCAAGCCCAAGAATAGACACAATTCTGTCATTTAACAAGCAGAGTGGTCACAAATTCTCCTTAAACTTAAACCTTATTTATCAGTCATGTTTTCCTACTGATGATTGTTCCACAAATACAGACCGCTGATACATTTGTCATGCCTAACTACATGCCTAATTGTATTTTATTCACATTGTATGCTACAGACCAGCACAAATTAGCAAATAATAGCTGACTGGCAGAATAATTTATCATATATATCAAAACACCTTTTTTTCCCCCCTAATATTGATTCATAGTGCAGCCCTGCCTGAATCTTATCCCTGATCTCTCTGGAGTACAAGATGTTTTCTGGAACAATTTTGAAATGTTCCAAAGCTCACTTACAGATGGATGCTCAACCTTTCCCTGAGCAACTGAATAACTAAAATAACTTTTTCTTTCTTTTTTTGGTATCCAGTTGTATTTCCTTGGTAAATTGTGGTTCTGATAAGCTGAAGTGCAGAGGACATGTTGATCAAGCCTATCAATCATGGTAGAGTAGAGTTTCAGGATTTGGGGTGGTACGCAAAATCAGTTAAGGTACAACAGCTAGTTTACTATCTAAATACATGTTCACTATTTAGAAAAATAATCCAAATAGATTGAGTTGCTCTCAGCCGCCTACTTTTTAAATGACTTTCAGTTTCAGTTAGTCTCTCGTCCGCTGATGAAGTCAATCACATCTGATCCTCTTTACACTCATATAGTTCTGCTGTAGTGTGTAAACATGGGAGTTTTGCATTCCACGCAGGAAAAGCGGCTGAACATTAATAGGTGGGGCTCCTTCTGCCTCTTTCTTCACCCCAGTTTGATGTTAAGCCAGTTCAGTAAAACGCATTAAGTTGTAATGTAAAATATATTTTTTATTCTAATCCTGTGCTTTTCCGCGTGTGTTTACTTCGGCTGTGATCTCTCTTTTATGGAAAGATAATTGTGCTAAAGTATGCCCGCAGCTCGATCCGTCTCATGCCCGTACCTGCGTGGGGCCCCCAGGGCATGTTACTCACTCACCAGTAACGTTGATAAGTTAAGCGACGACAGTGGATTCTTCACCATGGACTCCAGCTTCTTCAGCCGGCTCTCCACTCTGCTCTCCGCTCCCAGCATGGTCACAGTCCACTACGTCCAGTTCAAATGCCGAAAAAAAGCTAAAAGACGAACTAAAACAAAACACCTGCAGTTTATATATATATTATATATGTTTTCTCTACCGGTGGTGGAGGCGAGCGCCGATCCGTGGCTCAGCTTCTCATGTCATTGCTCCTCTGTGCACGAGGGCTTGAGTTGTCAGGTTAATTATTCATCCACAGAAAATAAAACCTCCCGACTTTTTTTCTCTCTCTCATTAATAAAACATTAAGCGACTAAAAAAAAGAGAGAGCGAGAATATCCCTATGTCTCGACGTTCAGAGACGGGATCTTTAGTCACAGATGCGCCCCGTCAGCGTCACAAACCAGGTAGTTGCATTGAAATCACACAACCCCGCAGGGGGGTCCAACCTGTGTGACACTGTCACCAACGGTTAACACAACCGAACAACTTCCGGTTAAGGATTGTTTACCAAAATAAAAGAAAACAAGAAAGAAAGGAATATACTAAGTGTTTGTATTGGCCAACTGTGTGCTGCTATTTATATAAATATCTTAATTTTTTTCCGAAGCAATATTGACAATCTTTGAGTTCAAGAAGTCACTGCAGAGGGCTAAATATTTTGGACATGAAAGTGCTATTTAAATAAAAACTGACTGACAAAAATTGAAATATCCTTATTGATTAGATACTAAAACAACTTAACATGTGTGGTGTTTTTAATATGTTACTTGCATCATAAAGGGTGGTTGGTTTTAATCTCAGATTGAGTCTTTTTGCATGGAGTTTTATGGGATTCCATTCATGTCAAAAATATGTCTTTGCTGGGTGTTCTTGTTGGGTACACTGGCTTCTTCGTTGAGTCAGATCAACCATCAGATTAAACGATTAGTCTGAACAACAAATATTAGTCTAAAGTGCCCATTTCTGTAAATGCATAGCTATCTGTCCCCTCTCTCTTTGTTGCCCTTGGATGGACTGGTGATCTGTCCAGGTGAACCCTGATCCCTCATTCCTCCTAGCGGCCCTAGAAGAAGATGAGGGTGCAGACAATGCTGGATAAATAAATACATTTTGAAAAACAAAATGCTTTTATTTTTGAAAAATTTCTTTACATCCGGTTCCCGTAGAGGGGATTGGTAACTTGCTGCAAATGACTCTTCGCACATGTCGACTTCCTTTAACAAGTTCAGTATTCCTTGCTTTTAACTTTTTGACTTCACACCTGACAAACAGCATGTCGATCAATCACTTGTCTCTCTATAATGTTGATGATAATAATGAGAAAAAACTTTTTTTTTTGTTTTTGTGGCGACTGAAATTAGCTGAGATTCCTGCTGTCTGATCTCATTCGTCGGTTTTACCGCCACAGCACATAGGCTGGAGCAGCTTTCAGTATTTTAGGAATGTTGAGTCGCTGCCTTTCAGACACGTTGGCACTAAGAATAGATGTTTACAGGGTCCATGGTGCGTCACTGTCACAATATAGTTATTTATGTGTTTGATGATTTTATGATGTAAATTGTAGAACTTCAAATGGGACCAGAATTGAAAATAATATATATTGTAAAGAAAAGAAAAAAAGGTAGAGAAGAAAAACACCATACCATGAACGTGTCTTTGCTCATAGAATAACATTTATTTATTTTTATTTTACAAAGAGATCTCAATCAAGGATCTTGGATATATAATATTTATTTAATACAAACAATCTGACAGTTTCATTCCAGACTGAAGGCTAAATGTGTGTCAAGTGGAGGTCAGACAGTATCTATTGGCCAGGCTACAAAAGCAACAAACCTTTGTTTTCTTGTCAAATTCCAATAATTAATCAAAAGAAGTAAATGAATAATGACAATTGTGATTGTAAATAATTTGGCTGTTGTTGACAGTGGAGCTGTTTTCAGGAGAGATGTCACCACTGACTCACAGAGGTTGTTGACAAAGCTTCCTTACTGGCTGAGGATGAATCCACCGTTATGTCATGACCTGCAGAATATAGGTGACCTTGAATTAACAGAACAAAAGAAAAGTGCTGCAATCGCATAAGTAAGCACACTGAATTTTAGAATCGAAGCTCAAAAAGTCTTTGGGACAAACTGTCACCTCAGCCTCCATTTTTTTATTTGTATTTTTTTCAGCTGTAAGGTGTTCTTCTGCCAATGATGCAATCAGCTTGGTTAGCTCTGCTTCAGAAAGAATCCCCACACCATGACCCTTCCACCACTATGTTTCACTGAATGAATGGTGAATTCAAAGTAAGGGGAATTGTATTTTTTTTAACCATATTTTACTTGCAAATTAATTTAATGTATTCCTTCCACTTTTTGCAATTGACACTTGGCAATAATGTCAATTTCCACAAGTGCAAAACTGGTAGAGACTTACAGCAGCAGTTGCAGCAAAATGGGGTTATTTTACATTCAATCACATGCGAGCATAAGAAAGTACACCAGGTCTGTGCTCAAAGAGAGTGAATTGTCCAATGCATATTATGAATAAAGATAACCTTGATGGCAGTACAAAGAGAAAATAATAGCAAAATGTCTGTGTTTGGCATCTGATATAAAATAGCAATGAGTAAATTTTGTAACTAATGACTTTATGCCAGCTGCATTCTAGTTTTCATGTGTACTCAGGTGCAAAGTTTAAAAAAGGCAAACACTGCCCTCTAGTGGGCATTTATCATAATAATAACGTGAAAGGGCACAAAATTGTTTCGGCACTCACAAAATATATTCAAATAAAAATACAACAGAAAAAAATGCATTGAATGAAACTTTACCTATGCTTCTTCCATAAGTTAATATAACATCAAATTGTACCTTTAAATTGCAAAAATGAAGTGTTGACAAGCCTCAAAGCTATCTGTCTGAACGCATGAGTCCTCAACTGTGGCAACTGTAATACTGATCACTGTTTGCTACAGCATTTGATGCTTTCGAGTGTAATACCTCATCTGGTAATATTACAAAGCTGATTTTTCTTTACAGAATTGTCAGAAAAGAGCAAAAATATTGAAATCAAATACCCTGTCAGGAGGCCACAAGCATGCATGGCACCCAATGCTATAAGTCGTTCTGATTTTGTAGATCAGAAGAGGAAATAGTGACCAGTGTGTACCGTCTTTGTCTAAACAATCAGGAACCTTAGATTACCAAAGCCACAGTGCACTGGTGAGAGCATCCTCATATACTTTTGTAGTTTAGCTTTCCTCGGGAAATCCTTAGCCTGACTCTCCCAACACTTGGAGAAACTTGCCTGCAGATAAAGTATTCATCTCACTAGATTTCTCTCCTTTCTCAGAAGAAGTGAGAAGGCTGGCAAATCTCAGGCAATCACTTGCAAGAGGATAAAATCTCAGAACCGAGTGAGTGTAGCATGTCTTGTATTTATGTTGGGCGGATAGGCGGAATAGAAAAGGCTATACTATATTCCTGGCTTTTGCTCAAAAAAATAAAAAGAGGAAGAAAAACCCTGCTCCTGAAGTTTGAGCCCCGATCGGCCAGGTAACTCAAAACCTGGAGTGGGGAGTTAGCGTGGGATATGAGGAGAGAAACAATGTGGCTCTTTGTGCAAGCCGGGCAGAGAAAACAAACCGTTTCCCCTGGAAAGAGATCATGTTCAGGCTCCATCTGAGAAGACCACACAAGGCTGATCAGAGCGCTGTCTGCTGAGTGGAGGAAGGCGAGGAGGAGGAGCGCATCTGGGCAGCCACACTAACTTGTGCGTATATAAACGCTTGAGGGCAATGTCAGACAGGACGAGGATCTGAGGACCTCCCTTTCAAACTCTCAGTCAGCTCAATACGACACACAACCCAGTGATACTTTTTGGTCCAAAGAGGAAAAAAAAAAAACGTGTGACTGAGTTGTGTGTTCTTCCACGTTGTTGATTTGTGATGACTCGGCCATCTGGACTGCTTCCTGGGTTGGCACCCTGCTGGTCTGACGGGCTGAGGGACAGGCAGGCAGGCGGGCAGGAGGGTGTTCATTCTGGTGTTGTCCACACAACGGCGTGGCGCTGAATCTGGCACTGCTGGACAATGTCAAACAGGGAGTCTGTTCATTTGGACAGGATGATAGAAGTTTGAAAAACAGGAGAAAGAGGAAAAAGAGCAAAGAAATGTTACATTTTATTTCTGCCATATCTTAAAACAAGATCTACAGCTCTGGACGCTCATTCCCTAATCCACCCATTCCACATAAACACTTTGAATGAGGCTTTTAGTCATGTCAACACTCAGATAACTGCTGCAGAGGGTGCAATCAAACCAAAAACATCTGGCCTATTTTCTCTTTTGCACACTTTAATTCAAACACACATATTAAAGTCAAACACACACATACATGTAAGGACCAAAGCAGGACTCTGTTCTTTCTCTGTCCCATTGCGTTTTGGTTTCAAACGCTCAGTGAATACCCATGTGGTGGAATCAGGTTACATGGAGCTATAAAATATCCCAAATAAAGGCAAAGAAAAATGAGACAAAAAGAAAAAAAAAACTGGCTTTCTCCTGAGGTAAAATCCTCCAGTTGGCTGCTGACTTTGTCAGAGTGGGTGTTTGTTTAAAATGAATTTTTACAGTTGGGACAATAGAGCAGCTCAGCTCAGAGGACAGAGGTGGCAAACTAAAGTCATCCAAAGACAGCAGACAGATCCTGTTACAGACAACGAAAGAACATAAATTTGTTTGAACAACACGACTACAACATTGCTATTTCAAATATAAAAATTAGTACACAACATCCAGTTGAAGTTTTAATATACTTTGACATTTGGTCACATAACTCTCAATGTCATTTATTGCAGTTTGGTGTAATAGTTCAAAACAAAGTGGTGGATAATTTTCAAATGCAAGAGAAATAATGCCAAATTAAATTTATTTTTTTCCAAAATTTCCTTGTAGTAAGCTTCAGCCATCAACTCCGATCAGCTTCATTCTCCCTGTGGAAGGAAAAACCTCCCTGCAGCATGATGCTGCCACCACCATGGATTATTGGAATGGAGTGTTTGGAGTGACGTGCAGAGTTAGTTTTCTTCTTCATACAATGTTTTGCATATAAGCCCAAACCTAAAAGGTTCGCAGTGTTCCATCCCCACAGCATGCTGTTGCCACAACAATAATTGAATACGGTAATTACTGTAGTTTTCAGACATATTTTTATTTGTACAAAAATTGAAAACCATGCATTCCTTTTTTACTTTTATTTCTTTCATTCTAATTTTGCATTGGTCTACCACAAAATCTCAGGGAAGTACAATGAAGTTTGTAGCGGTAAGGAGTAGGAATACCTTTGCAAGACAGTGATTTGGTAAACATGCAAAAGGAAACTAATTGAGTGAAAACTTTTCTGCTACACAGAGTCAGTCAAACATCTGCAATCCAAGATAGGGATTTAGATAAATTGTTCAATCTCTATTTAGCAGCTGTCAGATTTAAACGCAATCACTAACGTGACCCCTGGCCTTTGGAAAGGGATACGAAGTGAAAAACAGGCGGGTTGAAATCTAAGCTATCTCTGTAATATCAGTGGATTAATCTCAGCACATACAGTAAACCAGAAACATGATCTCGTTATGGTAAGATACCGCAAGTGAGGATGATGGGTAATGTTACTGCCATTTGGACTACAAGGCGAGTGAAATCAAGAAGGGCTTTTGATTGGTCCAAAGAGAAAAAGCTCCCCTGCTGCATTCTAACAAAACAATGTCAGAATGATATCGGTGTCACTTCATGGTTTACAGTTAAAGGGACAGTTCTAGACTATTGAAGGGAGGTTTTTGTTGAGGGTAAAGCAGAAGCTTTAGTCCAGACAATGGAAGTTCACTGTCTGAGTAGAGCCAAGATCAAAATGAACCTCAACCAGTAAAAGCAACTGTAAAATCAAAAATATCATTGTGGTATTTACAAATGCTATTTTATAACTCTCTGAACCATAATCACTGAGCATTGAGCAGTTATCTACACTGAGGTCAATGATTATTCACATGATAAATTGGGGTAGATTAGATCTAAAAGTTAATGCCATACATTTCTCTATGACAGCTGCGCTCACAAAAAACACTCCAATGACAAGATATTCCCTTGTCATTGCATGTATCCGCCATGGCTTCAATCTTTATTTCCCATCCACATTTTGTGTAAGCAACTAATGCAAATATGACAACAGTTTAAAAGTTCAGAATTATCTATAAAATGGAGAGCTGAATTTTAACTAAGCCACACTTTAAATATTATGTAATATGCTGAAATAAGAGTGGTAATAAATAAGAAAATTTTGATAAGTTGCCAACCGATCCTGATGAGAGCATGGCATTGTTTAATTAAAAACAGAATATTTTCTGTCTATCTTCAACAGACTCATATTCACCAGCAAATCCAAGCCTTTAATGCAGGCAGTCATGCAAACAAAGCATTGTGACTGTCAGGTTGTGGTGAACTGATTGCCTTTCAAAGTCACTCTCACTGCTTCTGCCTTCCACCTCCTCTCCCTGCTGTAACCTTAGCCCACATAAAGGTGCCAGGTTACCGGGATTCTCTCTGGTTGGCGCCATACTGTTTAGTGACCATGTGCACACTGTGAGACCAGTGATTAATCTTGCACCGTGTATGTGTGAATCGCCATACAAATATCTTTTTACACTTTACATTGTTATTATACCATTACTGGAAATATCAAGCAGTTAACAATTCATTGCACAAAATTTTCCTAAACTGACTCTGACCTGTGATCAACATGTCAATTACTAGAAAATAACTAGATTTAAACTAACTAGATAACTAGCTAACTAGATTTAAACTATGAACTGTTAGTACAATCAGCTTGTGAATGTATCAGCCAAGAGCATAAACTTTAAGTTTAATACAAACCAGATAAATGTTAGTGCTAGTGACAAGAAACCCTTCTTTTTCCATTTGATCTAAAACTTCTACTCAATTAAAAACAAAAACAACAAAAAAAAAACCATTTGCTTTATTGTTTTGAAGCCCTTATAAAGACTTAACAGAAATTGACTCATGAAACCTAAAACAAAAATATGGATATCAGTAACTGCTAAGAAATTGCTTGATCCATGTGATTGTACAGTTAGTGGGCCAAGTCATAATACTACAAAGATATGAAGTGATGCTAAAAGTAATAATTGCCAAACATTCCACATCATATTCTAGTAAAGTTACTCACCTTGGTTCTCTATTTATTCTGATCTCGGATCCTCAGGCATCGCCTCTTCAGGGCTGGCTCCATCTCCACTGCATTGGGCATGTTGGCAGGACTCCGTAAGCTACCCTTGTCCCTGAGTTTGGGCAAGAGTAATGGGGATGTGGTCCCACCTGTCTTTGGTGCTGTGGGCAGGGCATAAGCGTGGTCCTCGTCTGGAACGTGGGAATCCTCCCCTACACCCCCACTGGTTGTTAAGGGCCCTTCTAACTGACCGACTGTACCTTCGACTAGCACTGGGCTAACAACAGAACACTTGTTTTCTTTGATAGCTTCAAGTTCATTGAGTGAAGAATCTTGGGGTGTCACTGGTATTCTTTGGGGTAAGGAAGAGTCCACACTTGTGGGTGTGGATGATGTACCATTTTGAGGATGGTTCTGAGTAGAGGACTTGACATTGTGTGAATAGCTGCTCTCCATGGGACTGGATGGGCTGTTAGAAGATGGAGTGAGGGAATCTGATTGCTGGAAGTCATTTGAAGGTGACTGTGGCAGAGTAATGTTCGGTCTGATGATATTGTGGAACCCTGATCTGTTAAACTGGCCAGGTCCTGATTCTCCCAGTGCTGCCAGATCCACCAACCCATTGGCACTGGGCTCTAACTTCACTTGGGTCCTCTGGAGAACCCTTTGGATGACTTGTCGCTCTGTCTGCTGATGCATAGTTTTATAGTCTGTCAGTCCCTCAGAGATTTTGGTTGGGCAGGACAATTCATTACACTGTGCCCTGGGGGAGAGTGGTTTAGTTTGAGGTGTGGCTAATGGGGACAAAAATTGCCTTTCTGATTTAACCCAATCTATGTCCTTTGGGTTGGGTTCATTTGTTGAAGTGAAGGCTTGAGAAAATTTCCCCCCCAGTTTATTTGCCTCCACTCTACTAGCCTCTTCAGGGATATCTGGAGACACGGACCTAGTCGTCCTGGATCTAGCCCTCTCTACCCCTTCTGGTACCGGCTGGATAACTCCACCATGATTTGGCGTTTCAAGAGCTGCTTTAGGAGGGACTGGAATTGGAATTGGAATAGGTATAGGGACAGGTAATGGAACAATAATAGGATAAGGAACCAGGACTGTGGGTTGGGGTAAAAGAGGACTAAAAGAGGGGATACCATAGTTCATTATTGGAGGCACTGGGACAGGTCCTCTTGGCATTAGGTTTAGAGGAGGTGAATGTAAGCCAGGGAAATAGGCACCAGGAAAAGGATGCACAAGTCCTGGGGGATTCATTGAAGAAGAGGTAGGGGGCTGTAAAAGAGGAGAGTGAGGTGGTCTGTGGATAGGGCTGGAAGGAGGACCTGCATGTCTGGGAGGATTGGCCAAGGGACTCTTTAGACCCTGAGCATGAAGAGGAGGCCTGATGAAGGGTATGGGGATTTGAGGTAATGGCTTTTGATCCAGAGGTGGGCGAGGAGGAGGTGGAGGAGGAAGAGGAGCTGGGTGAGGCGTGACATCCATAGTAGGTATGGATGCCTGAATGGATCTCTCCAGGTTCTTAAGGCCTGAAACTGAGACCCTTGAAGAGGAAGAAGAAGATGATGTTTCTAAGGATGACAAAGACGTTGATTCCACCGGTCCATGAATTAGGACCGATCCTTTGGGAGAGAGATTTCGATTGCGTGCATCCCCCGTATTGATGGTGCTGCTGTTCCAAGACTCAGGAGTAAGTAGGTTTTGCCCTGGTACACTGCCATCCACTCTCCCATCCTGACTGGTTCTGTTAGGGCTGGAGCTGGTGCTGGTTAGGGCTGCACGAGCTTCTCGATAGAAGACATCCATCTTGTACTGGTTGAGACATTTGATGCTGCAGAACTGAAGCCGTTCCTCACCAGATCCAAAGTCCAGGTACTCCTTTGTGTGACGAATATGCTTGCACCAGTCACAAACCTGCGGTACAGGCGAGAGAGACTGCGGGGGGTCAATGAAGGATCACATTTTTGCTTTAAACTTATGTAAACATACAGAAACAGGAAGGAAATGGGCTCTTCTTGTGTATCTGGATGATGCATTTTATACCTATAAATAATTTCCAAAGAATAATAAAAAAAAAACACTAATAATTTTCTCTTACTCTGACACTAGTGTTCATCTTTAACACTAATCTGGGTGAGTCCTCAGGATGGGGGCGCTGAGGGGATGTCTCCACATGGAGGTCTTCATCTCTGGCCTAACAAGGAGAAAACACAAAGTGACAAACACACCACTACTAGGCACACAAAAGTATCTTCAAAGATTACACTGGAATTGTTGTGTGATAATAACATATCACTTGATGTTCCTCTTTATGAAGCATCAAGGTCAAAATACAAAGGTCAATAAAAAAAGTTCAAGATTCATGCTACTTATTTTGGTGGTACCTATTGCCGTTGATGCAGTGCTTTATTTTTCCTTCCCGTGACAGAATTAATATAAGGAAATTCCTTCTGATTCATGTAAGATGATCTGCAGAGGATCTGAGTGCTCCCCCCATCTCTGTGACCCAATGAGTCGTGTTGCATTACGAAATATGAGGCAGCTGAAGGTATGGTATGCACTGAAAGTGGACACCTCGCCCCAGGCCTTCTGGCCTTCCTCTCAGACAAGCAGCAACAAGCCAACAGAAGTGCTTTCCTCTGCTGCCACAAAAAAACTAGACAGCTTGTTGTGCACACTCTGCTCAGATTTACTATGTTTCTCTCTGTTGTTTAAAAAAAAACAAAAAAAAACAAGAAAGATGAAACACCTCACATCAATATGTCATCCTGAATATTTAAATATCAAGACATCTTGTTGCAGTGAAAAGGGGAAACCGTGGCTATGTGCATCGGAGTGTTTCTCTACAGTTGTAGCTTTCCTGTCCTCCAGACCAAAGCCACTTAATGGCCGGCCCCTTTTGCATTAACTTGAAACTGATCTTACGTGTCCTGTGCAAAGTTTGACCTCCCTCCTTCCACTCCTTAAATGGATCCTTTAAATAAACCAATCACTTCTGACCTTTAAAGATTGAAAGAATTTGTTGTTGAAAGTCTTTGAACCTGCAAGAAGACACATGATGCTTAAATTCACTCTGCCACAGATTAATGTGTTTATGTAGGCACCTGACTGTTTGTGGCTATGCTATACATGTATTTAACTCATTAATAATCACATAGATCTAAAGGTTAATTGTTGTGCTCCATCACCTACCTTGTTGCGCTTGAAGTAAGCTCGTCTACAGGCAGCAAAACACTTCTCACTGCAGAAGCTCTTGAGCTCTGAGCCCATACACAGCGAGTAGCGCTTTACTCCCTCCTTCTGGCACCAAACGCAGACTATTTGCACGTTCTGTACGTCTTCCACTGCAGAGGGATGTAAAAAAGCAAAAAAAGCAAGATAGTCATTAAGTAGAATTTGCAGATATATTTTTTGAATAATTCTGTGCAAAAATTGCTTGCATTGCTTCAAATCTGTGCAGGTGGAGCAATGAAAACAATTTAATTTCCTCAGAGCTTATTAAACAGCTAAACAAGTTAGACATAGAGTAGAATCTCAAACCATTTACTTAAAACTGGATGTGCTCCAAAGCTTCCAGCCAATGCATCCTGTAATAAATTAAATGAAGGTGTCTCTGGCTTGTATTTGATCAGAGTCCAGATATCCTGTTACATCACCTTATTACCAGATGGGATTAAGCAGGTTTGTTGTAGAGAGGAACCACATGGACAGTGAAATTCTATTTTGACCAAACTATCCAGCAATCATTGATCGATAATGAACATGTCAGCGTTATTTCAGGCTACTCACGTCCTTGACAAGTGAGTACAATAACTTATATATCTCAGTAGTGAAAAAGCATGTATGTCTATGAGAAAAAATAAATACTTTTCTCTCATAGGCCTCTTCAAATTAAAATCCAGTTTTGCCTCAAATGTTTCTTTAACTGGTAAATTGTTAGTCACAAGAAAGGTTCTCCACAAGAATGTAACTGGTCCACATTTAAAACAAAAATTATATTGATTTAGGTAATAAAATCCACCTCTACTATCCCTTGAGATACTGACTGCAATTGAGCTATATATTAGCCTTTGACCTGTGATTAGCCACTCTTAAACACAAAACCACAATCTTTTGCTGGTCAGTGAAGGCACCATGCTCAAGCGGTACCAGTTCATGCTTACAACACCCTTCAGTGTGTCCAGGCGTCCCGCGACAGCTCAGTTCGTACGTTCACTAAGGATGTTTCATCAAATTGGGGTAGCAAAAACTGACACAGTGTTGACTGCAGAAGGTGACAGACAGACAGACTGTTACAGCTATCTTGTTGAATTTTCAGATCTTGTTTGGGAACATAGCAGATTTCTATCTGCAAATTTGCAAACTCCTTCAGAAACAAACAAACAAAAAAAAGAAGCGAAAAAAATCTGTTGCACCTCAAACTATTATGATACCCAGCAAATATCAACGTAGGTTTCTCTCACACCAATTTTATTACTTTACATGTTTTGAATTTTCACAGGACATCAACATTATATTACTACAGCCAATGAAGATGGTCATGAATTCAGAAGGAGGTCCAGAGACTGGGAACTGGGAACTTTTCTTTTTTACCAGGGAGCCAGGTATTAAAAATGTTTTTTTTTTTTAAACCCCTTAAGAGTCATGATGACACCTTATGAACCCATTGGACAACATGTAAGTGGTTTTGAGGCGATCGTAAGGGGGTTAAATAGTGTATGCATCATTTTCCAACACTAATAGTTTCTGCCAATAACTCCTTTGGTCTGGATGCTGTTACTGAAGAAAGAACACTAAATTTTAGCTGTTTTGAGCATCTGGGAGGCACAAAGGCTCTAAGAAGTTATTTAAAAGGAAAAGGCAAGTCAGTGTTTCCTTCAGGTTGCTATGCCAGAGTACAAGACTCTGGTAGTTGCTTGTCAGTTTGCTCTTTCATGGTTTCAAACTTTCACTTTTTTTACTTGAGTCTTCTTGCTCAAGCTTTATGCTAAAGGCATTTTAAGGATTTATCCTGCAGGCTGTTGTTTACTGTTAGTTACGCTGACTATCATGCTAATTTCAGACATGAAATATAAGACGTGAATGAAAGCTAAAAATGTTAATTTCAAATTATGCTGTCCTTTTTGTAATTTAGCTGTGCTCTATTTAGAGTGATCATTCTGTCTTTCTCACACAATGTGACATCTCTCCTGCTCATAATACTAATAATGTATGATTCTTCACATCAGGAATCAGAAAGGCGAAACAAAATTTCACGAATATTGGCAACTATGGTTTTACAAAGAAACTGGACTCAGTTCAAATCTGTATTGGAAATTTCTGATAAGTGCATTTCCAGATAATCTCAAGGTTTGTTAGTATTTCACTAGAAATAGCCACTTTAGTGTTAAGGACCCTTTACCCAGTGATAAGCACCGTGTAACTGAAGGATAAACACACATGTCATGTAACTGCAGCAGCTCCTCACTTTCTCCAGAGCTTCAGTTACTGCTCAGGAAAGAACTGAAACTAATACCTGTTCCATCACTTGTAGCTGATCTTACACTCTGGCCTCTCAGGACATACAGTAAATATCAAGGATTATCAGTTCTGGTGAGCTATGCTTGTAAACCAAAGACATATTTTAATGTGCAGGCTTAGCAGAGGCCATTTAGTTCTTCATAGCCAGAGAAGACCTCTCATACCTGCTGAAGGTTTAATGAGGGGGACGATGACAGGGGCATTCTTGTGCTCCTTCGGGGTGGTCAGGATTGAGCTTGTTGAGGAAGAAGATTGAGAGGAGGAAGGGACACTGGAGAGGTCCCTCTCTCCGCTCTTCATGGCCAGGACTGAGTGGCTGACTTTGGCGTCCAGGCTTTTGGGTTTTGGCAACGAGTTTTCTGAGAACGGACAGAAAGATAAAAAAAAAAAAAAAAAAAACTGTAACAGGAATCTAGCTTTGTAAAACAATACAACAACATAAAACCACAGTGTGCTTTACGGAACACGATAATAACTTCTGCACAAACAACAGGCACATCTGGTTGAATGTAACTTGAGGACTTGCAGCCACAGGAGACGATGTCTTGCAGTGACTCAATGTCTGCATTAAAACCTGCTGAACCTGTTAGTTGGTGTAATGCTGCTCTAAACAGTGACCTGTCACCACCTCCCCCTTTACCTTTTAGCACAGACACATGTTGCCGCCTCTCTCTGTAGTTTCTGATCTCATTGGCCTCGGACTCTCGGAGATCCACCTTGTCGTAGCCGTACCATCCCAAGAGCTCATTCATGGTGCTTTCAGCAAATGTCTGCCAGACATAAGGAGGAACAGAAGTCAGAACTCCAACTTATGTCAAGCAAAGCAATAGGAAATTGTGAACGTGCATCTTGGAGTTATTACTGGACGTTTTCATCCTATGGTAAACATAATCAAAGCTTTCTAGTCTGAGACAAAATGAGGGATTCTTTCTCAGTCACGGCCCTGTTGGGAGAAATGAATAGGGGCACAGTGGAGTACAGTGTGACTCTTTTTCCATGATGTATTCAAGTTGTTTACTCTTGCTTAATCTGAGACGGAAAGATTTATAACCCAACACCAGTGTGAAATCTATGAATCACCCTTTGTTTATCCCTTTTAATTGGAAAAAAGGAGAGAGGAATATTAATCTGAAAATTGTAGATGTTTGACCTCAAATTGGTATTATTATTATTATTATTATTATTATTATTATTATTATTATTATTATTATTATTATTATTATTTATTACGACCAGATGAAAAAAATACATGTTAGGGTCTTTCTCTTTATCCACCCACCTCTCTCTGTGGCTTCAGAGGAACCCGATTGGAGAAGAAACCTGATCCGGAGCGGGCAGAAATCGGAGCGGGACACCCAACACCACCGAGTGGTCCCACGGTTCTCGGAAATGCCCCGCTCCTCTCTTCCCTCTTCTCTTTCTAGCGTCCACAACTCCTTCTCTCCTCCTCCAGCTTTCCCCAAACTCTGCTCTCGTTTCTTTTCATTTTTTGTCCTCACACCCCCTCTCCCCACCCCCTTCTCCACCCCTGCCCTGTCCTCCTCTCCACATCCCGGCACCTTCCAGGCCTGACACCCGACACGGCACTGCCTCTCGGGTTTCACCCCCTTTTCCAACACAGCCAGTGTGCTGTGGTGTTGCAGCGCTTGTAGTACTGACTGCACATTCTTTCCTCGCTCCGACCTCCGCAACCCGGGGCCTCCGACAGAAATGGATCTCTCCCTATTTGCTTGCTCACTTTCTTGCTCTGTCTGTTCTGGGAGAGAATGTGCGTGCGTGCGTGCGCGTGAGTGTGGGTGGGTGAGTGAGTGGAAGCGGCCGTATCATATCCCGCTAAATATGCCTAACGATGATTAAAGTCAAGGATCCGGTGTCTGGTGCCTGCGAATCGCGCTCTGACGTGGAGGCGGCGGGGTCCGAAGTGGTGCTGGAACAGATGCGTTACAAAGAAAACACCGGGGCAGACCTCAGTTGAACTAGAAATCAGCTTCTCTCACTGTTTGGGCCTTCTTCCATCTGCATATCCCGGTGTCACTTTCTCTTTTCTCCTGTTTTTTTTTTTTTTAAGATATTTTTCTTTTCCCTCCTCCTCATCCACCCACTGCACTTCCCACAATGTTGTTTTTGTTTCTTTTTGGCAGTTTGGACAAACATCTGCTTTGTGAGAGTGACAAGCCATATCCCAAACCACGGAGAGAGAGAGACAGAAAGAGAGAGAGAGAGAGAGAGAGAGAGAACTACAAGCCAAAGGCAACAAACTGGGCCGACCCAGAGATCCAGCCCAGGCAGGCTTACATCAGGCCAGGGGGATAGTGTTTCAAGTGTTTTGATTAAAATTAGTTAAGATGAAACAAAACACCTCCTGTGGATATCAAACGCTGCAATCCAAACCACTTACACACAAAAACAGCGGATTTTTTTTCCTCTAAAGAAGGCCCCTTCTTCCCCTCATCCTGCCCAGGAAGACGTGTTGTCTTTTTTGATTTCCTCGCTACGGCTTCAAGGATCCTCAAATATCATTTTAACAGCAGAGTCAAGAGTCTCAAATAGCCTGTGTCCAAACCCAAACAAAGCACACAATCCACGGATTGGTTTCCATGCAATGGGCTCATAATGGTGGGAGGGAATCGTGTCTGTTACTGTGATTTGACCAAGGACCCCGATGAGGGATTCTGAACACTTTGTGAGAGTTTTATTTACTATGCGTGTTTGCATTCGTTACAGTTGTACGGCGGATCTGCAGAGTTTTCCCAGTACGCGGCTGGAGCAGGCTATTTAAGGCATATAAATGCCCTCCTCTCTCTTTCTCATGAGCCTCTGTGGTGCTGCGATTGAGCGCACCGCAGGGAGCGGGGAAGAAGTGACGCACATCTGGATCTGCTCTGGACATTGGCGTGTGCGCGTCCGGCCACAGCTGGCCCACCATGGCGTCACAGGAAGACCAAGTGTCAGCCTGTTCTTTCCTCTTAAATTCTAATATTATTTAATCAAAAAGTCAACATCTGGGCGACACATTTCATTCATATAAAAAAGAAATTATATATATATATATATATTTTTTTTCTTAAATGCAATTGTTGTCTTCTAAAATTAAAAAAGTGATACTTTTTCTAAACTTACCAACAACAACAACAAAATATGATGATTATTTTTTTTATGATAATAAGAAAAGGGGGAGTGAGCGTTCAGTGTAGGGGATTTTTCCAAACACTGGTTTGTGCGCACTTTGCGCGCAAAGAAGCAAAGAACTGTTCCAAGTCTATCCTCCTACCTTCATCTCCTGGTTGATTTCCCTCTTCACTGGGTGCGCTGGTTTCCTGCTGCGTTTATTTTCCGGAGGTCTGCCTTTCTCCATCTCTGGCATACTGTAGTCCCGTTCAGGCTGGATCCGACCCGGATCGGTGACTCGAGGATCAGCTGAGGGGAAGTTTTCGCGGAGTCGCGCAGACTCACAGGGGGAATTCGTCAATCCCGGTGACAGTGGCTGTCATTCCCCGGACGCCTGAGTCTCTCGTTTGGGGCTCCGCTCCATTCGGGTAGCACTGAACATGCGTGTGGAGTCTCCTCTTTGGAGGCTCCGCTGTTTAACAATCCCCTCACTCTCTTCTCTCCCCACTGCCACCAAGCTCCAACTGATGCACAACATGCGTCTTCCTGTTAAAACTTTCAAAATACACTCCTTATGCACACGACAGGTGAATCCACAGCGGGAAAACCCAAAGTTTGAAATTCATTGATAGCGTGTTTATTGTGACGTTTTTCAGATTAAACAAAACTCTCGAGCAGTTTCAGAAATTGAATGAAGACGCATCATATTTTAGGATTTAAATCCTATGACTTTTAGGTTTTTTGAATGTCAGTGGGAGCATCTTTTGAACGACAAAACATTTTTATTTTACATTTCAATGTATTTTATTTGGGTTTTACAGAAAAAAGAGGTACATTATTTTTTTCCAACTCTGCAGCTAGCACTGCTTGGTAAATTGCTGCATAATTGGGAAATGGAAGGTTACATTTTAATTCAATTTTATTTTGCGAAGAAAAATCTGAAAAGTGCGGCTTGCATTTCCAGTCAATCTGAATGATCCCTGAATCAACACTTGTTGCTGGAAACAGTTTGCACGTTTAAAGTGTAATTTTTGCAAATTGCTTCAACCTCAATCAATTTTTGTTGTTTCACAATAAAGTTTTGATTTCTGTCTGGTTCATTGTGAAAAAAAGCTTATATTCTTTGATCTGAACAATCACATTATGATTTATTAAAAGATATAATCCTGTGAGAAGGTAAACCTTTGCCATGCTCCTGTATCCTGCACCTTCTAACAGATTTTCTTCCAACATCTTCTGGCAGATTCCACATCTCAGGTGAAGCATCCACAAGGAATAAGGCTGCAATGAGAGCAAGTTCAATGACACATTTTTTATGTGTCCTAAAAGACACCCAGCAAAATATGGACAGTTGGTTTTCTCTGTTCTATAAAATCCAGATTTGTGCAGTGCATAACAATCTGTTCAGTTGATTTTGCATTTGCAGGATGGGTTTCTGCTGCACCTCCACACTCGCTATGGAAATCTTGCGTACTAATCTAAATAACACCCTTTTTGGCCAGCCGTCAGTTTAGGCTGAAGGCCACGTGTTGGCATGTTTCCCCAACCTGCCAAATGTGTTCATTTATCTTCATTTTTGCTAATTCTTTGCTAATGTTTTTTAACAAGCCTCTAAGGCCTTTACATAGCAGCTAGATTCATACTGAGATTGGTTTGGTAAAAACCAACCCATTTTTCACTTTGCTTGTCACAGAGGGTTTGGATCCTCAGACATTGAGAAACGATTGCTTGCTGGAGGCACGGACTGTGTTGAAATTTCAAACTGTTAGATCTGATTTTATATATTTACTAATATTTTGCTAAGTAATGTTCCAGTTCAATTAAGGTCACCTAAAATTGTGTGTGCTGCAAAAGACCCTGTGGGGAGTAGGTCTATAATGTCTTTGTCAGCTATAAAAAATCTTAAACATTCCTCTTGCTCAATATTTGGAAGCGTGGCTAACCCCAACTGAATGGCTTTGTTCACTTGCTCCACTGTCATTGTCAACGATAGCAGACAATTCTAAAACAGCACAGAAATTAAACATCAACCATTAACAACTCCTCCTCCTTGTTTTCGCTGACTGGCCCTCTTCAAATTCATTCAGGGAAATCAAACTGAAAGGGAGAAATCCCACACGGAGCACTAACAAGAGATGAGAATTGAGTGAAATTGTGTAGGAAGGCAATAGCCGGCCTTCACTGAGATTAAATTGCAAATTTACAAGCTTTGTCTCAACATTTTAACTGTAAAGTTGAATTTTTGCAGGTTTCAAAAATAACTACATAATATATTTATAGTATGTGTATATATTACACAAAATGCCTAGCTAGCCCACACTGCGCTTTTATTATGAAAGGCAGCTCATTTGACTGCCGGTTCCACCAGCGCAGGGCCCTCTGATTTGATGTAACCCAACACCTGGGCCCACCCCTCCCAAATCTCAACAGATACATTTCATAAGGAATGCAAAGACTGTGTTTTATCTGAGGGGACACAGTGCAAACACTGTCTGTACGCTCTTGTCTTAAAATAAAGAGATGAAAAGGGCCCTGCGAGTTAAATGATATCCATGGCACAGGGTTCGAAGCTTTCTCAAATGGCATCTGTTTGATCAGGGCTCTGTATGTGGAGCCAGTGTGTACACACTGCACTAAAAACACCTGAAAGGTCCACAATTGGCTCAAGTCATGCAGCCTCGCTTGAGGACACATGGGCAGGGTTAACAACCAGGAAGGTGTGTTCCCTGTCTCTGTGAGCAAACTGAGGCGTTCAACATAAACATTTGCTGCATGATTATTCCTAAAGCAAGGCCAGGGAATTTATTACTGTATCATGTTCAAACACTGCTGATGAAACTCTAGGGACATTGCAATGGGTTAGAACGAGTTCATCTGTTAAAGCAGAAGTTCTCATCTTGCAAGACTTCCATCAGAGCGCCGAACTTTATGCACAGAGACAGACAGGTAAACAATCACAAGACAGCAAAACTTTTCTTTTTCCCTCCCTCTTCCCTGCCTCTCTCTGTCTGCCCTGCCCGGAGAGAAGTCCAGAGACCACGCTAGTGTAAACAGAAACCCGATCCACTGCACAGGGCTTGGGTTTCTCCCCCTCGTAGACCCAGTGGTGATACCTGATCTGACCCGGCTTTGGGAACAAGGCTTATCTGATGCCTCACAAAAGGCCCCTCTCTCCATGTTCTCCATAACAGCGCACATCTGGTGCCTCTGCAGGGAGCGCTGTCCCCTCGACTTCCTCTGGGGCTGAAGGCTGGAATTAAAGACGTCTCGCTGTTTCTTCAGCAATCTGCTGGGGTAACACAAGTGACATGGGACTAGAGACAGTTGTCGGGTCTTAAGTTACAATCCTCAACATCTGGGGCGAATTATGAAAATAGGCCGCTTTGTGTGTGATTGCTTGCTTTACTGTAAACTGGCAACATGATTACATCAAGCCTTCTTTGCAATTTAAAAGACGAAAATGTGTTTGTCTCTGTGAGACTTGATTAAAGAATAGTCTGTGAGGTTTATAGTTGTGTGATATCACCAATAGAGGGCGATATTTGTCCATAATTGGTGAAGAAGCCCTTTATTCTGTTTTTTCTGCATATAATTATAGTGCATTGAGAAAGTGAATATTCATGTACCCACAAATTTACCAATTTTTTTCTAGTACAACCACAAATGTCTGTGTATTGTATTGGGAATATATTATACAGTAAAACAGTAAGTGTTTTACTATAAAGAAATAAAATACAGAAAATTTGTCTTCAGAAGGGACAATACTATGCATATTCCACAGCTATGAAACTTAATCTCAGTATAAACACACCTGTTCTGTAAGTGCTTCAGAGGTTTGTCAGGGAACATTGGTGGGAAAACTGCATCTTAAACACAGCTGTTAGGAGAAACAAGTTTAAAGCAGATTGTCATTTGAAAACAGAAAATCTCTTACACAAAATGCCATCCACCTGAACTGGCAAGCTGGAGAAGGAGAGCATTATTGAAGGAGAGGTGGAGAAAATAAGATTACCAGAGGTGGTAGCTCTGGAGGAGCTGCACAGATCCATAGCGGAGAAGAAAGTCATTATTGAAAGAAAGTTAGAAGAAGTCTCACAAGCCTTGTGGAGGAGGAAGCTCCTCAAGACAGATCCAACAAATACTCTTCTGAAATCCATGCTGAAGGATGTAGGCTGACTTTGCAATCCATTTTTTACATAAAAATTGATATTTCATAAGTTTAATGGTTGCAAATTCAGAGTTCCAAGAGGCAAATTTAGATTTCTGTCGACCTTAAAGTCATGTGACAGAAACAAAAACAAAAACTTCTGACAACATCTCACTGAATCTCCCACACATCAAGAATACAAACTATAATTTGAGGCACGAAAAACAAAACAAAAATCATTTTACCATGTTAACGCTAGGCGTCACTGTTGCTGCATTTAGAAACCACTTGGAGAATTCAACAGGTAACTAATCAGTTGAACATTTCTTCAGCGCGTTTGCTTGGTTTAGTAGAAATGTGTGTGTCTGTCAGAAGATGCGTGTTGACCTCTCAGTCAACATGAAAACTTAGAATTCACCCTCCTGGTGGCTCCAGAACCACCATAGCAACACCAAGGGAGGATGCATCATTGGCGGAGGATGTGAGGTCGGGGTTCGACACGGTACATTTAATGAGAAAGGTGAATGTCTTTCAACATGCGGGCAGCTGAAAAGGATCATTCGTTCACGTGCAACCGAGCATGCGCGCTGGGACTCCCCTCAAACAATTTAGAAACTCATTTTATTTGATCAAAACCATCCACGATTGAAATTCTGGTTATGAAAACGGCCGTCACTATCAATGTTGTGTTATGGTGATAAAAAAGCATAGATTTCCACAACCTTCCGGACTTTCGGGCTCCACCTCCGCTGCAGAGCCGTTGGTATAAAAGGCTTCCGCTGATGCTGCGCTCACATTACATAGAAGCAGCTCCTGTTGGGTGTCCTCCTGTCTCCATCTGGCCAAACCTACTTCAGGAAAAAAATCATTTATCTTTAAAAATGTCCAAAATGACGATCGTTCAATTGGGGATGGTTTTGTTCGCAATATGCTTATCAACCCAGGTAAGACATTCACAGTCTGCTCTTAGCAATTATTTTATGTTAATTTCATGTTAATCGTGATTGGGGGAGAATAAACCACGTTTCTATAGTTTTTTTTTCTTGTTTTGTTTTGAGGACATTACTTATAATCGAACTTTACGATCTTCATGAACAGAATTTAAGTTAATGTGGACACTTGTATTGAAGCAAATTTAAAAAAAGAGTTAATGTTTAAGTTCTCTTGTCAGTCATGTTGAATATTTTAGGTATCTTCTGCGTCTGAATATATTTGTTTATTTTAAACTTGGTGTTTGTATCACACATGATTAATGATTTAGGTACTGGCTAGCTGTCTGTGGAAAGGTGGAGGAAGAATCTAAAGTTTCTTTTTAGTGCAATTTGCCAAATGTGGGTGTCACATTTCGAAACATAAACCAACCTACAAATTATCAGTATGTTGTTACAGAGCACATTAGAACGATCACATCTGAAATTTATAGTCGTTTTATTCAGTTTTCAGTCAGATTATGGACATCTTCAATTTGAGATCTTATTCCAGAACATGCTAAATTGTCATCTTGTTTTTTCTGCGTCCTCCAACAGGTGGACTCACAGGGCACCAACACAACATCCACCAACTCAACCTACAATCATACCGCCACCACCCCACACATCTTAAGCAGTCCAACCAAGTCCACCAACTCCACCTCCTCCACGGGAGCGGCAGTCTCGCTGAACGCAGGCGGCCTCACTGTCCTGACCCCAGTCATCGTGGCAGCCTTTCTCCTAAAGCCCGACTGCTAAATGGTCTCTCTCCTCTCCTCTCTTCCGTGTCAATGCTCCGCCTTGCCTCCCATCATCCCAACCTGATCCAGCATCTCCTCTCCTTCAGAGACCAGAAAACTCACGCAGATGGACCCTCATCAATTATGTCAACGCTCAACAAAAGGAGTTCAGGACCCCTCCAACCCAGGCCTCTCTTGCAGAAACCCCTCCCTTGCACGGATTTTGGTTCACCCCGCTCCCCCGCCCCCTCTCGGTTTGCGTTTCCACAGTCACACCATCACATGCATTGGAGACGCTCAGGGCTGCAAGTGTCATGTCACAAGTTCTGATTGAAATGCGGACCACTAGAGTGTACAGATTCCTTTTTCTTTTTGCCACTTTGAGTCTACCTGGCAACACATACATCAGAATGGTGTTTGTTTAGTTAAAGTGAATTTTGTTGCATTTAGCTGGATTTCCTTAAACTTTGCTTCTTTAGTCTGTAAATGTATGTAGCAAATATGTTGCCACATGATTTGTGTTAGTTTTGCCCTGTGATTTTTAAAAAAGAAATTTGGTCTTTTTATGATGAGGGTGTGGCACTTTCCTTTACTGCATCCATGGGTCTCACGGCCCAGGAAATGACTGTATGTAAAACAATATGGGAAGGGTGATGTTTGATTTTTATTTCCCCTTAATAGTTTATATTTTGTATAAATTGAAATTGAAATGAGATTATGGAATAAATGACAGTGTACAATAAATTATAAAACCAGACAATTGGAATTGCTTCTTATTTTGTTAAAAAATGAGTTTCATCCCTGTATTTTCCTCTGTTTTTTTTTCTAAATTTGCAGATGTTTTTGTACATAAAATCATTCAACATGGACTAAAAGGGTGTGGTGATGTATTCATCAAGCCAGTCTAGACAGGGAGCTGCTGAGCTGCAGGCCAGAAAGGGACCTGGCATTCTCCTCCTCTCACTTGGAGAGCAGCCAGAGAAACACTAACTGGCAGCGTTTTCAGCCATGTCATCCTTTATTGTGTAGCCATTAAGAATCAGACTCCTCTTTACTGATAATGCAGAAAGGAGTAAAGATATTGAGTCTGGCATGCTGTTACCTGTTACACGTGTCGGAGGTTTAAATAAATTGAAATTCAATTCAAATTTATGCCTTTTTTTATAACTTAAGGAATACATTTTCACTCCTGAAAGAAAACAGTTAATGTTGCTTAGGTAGGCTTTGAATTACCAGCACAAAAAAAAAAAACATGCTTCAGGATGAGGCAACACAAAGTAGCACACAATTGTATGGTAGAAAGAAAATTATAAATTGTTTTGAAAAATTTTTCAAATCAAAATGTGGGAAGTACTCGTATAAATTCCCAGACTTAGTTTGTACTCAGCCCCAATAGGTCCACATCTTTTGTTCAAATAACAGCTGAAATTCTTTTAAAGGATGTCGCCAACAACTTTGCATATAGATGCAAAACTTTCTTCCTCACAGCATGATATTGCCATCGGCATGTCTCAGTGCTGGGACCACGTTTCAGAGCAATTTGCATTGTCAATTTTCTGTCACAAAAAGTACTGAAATGTTTTATTAGGCCATGGTTGTTGAATCTGGTGCATAGTTTCTGTAAATAAGGCTGTTTAAAATATATTTTTATAAAGCTACTCTGAAAAGTTCCTCATGTACTCAACTGGAAAGTTTATGAAAAGTTCCTCATAAACTTCTGATATCTTTTGGTTGTATTTTTTAACTATTGTGTTAGTTTGTTCCTAGTTTGGCAGGCAGCAGGACAAGTTCATAAAGACAAAAGGAAACAAACATCAAACACTGCACATTTGTGGAAACTGCAATGGCAAAACAAGCAGCATGCAGCTCAGAAACGACTCACCAAAACAATCCATCCTGTTGTTTCTGAATTTTCACTATTGTTCCCTTTCCTAACAGCATACCTTCCTTTTCTGTCCAATGCTAATGTGAATGAATCTATTGACTTTTTATCTACTGTCCAAACTAAAGTTCAAAAACCTATTATTATTGCTTTTTTTAACTATACTCTTAAAATTAACCGTAGAGTGTCACAATAAAGGTACGCCAACAATGCATTATAAATCCACCTTTTAATTAATAAAAAAAATTAAGAAATTATTTTTTTATGTTTAACATATGTAACAATTTTATTTACATAACCCTTTTTAAACACAAACGTGACTAAATTTACTAATGGAAGATGTAAAAGCATACATAGTCAATAATTAAAAAGAAAATGTACCATAATAATACAACAAAAATAAAACAAGTAAATAGGATGTAAAAAGTACATGTTAAATCCTAACAAAATATAGTGAAGTATTTTAGATACACAGTTAATTTTACAGGACCTGCTGTTTAAATTTAAAACCTCTTCCATAGCATATTTATGGTATTTTTGAATTTTTTTGTTGCTATCTGCTGATAATGGTCTCATTCCGTGAAGCACTTTTCCAGTGAAAACATTTCCTTTTCCTTCATTGGATCCCCTGAGGCATCCTTTCTTTCACCAGAACTGAAGCTTCCAGTAAGGTCCATTAGCAGCAACAGTCTATAAGACACATTTTTGCTGTGAAGAATGTCGGTACTCTGGCTACCACCAGCATTGTAAACACAACAGTGTTGTGGTGTTCTTCTTCAGGAGATGTATTATGCAAACATTAAGTAGAGCACACAAAAGTAACTGTGCAGAAAGGTTATGTTCCTTCAAAAGTTATTTTAGAAGAAAGAAGGAACCAAAACTCATGTTGATCTCTAATTTTTGTGAATTGAAAAAAAAATGCTGTAAGCAAAGAAAAAGCCCTCTGACAACAGTGATGATGCCATGATAAAAACTAAATATTTCAGTTAAATCTTCTGATTGAGATCCCCGTTTCATCTGTAGAGAGCATTTACCGCAGCTTTCATGCAGCTCCCTCGCCACCCAGAGCCACCTGCTCCGCGGTATGAGGTGTGACACCCAGCAAACCTTTAATCATTGATTGACTCTATGAATTATTCAGACGGTTGCCACTGTTGCAGGGACAGTTTCCCCTGCATATCATGACCCAGTCCCAACCCACACCGACAATGTTCTGTTTCATACATTTCTCTGTTGAAGCAAGCAGAGGGATTATCGCGAGGTCATTATTCACATGCGGTACTGTGAAATGGGAGAAGCATTTTGTGGGTGTGAATTTTCAATATGACTTTTGAAGTAAAATAAATGTACGGTTTAATGTTTTGGATGGTAAAGCCTGATATAAGATACGGTCATGATTAGGTCATCAGGGGTCAGGCCTCCCTGCTTTGTGTCAGGTTTCATGTCTGTAAAACACAAAACAACAGGAAACAACTGAAAGTAGCTTTTTTTCCCCCTTTTTTTCTTTACATAACGATAACGTCTGTTTATCTGCACAGAAAGATTTAGATTTACAGTCAGTTTATTTTACAGCTCATTGGACCCATTCAAAGAGGTATACCTTCAATGTTGCTATATTGAAGTTATAGGATACTATTAATGTCAAAGTCAGTGACATGCTGCCATGTTTGGTGATGTCAGATGTGCAGAAAAGTGGTATAGCTACTCCAACACTAAGAATACTGAAATCACATTATCCTATCTTGAAAAATGTAATTTATCACACAGTAAAAACTTGTTATACTTCAATTTGTATTAATTGCAAAAGTCAGTTTTCAAGCTGTTGAAAAGCAACCCATTAAATATTCACCAAACCAAAACTGTTTTTCAAAGCCTATCTGTTATGTTTTTGATTAATTCAATTATCCCAAAATTAACTGGGGGACATCATGGGTTCAAATGAATTGCTCTAAACTGTCTTTGTCTTTTGCCTTCAAGCAGTTATCTTGCAGCATAATATAATTTTTAAAACAGTCAAAAATCATATTACACTAATTTTTGACAGCGTAATATGATTTTGACACTGATTTTTGTCAGCGTAATATGATTTTGACACTCATTCTTTGAATGAGTATCAGTGGTGCTGTTCTTATTCAGGAGATGTATTATGCAAACATTAAGTAGAGCACACAATAGCAACAGTGCAGAAAGATTATGTTCCTTCAAAAGTTATTTTAGAAGAAAGGAGAAACCAAAACTCATGTTGATCTCGAATTTTTGTGAATTGAAAAAAAAAAATGCTGTAAGCAAAAAAATAGCCCTCTGATAGGTGCTTACACTGAGACAGAGATTATATATACAAACATTTCTCCTTTCTCCTACATTTTGTGAAAATTTAACATGAATAATATTGTTTTCTAATTCCAATGGATTGAAATTAAACTAACAAAAGTTAGTTGTACAGTAACAATATTGGGCAATTGAAAACCATATGTGTAATAAATTAAATTCATTAACACCCATTTGAGTAACCATCTTGTAATCTAAATGCTGTGGTACAGCAAAATAATATGCAATGATGAGCTCATCCAGACCCTCATTTATTTTTATCACTTATGTTCTCTGTTCATGCAAATCATCTGTTCCTGTTAGCATTTGCCTTTCATAAGCAGAACAGGCTGCTGTCCTTCCTGCCTGTGAGTACATCTCACTCAGCAGCACAGGATGTATTGACACACAGCATGAACCAGTAAAAGCTCTTTACAAATGCTGTCAGCATTTACAAAGAATTGTTTAGTTTTTTCTTAATAATACAATTTCTTTGGATGTTAGGTCAAGCATCCTGGTAAATTATTTACATATTCAGAGCAGAGACACAAATATGGTTGGTTAGTTTGAGACTGAGTAAAAAAAACAAAACAAAATGCCGAAATCAAACATTAGTTACTAAGCTGAAGAAATGAAATGCTTTTTTATTGCATTCATTTCAGCACATCTCAAATTTAGGTTTATTCCCAACAGTTCAATGAAACAAGTCCTGTTGAGCATGACTTTGCGAACAGATTAATAACTGACTTTGTTGTCTATTCTGATCAAACTGAAAGGGATGATTCAGAATTTTATTAAGTGAGAAGTAATAGAAATGGTGTTTGTGTTGGATTTTCTAAACTTTCTTTGCGAAATAGAATGTCACTAGATTAAACTATGCGACTTTGCACCAAAATGAAGACAAAATTGCTATTTCTACCAACATTCTTTTAACATTTTTAAACCCTCAAAATATCCCTTTCAGTATACATGAGCACTGTTCCTTTAGATAAGTCTTTGCTGAATTCATTTTTCAGTGATTTGTAAATCAGGTGGTTTACATTGTACTGGTAAAAAGGGTTGCAGAAACTCATCCATAAGAACATTGAGTGGAGGAAGGAAAAGGGAAAAAAAGCAGCCAAAGGGCTGGAAATTAGCTAAAAACTCCTTCCTGCCAGATGGTCTGCTGTATTTATTTTTCTGCTCTGCATTCCCCTCAGGAGGTTTGTTTTTTTACACACAATAAGACTCTCATTTGCTGCATCCACAATCATAAGAGGTAGATCAATTAGCACAAAGGGAGCCGGTTTGGTTTCGCTCTCTCATTTTTACTAATCACATGTAGCTCATCAATTAGGCAGGGAAATGGATGAATGGATGAGGGGATGCTGTAGTCACCATGGAGACCTGATAATGCAAAGTTTTCTGAACACCAGTCCTTTAACCAGGATGTACCTTTTTGGATCAAAATGTTGTTGTTTTTTGATGGATGTCTCTTTATTGCTTGTCCATTGTGTAGTCAGTCAGTTGAGGTTATGATTTTCCTTCTTTTTACGCAATAAGATAAAACAAATTCATGTTTGTTCTGCCACGATGCAACACGTCATCCTTTTATAAGCACTGAGTGACCTATTTAACATGACAAGAGTGAGAGCCATAAATGCTAACCTGATTTCATGAACAAATCAGGTTGTATCCCACATTTACAACCCCGATGTCCCTGCTGCCAGCAACTCAGATGCTCCTCAGTTTGAGGTCTCACTGCCTGAATATATAGGACAAAGCGGCGTCATCTCCGTTAATCTTTCAGAAGGACACCTGATGCCGCACCGTAGCACCTGTTTGCTGGGAATCGCTTCCACCGACTGAGCATACAAACAGGGTTGTATATGCAGCTTCAGCCAGGAAACTGCAATGCATATGAACTAATCCTGCACACAATGAGCTCAGGGGTCAGAGAGCCCTGTCATATGGTTTATCACTGAGTCTATGCTTTACAGTCAATGTAGTTTCACCAGTAAGAACCATTGTAATAAATGAAAGTCCCACAAATATGTTCTTATGGTGAAATGGAAATAACAAGAAAACCTCAGTGTATACAAAATATATATATTTTATAGCTTCATTACGGCTTTTTTGAAAAGTGACAAGCAACAGCTTTTTTATATTTATGGTTTTTGATTTTCTGTCATAAAATTCACTTTCATTTACTTTCTTCAAGCTAACAGAATAAAGTGTAATTATGGCTTATGCCGTCATTGGGGGATATCAAAAACACCGTTATCATTAACCATGGTGCATCTCTCTGGAACAGTTCCCTAATGCAGAAAAACTGCCTCATTCATCAAAGCAGAGGTCACCTGGAAACTTTGGGAAAAGAGCTGCTGACTTTGCATTTATTAGATAATCTGATGATAGTTACTTCCCCATAAGCCTTGTTTACTTAATGCTTCCATAAGTTCAACTTCTTCTCTTTTGCCTTCTTTTTTTTATTACATAGACTATAATTCAGTTTATATTGAAACTAAAACTATATTTTTTCATGCATTGTTTATATGTCTGGTATTTGAAACCAAAGACACCTTTGTCCACTCGAGTACACAAACAAGTAGATATCAGGAACCCCTGCAGGTTATATTGCCATGGAGATGGAGCCAAAGATACAATCATACATTTGCTTCAACAAACCTATTATCATCTGGACAAAGAAGTCAGCACTGTGTGAATCATGTTCTTTGGTTTCTACACAATTCAGTCTGTTTTGCTTTGCCGAAAACAGTTGGAGGCCACCCTAGTCAATGAATACCTGACAGGCAGACCAGTTTGTGAAACTGAAGGGTCATGGGGGACTTAACTCTCACCATTCCTTTTGACTCTGTACACTTCAGACTTCCTGCACACGTCCGACTAATGTCATCTACAGAAATACTCAGACGGCTGATGAGTACAGAGAGCAGGGAGTGAAAACATTCATCTAATTTTGAATGCAAACAAAATAGAAGAGATGATTAAAATTTTGAATAGATGCAACCGAAGGCTATGTAATTATGCTTGGTTCACTTTCTTCTGAGCTAAAAATCACTCTTGAATGGTTTTATATTAAAATTATAATTATATTTTATACCCATGCCTTCAGCCTGCCAGCTTTTACCAATGTTTTCTCTTTTGTCAAGTCAACACATTTCAGTAACATTAAATGTCATTATAAGAAATCCTTCTAAACAATAGAAAATAATCAGACAGGCTTTCTTGGTATTCATACTAGTGAGGTCAACCAACTACAATTTTATAATCCTGGAAGATTTTCCTAAAATTACACCCAACATTAGCATTGCTACAATATTTAAAATAAATGCTCTCGTGCAAACAGGTCATCTAAAATAATTTGTTGTTGATAACATAATTTTATGAATAATAGACACATTTTCAGACTAAATCCACCTAGTAATGGAAGTTTGATGCTCTATCTCATTCCAAGTGTTTTCTTATAAACAACCTTTCAAGAAAAACAATTTGAACATCAAACATAAAATGGTGTCAATTTTGTGTAAATAGATTTCGTAAAGCATCACAATGTCTATCGTGTTAATCCCGCTCCTTGCTCGCTTCATAAATTGTGGCTCTTGAATTGATTGAGGAGCCTTTTCCCTTGATGATGTCTTATTAGCAGACTATCAGCTCAACTTGCAGCCCCTCCACACCTCCTCCAAAGCCTTGCTCTTCTTCCCACACTCCACCGACAGGCACTGACATTTCTGTAATGAATGCGCCTCATTTTCAGAATGTTGCCCAATTAGGTGTGAGACTGTGAGCTGTGGCGAAAGTTTTGCTGTATTTGCACCAGAGTGATTCTCTAATTAAAGATCCAAGTAAATTAGGCTGAATTTTTGAAAAGGACATAGTTGATGGCTAACTTGTCCTTTGAAAAGATTCATTGCCTTACATTAGTCAAATATGCAGATATTGTGATTCCAGCATGTCAAAGCTCAGATTCTACTAAATGTCATAATTCGTAGAGTTTATTGCATTCATCAATATTATCGGTAAATGTAAGTGAAACATAAATTTTACAAAGTGAAAAAGTAAAAGGCTGCAGATCATAAAACTGACCAGATTGCATTTCATAGAGGTATTTGTAAGTTTCCCCACATGGGGAGGTCTGTAATTTTCATTGTGGGAACACCTCAGCAGTGAGTGAAATAATCTTTGAAAAAACTCCAGAAAATCACATATATATATTTTAACTAATCAGTTAACATTTTATTGTGTGAAATTGTAAGTTGAAATAAAATAAAATAGAGCATGATGTTTGGTACTCTATTTGCAGTTACAGATATCAGATGTTTCCAGTAGTGCTTGCCCAGATTTGCACACATCTCCAATGCTCTTAATGTGAGAAGGAAGTATGTTGCCAAACGTCTTTTGATTCATGGCTTCAATCATCCTCTCCTGTCTCTTATGCAGAAAAGCATCTTCAAACCATGATGTTTGCACCACCATGGGATGGTGATCTTGAACTCTTTGTTTTTCTTCCTCTAAACACAGCAAAAGGAGTTTGTACCACAAAGTTGAACCCTCTTCTGGATCACAGGAATGCCATCTCGTCTAGTTCTGGGCTGATCATTCACCTTTCTCATGAACACTACAAGAGCTACAGATATTCACAGTTCAGAGAGAATCTGTCTACAAGACAACTTAGTTTTGAATTTCTTTAAAAGGTTAGTGTCTAGTTTTAGACACCAATGGAAACTTTCATTTCCGAAACAGAGGGATTTTGGATTTGGAGTGTTTGGGTGTGCTCTGCAGAGTTTCTAACAGACAATAAATTCACCAGCAGTTCACAGTACATTCAGACTTAAGCCTCTGGATAAACAGGGTGGACAAAGCATCGCGCCCCCAATGGAGTCTGTACGCCATGGAGGAAGTCCTCTGATAAGATGTAATCTGTGACACAAACAGCAGTGAGTTCTGGCTTTCCTTCATACAAGGCTATGTACTGTATGTATGCACATGAATTTGCACCTTTGAAAAATGTACAGCTAAAATAAATGCTAAAACATTATAGTCTAGGAAAGCTTTTGCCCCAAATCTGGGGACATAGTGTGACATGATTAAAATATTGTTTCTCTGCTTTTTGAATAGAGTTTGGACTGCTGAAACCTCAGACCAGTGGCGGTTTCTGATATGGGCAACTTGGGCAAAAGCCCAGGGCAGCATCTTGTGGGGGCAGGGAGGTAACATGAGCAACCCCCCTTCATACATGCATGTCTTCTGCCTTCATGTGTTGGGTTAGCAACACCAGAGTCAGTGACTGATAAAAGCTCAACAGACTGGTTAGAAGTCTCATTATGACCTCTAAGAAATGATTCTGCAAAGAAGAAATATTTTCATGAAGAAGGATTCTTCAGAAAATCAAAAAGAATATGGACGACCCAGCGCAGGTTCTTCATCAGATTATTGTTGCTCTAGCATATCAGAGAACTCCTGTTAAATTCTGATACGAGAACAAGAAACAATAGTGTCAAAAATAATCTGATTCAATACTGAAAGGAGGGATTAACATGATAGGAATTCCTAAAAGGCAGCATGATGAAGTACTCCTTGACAGCATCAGTGTACACTGCCAATACATTTACCCAAGGTATGGCCGTCTGCTTATTTTCCTGTTATCTTTCACCTTTTTATGCACCTGGAGTGCTGTGCGTCTCAGGCAAATGCAAATGGAAAATCTCCATCACACTCAATATAATATGGCCACTAATGAGCATTTTAAAATCTGAATCTCCCGGTGTGACCCCATGGCTGAGTTCATTAAGCATGAATTTCTCTGTAAACGTGCAGCACAAAGGAGTATATTCCAGGCAGAAGATGAGGCCATGGATTATTTGATTCAAGAGACTTGAGGCTGCCTTATCTCACAATTACAATGATTGTGATCTGCATCCTCATTACTAATGAATGATTTCTTCCTTTACTTACAGTTCCTTGCAAATATAAACACACCCCATGAACGTTTTCACATTTTTTGACGTCATAGCCATAGACCTTTGTGGTTTATATGTACCACATGCATGGTTTTCTAAATTATTCTGTGTCCATTTCTTCACCTGCCTTGAATAAATCCTTTTAAGAAACACATTTTGCTGCAAGTAGTTTCAAGACCTTTGGAATAGGTACATCTTTGTATATCAAAAGACTTTTTGCCCATTCATGTTTTTGTTTTTTTTCAATTGAATTAAGGTAAAAAACAATGCCTTGGTTATTCTGGTATATATAAGAAACCTTATGTCCCATTTTTTATCTCCCATTTATAACGGGACATAAATAATCCCATTGTAGATCTGGATGCATAGCATGGTTTTTCTGTTGTGCAGTGAATCTACACATAAGCAACTTATAGGTTCTCTTCCAGAATTGTAGTGCTTTTAGCTTAATCCATCTTCCCATCAACTTTCCAGCTTTCCAGTCCAAAAGCAAAGGGGTGCTGCAACCACCATGTTTTGCAGTGGGGGTGGTGACGCTGTATTACTTTGTGTACATAAAATAAGGAAGCCAAAGCAAAGTTTGTGGTTCTAATGTGATACAATATGGAAATGTGATTTGAACACTTAATTCCAATCACACTGTATGTTTCACTTCTGCCAGATATTCTATCAATGCTTATAGGTTAAGCAACCTTCATAAACTTAAACACAAAAAATAAAGACACAAGACAGGCAAAATAACCTATTTTGGTAATTTCAGAAAAAAGTAACCTGTCTCTGCACCACACATCGATAGATACTTTCTTCCTTTCATTGCTCCCAGTTTCCTAAAATTCAACTAGCACATTCTTATTGAGCGCCTTCCCTTAAGAGTAAAAAATGAGAACACCAAGTCCTGTTTTTCTTCTCTTTTTTTGTTCAGCAGGGAACTGACCTGTCACATAATAAGCGGTGCTAGTGTGATCATTATTCACCATTAGTGGCCTTTCATATCTTTCATCCAACTGAAGCTGGGTCTCAGTGTTCAGCTGGACATCTGTCCTCTAGAAAAGTGTGACATGCAGGTGGGGGAGGAGCTGCACAGGTAGACGAAGCTATTGACAGGGAAACTATTACTGTAGCTGTGCACTCTGCAAATCTGGCCTTTATGAAAGGGTAGAAAGAAGAAAGCCATTGTTGAAGAAAGCAATTAGAAGTCCTGTAGTTTGCCAGAAATCAGCTAGAGGAATGTTTGGCCAAGCTACAAAATACCATGAGTTTAGAAAACAAACACTGCACATTACCCAGAACACACAACCTCCATGGGCTTAACAGGAACAGGGAAGCAAAGTGGTTTGGATCTCTGTTGTCCAATTTCAGTGTTTACAGGTAATTTCCCCACATTTTAGACATAACCCTGCTTTATCAAAGGTAGCTCAAATGACTGAATTGGCTGCGCAGTATGTCATCAAATTCTGCAGGATCAGGCTAAAAACTTGTTCTTTTGAGATGTCTTGAGCCAGGAAATAATCGATAGCAGTACGCCCACTGAGAACTGACCTAATCAGTCAGGGGTCTGCAACCTTTATGGTCCAAAGAGCCATTTTTGCCCTCAGACAAGCTAAATAAAATCAATTTAGAGCTGCAAATATTACATGACCGCTTGAAACTATTTTTTTTTTATAAATGTCTACAATAGAAAAGAACTTGATAACTCTTATTTATATTTCTAGTCATTAAAATAAAGAATAACTCAAATTTAGCAAAAAAAAAGGATACATTTTCTTTTTTTGAGTGTCGATATTTGTGCAAAATGATGTGAAGAAAAAAAGCGTTTTACAACCTAATAAGAAAAATGTATACAATTTATCATTGCTTTGTTCTCAAAATTCAATGCAATTTGAAAAACCAAAAACTTTAAAAATGGCTTTAATCTGCATTTGCTGTTCTATCCATTTAAAAAACCCCAACAACAAATCATTACTTGGTTCAATATAATTTTTAGCCAAAGTTACTAAGAGGCATTAAGGAAGACTCAAAGAGCCTCTGTCACAGGCTACAGATGCTTGCTTTAGATCCAAGTACTTTGTGATATCCTGCGATGGTTCAGTCAGAGAAGTCCATTCCTAAACAAAGCTGAAAATCTGTGGCAAGACTTGATAATTGTTGTTGGGACACCCTCCAGCCAAGACATCAGAGCTTCACTTTTCATTATTATTAAAGTGAATATTTATTTTAAAATATTCCCCTTTTATTTGACACTTGCGCCCTACTTTATGTTAGTCTGATACATATACTTTAAAATAAAATACATCGAACCTTGTGGATGTAACTAGAGAATCTGAGAAAGTTTAAGGGATGTGAGTAGTTTTGCTAGACACTTTACATGCATTAAGAAGGAAAGCATTTTTAGTCAAAAACTGTCAGCCCTTCTATCATGACCACCAAATGAAATTAGACCAAAGATATTTTTAGAGCAGCCGCATGAGATGGGCCACAGGTCTCGAGACAGATGACAGACCTAGAAAAACTACAGTGCATGTGTATTTTTGTAAAAAAAGAATTAGATCTACTGGTAAAGTCTATCATTTCTTGAATAAATGGCAAAGAATTTGTTTTGTCAGGCTAAGTTTGTAGGATGTTGCATTCTGCTCGCAGGATGAAATTGAAGTTGTTTTTTTGTGTTTGTATTTAATGTGGCAACTGGTGGCATAAATCATTAGGCAGGAACACCATAATGAGCCAGCACAGACAAAGCAGCCAATTTTCATGGTGTCGGCTTTCCTCTGGGAGTTCTGGTGATAATGACATAGCTGTTTGTTACTTGGTTCTGAGCTGAATCACGAACACGCAGCCCGAGGCCTCACTGTCCTCAGTTTCTGGAACAAGAGAACATCATTAGGCCTCATCACTTATTGGACAAGTGTTATTTAATACTATTCTATTTTTTTAAGCTGCCACAAATTTCACTTATGAATTGCTGAGAAAGACATCATTAAATTTTTTTCTTTTATTTTCTTTCTTGAGACTACACAAGTCTTGCAAAGATAGAATTAAGGATTAATCTTTCGATTAATCCTTACTTACTTATACTACCAGTTTGCGTTAAATTCACATAGTGCTTTAATTGCAATATTTAAATAGTTAAAGATATTGACATTGCATGGAATCAATATGAATATTTCCCGTTAAGCAGTTAAAGACATGCAGCAAGTACCATGTTGTTTTAGACATCATGTAAAGCAATCTGCTTAAAGCCCCTTGAGACTAACTGAAACGTAAATATTAGGTTTTCAGTTTTTTTTTCACTGGCCTCTCCATTAGTTTTAGCTTTCTGGCTCGGATCCGTACATTTGATGGGGCACTCAGCAGTGAATTTATTGTTTGCAATATCTTTCAAGCATGTTGGTTTATGAATATTTTATGTTTTTCCTTTTAAGATATTAGGGGGGGAAAACAGGAGCTGAATAGATTTAATTGTTTTGGAAACTGTTGTGGAGACAGTTTTTATGTTTCTGATTTTTGACTGTACCAGTGACAGCCAGAAGTTTACATACACCAATCTTTCGTGTGAATCGAAATGTATTCAAAATTAATTTAAAAACTATTCACTCTCTTGACAGAATTAAATCTAACGTTGCTTTCACTGAGACAAGATGTTTTGTTTCTGCTATCGCAATCGCTATAAATGTTTTGTTTTTTTTACTGATGATTTTTATTATATATCTTTTGCAATAAGCTCTTGAAGTTTGACAGCATCCTTGTTCTTATCCTAATCTTTATATTTTTCCAAAGTTTCTCAAAGGATGATATTAATGTTTGACTAACTGTAACTACCCATACAAAGTTTGAATAGATGCATCTTAGAAAGCCGCTGTGAAACTATTCTGTTTTAGTAGGCAGGCATACTGGCTTTTACCTTCTCATGACTAATCCACAGGTTGATGGAAGAGAACACAATGAAGAGGTAGTCGGCCCAGGTGATGGTCACTCGGCTGACAGTAGCTATGCTGACTTGAAACATGTCAGCAATGAGCTGCTCCTTCATGGCCACTGCTACCCTGAATGAGTACATCAGGAACTCATCAATCAGAGGCATGCAGCGGGCATGGCTGGCTTCAGCACATGCTTCCTCTCCAAGTTTCTGTGCTCTGGTCCAGAACACCAGGCGTGATGTAGAGGGTGCAATGGACTCCCAGAAGATCCGGAACACACATTCAGATGGAAATTTGGTGTAGAACCGGATCTGGTCATCAGAGGCACAGCAGCGGCTAAAAAGTGTGGCAGACAAATCCACTTTTTGAAGTCTGGCCTCCAACTCCTTAAAATAATCCAGCGCTTCATCAAGTGCACCTGTAAAATGACAAAATAAAATAGCAAAACATACGGTTAGCACTAAGTTTTAATGCTATATTTGAAACATTACTTCTGTGAAGATCAATACATGTTGTGAGTCGGAGCATAGATGTATACAGCCATTGACTTAATCTCTCCACAAAATACATAACCACATAATTTCATTATTATGTGATAATAATAATAATAATAATAATAATAATAATAATAATAATAATATAGCAACAGTTATATTTTTACTGAAATTCTCTTACATGGAAAATATATACAATATACAATCTTTATTAGACGTTTACCTGCGGGTGGCTGTGCCGTGTAGTCATGGTCCGCAGTAGCATCTTCAGCCTGGCTAGCTTTCTGAGAGGACAAACTGCCGTTTCTTCGCCCTCTCGAAAGCAGACTCTCTCATTGCCGGTGCAGTGAAGTTATTCCAGGCAAACAGGGAAGGAACAGCTCCACTTTTAAGGCGGCTGGTGGTGGATCCGCTAACAAAATCCTCCGGTGTGAAGTGGCGGCTACATAAGAAAGTGCTCCCCGTCTTTATGCAAAAGTTCGGACCTTCATCTCTTGGCATCGCCTGGATCCACTGCCTCCGTTGGTCCAGGTCCGTCGAGAACGCATGATATGACTGATAAGGCTGTTTTGTTGCCCCACATGAACAACCAGGGACTGAAGAAAAACAACTGCGCCGAGACTGAGCCATTTTCGTAGCCTTTTAGCCAACCCCACATCCGCTTTCAAACCCGAAAGCGTGAAAAAGGTCTATTGTTATCTCTAAAAAATATAATTGGTTTTGGTGTTCAATTATAACTTAGTAACCACCAAGACATAAATGTATAATAAACTGGAAAATGTTGGAACACCAGTGTCACTGTCCGTGGTAAAGTGAGCTTAACATTAAAAATAATCCCAGAGGCTGAAAGAAGCCACGGTGCCTAAAAATGTACATCTTTAGCATTGACTGAAACTGGCAGCTACCTGAATGACTGAGGATAATTTATTCTGGCGAAAATTAAGATTGTGTTGTTTGGTCATATTAACCAAAAAAAAGTGTTTGGAAAAAACATTGTTCACTTTTTTGGTGAGAAATTTTTACTTTTAATTAGCGTCTTTATTATTTGTGTTTTGTGGAGAAATGCCAATTGAAACCACTTTTTTCTAACAGGCACTTGTTGATTTAGGTTAATCATGATTGGTAATTCGAAAATTATTTAAACAAACTTTAATTTTTTTTTCAGTAAGTTCTAACTTGTCTTTATTTTCTGAGTTTATGTCCATTTTATTTCACAGATTTATTTAGTTATTTATGTTTTCATTCATCTTCGACATGTACTTATTTCTGGGCATCACATCAAAAACTAACATAATAGAAGCGTCATAAAAAAATGTGGCGGCGGAAACACGAATGAACACGTAGTACGTCACAGCCAATTCTTCCACACTATTGGACAGAGTCTATGTTTACTAACATCTGATTGGCTACCTTCTTGAGTTCAGAGGTTAGCTTGTTTGATAACATGCTATAGATGGAGGCGTTTTAACTGCAGGTTCGTGCTCAGTAGTTCATACTTATTAAAATGTAGAACAGCAGTATCACACAAGTGGACCGTCGCCGATGTATTTAGTCTGTTATCCACCTTAAGGCATGCATGTCTTGCGGCCACCGGTTGACCATGCTGACATTAGCCTTGTAGCTTCGTCCAGTAATTAGCTAGCTTGGTACCAAGTAGGCAGTTGTAAATGACATATTTTTAAACCTGACCTTAGCTGGCAGTGGATTTAAAAGCAGTGTATCAGAGTTATGGCATCAGCCAGGCTTCTGTGTTTGTTCAATGGGAGGGCTGCAGGCTGGAGCAAAACATTAGCCCGGGCTGGCTGCAGAAATGTCTGCAGTTCACCTTCAAGGCTGCAGAGCATGTCAGCCTGGGTCATTGATCAGTATGGCTCCAGTGAAGTTTTGAGGCTCACAGAAGAAATCCCTATCCCGACTGTTAATTTTGCACATGATGTGATGATAAACGTTAGCGCGGCCAGTCTCAACCCTCTGGATCTGAATATGAGGGGTAAGTGCTATTCTGGCATAATCAGCAATAACACGAGACCTAATTTTTTCACTGAATATGTTTTGCAATTTTTTCCTCTGTAGGAGGATACGGGGCGACATTGCTTAACTTAAGGAGGGATCCTTTGTCTGTGGTTAACAGCGTCAGTGAGTTTCCACTCATTCTTGGCCGTGATCTGTCAGGTGTAGTAGTGGACTGTGGGTCTGGGGTAACCCACTTTGCTCCAGGAGATGAGGTAAGCGCTTCAATACAAATCTGCCTTAGAAAGAATTAAGAGCAGTTACAGTGTGTTGCAAAAATATACACAAATCACCCTTTGATACAAAAAACAATTCAGTCTTCTTTGACATACTGTCCCACCCAGCCCTTCATTTCCCAATATTTCCCCATGCTACTTTACAGAAGTTCTCCAAATTTCTCAAACTGTTGGGAGCTTTCTTATCCACAGCCCTCTTCATTTGTGACTCCACAGATTTTCTGTCAGATGTTGTCCTGCATTTTTTTCCCCCTGATGTACTGATTCTAGACTGGTTGTACCTGTGATGTTAGAAAGTTAAATCCCTTTGCTCTCTAAGCAGACATAAAAAAAATGTCTGAAAATTCATTGGTGTTTGAAAATATTCATAGATTTATTAAATTTTACAAAAAATGGTTACATCTGGCGGAAAAAGCAATTTCGGATCATGCTATCACCAGTAGTTGTCAAAAAAGTTTTTACAATTTATTCAGTATAGCTTTTTTTATTACCTCTTTGCAGCCTCAATTTGTTGTTTTGTTGTCATTTATAATGAGACTCTGTACATGCTTTTTTTATATACTAAAATGTGGAATTTATTTGTGCTCTTCTCCTGGTTCATGCATTTGTGCAGTGAGACTATTCCACTATTTGATCATTTATCTGCAAACTACGGCTTTAAAGGAAGTAAATGTCAGAAAAGGACAGCAACATTTTTTTAATTTTATTTAAAAGATTTGATTGCTTAGTCAAATTTCTTTTGACTAAGTTCAAATAAAAATTCTGGAGAGTTAAATAATGAAAAGTTTGGAATGTTTATACAATAATTTTGAGAAACCTTGAATATTCTTTGGTTATGTTCAGGAACAAAGCCCACCACAGAACAGTACGTTTTTCTTTAGATGTTGACACTACAGTTTTTGTAACAATTAAGCTGTTGGAGTAATTCTTAATTTGAGGAGTAGTCCACAGATTTTCAGTGTGTTTGAGATCAGTAGTTTCCAAAAGATTAATGATGACCTAATTTATCTATTCCAAAACTTATTTTGAAATAGATAAACTATAGACTATAATTATGTTGAAAATCCATCAATCTTAAGGGATTGCCCTTTTTTGATATTCCTTTATCATTGTTCAGTGCCCCATTTTTCACCACTAGCCTCAAAAGCATCCTGCTTTACAGTTCATACGGTGTTTTTAAATTCTGAAAGTCATACATTCTGCCTGCCAATGTGGCCAGAAAATTTGATCTTTATCTAATCTGACCTTAAAGCTTTTCTCCAGAAGCTATTAGGCTTGTCTATGTGGGCAGACTGTGAGCTGATCAGCCTAAAAAAAATGACAAAATAAAAAATATACATCAGTCATTTGTATTTGTTTCTTTATTTTCCCAGTAATTCACACATTGGGAACCAGTGACATGGCTTTCATGTTGACACAGCCAAAACCAAAAAGAGCCATTTCATTTCACCCCCATTAAATGGCAACAATTATAATATAATAAACTATGTATTATAGTCAGAGGGTCACAGTGTAACCTGTTGCGCAGGTTACACTGTTATTGTTCATGGTCCTTTCTTGGAACTAAAAGATTCTCTTTGGTTGGTTGTTACATTAAGATGACTCATAACAATTACAGACGCCTACTATGTTGTCACCCACATGTCCACATTAGTGTCTTCCTGTAGGCTGAAATGTAATTTTGCGAATTCGTCTTCAAGTGAACATGATTAAGGAACAGAAGGACACACGAAGATTTCCAGCAACATACAGTTCGCAGCAGCGAGCCGCCCGCTTCAAAATATCCTTCAAAGCAAGTTAATTATAATAAACGGCAGGAACTGTCTTCTACTAGATGGCTGATTAGGCAGACTAAGACACTATGAGTGGGCGTGTAATTTCAGCTGTGTTCACCTTGTTAAATGTCATGTTGGTCCTCTAGGTGTGGGCTGCTATTCCACCGTGGAAACAAGGCAGCCTGGCAGAATATGTGACTCTAACAGAGTATGAGGTGAGATATAGAGACTGTTGTATAACATCAGTGCATGCGTTTAAGATTAGTTAGAAGTAATTGTCTGTTTTTCATGAAAAATATCAAAATGTACTGTAGAAAATATTATTTCAAGTGATTGTGCGTTATGCAGCCCTGCTGTGTAAGCAATTAGGATTCAGTTTGTTTGGTGGCAGTAGCTGCTGTGGCAGTAATTGCAGACACATAATTTGGCCTGTTTTTTTTCTGTTCTATATTTCTCTCATTCTGTAGCGCCTTGCTTTCGTTGCAGCTCTTTTAGGCTTACTGTGACAGTTTTTGTTTGTTTTGTAGGTTTCCTACAAGCCAAAATCACTGAGTCACATAGAGGCTGCATCCATCCCCTATGTAGCCAACACAGCCCTCTCTGCGCTTACAAATGCAGGTGGTCTTTGCAGGGAAAACTCCTTGAATAAAAGGCAAGAAGCAGCATGACCTTGGATAAACTTTTCACCTTCCAGAAGCTGTATTTTTTTTTTTTTTTTGTTATTTACAGAAAATGTAAGTTATGCCTGATGAGGAAGGGGTCATTTCTGTAAGTTGGTGTGTTTAAAATAACTGGAGCTCTTCCTCCTCTTTTCTTCATCACAGTAGAAACAGAATACTTAATTTATAAACCAAGTAGTGCCTCATAAAAGTATTAACATCTTCAACGTTTTGAGACAGGGTTTCTTCCAGTAAAGTAGATAAGATGTACCTTATTTAACAAGAATTTAGTATTTATTATTATCTTTATTCCTCTTAACAACAAGCTTTTCTGAAGAAAACTATTCCCACAGGAAGATGCTGCCACTACTTTGTCTCATTGTGGGGATGGTGTGTTCAGGGTGATGCACAGTGGTGGATTGCTCCACAACTTTTTACTGAGATTAAATTAAACATAAGTGGGTCTTGGAGCTATTGGTTGCTCTGGATGAACTTTGGCCATGTGAAATCTGAAAAAAAAAAAACTTTCAAATTTGTGGTTTTAACTTGGAATATGTGTGAAAAACACCAGCGATTATTGTGAAACAATTTCAAGGCACTAGGTCATATCTTCCAGTCCTACAATTTCCTTTGAACCTCATGATGATGCAGTTTCTGTTGACGGCATTGCTTAAATGAGTAACATGGTAAATAACCTGGTTTTTAATGTTCCTCCTCAGAGTTTTGATCACTGGAGCATCCGGAGGTGTTGGAACGTTTTCAATTCAAGTACTCAAATTCATTTTCTGTTGTTGCTGGAACATTTGACTCATGAATCAAATGTTTTTCTCATTAACAAGAGAAAAACTTCTTGCTGCCACTTTACATCTGTTTTTTTTTTTTTGTCTGTTTTTAATATTTTTCTATCCAGTTATTAAAAGCTTGGGGTGCCCATGTGACCGTTACCTGCTCTCAGAATGCCGAAGGCCTCGTCAGAGGTCTCGGAGCCGATGAGGTGGTTGACTACACTGCAGGAGATGTGGCCGAACAACTGGACCTGATGGAGAGGTGAAAAGATATGCTTTGACGAAAACATATTTTGACCCATCTTTCAATAAGATTTAGTTAAATTGAACAGCTTGTGGGTGTACCATTAGGTTTGACCTTATTTTGGACAATGTGGGAGGAGATACGGAGGAATGGGCCATGCGCCTGTTGAAGCCCTGGTCAGGGGCAAAGTATGTAACGCTGGTGTCACCTTTACTCCGCAACACTGACTCCATGGGGCTGCTAGATGGATCACTTCAGGCTGGGCTGACCCTGCACAACAAAGCCTTTCAGGTAAACATGGATCGCTTGAATGATTCTTTATCACCTCTAAATGCACATGAATCTGTATTCGTCATGAATCTATCTGTTTGGGTGGGGATTCCTGAACATAGGTGACATGTTTAAAGCTCAACGATGTTACAAGAGAGCTTGGCTGGGAGTGTACACCTGTTCAGACACCTGAAGTTCCCTCTACATTTTACTTCCATTCAGTTGATCAGAATAGTTGAAGTTCAGGTACAGCAGGGAGGGAGAAATCGTGTCACCACATGACCAGGCTTCACTGGCTGCCTTTCAGATTTCAGCAGGAAATCAGACTTGGAGTAAGAATTTCAAACTTTGATCTTCTAATTCGGTAAAGTAGTTGTGAATTTGGAACATTTCATGACTGTAATGCATGAATCACACAGGACAGGGTGGAGCAGCTGCAGGGACTGAGTCAAGTTGGCCTGGCCCAGTGAAGGCAGCGATGACAGCACAGCTGGCCGCTGTGGGGCTGGCTGGCTGTTAGTGAGTCTGTGCATGCGAGGAGATTCGACTTGATTGGTGTGAACGTGTGCGCGTGTTTGCCGCTGACGCAGCAGTATTTGGTATTTGTTCAGATTACAGCCGACTGACTGACTCCCCACCAGCAAATACCAGCAATACAGCATGTCTTGCCAAGCCTTCGAGGCCTTTTGTCCATGAGAGCAGCCAGCTGGTCAGTTAGGTGGGGCTCAGCTGCAGCGGCCTCACCACCACCATCTATCTTTCATCTCATCACATCAGGGAGTTCATAGCACAACTGAGCCCTCTAGTGGTCGATGAGCACATAGCAGGAGTCATGTACGTTCCTAGATCTGCGAGACCTTATTCCAGTCTTGAGGTGATCTGTGTCCTGTATCTTTTAGGTGGACTGCTGCTCCTGCCAGTCTAACTTAAAAAATGTATTTTGCTCATCAGCTTGTTATAAACTCAAGATGTCAAGAATCACTGCTGCAGATGTTAGATAAATGTTGAAAACATTCCTTGAATGTCATATAAAGCCTTGAAAAAAAATTTACTTGCACCTTGAACTGTTTCTATGTTACATCCACAAACAATAATGGTCTTTATAGATAAAAATATTTAAGTAATCAAGATGTTTTTACAAATATAAATCTGAAAATTATGAAATTAGCCCTCTTTACTCTGATATCCCTCAATAAAATCCAGTTTCCCATCTTTAAAAATGTAATTCAATCTCAGTGTAAATCCAGCTATTCTGTGGAGGTTTGTAGAAAAAAATGCATCATTGATGCTGATAAACACTGTAAACATGTTTTCTCTGACATGTTGTCCTGCTGTTTTATCTCTCATTTTTGCCTTCACTGTTTTGCCTCCTAGAACATAACCTCCAGCGGAGTTTTCTACAGGTGGGCATTTTATTCTCCCGACGGTCCCACCTTGGATGAAGTCAGCCGGCTGGTGGATGCAGGGAAGGTACTGCCTCAGTGTTGCTTCAATATTCATATCATGTGAAGCTGACATTCAGAGCTGTGGGTGCTGACAGAGTAGCAGATTTAGAAATAGCCTGATTTGCACAGCAGTCGCAGACTGACAGTGGATCTCGTGCTGTGATGGAGATCATGGAGAGAAGAAATAACGAACATGCCAGGGATTCCCTACATGCCTGTGTTCAACGCTTCCCAGCGGCTTTGCAAATGAGCGAGAATCGAACTCCCGTAGTGCCTCTCTTGGTTTTGCTGGCAGTGTGGCGGCGTGCGCTGCTGGGGGGCGATGTGAGTCGGGCGCCAGGAAACTGTGAATGGATTTTAAAACAGTGCTGAGCAGCCAGTCGCTGAGGCGTGTGGACCCTCTGTCCTTTTGTCCTGGGGGGCTTACAGCTTGCCTTACACTCTGACCAGTGGCTGGAAGCTGGGGAACAAGCACACACACACACACACACACACACACACACACACACACACACACACACACACACACACACACACACACACACACACACACACACACACGCAAATAACAAAACCACCACTCACTCACACAGACATCCACTATCTGGTTTGTAGTGACGCCATTGCGCCCTCCATTCATTGTTGAAGACAAGAGCTGCTGACCAGAATAACAAGCTGGGCTGCCGGTGCTGGACTAGCAGAGGATTGTCCAGCCTCATCACATTCTTAACCTCTTCCTCACATTTGGCACTGCTAAAGCAGAGCCTATGTTTATTTTCAGTCCTGAATTAAATAAATCATATGTAAATAATTGTATTTCTATTTTCAAAACCTGTCAGTGTGAAAAAGATTAAAAAAAAAGACAAACAAAAAAAACCCCTTTTATTTCTAATATTTTGTGAAAACATCAGCGTATCACTTTTGACTATTAAAGCATTTCTCTGTCCAAAAGATGACATACAGAACTGTAAATGTAATCAAATTGATAGATGCACTTTTCTTGTGTGAGATTATTTTTCTGCTATGAAGTATTATTTTAAGACCTTGTTATCAGAGGGCCGATAAGTGAGTGTGGAGGATGCAGATTTTATACCTCCACTATGTCTCGCTTTTGAAAAAAAAAAAAAAAAAAAAAACCTATATTCACAGTCTTTGACAGCAGTTTGTGGCTATAGTCACTATTTGCAGTGGGAGAGACTAATATGTTCAGTACTGGCTCATTTTATCCTGAATCCACAAAACGCAGTCAAAAACTACAGGCTCAGCAGGCAGGGAAACTCCCTTATGAAGCATTTGAATGAAAAAAAGCCCAGACTTTTTCTGCAACTCTAGACAGGCAACAGTTCCTAATTTTTCACCCACACCTATTGAATCAGTTCTACTTTCAGCTTTTGAATTTTTCTCTGCTGGATTGTTCCAGATCCTGCCGGTTGTGGAGGCCCAGTTTCCGTTTAGCCAGGTGCCTCAAGCGTTCCAGAAGCTGGAGCAGGGTCACGCCAGGGGGAAGACTGTAGTTGAGGTGGCTGAAGACGATGAGTACATGGAGGAGTCTGAGCAAAAAGTGCAAGAAACACTGCAGCAAAATTGAAGATGAAAATTGCCATGAGAATCCCTCGTGCACTTCTTTAACCTTTCACAATGCTACAATTCACAGCGACAGACTGTGAACTCCAGATGGGAAAGGTCATGAGGAAACGGTGCAGAAGAAAAGAGAGAAAGCCAAATAATGTTTTTCTTATAGCGCTCACCTTTCTGCGCCATTTTATATTTATAGATGATGTTTAAATTTTGCTGTGTTCATGCTTTATTGAAATTAAAGTACATTTATATTGGTGACATTTAAAAGTCATTCAGGTCACCATTCTGTTGTCTTCCAGACTCTCAGAAATATGTTGATGAATATATATGACATGGAATTTGATTTAATCATCTTTAAAGCTTTCTCAGTAAAAGATTTGGATTTGTTTGTACTCTTTTGTGTTTTCTTGCTGGAACATAACCATGTATTGTATGTTGCATGTTTACATTATCTGAACAGAATTTGTTTTTGAGAAAAACAAATAAATTCTCATTAAATTTATCTGTTCTACATTTATAAAATAATGATGCATGTGCAATATATTTAACACATTTATTGACAAAAATAGTTTTACAGCATTAATAATTCTGGTAAAACAAAAAAAGACAAGTGATTATTGCTTGTATTTTATGCAGCTGGAATGTAAGGCAGGGCACAGCAGCATGCCGTTACTTACAAAGTAAGAGTGGTAACACTGTTTAACTTATCAGGGAGAAACAGATTTATCCAATGGAAAAATTTACACAAACCTAAAAGAAACATTTATGTAGGTTTAAAAATCAAAGTATGTTCATGTTCCTCCTTAATATATGCTTAATGGGTAATAATACAAACTTAGAAAATTTACTCTCCGTGTTGACCTTTCTCATCAAAATGTTGCACATCTCTGAAGCCAAATATCATCCTTTCTGGCTTCTGACAAAGTTCTTCTTATAAGGAGGGAAAAGTTCAACACGGCGGCTTAAATGATCTCCACATCCCATCTCTGCTGTAGTTTATGTCTGTCAAGTGTGTTCAGAATCACTTGGTTTTTATCATAGAGATGTCCACCTGAAATGCAAAACACGTTTTCAGTTAGTATCCAGATAATTAAGTGTTTACTTGCTTTGTAAATTCTGAAGGCATATAAATGATTATCAATGTCATCCTTTATATCTGACAATTATTATTTTTCATGTGCAGGTCATGAAAATATTTCAAATTAGAATATTTCATCAAATACATTAAGAAATACAATTTTTATACAGAAATGTAGGCTTATCGAGAAGTATTTCTTAGCGTGTAAAGGTTATTTTCAAAAGGTACTTTTACTCTGACAAAGATCCTAATCTGAACACAGATTCTAATATTAATACAGGCATTCAAATCGTATATGAAAGCCAAGTTATTACTCCAAAATTCTGTACAATTTCAGTGTTTAGTCCACAAGGTGTCACTAATGAACAGCTTTTTCTGAGGGGAAAGATCAGTAAGAGTGCCAGTTGTTCAATTTTCTTTTTCACATAATGTGTCCAAACGAAAATTGTAAAGCACAGACAACATTAAAGAACATTATTGCATTATTATGAAGAGTGATGGATAGAGTAATTGAGATTCAACCTGAAATGATTGGTTATTTGTCTCAAACTGTTCCTTGAAAATTAACCAGCTGAACTTTTTTGCATTTTCTTATTCTTGCCCTGCTTTACAAACACAAACTTCAATGTCTTTTTTATTGGGATTTTAAGTGACTGATCATCACAAAGCATAGTGCTGATGTGAAGTGGATGGAAAAGGTAGAGCATGTGCTGAAGCTGCATTCCTTGTGGTTGTTCTGGGTTTGACATGCAACAGTTTGCTGCATGTCTTCCTTCTCGCTCTCTCACTGTTTCCTGCCAGTTTACTGTAGAATTAAGGCCACTAATGCTAAAAACATCTCAAAAATTGGATGCCATTAGCATTCTCTCCTGTAAGGCAGTGATCTCAAGCTGCATTTCTCAAGGGCACACCCTGCTTCAGCATACCTAGCTCCAATATTAGTTCATTAGCTGAACTCTGTAGAGGCTGCCTGTTTGCTACTGAGGCAGTATAGGTATCCATTTTCACATTTTGCCAGACGTGATTTTTTAGTTTTTTTGCCTATATCATGTTTTGGTATAAAGAAGGTGATTTTTTTTGCCAAGGTCACCTTTGGAAAAAGTGACTGGCCATTATTTTAGGAAGGTGACGATATGATGGACTGAGCAATGACCAGTTCCTGATTGTTAGATAATCTTTCCTCTCATGTATTGATAGTGCAGCTATGTGTCTCAAAGCTATGAAAAGCTTGTTTTATTAATCTTCCACTTCCACTTCATAGTGATGAACCATTTTATATTTGTCTATGACATAAATTAGCATCAAAATACATAAAAATGTTAAATTGAAATCTGTGAAAATGCCAAAAAAAAAATGTGTTCTTATTTCATAAGAAATCTCCAGAGATGCTTTTTTAGACATGTAAGATAAATAACTTGGACTACTTATCTTTTAAGATTCAAGAGTTATGTGTCAGGCTTGGAGGCTCACCTTTGACTTCCAGGACCAGATCAGCGATGGGGCTGTAGCGTATGAAGCCTTCAGGGGTGATACTCCAGAGGTGGATTTGGTTGTTAAGCTCCGGTGGCGTGAGACCAACTCGGCTTCCAGCAATCGTGACGCTCCCACTTGGACTAAGGCAGCACTCCTCCAAGAGCTGGATGCAGGTAATTAGAAAAAAACAGAAGCAAACATCTTTGTTTTGTTCCTTTGTTACTACAGAAGAGCAATATTTTAGTATACCAGTTATCTGGGAAGTGATCAAAATCTCACAATCTGTCTTCAATCAGCGAGCAACCAGTCAGATATTAAGAAATTTATTACATTCTTCTGTTATGTAAGACATCAAACTTGAAAACAATCATCAAATCAGACCTCAAAGAACAGGTGAGTGATACGTATTCTCTCTTAATTGTCTCGAAAATGATTGAATGTCTAAATCAATTTCCATTTACTCCAGCATTAAACTCAATAATGGTCTTTTCAGTCCAAAGAATTAGCCTAATATTAGTTTTCGTTTCAAATTTGACTATTATATTAGTTTCATTTTTCAAAGTTATTAAAGATTGCCCCAGCCTCAGGATTCCTGCACATTTAAATATTGAAAGCTACACACTGTGTTAGACTCAAATGTCCAGTGCAATGATTTTGGTCGTATTCTTTTGAGCTTCAGCTTTAAATCTTTATGGATGGATGGATAGACAAGTCTGTCAAGAGGGACAACATAAGAACTTATATCAATATCCTGACTGCAGATTGAATTTTTATGCTCTATTTTCTTTTCCCGTACTTATTCAGATCTGGGAAATAATGCAATAAAATAAAATTTTTTGGACTGTGTCCCGCAGCCCTGTAGTAACAATGCAGACCTTTGACATTACCAATATAACAATGACCAGCTTGTACCTTGCAGTGTAAATGTCCATTCTGGTAGGACCATATCTGCTCCACGCCATCCGTCTCTTCAGTTTCTTGTATCCGTAAAAGTTTGACGTCATCCAAATCACCAGTTACTGACATTATTAGACCCGTCTGCCGGTTTCTTAAACGGAAGTACACTTGCTTCTGCACACACAAGGAAAGACATTTAAGCTGTGAAGATCAGAGGTTAAATGATATTTGCTATTGGATTAAAATAGTTTTTTTCTTTCTTTCTGAGTTTTTTAAAAGTGGTAACAAATCAAAGTAAAGACTCATCAGTCGGGTTTTTTCTGGCCCATTTTCTTTGAGGTTCTTTTTAACAAGAAGTAAAACACAAGAAGCAGAACAGTAAATGTAGGAATTTACAAGTTTATCCTTCTGTTTCAATGCATCAGATTCAACTGATTTGATTTTTCTTAAATTAACAGTCTCTCAAAGTACATGACGCTGGTTAATGTAGTTATAAAACAAAAATCCCAGGAACCTTTAGCTTTGATACATTTACATAAAAAAAGATTTTTCAGTTTCTGATCTGCTGATCTGCAGTTTGGTGACTCCAATCTCTCGTGAATCTCCAAATAAAATGGATGCCAGGAACAGATGTGTCTGGTACATATGTATGAACACAGTCTTTAGAAGTTGATATTAAGTACAAGCTTTGAACTACGGTAGGTATGACACAGGATGGAGCAAACCTGTAGAAGAGGGCGAAGAGATCCAATTTTCTGCCAGCTGCTGAACTTCTGCCAGTCGGGAACCTCGCCAGGTTTCACTAAAATCTGGCCACCCCTGTAGTTGATTCCCTCGTATAATATCCACCTAATGCAAGAAAAAAAGAAAAACAAAGACAAATCTTACATCTTGTATGAAACCCACATAAATAAATATTACTTCACGATGAAAAAGGCAGCATTTTTCATCTTGTGTCTTCATATAAATGCCTTTGAATAACTGCTTATTGTCAAGACTGCAACACATAAGAGAAAAAGACAAATTGCACTTATACATCCAAAAATATGTTCTTAATCTTTATCATATTTTTATATAAAAAATAACTATAGTACTATACATTCCCTTGTGTATTTTTGTAGTATGAAAGTAATCAATTTTGCTAGTTATGATTCATTTCATGGATTGACGTCGATCATTTTAAAAAACGTTTGATAAAATGAGAGAACACTAACCTCTCTCTAAGATAATCTTTTAAAAGGTTCTGAGGTAATCCTGATTTTCGCTCTGCAGTGGGAATAAGCCACTCCACAGAGGACTCTGCCAGTGAGCTCTTTATTTCCTCAGCAGGACTCACACCTGCAGTCTAAATCTGACACGTCAGCAGCAGTTTTCCATCATTGATCTACATGTCAACAGTGCACTGTGAGATGTGCTGAGGCAGCACTCTGAATTTGAAATCTGATGAACATCTCCAAATGTCATTTCACACACAGTCATTTACACAAATAGCTCATGTTCCCTCTGTCGCGATAAGAGACTTTCAGATTCTCTCCTAAGCATATTTAAAAATAGCTCCTGGCAAAGGAGAAGAGTGCCATGCGGGTTTTTTTTAGATTGTCAACCTTTCAGCCTGTTTGTTTCATCGCTTAAAATCAATTAGATTTATATTTGCAGTCCTTGGTTTGTCTGCCAACATTTATCCATTTTTAACAGACTCGACGGCAGAGGTTTGTCACCAAGCTAATTACTATGGAAGCAAAAAGCTTCAAAACCACCATAAATGTCACTTTTAGAAGCAGCGCTTCTAAGAACCAGCAGAGCAAAGACTGATTTTATATTTTTTCTGTGAAAATAAAAAAATAGCTCTCTGCTTCATGCCTTCCATTGCAGAATAAATTTCTTTGACAGGACAGTGGGTCTGATCTGCAGCAGAGACACACTCATGCATGAACCTGTCAGTCACTGCCTGCTGACAGCTGGCTACCTGTCTTACATTCTGCAGTCATGTCATGCCCACTCAACCAGAGCTTTGTTCTTCAACATCCTTTTATCTTTTCAAATGAAAAAGTGTAATGGAGGAATCCAAAATACTAGAAATTTGGGAGCTGAAATGTCATGAATCAACAATGTTAAAAACAAGTAGATTATACTTAGTTTATTGAAAACAGGCTACCTTTTATTTAAAGAATTTTGACTTTGTTAGGCGAGCTTAGAATAGAAACATGCACAAAATGGCTAACTTGTCAAAACATTGGCAATAAGATTAAACAAAGACAGCTTCAATAGACTTATTATTTAGACATGCACTGATCAGGTTTTCTTTCAATTCCTATATTTCATCCTTAGGATTGCCACAAATTAAACAGAACCGCAATGGGTGACAGTAGAAGAATCTTTCATTTTAGTTTGATTATTATTCTTTCAACTTGTAACATCCTGTGTTCATTTAAGAGCTGTGTCCACTGATACATGACAGCACAGTTTTGAAAAAAAATTAGTTTTTCAGTTTTTCTTTGCACAGTTTCCACTAGCTCTAAAAGATATGTTAGATATTTATTAGCTTTTCTTGGCTGATAATCAGGTTGTTTTTTGTAAGCAGATGTGTTACAATTAAAAAATGTTACAACCACATATAAAAATTAACATGATGCTCACTGCGACCTCTTTTATTTTCTTAGAAAAGATACACTCGCACAAACCGTTTCAGATCATTCCACAACTTCTCCATACCACTGAGATTAGAACTTTGTGATGGCCACACCAAAACCTAACTTTCTTGTCCTTAAGCTACTTTATAACAACTCTGGCTCTATGCTTTGTCCATTTGGAAGATCCTTTTGAGCCCACATTGGTACAGGACAATTTGACTGAGAATAATTACACTATTTAGCAGCATCAGCCAGCATCTAGACAAGGTCTTTGGCTTTTGCTCTGAGGTAAAGCTGCACATTTTGGACCAAAATACATTCTTTTTCTGGACAGGCAACCTGTCTCCTTTCATGAGCAGTATGATGGCTGGACATTCCCATCATGTATATAACTTGTATATAACTGTTCAAATTGTTCCCAGGAATGAACCAGACTTGTACAGTTTCACAATTTCCTTCCTGATATCTTGGCTGATTTTCTTTGACTTTTTCATCGTGCCAAACAAGAAAGCAGTGTGTTCCAGGTGTGGCCTGAAAATACATCTACAGGTGTGCCTCCAATTAACTCAGATGTTTGTGTTTCCTTCCACAAACTTCTACAAAAAGGTTTGACTCAAGTCATACAGTTTAAAAGAGAGTTATCCTGGCTGCTGACCAAATGCTTTTAAACTTCTGAAATCAAGAAGACACAAAACGAAATCTCAAAAAAATTTTCCCACTATGTTCTCTGGCATTTAGGAAATAGAAATAATTCAAGTAATTCTAACTGACTTAAAACAAGAGAGGTGTGATCAGATTTAACTTCAGACAGTGAGAAAAAAAAATGTGTGTGTCATTTTATTTGGTGTATGTAAATATCTGATTTCAATTGTATATGTATATAATTTAGATTGCACCAGTCCAGCAGGGGTTACAATGTACTCACATGCCTCCTTCCACCAACACGGACTGGACTCGGCTGCATCCTCCTGCCAGCGGAAGGTTGACTGATCCTTCTGTGAGCAGCACCCTCTTCCCCCGCAAACCGCATCGCTCGAACAGAGTGATGGATGGCAGAGAAAACTCCTGCCAAGAAAGTCAGAAGGAGCATTAACAAACTCGGAAAACTGCAGGTCACGCAGTTCGAAATAAGAGTCATTTCAAAGGTTGCTCTGGAAACCGACCGCACTCAGACCTGTGTGCTTCTTGGCAAATAAACTGTCTGGAAACTTGTAAAGAAGCCCTGTTTTCTAAATTGACGTGGGTGTCTTATTTGTTACTGGTCAACACCTTTTATAAGTACAAGGACAAATAACTGAACTACTCAATTCTTTGTACAAAATCAACATGAAATACTTCAAACTCAAAATACTTTACAATTTAAATTTAGTTTATGGATTCTTATAAGTTCATAAATATGTAAATCACTCCCTAGGGGTTACATAACAACATTTGTCTTGTTTAGAAACCACAAGGCAGCTGGATGGATTCCATTGTGGGTGGCCAGTGCTGTAGACAAGAGTGGTAATGGTATAAATAGTTACACCGCATTTGTATAATAAATTTCAAAGCATAAAATACATAATAACAAAACAACGAAAATCATATTTCATAATTCCTTAATAAAGGAAGTGTAAAATGGGTGAAACAGCAGAAACAGCTAACAGTTTGTCCACTGATAGAAACAACCAGTAGCAATTAATATCCTCTGTTAAACAAGCTAAAATATATTTTTGAAACCTGTATTTCATTTTTCAACATCTCTGTTCAAATTAGTGTTTCTTATCTGCCAGAACTGCCTTGCATGTAAAATGTGTAGTTAGTCAAGAAAAAGATATATTTAAATTGATAATTTTTTAATGAGGCAGACAGTAATTTACAATTAAATTTCAGTTCTTGGTGTTCAACTCTGTCTGTAATAGAACAAGCAGCACAACTGATTTCCATTTTTCTTACTCAAACAATAACCCAAGCAGTTTCCAGGGAGCAGAGCAAAAACTAATGGCAACACAATCAGTAAAATCCTTTATCTTATACACACACTGATTTATGAAACACAGCACACAAAGAAGATGTAAAGCACTGCACCTTTAAAGGGACAAGCAACCCGAAACATAAGAGGTGGGTGGAATGGCATTAGAAGAATCGATGAAATACAGACTCACAAAGCCAACGGTCTGCAGTGACAGGATGGATGAGCTCCCGCCGACGCAGCCCATCGCTCTCAGATCTGGGTAACTTCCTTCCTCTAACACATACATCTTCCCTGTGAAGTTCTGCCCTTCAAATGCCAGCCAGCTGAGGGTCATTTGGATGAACAAGGACATGAACGCAAAGGGAAAATGAAGATTACAATGAAAACAAGTCATTTTCTTTAACATTTTTTTTGCATTTGTACAAATTTTATTTGATAAGCAGGACAATAAACAAATGCCAAAAAGCAAAGTGAAATATGTGTAGGCAGTGCAGTGTATTTTCATCAGCTTGTACATGAAAATAACTGAAAAGCAGAGCTATAGCAGCCTCAGAAATTCTTCTTTTCAGCCACAACTGCTCTCAACGGCCTCTACGTTTAAGCTCTGCTTTTCGAAGGTTGTTGCAAAGTGTCAGTAAGCACTATTGATTGAACCTGTCATAACTCAAAAGCAGTTACAGTGAAATGTTTTCCCCTCAGCATGCGGCATTACTCACCTCCCTGCCAGGACTTTGCAGGACGCCACCGAGAAACCATCCTGCAGACACTTTGCACTGTCCTCCAGGACAAGGGCAGAGCCCTGGAAACCGGGATCGGAGAAAAACTGCGCCTGGGGGACGCAAAGAAAAGCAAAACAATAACAGAATGAGTCATATCCCTGCACATGTAGTCAGATCAGATGGACAAGAATACAAGTTTGCACACTAATATTGTTGTGGGTAGGGCCTACCTTAAACTTGACAGTGTTCTCAAAATCATCCTGCATTAAAAGGAAAGAGAAATGAAACTAATTTAAAAAGAAAACTCATCCAAGGAAAGAGAACTGAAAATAAAAATACCATCTGTGCTTTATAATTGCCGACAAAAATCCTCAAACATTTTTTTTCATTTGTTATGTACAAAGTCGATATGAAATGAATGTGCAGCATAAAAATATACTTTCTGTACAATTGCTTAAATGGACCCAATGTCCTTGGAGGTTGAGGTGGAATTATCAGCAGGGAGACAAATGCAGCATTTTTATTAAGATTCCTCAAACCTGTTCATGAATAATGCATGTTATTGTTCTTGGAATAGTTTTAAAGCAGTTTCTGATCAGAGTTTGCTGAGACTGCCCTAGATACATTGATTAGATTCACTGTTTAAGGTGGAGAGATGCTCTACTTTATGTAAAAATCTGTTTGTGAAATTGATTAAAGTTAGTAATAACCCATGTCTCAGTTTTAGTTACTCAGATTACCTGAAAAAAAAATAATTGGAAGGAGTCAGGAGTTGGATAACTTCAAGGTCTATAAATGTATTGAGCTCAGTGCAATGCAGACACTTCAATCGAATGAACCCATTCGTGGGTTTATAGACTTCTGATCCATCATATTTCTCCCTCCATAGTGACAAAACTGTTTTTTTGGAATGCCTGTTTTTTGGTTTTTAATCAAAAAAATCAATCTTTTTTTGTTTTCACTCAATCTGTGACGCTACACTACATCCTGCTGCTTAAACAGCAACTGTTTATTCTCATGTTTGTAACCAAAACAGCTTCTGCATGAGTCACCTTTCGGTTCATTCTTATGATGTTCCGTTTCCACAGGCCACATTTACGTTCTGGTGACTCATGCTTCTGAAGATATTTTCTCCGTGGAGAATTGCCCAAGAACTCCTGAGATGTATCCGCTCCGTCTTATTATTAGATTGTGCTACAAAGATGAGAGTTGTGACTGGTCACATGTAGTGGGTCAGAGCTGGGGAAGTGAAATCTTGTCAAACACGCTCCTCTTACCATCCAGCCCAAACCAAAACATTGGCTGTTTTAGCGACAGAATGCTAAAGGCGAGACACTCGCTGGGCTGTCTGAGTAATAACCAGGCAACTTTTCCACCAAATCAAAAACAGTGAGATTTCATGGTTTTCCTGTGAGTCACTGCTCTTACCAGCACGACAGGCATAGTTGAGCCAACTTTGTGCTGCAGCGAGCCCCAGTCTTCTGGGCTCCCATACAGGCCTTTCTCCAGGATGTAGGACTCGCCGCAAAAGTCCGGCTCTTCAAACACAACCCAGCTAAAAGGAAAAAAAAAATCAAAAAAAAAAACAAAACAGATGAGGAGGAGCGTGATCTCTCTGACAGATGTGACAATTTTCAATTTCATTTTGTTTTAATTAATAGAGAAAAGGGAGTGTTTGCTGTGACCACAGTTCCTGAGAAAGATCACCAGCAGACGTGTGTAATTCTCATAAGATGCAACAATATTTGGACAGAAGCCAAACTAATACCGCAGTTAATGCTATGTGGTGGCATGTCAGCATTTTTATTGAAAATCACCCTAAGACCTGGCATTTTTGATCTGGTTCCTTAAATTAAAAAAAATAAAAAATAAAAAATTTGAGAAAGGGATTGTATTGCCTTCATAGACTAATAGCATGAGAGGCAAGTCGAATTCAAATGCGTCAGAACCAATCACAGGCTCACAGGCACGGCGGGAGAACATGGGCAAGGCGGTGCAGCCTAATGGCAGACTAGCAGCGCAGCAAGAATTTCAGCACTGCGAGCTCTTCCTTGTAAAGAAGGACGCAATGTTCCACTCAGCAGTAATAACAGTCTTGTTAGTTTCTCCCTAGGGAAGCAACTTGGCATTGCGTGTTCTGCTCTTCATTATTCCTATTTCCTCTGAGTTTGTTTTACTTATACACTAGAAAAAAAGCAGAGACCATAACCAAATAGCACGGCTGCATGTTTCCTGCTACATATAAATAGAGATCATGAGTAGATGTGTGTTTTTATTCAGAGAGCCACGCACCTCCTCCACACATAGTGTGAAACTGAATTTCACAATTATCCCACACCACAGCAGGGTGTGAGACAGCATGCTCCAACGTAAACATACCTAGACAAGGAAGTGCACGCTGCAGAACTAAAAACATTAGTAAATTTGTTCCTCTGTCTTGACCTGTCTGCCTGGGTGTGGCAGTTTTGCCGCTACACCTGAACCACAACGATTGGCAGTAAATCAACAAGGCTTTGCAGGAACTCTCAGCTAATTATTAACTTGAAGGGAAGAAAAACATTTTAAAAAGCACGCACATTTCTAGAATTTCACAGGAATGTCATGTAGTCAAGATATGTTTCCAGCAAAGCGTCTTTTAGTTTCATTTGCTGCTTAGATAAAAAGCAAAAACGTCTAGGATGAATAAATTAAAAAATGTCACTTACACGCCACTATTGACATCAATAGACTGCGTCTTCATGCCGTAACCCGTGCCATCCATGTTAACGACAGGCACAGTGAGGTCAACATTCACTCCAAGCTTGCCAAAGTTTCTGTCACTGAACAGCTTCAGGTGAGGAGACAGAAAATCCTGCCACAAAAATAAAATCCACCAGATTCACAAATGAACAAAGATAAGAAGAAAATGCTGAACATGTCACAGCACGCTAAAATCTGCATTATTCACAAACCACAACACAACAACTAGCTAAGAAGCCCATTAGTAAAATGTTTTAATTGTGTGGTTAAACACTAATTTAATGTTGGTTACCCAAATTACTCACAATAAACGATTCATACCATCTGAAACACTAAATATGTAAAAACATGTAATTTTAGTATGAGATTTATTTATCATTTATTTGAAACTAAAAACAATGTTTTTTTTACTGGTGCTAAAATATTTTACCACATTTTTGTAGGTAGAACAATGTTACCCACAATATATATCGTATATATATTTTATTTGAAAAACATAACTTAGGAAACTGATTAAATTTATAAGTCACTTAACTTGGGGAATTTTAAGATGCTGATATTTTCTCTGACTTCTCATTAATGTCCCTTTTTTTAACCATCGGGCAGCACAAGCCTAAACCTTAATGGGACAATTATCTTACCAGCATTGTTAAAAACTGCAGTAACAATATTTAACCTGCATAAGCTTGCTTTGAGGAATTAGAAAAAATAGTGCCCCGAATTCCAATTGTGAGTTTGATATCTTAAGAATTGCATGTAAAACGTCAGAAGTTGTTTGCCCATCACAAATCTGACTGGTCAATTTTAGATAAATTCCAACACCTTATTTTAGTGTATTACATTTTTCCATCTGCTTTGGTCACTCATAGGCCAGAGGAATGTATTTAGTGCAGAACTCACAGATATTATTGGTCGTAATGACAGAAGCTCAGAGCCTCCCCATTCGCTACAGTCCAGGTACTCCCCTTCCTCCAGGATGTGCTGCTGACCCTCAAACTCGGGCAGGTTGTACCCCACCCAGCTGAAAGAGGAAAACATCTGTACTTCAACTGCATTTATAGATTTGGCTGTTTAAACAAAAATCCATAAACACTCGACTTAGGACTGAGACAAAGACACCTTAATTTCAACTTGCACAAGGTAAGGATGAAAAAGTGTGAGAAGATGACTCACAATCCTCCAATGATTTTTAAAGATCCCACAGATTTAAGTGCCTTTGTTTCAAGGTTTGTTCCATCTGTAGCAATGCCTTCTTCTGTCTCGCAAAATCTCAAAACGTCACTGTCGATTTGTAAGCAGGAGCCCTCAAAGCCGGCCTTCTCGTACACCAAAGCCTGCAAAAAACCACAAAATATAACATTGATTTGTGTATTCAATGAGTATTCAATAAGCATCATGTTTTTCTTTTACATTTTCTGTGGTTGCTGAACAGAAGCATAAAAGGATGGATTTGAAAAGAGGGATTAATTTCATATCATTTTAAAGTTCCACCAAATCATGACTATTTTTGGCTCAGCGCAAGAACAGTGCAAAGACTCGATCTGAAAACAAAAAGCTCTGCAGCAAAAGGCTTTTCAAGAGGATGCTTCCAACCTGAATTTTTCACTTGCAAAACTGATCATGTAAAAGCGAAGCAAAGTGTGCTTACCTTAACTTCGTTCGGATTCTCCACTTTGAATCCACCCTGGAAAAATTGATTAATATGTATTTATTTATATGGTTTTATAAAACCAAAATATTCTGCCATTTTAGAAATAAATGTACAGGTGTCAAACAATTGCAAGTTAAAAAAAAACAGTGAAAGAATGTCTGTGAACTGATTCCAGTCACGCCAAAAGCCTTTGTACAAAGTGACATACATGCCTGAGCTGATTCACGTAGAAAAACAAAACGCAAGAGGAAGGAATAACAGCAATCTAAAGTGTGCAGTTTAAGCTGCTAATTGTCTTGCACAGACAATTTTCTCTTGCATTTCTCTAACATGGTGTCACTGGCATTGTAGCACAGCAGCATTTTCTAGTAAGCCCCAAATGAAACAAATAGTTACAGGATGATGTGAGAGACAGCAGTTTCGTCATGGACTTGCATAAAATGTAAAGACAAATTATGACTGTGAGTCCAACTGTCTTGGGTAATGACTTTCATTTACCGAATGCAACTTGAGGAGAGATTAGGACAATCCATTCAGAATCTTTGAATGGATTTCCACCCAACAGCCACCCAACAGCTGCCCAATTTAATGCATTTTAATATAGGTTTATGTGACAGACCAACACAAAGTACTGCAAAACAAGATGCCCAAAAGTACATGGTTTCCAAAGTTTTAGTGATACACTGACAAAAAGTATTGCACAAATATATAGTTGAAAGAAAAATATAAATGTTTTAAGTATGTTTCACAAGTAATAATGGCCTTGAATTCTTCATTATGTTCTAAAAAGGAGGATTAGAAGGCAGGTCAGAATCAAGTTTCTACAAAGGAACAAATGAGAAAATGTAAAATGTTTTGTTGATGGTTTCTTTTTATTAAAGTTAGATAAATAGTAAATATCATGAAATATCACAGTTTGAAAACTGTGCTTAAAATACCACTGTTGGTCTTTGGGCATTCTTTGTTACAATGAGAAAATTTGATCAGCTGCAGTATTTACAGGGTAAAATCTAAGTAACATAGACCTAGACAGTTCAAACATCCCAAAAGACAGCTGGACTCCTATTCACATAAGGCACAAAGAATACTGAGGATAACCAACCTTTTAGATAATTTTGATAAAATTATATTGAAACTACTTATATATGTTTATCAGTGTAGCTCATCCCTTCTAAATAGATGAAATGAAATCAAAAATTCAAATGGTGATGGTCAAAAAGGGAAGCATAGAAGGAAATGTTTTGAAAAATTTCCCTGCAGAAACTGAATCAGAGGTCAGTGACCAAGAATGGCACTTTATGACGTGCTCAGTTTTTCTCTGAAGCCAAATACTTCAGAGACATGATTAAGTTGGCTTATTTTCAAGGCTACCTTAAACACTTTTCAGCTGGAGAACCAGCAGATGATGCTAATTCCTGTTAGCAATACAACTGTTGGCAATGAAATGAATGCATTTAAACATAAAAAGGATTTTGTTTTTTTTTTTTTTACAAACGGAGGTCATTGTGTCTTAAATCTTACAGGTCTTATAACTTCAAAATTGCCAGAAGTGTAAACAAATAGTTTGTGAGAAATCTCCATCTGTCCATCTGCTTGCATTCTGATTTAAGGGAGTTTTACTGTTTATTTTTCCAGTTTGAACCTTGAAACATATTTCCTTAAGCATGAAGTTCAAATAAATTTTTTTATTTGGATAAAAAATGTCAATCTACTGCTGTACTGTTTTTAAATTTCTTGAGAGTGTGGTCATGGAAAACATTTACAGATATGGCACTTGTTAGCAAGAGACTGAGAATCTTTTATGTTTGACAACAAACAATAAAGTTTTCAGCAAAACGAAACATTTAACTAACTCTTATAGACATAAAATCCCTTTACCAGCCTGGCATCTAGTAGTGATTGAACTGTTATATGCATAAGAGGTTACACACACACATACATACCATTTTAAGTGGTCTAAGAGATCCCACAAATGGTGAAGTAAATCCCCAAGCCTCAGGAACAGGATACACTCCTTTTTCCAGCACACCTATCATGCCTTCAAATCCCGGATCGCTGAACACCAACCACCTGACGGAAGATGCACAAAAAAACAAACATTACCATCTTATTTATTACTATGTCAAAATTTCCCTCTATGTTATACTTAGCTGAACCCAGAATGGTTTCAGCTACATCAGGAAGTCATGGCCTGATGTAGGTGGTTACTTATAGTGAATAGTGGAAGCACATAGTTCTCACACTTACAATAATATGCATCATTAGTATGAGTACTGTAATTAGTATTATAAGCGTAAACCTTTTCTGTTAATTTCACTGGGATTTTTTGTGATAGACTGACAAAAAAATGTTTGACAAATAATGAAAAATGACCTTAACAAGACAATGTCTGTAGTTTGTCACAAGCTTAGTAGTAGGGCACTCAGTGAAATGTGGATACTGTACATGACCTTGAATGCACCATCCACACAGTCAAACATGGTAGTACCATTATGGTATGGGGATCTGCTTCGTTAGCACAAACAAGAACTGATGGGAGGATGAATGCAGCTGAATACAAAACAATCCTGGACATAAAGCTTTTAGAGGCTCCAAAATACTTAACTCAGGGATGAAGTTTTACCTTCCAGCAAGAGCCCCAAACACAGCATGATCTATGATTCAATGATTCAGTGATGTTTTAGGCTCTAATGTGATCATGTGAAAAAGTTCACGATTTACATAAATCGACTAAAAGAACAAAGCTGAAGCTCTCACAGGAAAGACTTCAACACTTCCTGCTGCATGCAGCACTTAAGAGTGTTGAAATCAGGCTTCTTAATAGGGTTTGGTTTTATGCCTTTGTCAGACATAAGTGAAACAAACTTGAATAAAAAACAAAAGATTCTTGTTTTAGACTGGATGCCAGAGGAATGGCATGCAGCAGTTTAAAGCAGTTTTCTTCACATTTAATTTTTAGCGTGGGCAGCCTTTGTTGCCCCCTTTTCTCTGGCATTTCGAGCACAATACCAATGCCTCATACCGATCACCATGTGTGAGCCTCTGGCAGGAAAAAACAAACCCATCCCTTTCAACCACCGCTGAGGAAGTAATACCAGGAGGCGATGCCGGCCTTGTTCTGCTAAGTAAAGGAAAAGCTTCACTCCATTTGGCTGGAACAAAACCGCATCTGCTACACAGTCGTCTCCACTCAAAGCAGTGGAAAAGTTATGTAGGACGAGCAACTGAAGGAGATCTTTGAGAATTATCTAACTAGATGTAATCTGACAGGCATCACTTTTGTTTTATCTGCGAAGATAGTCAGATTCAATTCTTCATTGAAAGAGAAGGCAGCAAAAAGCAACTATGAAGCACAAGTTTAACATTACGCATTGCCTACTGGGGAAGGCACAAAATGTCCTAAATGCCTACACTGTGCCTGTGGGAAAAAAAAAATTGCACATTTTTCCAAGTGGACACCTTTGTCTGGTTCTCATTCTTCGTCTAGTCTTCAACTATTCCTTTTTTTTCTGACATGACAGACATTCCCAGGCTTTCTAAAGAGTATGAATGAGAACAAACAAAACATAAATGAAGAAAGTCATGATTATTATCCCTCAATTTCTTTTATCTTTTTCACGGAGGAAAAGATTTCTACTAGTAAGACAACCTCTGAAGAGTCTCCCAGTCAATAAAAAAGCAACATAAGTGATGGCAAATCGGAGTAACACACATGCGTCTCACTACATTTTCTTTTGCCTTTTGGAGCCTCGGGGTATTTTCTCGATAGTTCAACTCAGCACTAATTGCTCATACTAACAGGCAGCTTTTTGCCTAAGTGTTGTTCACAGAGGTTTCTCAACAGGTTTTAAACTGCTGGGAAAGGGAGTTAAGCCGAATACGAAAGTGACAGCTAATTTGCTAAAGCTCAAGACATTCTTTGAATTTCTACATTTTGATCATACACAACACATGTACCCTCTCTGGTTGCATACTATACATCAGTTTTACCAAATATTCATGGTTTTCTATACCATGAATATTTTAACAAGTAATACATACTTTTATTACTCGTATGTAACACAAGTAAGTTTCAAGTTGTTGAAAGTTGTCCAAATCTACAGTCAATACAATAACTAAAAAGCTTAAAACAAACTAGACTGAGTGAAGATCAGTTGTTTGTTTTGAACCCACATACAAAGAAAAATCTGGTAAAGGATGAGACAAAAAAACTCATTTGAAGCTCAAGAGAACTGCAGCAAACAAAGGGCATCTTAAGATGAGCAAGTCTTTGTAACAATCACTGGAATATATTCAGGTATTTAGGAGACATGTCACTACAAAAAACATCTTTCTTAACACTACAAATAGTAATTTGGAGTTTGCTAAAAGCTGCTAGGGTTTTAACTGGAGTCATCTGAATTGTCAGACAAGGCCAGGTTTTTTGGCAACAAACACTTTTTTGCTCAAAAGTTTTGAGAGAAAAAGCAAACATTTTACCAAGTCAAAATTTCAACTATGCACAATATATTGTGCTGATTATTCCTCCAAGGACTTCAGAAATTCACCTTACAGGGAGCAGATGCAACTGATGTGCATAGAGAAATTTGAATATGCAAGTTCTAAGAGAAAGAAATCTAGTACAACACCCAATGAAGTCAGAAGTCTGAACTGGATAATTGAATGTGCCTGCCTGACATTGTGGTCATATTCAATATAGCTGCCATTTATATAAACTGTAGCAAAAACATTTTTTTCCACTTGTGTTTTGAAACCAGTCATAGTACTGTTGACTGGATGCAGCATTAATCCCCAGATCATTGTTGTGGTTTTTCAAGTGCTCTGCTCATTTTCAGAAAAACCTTTAGTAAGCAAACACATCACAAAGTTCCTAACTTTGAAAATCACATTTTCTTGTCATCTCAGATTACTAGAAAATTTTTAATACAAAAATAAACTCTTTAAGAATATCTAATACAAAATGTTGAGATCTAAATGAAACCAGATGTTATAAAAATGGCAATACTCACACTCCAGAGTGGACTTGGATGGAAGCGGTGTTCAGCGGGATACCAAATGAGCCAGTTTCTATTGTATCATCATGGTACGGTGTCACTCTGCCCCGGCCCTCTGGCTCAGTAAACAGATCAATGTGAGGGATGCTGTAATCCTACAGAGAGAGCAGAGGAAAAAAAAATCAAACATGTCAACCGTCTGCTGCAGCCAATGCTAAATCTTCAATAAATCCTCCCAATGAAAGCACATCAGTGACTAACTCATTTACTTATATGCACTGAAATATGGCCTGAATGTCACATCAGCCATGAAACTTTACTTCATGAGTTGAGAATTAAGTAAAGTTAATGAGTGTACTCACCCTGACAGCAAGTCGAATTGAGCCTATGACAATCGGTGGGCTGTTCTGTGGTTCAGTTTGTGGCTCTGCCCACATATTTTCTAAATCTAAATCTGTTCCACCTTCTTCCAAGGCGATGGTGCGTCCCTGAAAGCCAGGCTTCTCGTAGAGGATCCAGCTGTAATTTGAAAACAGTTTTTGTTTCACACAATAAACACAGAAAACTAAACTTAAGGAATAATAAAGGAAGGACATGAAAGGCTTTGACTAGTTAAAAAATAGAGAAATATTCACTGGATGCTCACTCTCATATCTTTTGTGCAAATATAAAAATCGGAAGCCTCATAGTTGCTGATTAGCTTAGCTTGGATAACTTTAATTACATCTCTAAACCTCTCAGGAAAATGCGTAATAATTTTTCTGATTAATCCTTTGGCTAGATGAAGTGTAAAATCAACAAATGATAGAGAATGAGGAGAACCTTCCCTTCTGTAAATAGTTTAATAAGATTGCTTTAATTCTTTGTATTTGTATAAGATGACAGAATATTGAATCAGTTTGGCTCAGTGTGCCTGCATAAGGTCACATCTGATTCATTTTAAATTGCGTTTTTATTCTGCATTTATTTAATAGAAGGAAAAACAATTCATTTGCATATACAAATATATTTACTTGTTGTTCAAGGATGCAGAAGCTATCCGAATATTAAAATGGATTCACAAATTGTTGTAGGAGCCCCTGTTTTTGCAGCACAATAAAGTAATGCTAATCATACCCAGCTGAACATTTGCACAATACTTTTTAATGTGTCTTTTACCCCCAAGATTGTGCTGCAACATTTAATAAAATGATCAGGAACACAACTCTGATGATAATTTCTGTTTATGTTTTAAATAGATCACATTGTCCAGGAACTTCTAATTAAAAATCTAAGACCTTGTGTTTTCCCAAACTAGAGACATGTGAAAAATCTTGGCTTAATCCACTGTTTATGAGACTGAAACTGCCAGAGGCAACAAAGATATACATACACGAAATGAGCGGTAAAATCTTTGTGATAACATCTTCAAAAGAGTGCAGTTACCAACGATGAAATCCAACTTCTGATATTTCACCCAATTAATCCTTTGAGATGCCCTGACCCTCACAGTCACTTGACATTAATTAGAACTACATCTCACGGTACATTTTCAACTGAAGCTATTTATTTTATACACTTACCATCCCCTCACAACCTTTACAGATATGAAAGGCGAGAGCTCCAGAGAAGAAGCATCTGCCATGTCCCTGTAAATCTCATACGCTTGGCCACTGAACTGAGCTTTTTCAAACAACACCATCTGTATTGGAGACACAGAGGGCAGAATAAAACATTCCATCACATTAAGCATGCCGGAAAATAATGGGGAAAAAAGCATCCCTCATTAAATGCTTCATAGTAAAATAGGATTTATTGAACACGTATTAACAGGCGAATACCGATGTTTACTCAGGCTAAAAAGCCCATGCAGGCATGCAAGTAGGGCATGCTGTTAATGTTTTGAGTCACTTTAAAGTTATTTACATGTTTGTGCTAGTCCGACGGAATTTTAAAAATAGTCAAAAGCAATGAATTGAACCACAAAAATTCTCTCTCTTGGGAATAAATGTTTTTTTCTTATTACTTGCTTCCAAAGATCTTATAAACAACTATAACAAAGCTGTTTTAAGTCAGTGGATCCTCAGCACAACAGAAGCAGAAGGCAAAAGACTAAGTATGCTGAGCACCAGGGGAATAACTGGCTTAGCTGCAACAGCTATTATGAAGTTATACACTAATGAAGATCCTACACTCATGCACTGTTAGCTGCATAACATTTCATAATGCTAATCATATGCAGCTAAACATTTGCACAAGACTTTTTAATGTGCCTTTTTTTACCCCCAAGAACAATATATGAAGAACAGATGTTTTCCCCAAAACAAAGCGTTGTCTACTGAGATTCCTATCTCCATCTTGTTTCTATTGGGCAAAGGTTTTGCCTACTGTACCTTTCCAGGGCGTTTATGAAATCCCTTGACAGCTCTTTTCTGAAAAACAAAAGCAAAATTAGGATTGTGAGAAATACCTTGAATCATGGCAAACATCTGCAAAATGGAAAGCATGCTAATTAATGTAACCTTGTGCAGCTGCTCTGTGTCTGCAGATTAACCTAACCTTTACAGATTATTTATAGTATTTTGTGAGTACACAGCTCTGATTTCATACTGAAACCGCACAATTCTGGGCAAATTTTAATGCATGCTATGAATTCTACTGGAATGTTTTGGAAATGTGGAATTCAAACCAACAAGACCAGATTGGATAACTTTGTGGACCATGATTCTGTAATAACCCACTGCTCAGATTTGCAAACAAATGCACAAACATGCCTTCATGTTTGGCTGTGGAAAAATGTGTGATTCAACAATTACCCACGACAAGCCTCTGTCATCCTGAACATAACATTTTGCATGGATTCATGTGCAATTACAACAAAATTATATTGTTCTTTCCAGGAGAAAACCAACAATCTAATCCAAAAATAAACTCAAGACAAGCATAGCTAAAGTTCTTGTCTTTCTAATCTGAAATCTTGTAACCCAAATTTTAATATCTCAATATGAAGCTGTACCTCAACAAACAGTGTGTTCTCTGATGCACTTAACTGAAAATTCAGATAAGGATCGGGATAGATGCACTGGAGCAAAAATTACCTTGATAGACCTGGACACTGATCATTCTCTTTTAAAAATTTCTAAGATATGTTTAAAAATGCTTTTCTTTTTTGATTTATGTATAGGTTTTTACTGTAGAGTTACACTGGTAACTCTAAAGAAACTTCTGCTGTATGCATAGTGAAAGTGGTTTCAGCCTTAAAGGATTACCAAAATCCTCATTAGTTGAAGAAAAGATTCTTTATTTATAAATAAACAAATGGGATACAGGAGAAAGCGGAACAAAGCTGAGTAAAAAAAAAAAAAAAAAAACAGAAGTAAAAGCTCTTCTATAAATAACACATACAATGTTTTGTTTTTTTTTCCATAAAAGCCGTAGGAGCAGCAGCTTTATGGAAATTGTAGTAAAGCAGTATGAAGCTCACTATGCCAACAACTGAAACTTGATACTTCTAACTGTAGAGAATGAATCTGTTGCACAACACAGCAAAGCATCCTGCAGCAGCATGCTTGTGATGTACTTACGGTATTTCTGACAGCCTCGTGTGGTTGGGACAAAGGCTGTTTGGAAAAATTATGAGGGTGTGCAGTTGGAGGAATCCCAGGAAAACTTGGAACTGCAGAGTCAGGAAGCACCAGACCTGGTTTTGTAACTTCCCCTGCCTTTCCTCCAGAAAGCAGAGATGCCATTTTCCCTGTTAGCTAGGACATAAAACAATATGCTTTTGGTTGATTCTTTGTCTCACTGCTCATTCAAGATGACTTCCTACTCACACGACACACTGAACTTTCCCATTTCAGCTTATACCGTTGCATCACTATTTTAGTTTAACTTCGACAACAATGACATTAGAAGAATTTTCATTCAGACTGAAACTAACCTCAGGTTTGACTTGGTCCAATCCTAGTACTCCCGGCACTGCTTTTGCTTGATCCTGTGGGAGGTGCTTCTCTAAATAGTCAGACAGCTTGATGTCGTTAAAAGCAGGAAGTGGAGGACTTGAGTCACAGACCACAGTCTTTGCAGTCCGGGTTTCCTCTTCAATCTGTTTGGCTGCTGTTTGTTTGACTGGAGTTGAGTCTGTCAGGCTTGGAGGGGCCGGCTGGGGTGAAGTTAGAGGACTGAGCTTGGGGGGTTTGCTAGGCAACACGGTGTCTGAGCCGGTGCCTTCAGTCTGAGACTGAGCTCCATTCCGCTTACCTCTTAAGAGAGAGGAGGAGAGACTGCTGAGAACCGAGCTCCTCTCCAAGCGAGACATAACTTTTATTTCATCTTTTTCTTCCTTTCCCTCCACCTCATCCTTGCCAGCATCCTTGTCCTTGAGGCGAGAGTGAGAATCACGGCCACCAAGCAGCAGGCTCCTGTCAGCAAAACTCGCCCTGGCGGGTATCAGGCCAGCTTTTGTGTCTGCACTCTGGAGCTTGGCTAAAAGGCTTGGAGTTGTTTCTAATGTGAGCTGAGTCTTCTTCCTCAAGCCAAATGTGAATTCCTCAGGGTCAAATGACTTCTCAAAGCGGTCTTCCCTAATGGCCGGCAACGCAAAGGGAGGCTGGGGGGTCCGAAGGTGGTTGTGCTTACGAGGTGGGAGGGAAAAAGGGGTGCAGAGCTTCTTAATCTTTTCAACAAAATCATCATCATCCAGCTCAGCAGAAGAGTCCAACAGGTTGCTCTCACTTCCAGAGGAGGTCAGTTTTGCCTCTGGGACTTTCAGCTTGTGCTTGGGAACATCTACGTCTAGCCAGCTGGATGGTGTCTCTTGCTGTTGGAAGGAATTATCTTTCTTAAGTTCCCTTGGCAAATTCAGTTTCCTCATGGATAAATGATGAACTGGGTCTGGGATCAGCTTATTAACCTCTGGGGGTTGAGGAGCTTTTGGAGTGTGACTCAACGTGTCTTTTGCTGGCTCCTTTATGACTTTGCCGAGTTGTGAATGTGAGGGAATATCCCCATTAGCAACAGGTGAAAGTTTATTTGCTGGGAGAGTGATTTTTTTCACCGCTGCATTTTCTGTTTTATTACCTGTCACGTGAAGTGTGATGCTATCAGTGGGGTTCGGAGTTATTTTTTCTGCATCATTGAGTGAACAGACATCAATACTACTCTCCGTGATTGTGTGAGTAAGAGTGTGCTTCTTGAATTCTGTCAAGTTTTCTTGCGCGGATGACATAGTGGTTTCTTTTTCCCTGACATTTTCCCCTAGCCCTCTGTCTAATGTAGACTGATAGTCAGAAATACTAAAAGAATTTTTAGCAGTTGAATCTGTCTTTTCCTTGTATGTCACATCAACCTGAGCAGGTACCACCAAGAGAGTGCCATTAGTGCCTTTGGCACTCACTCCCTCATCTGGAGTGGCTGCTTTGGTAATAGGTTCTGACTCGGACAGCTCAGCATCATTAGCTCCATGTGTACATGAGTCATCAAGTGGATTCTCAGATTTTTCCACAGATACAGAATCGGGCTTGGCTACTCCTGCCACCAGCTCACTTTGTATTCCAGAGCTTTCTGTGAGTTTTGTTTGTGACTCAGGAGGCACATTTGTGGCCAACTCTGCCTTCTGTGGCTCTTTATCACTCTCTGTTGCACTTACAGCCTCATTAGTCGGAGTGATTGTACAAATAGCAGCTTTCTCTGGAGGTACAGTCACCACCTCACTGGGTTTTTGTGTATTATCAGGGAGGGCTGATGATCCAATGGTATTGTCTGACATTTGACAGGTTGTTTGTGGTTGTTTTGATTTTTCAGAACTCTGCTCCTTTCCTAAGATACTTTTCCCACTGTCTGAAATATCCCCCTTTGCAGAGGTTTTGTCTCCAGGCAGAAGCTGCTGGGTGTTTTCTGTGTCTCTCTCCTCAGTTTGATGTAGATTTCCCCTGTTCATTATTTCTAATTTCTCCACATATTCAGTCTCAGCTTGACATATTAACGCTGTGTCTGTGCTAGGAGGAAGCTGGGTTTGTTCTGCTTCTTCTTTAGCTGCTGTGCCTTCTTCCTGTTTACTTGTTGAGTCGAGCTGCATTGATAATTCTTGATCTAATTTAGGCTGCTCAGCAGATAACTCCTGATTTGCTGCAGGTGGCGTCTCAAGATGCTGTTTAGCTGAAGGAGGTGTTGATGGAGAGGAGGTAGAAATTTGACTCCTGTCCTCTGAGTTTTGTCTGTCTTGTGTAAATGTAAGGCTCTGTTCTTCTGATTTTTCCTCCTGTTTGGGTATGATTTTGGCCTTCTTGTCAATAGTGTCTTTTGTTTCACTGCTGCAGCTAGCAGTATCAGGTTCATCTCTGTTGACAGGTGATTCATCAACCTCCTTTGATTCATTTCTGAACTGATCCTGTTCATTTTCTGTTAGAGTCTGTATTTCTGAAATGTCTCCAGGGAAATTTTGAGATGACATCAATTTTGGAAGTTTTTTGGGGGTAGAGGACATCTCCTCTGTATGTTCCACCTTCTCTTGTTTTGCATCAGAATTCTTTGGTTGTATTTGTGCATTTTGGCTGACAGGACTAGCCGCTTCTTTATTTTTTCTTCGTTTAGACCGGGAGCTTGTTCTGCTTGGGCTTTTGTGCTCTGGTGTTATGTTTTTGGTAGTATCTGCAGAATCTCCTAGGTCATCTTTTGCAATAGTGCTTGAATGTGTGACTTGATGTGCATCCTTTGCTTCTGTTTTGCTAGCTTTAGAGTCTATTTGTTGCAATTCTTGAGGAGGCATCGGTACCCCTGCAGCAGAAATATCCTGTCCATTTTGATTTGATGTTATCTCTGACTTTGCTTTAGTTTGCATTGGCTCTTTGGTATCAAGTTTATCTTGAATGTCAAGTTCTGATGACTTTGATACTGGAACTGTCACAGAGGCATGGGACTTTATAGACATTCCTTTTACAGGTGGCATTTGAGTCGGTGCTGGTTTTATTTGTGATTTTGATGAATCTGCAAATTTTCTCATTCTCTCCTTGATGGTCATTGGCTTCTCACTGTCAGCTGACCCAATGCCCGACCTGGGGCTGCCATGACGTTCTGCAGATTTTGACCTCTGCTCAGACAAAAGGAAGTCAGTTTTAAGTTTATCTGAGACAGATCTGGTTGGGGAGACATCAGCACTTCTTGGGGTCTGGATAGTCTTGTTGACACTCCCATCTTGTTTTCTCTGCTCAAACAGGCTGATTTTATCTGCAATCCGACCAGCAACAGGTTTGGGCTCTTGAATAATTGTCTTTGGGCCAGGGACACTGCGCAACACAAAAGGGAAACATTTGAAATACTTAAAATAATGTAGCACTTAAAGATAACTTACTTGAAACCACATACTTTCTATGAACAAGTAATGATTTAATCTTGAGGGAATTTTTTAATCATCCAAAGATTTATCTGACCTCAATTTAGATCTCAGCTACACTTTTACAAGTCCAATCCTAAAGCTCAGACCTGAACTTTGTATTATGACTCACACCTTTGTTTCTCTGTGGATATACCTGAATCAATTCCCACACAAGTTACCTGCTGTGTAAATGTCTGCGAAGTGACATTTAACAAAAGTATGCTAGTCAGTCTGAATAGTTAACCCCTCACCTTCCAACCAACTGGTGTTGCATGTGGACTGTACAACTTTCAGTTACTTAAAAGTTTTAACTTACCTTAAATCTGTCTCTGTTTTAGGCTTTTCTTCTTCTGTGATCTCCTTTAGCGTATTGCTGAAATCCTGTTGATTTGCTGTAGTGCTTTGTTTTGGTTTAAGAGGAACATTTTTTGAAAAAAGCTTAACTTCACTTTTGGAAACCTTAATACTCCTGCGTTTGGACTCGGGTGTCTCGGTCTTCCTCTGTACTTTGTAAAGGCTCTCATCCTCGTCCATGTCTGCTCCCACTTCCACCTCACCCGTCTTGCTGGCTGCAGAGACTGAGATTGAGCTCTGGAACTGGTCCAACTGCTTGACCATATCTGTAGAGGAGAACTTGCTTTCTCCTCCTTCAGGTGAGACCTGTAAGGAGGGGGTTGGCTGGGAGGAGGAGTCTGTGGATGCTTCTTTCAGCTGAGTGCTTGGACTCTTGTCCTGCAGACTCTCTGCAGAGTTACCTGCAGAGTCATCTGTGGATTGAGTGTTTGTGGGGTTTTTGCCTGCAGGGCTTTTTCCTGTGGGGCTTTTTATTCCGTCTCCTTGAGAATTTTTCCTGACCCTCCTCTTGCCTGAGCTTTTACGGCCCATGTCGTCTGCCTCTGTTTGCTCAGCCTGAGTCTTTAACCACGAGTCTTTGTGTGTTTTGAGCGACACTCCCCCTAAAACACTGTAATAACTTTGTTCCCCGGCAGCCGGCCTCACATTTTTCTCAGCGTTTGTTGGACTTGAGCTCGCTGCTAAATCAAAACTCTGTGATGACTTTGGCTTCCGAAGTATCTGCAAGCTCTTTTTAACAGTTTTGCAAACAACTTCCTCTCCCTCACAGATGTTCTGGCCACACTGAATCACACTAGTCTCCTCCAGGTACACATGGAGCTTCCTACCTGTCTGAGCCTGTGTTTTTTTTAGTGCGTGTGGCTGGGTGTGGGCCTGGTCAAAGTCCCACGCCACTCCCCGTTGAGACGAAGACGAGGGATGCGTCAGATGACTGACATTCCTCTCAGGATTCCCACTTGCTGAAGGAGCACCACTGTTCTCCTCTGTCTCCTTGCCCTGCCCTGTTCTCTGCTTCCACCTCTCTCCAAGCTCCCCCTCCTTTGCACCGCCCTCTCTTCTCCCAGTGCTGCATACAACTGAGTTGTCTCTGTGGGCAGACTGCGTGGCGTCCCTCTCTTCACAAGGGAAAACCTCTTTAAAGAGGCCAAGTGAACTAATATCCCTCTCCTGCCACTGTTGCTCTTCAGCTTGGATTTTCACAGAGTCCTCTCTCTCGTGATCACCGTCTCTTCTCTGCGTGAAATCAGAGACTGAGAAGTCATTTCCATCCAAGCTCTTTGGAGAATTTCCCCTCCATGGAGACAGCCAGCTGCCAATACGGCCCAAGACTCCAGTACTCGGCTGCTCCTCAGGGCTCTCAGACTATAGCGAAAAGCAGACCAAAGCAAAAAGTACTTACTAACATATCCATCTAAAAATATATCAAAACTGTTGCAACTATTGATAGAACTTAAAGAATAAAATATATTTTGACAAAAATCTAATAATTGCATGTAACTGAGCACATGCACAACTGTCTATTACCAAAGTAAGAGTGCAAGCTTTGGTATTTAAAGTCAAATAAGTGTTATTCAGAGACATGTTGACTGCAGCCATGCATCTCTTAGCAATGCAAAGACATGCAGTGGTGCATGAACCTGTACGCTTACCGTAGAAAATACCATATCATTGAGAGTCTTTATGTAGGATGTGAACATGATTTTGGTTTTGAACAAAAACTCCTACAGAGCATAAGACAAACACAAAATCATTCCACCATAATGAAAAGCTATAAGAAAGAGCAGACTTAGAAAAAAGGCACAGCGCCTCATCAAAGTGAGAGCTCATACCTGACTTTCTAAAATATGAAGAAGTCCAGAATGTCAATACACGATAAACTCACCCTTAATTCTTGAGGAAAGCTTTTCTTTCTTTAATGCAAACAGTTTGTTAGATAGTCCAGGATAGAGTCTCCACTAAAGGGTAACTGGTGAACATCTTGCGTTACTCCTGTTTGTCTCCAGTCGAGCATCCCCAAACTATTTGAGTCCTGTGTCAACGCGTGTTGTTAAACAGTTCTGCCCCCCTCCGCCTGGAGCTCGAGCGCGTAGCCCGGCGCTTCGAATGATGCATTCAAATGCTCCTCCGTAACTTTTATACATGGCAGTTATTTAGGAGTGAGTCATCAAATAATATTTCCACGTAAGCCGCCCAGTTGCGTTTTCAATTTGGAGTTCAAAGTTGTCCATCAACCACTTGTGGTTGATGGACAACTTTTAGTTTTACTTTTAATTCAGTTAAATGGCTAATCAGTTTTCAGATACGTTCAAGAAGTCTATTTCTCTAGTTTTAATCTTACTCTTATCGCTTTTATAGCTAATTCTAGGTGGAATATTATAAACTATGTAGTTCTATCTATTTCTTTAATTTGCAAGTTTTTTTCTGTTTTTAGAAGTATTGTCAAAGATAATACTTTGACTCACAAAACACACAAAAATAAAACAAATACATTTATCTTAAACACCATTTTGCATGAAAAAAATCTGTATGAAAACATTTACATGCGAGTTGTTCTAAATGTAATACAACATAAAAGCTTTGCTGTTAACATTTAGTTAAGCTAGCATTTAGTAGATTGATCATTGGTAGAACTCAGGCTCTCTTTACTCCTGATAGGCTGCTGCTCATTTTTTAGTAAATATGAACTGATTTTCATGTCTGACATAGAGCTAATAACCACCAACAACCAAAAACAGGATTTGTCCAAGCTATTTGATTTTTACTTCATGATAAGCGTTTCAAAATAAGAGTGCACTTGAGAAAAGTTAACCATGTTCTCAAAATTAGAGAACCAGTGAGATTTGTTAATTTACATAGTTAGGGACCTGGCTAATTATGGTTGCCAACACAGGATGTTGTACTCACAAACATTGGAGCAAAATGATGTCATATTGGCTTTATGAAAGATTTAATCTGTACCAAATTGTCAAAATCATAAGTAGTCCTGTCATTGCTCTTTTTAAAGCAATGGACATCTGAGTTGGTCTACATGGGGTTTATTTTTATTTGTGTTGTTTTTTTTTCCATCCATCCCTCCATTTTTGTCACACCCCTTTGTCCTTGTCAGGTGGGGTGCTGGTTCCTTTCTCCAACTAAATTTTGGAGGAGAGGCAGGGTAAACCCTGGACAAGTTGCCAGTCTGTCGCAGGGCAACTCAGAGACAGACAGGACAAACAACCATGCACACTCACTCCTAGGTAGAGTTTAGAGAGACTAGTTAACCTTATAGTCATGTTTCTGGACTGTGGAAGGAAGCCAGAATACCCAGAGAGAACCCACCCATGCACAGGGAGAACAAGCAAACTAGGGCTAGGAATTGAACCCAGGACCTTCTTGCTGCAAGGCAACAGTGTTACCAACTGTGCCACTGTGCAGCCCTTGTTTTTGTTGTTTATTAAAAATAATTGTAAGAAGAAAGATGCTTCCATAAAAAAAAACTTAAAAAAATATATTTTGTTTTAAATGCAACCTTAGTTTCAGATCCTGCTTTTGCGACAGGCACATTATGCATACATGACTCATTAATTACTAATTGCATGGCATGGCAAAGTTATTATGTTTTATTGAGCCAAACTAGCTACAGTATGTCATGAGCATTATTAAAAAATAAGGATCATCACGTGTATGTACCTGAACCACCAGTGTTTGAGTCAGATCAGACACTTTTCTGTACAGAAACAAAACATCTGCTCTCACGTTTTAACAAATTCAAGTGAAGACAGGATAGTCTTATGAAGTGCCAGCTCTCAGCTTTGAGAATAAATCAACACAGAAATATAGCAACAGAAGACGCAGCCCTCCCCAAACTGATTTCTAAAGACAAAAACCTTACGTCTCAATCAACTCTGAGTCACATGTAAATGTTCTAACTAAAAGGCAATTACAGAGACTCTATATGTTAATTCTTTGTTCATACTTCAACATTCCATCTGAATGTGATGACGCACGTAAGCAGAGAAACAGTCTGGTCTACATCAGATCAGATAATTTGCATTAGTGTCGTTTGCAGGATGTTTATTATTCCGGCTGAGAAACCCCACTGTACGGTCTGTTCTGTGCTTTGTACTGCAGCAGCAGAATGAAAAGCAAGTAAGCCAGTCCATTAATGAATTAGTGTAACTGACTGATGCTTCATGAACCCAATATAAAGAGTCAACGTCAAGAGTTGTTGTGCAATAACACTGGTCAAACTCTTCCCGTATGCATTCATACAAGGTAACATAACTGGCATGAACAACTGAAAACGGAAGTTCATATGACTGCACATAGACAACTGCATGGACATGGTTTTGCAAAACTGTGTTGCAGTATCCTCCATAGTTTCTGTTGTTTTCTTGTTTTCATACATGCAAATATCTGTCAACAGCACAGAGAACCTCCATTTAACCTCACTTTTGGCCATACAAAAACACCCATTACATTTGGGTCTTGGGTGTTTGATACTTCAAAATCTAATTTAGTAAATCAGTCTTATACAACCTTAAACTAATACAGTGCCTTGCAAAATTATTTGTATCCATTGACATTTTTCAGATTTTTTTATGGTATAACCACATACTTCAGTAATTTTAGTACTTTATTGGAATTATATGTGATAGGCAATAAAGTAGCTTATAGTGAAATGAAAGGGGAGTAATATGTTGTATCCATAATGTATTACCATCATTTTTACAAATAAAATTCCAAACGGTATTCATATTTGTATTTGGTTGCAGTCATAGCTTTTCTTCTGGGGTTTAGCTCCAGTTTTTCATCATGAAAATAGATTAATAGAGTTCAGTTGTACTGTGGTCGACATTTCTTCACAACTTTTTCCTGGTCTGTTTGCTATGCTTCTCAGTGTTCATGTTCATGATGCATTATGGATTCTAGTTTTGTTCAATAAACCCCTGAGGCCTTCATGGAATACTGTATTTTTACTGAAAATACGAGAAATGCCACAATATTTACTAAGTAAGTGAATTCTGAAGTTAATGTATTGTGTGGCATTTATTTGGACTATTAGAATAAAAGCAGTGAGACATATTTTCCAATTTTTATTTGTCAATAATCTTCATTCTTTTTGTCCCAATGAAACATCTTCATGTTTGCGGTTGCAGTGCAGCCAAATGTCAAAATTTCTAGTGATATTAATATTTCTGCTTGACACTGAAAATTGCAGGTAACAGAAATGTCTTCCAGAGTGCCACTGTAGGGAGCCCGAGTACCACCAGTGATACAATTCAGCTGGCAAACTGTGACATGTTATTAGATGTCAACGCATGGCATGCCTGGACAAGTAAAAACTTCACATAAATGTCAGTACTCTACAGGCCGAGATAAGGATGCAAGTTCAGACCGCTCTAGTAGCTTTGATTCACAGATTAAGGTGCAAATGCAGTAAAATAAAAACAATATGCATACTTCTAAAACTGGTTGCTTGAAAGTGAAAAGGGGGAATGCATTATGGTTCGTTGTATATTATGTGAACATATTTCAAAATTCTGACATTTATTTGAACAAGCGAAGGCAGCAGGAAGCAGTGTCCAAATAAAGTTTTTCACGGGAAATGACGCAGGGACTTGTGACTTTCAAAGCATGTGGAAGTCAGCTTCACTGTTTTTTCTAATTCTTGTTCAGGTTTCTTCATGAGGGTAGCTCAAGGCAGCCTTTAAGGCAGAATTAATCCTTAACTTCTCATGTTTTACGTGACTTGTAGTGCACTTTTATATAAATAAAGGGTATGTATGCGGTAGTTTGCATTTTAAAAAAGATTCATTTTTACCGTTCAGTAAAATTCGGCGACCACAAGTAGAGATGGGAGTGGTCTTGATCACTTTTTTAAATTATTATTTTCACTCCTACATTTGAATTTGAGTTAATTTTAGATCCAGATGTTTCCAGCACACACGAGTTCATATGACCGCATTTCTATTGTTGCTATAAAATAGACCTTTTCACTTTTAAATGCGGTCCTCCTCGGAAATTGTGACGAGCTCAAAGAAATCATCTCAAAGTGCCTCATTTCCATCAAACTCAGCGAGCGGCCCTAATTTACAGTGAAATTAGATTGTGCAGACCTCAAACGGCTTATCGACCGACGCCCTCACAAAAGCCCCTCCGAGCTGCTCTCCTGTATAACCATCTCACTGCAGACAGAAAGTCACTTCTTACCATGATTAGAGTGTCTCCCGTTGGTTGTCCAGTGAATAGGCCGGTCAGATGCAGCCTGCTGCAGGGGAACCTGCTGGGAGTGAAGCCTCTCTTTCAGGTAAACTGTCCCTCCTCACGCAGAACAGAGGAGCCTTATAAATATTTCGTCAGGAAAAATAGAAAAAAAAAGAAAGAAAAAAACATGTCTTTGCCAGACTGATGTCATTGTAAAATTATACTTTCTCCCAAAAGGGAGAGAGACAGTAACTGCGGAGGAATCTGCCCCGGCCAGGTAACACACCCCCAGGGCATACTGTCACCTTGACGCAGCAGTTCGCTGCTCAGGCGGTTTGTTTTGCAACCATGTCAGTGAATGGCTGACACACCGGAGTTTCGGACCTGAGACAGAAGACGCCTTTCAACAACCCGAGCTTTTATGAATTTTTGCTCAACTTTATTTTTCAGTGATCTTCTGATTTGTCTGCAGAAACACAACACATGCTGTGTACAAGATAGCATTCATCATTGCCTATGTTGAACGCAGCTCTTTGTTTTCTGTCCTTTTTTCATGCCTCATTGATGAGATGCAGAAACATAAGACCCTGTCTCTTTTTTTTTACCCCATAAAATATTCACACTTGGCCTTTGACTGATCTTTCTCTTCCTTATCACATGCCTGAATGTAATTTATAGAGAAAACACACTGGCCTTTTCCACTTTCACATCAGAAGTCTAGCTTTAGTTTATTTGAACTAATTAAATAAATAACACTTATTTCATTTCAATGAGCAAGCGGCCCAGTTCTAATGAGCAGTGGGAGAAGAAGGTATTTAAGCGTCTATTCATTCAGGAAATATTTTTACAGAGTTTAATGCTCTACATTCACACAGTTACAGACTTGCACAGCCAGCAGCTGTTTTCACCATGATGCCTCCTTCTGTTGCAGAGAAGAGCATTGCTGGGGGCATCTGTGAACGGCTGCAAATAGTCTCTCATACTTTGTATATATGCAGATTTTTTCCTGTGTGAATGTGGGAAATGGAAAAACTCGCATGAATTGCACATTTATTCCTTTATATAAAGACAGTTTATTATATATTCCTTTTATAGTGTCCTTCTTTGACTGTCTCATCTCTTCTTGACTTCTCCTTTCCTCCCTCCTCAAGATACCAAGATCACATAACAGTATTTTAATATTATTAGTGTTTGAATTTGAGAGGGCTAAAAAGCATCTTCCTATATGTCAAATCAGCTAATGTTTTTGGTGTTTTTTGTCCTAACTTTTTGATCAATTAGGATTACAATAGGTTTTTGTATTTGTTAAAAGCCATAATAATGACAACATATTTTCATGTTTTTCAATATTGTTAATGGCAAACATTAACAGCTTTCCTTTTGGCTCTGCCTAAAAATTTACTTTCATACACTGATTAGAGTTTTGTGATGCTGCTCTGAAACATAGAGTAGCTTGTCCTTAAGTAACTGATTTAGTGTTTTGCTTAAAGTCAGTATCCAATTGGAAGACTTATTTGCACTTAAGTTTTAATTTCACTGCTGATTTCCTGAGATGTTTTAATATTTCTACCAGACATACTTTCCTCATGATGCCACCAGAGAGATGCACCAGTTTCTCCTGCAGCTGAACTGCAACAAAACATGAAGCTGCCACCCTAAAGGATGGTGTTCTAAGGATAGTAAGTCTTGCCTATTTTCATCATGACTATACATTCAATTTTAAGATGCCTTGGGGAGATTTCGTGAAACAATTAAAACTAAAGTTTTATTGTGTAACTGATCTAATGTCTCTATACCATGCATAGAAAACATGGTTTACTGTGGTTATAATGCAAACGCGGAGTCGATGTCTCCACAGGAAAAAAAACAGGCAAGTAAAACTTACTGAACCATGTTGCCCCTGCCAGTTGATGCATTTATAATTTTAATACATTCAAGTATTCCAACTTTTGTAACAATAAAATCAACACGAAGCAATTCATAGCTCTGAAATCAAAAGGAAATGGATACAGGGTTCACCTGAGTTGACACACCAAACAGGGAAAACATGAATTAAAGAGGCAGCCAAGAGCCTCATGTTTCCTCTGGAGTATCTGCAAATATCCGCAGTTCAGTTCTTTATGAAAGATTGGCAAGCTCTGTTTAAATTTTACCACAAAGACATAGAAAATATGTGAAAGTAGCCGTTCCCTTTAGATTGAAATAAATTATTTGTCATATGCACAAACTGCTACTTGTGATCATTTCACATCACACTGAACTGAATTCCTTAGGTAACATCAGAGCTAAATCAAACTGAGAACCTGTGGCAATTCATGTTTGCAGATGATTTCCAAAGTGAAGTTATTTTACAAGAATATTGTGAAATGTTTCAGTCTCCAAATGTACAAATCTGGTGTGGTGTAGCGAAATGTGCTTTTTAAAAATATTGTTTCAAGTGGTAAAAGATATATGCTATCCTTTTTACAATTTGAAAGCAAAGCATTTTGTTCCATTCACTTCATAATTATGGAACACTTTGTTTTGGTTTATCTTAAAACATAAGCGAATTGTTTGAGGTTTGTAATGTGACAAGACATGAGAAAGTTCAAGAAGTAATGATGCATTTGCAAGAAAGTGCAAAATAAAACCATAGTTTAATTAAATTTTTGGAGAAAACAATATTATGTAGGACCACCAGGAAGGACAGTCTGATAACTTGCATAGCAAACAAAGTAGACAGCAAAGGACAGTCTTCTCTTCTGAGTCCCCACAAATGACCTTCCACCTTCTCATCTCTGAGCCCACTCAGTGGACACAGTTGACTGAATGCCCCCTCAGTCTCTTAGTAAAGAAAACATGTGATTCACTGCTGCTCTTTTCTGTTTCTGCCCAGCCATTTAGTCTTGCATCACCACAGCAACCGTCGCAGTGGATGTGTGCACGGCTTGAGTTTGAAGTTCTGACATTCAAAGCTGGAAAACACTTCTTGTGATGAAAAGAGTGATTAATTTCTGAAATGATTCAAGCCCTTCTCTCATGTATAGCATGCCTCTTGTTTTGTTCGAGGGTGTCAAAGTCAAGAAGTATTTATGCCGATATTGTATGACTTTACATACTGACCTGTTTGTTTTCAGCACTACTCTTTGTAGTCTGATCCGCTGCCCGTAGCTTGAAGCTACCTGCAGAGTTTTGTTTCAGAGCTCTGCCTTTGTCAGAGGAGGGAATAAACAAGGGAGCTTGGTATTCTGCACTGGTTCTGACAATGAGCAGCTACGTTTAGTGACATAGGCATTACTTGCAGTCTTGTTTGTGATGATCTATTCCAAGAATGTTGGAATACTACATGCCACAGCTTTAATAGCGTGTTGGTTCTCTGATTCATCTTCTTCTTTTTACCTCTTGAAAGCTGCGAGGTGAACAGAGAATGGGAGAGAGAATGATTAAGTGCTACTACAATGTGATGAAGCTGCAAAGTAGTTAAAGAATAGGTTGTTCCCTGAGGTGAGTTTTGTGTGAAAGAGGAACACAGAAGCTGCATTCACACTGAGCGTTAATGCACATCTGCTCTGTCTGTTCCCTACTGAATGCCTTTCAATAAATCAGAGAAAATATCAGCAAAGGTCATTATTTGTTATCTCTCAAATTGAATTTAATGGGCTCCTTGTTGGCCGACTCAGCCAAATCAAAGAATGAGTTGGCTGAGTTGGTGCCACATCAGCTTTGATGGGCTGTCTGGCATTCCCTGCACACCCTTCCATCTAAGAAATATTGTGTATGAGGCTTGCATATTTTCTGATGAGTCGTTATGATGAGAAGCAATGTACTTTTGCATAATCGTCACTGAATATCCCTCAAAACAGTTTTAATTTGTTTTGACTGGGGAAAATCATCCTACATTAATAAAGAACAGCCTTAAGTTTCTGTGTTTTTGTTTTTGACTTCATCTGTCAAGTCTAATCATTGCCAGCAATGAGGTAAGTGTTCAATGTAATTTTCATTCAAACTTAAAGAACAAACGTCTAGAGAAGAAAAAAAGAAAGAAAGAAAGAAAAGAAATATTGGGATTATTGGCATTGAATCCAAACTTAAAAATCTTCAACACTATTCAGTTCAATTCAAAGGTGTTAAACCAGTTCCTGGCACAATATCACAGGGAAAAATTTATTTTTGACTTCTCTAGTATTTTGTCTGTCTGCTCTGTGCTCTTATTACTTCAACAGGTAATGGGCACCTTCACATTCTTGCCTGTGGTTGGTAATCTAAAATGTCTGACAATTTTACAGCAAAAGCTCAAACTAGAAATAGAATCCAATAATGGTCATTAGAAATAATAATCTTTGGTGAATACTTGTAGCGTAGAGAAAAGCTCAAAGACTGACCTTGAACATCCTTACATATAGAAAGATGTAAACACTTTATTCTTCCACAGAATGCTGAAAAATGCCTTCAGGTATGTTGAAGATAGTTTTTTTATTTCAAAGACTGCTCCTAAAATTGTTTGAATTCTTTTTTGTCGAAATAAAATGTTTGAAACCTTTTAATAAAACTGAAATGAATCTCAACACATGCCAAAAGTAATTCTCTCACTGTTACTTTTTCCTCTTCAAAGAATGTCTCAGTACAGGTTTCATTTTCTCATTCATCAAAATCTTCTTCAACACTGTTTTTTATTTTATTTTTTTGGGTTCTGAGCATGCAAACATCCTACACCCTTCTAGACTCAGTAAACTCACTGGGGAGACAAAAGCCTTCGATGGCAGTTCTTTCATGCCAAGAGACCTGATGGCTTCTGATGGAGATGATTTCTTACCTGTTCTTTCCTGAGGCTGTTTTCTGGCACTCGACTGTTGGGACCCGTCTCATAATTATTTCAAGTCTTTCCGCAGATTCCAAACAGGCATTTGGAAACCCTCTGTTTGCTAAGCTGTGGATTTACCTTTCCAGAGAAATTATCTGATAAGTTTAGCATTTTAAACATGGGTATTCATTCTTTATCCCTCTTTCAGAAGTTCAGTCTGTCGTCTTTGACATAATTTAAGAATGATGGAAGACGTTGGAACCAGGTGAACAAATTAAGGTTTGTGGGAGCATACTGGTTCAAGTGATGAATTTGGCTTCATAGGAGGAAACTATTATGTTTCATATTGGTGATTCTTTCTAGGAGGCGCAGGTCTGAGAGAAAGAGAGACTGCAGACAGGCAATGACTGAAGGATCAAAGTTGCAGGGCAGCTAAAGTTCTTTGCCACAAGGAGGTGATGGCTCTGAAGGTCCAAGATGGACTGGAATCTGTTATCCTTTGGAGGCAAAGATTGCTTCAGGAGTTGACTTGAAGAGCAACACAGGGATGTAACATTAAACTAGGGAAACCACAAATGAAAGTTGGACAGATATCAATAGAAAGATGCGTATAAATTTGAGACTAACAAAAAAAAAATATTTTTAATGAAATTCATGTGATTTTTAATACAAAATGATGCTCTCTAATGGATACTTAAGTATGCAGATGACATTCCTGCTTAATCTTTTTATGCAAAGAAGAGGACTTTTGCCTTTTCAGATTTTCTTTCTTAACTGGTGTGAACAACACAATCTTCTCCTAAACCTGAGCAAACCTAACAAAATGTCCAGAGATTTTAGAAAAAATAGATCCTCCTATTTATATAGACAATGAACTTATAGAGTCAGTCACAAGGTTTTAAATATCTGATAAAATCAATCCAAAGACTCAACAACATATGCAGTCTTAGTGTTCATAGCAAGATTCTTTATATGTTTTCTTGTGCTTTCACAGTGATGAGTTAGCTGCTGCTGCTGTTATGTTGACATCCGCAGTTAATTTGGTTAATGTTATTGTAATATTACTTATTTGGTAGATTAGTTTACTTAGGAGTAGAAAAGGGAATGAAAAAATACTAGAGAATAATAATGATCACATAAATGAGTTGACAGAAGTCTCAACCTGCAACAATGCAAAGTTACATTATGTCCAAAGTGAAGTGTAACTGTCTTCATTAAGTTATTAGTGAACTTGTCATTAGCAGTTATGAATTTCACTTTTTGTTGTTAAATAAGGCTGCACCACACAAACTTAAAACAGTCTTTAATCTCTATTCAGTATTTCTTGTTAATATGTGAGGTTTACATATATCCAACCAAAACAACAGTGATTTTCATTTAGTGCTATGAAGCGTACAGTTGGTACATTTCCGCTTTTTTAACGGTATTTGACTTTAGAACAAAGAACTCTGAGTTTATGTTGCTGTTTTTCCTAAATGACCAGCTTGCCTCTGACTCTCATCCAGAGACAGACCCATTGTTCACAATCTTACAGTATAACAAAAACAACAAGAATAGCATAATAATTTCCCCAACGCATCCTTCCCCAGTGAACCCCACTTGTCTTTCATTTCTCTTTTTTTCGTGCAGAGTCTGGATGCAGCCCAGCTGTATCCAATTCAGGCTCACAGTACTTGAAATAACAGGTATCATTTCCAAGGCAATTTCTTCTTCTGGAGGGAAACTCATGTTGTTACTCTGAATTTGCTTTTACAAGCTATGCCTTCCAACCTCTTGGCTTTCTTTTTCTCTCTCTCTTTTTTTTTTTTTTTTTTTTTTTTAGAAAACACTAAAAAGTAATTTGAAAGCTTTTACAGAAAGACAGGAGTGGCAGGTGCATATATTTCCCTCTGCCCGTATTAAAGTGCTTCTGAATGTAAACCAATTTAGGTTACAACAGTGGTCCCAAACCTTTTTATTACAGCGGACCGGTCAAGACTTGGCAATTTTGCTGCGGCCGAAGCATGGGGGAGTAGGGGTGGGGCTCCTCTCATCTCATCTCGACCACTGCACTAACGCTCTCTGACTCTGGCCGCAATGGTAACGTTTACATATCCCTTCAAAATAAGAGATGATCCGGTTAAAGGATTTTCCAAATAAAAGACCCTTCAGACTCAAATAATACATAAAACGGTAATATGTAATTATTTCTTGTGCGGACCTGTACCAATTGGTCCATGGACCTGTCCACGGCGCCGGATTGAGGACCACTGTAGGGGTCTGCTTTAGTGGCCGTCACAGTGACTGTTGTGAGCTTGAGACTGACGCTCCAGGATGACGGATGGCTCATACAGCAGATCGTCCTCTCCTAGTGTGGAGCCATGATCCAAGTTCACAAAGTTTGGGATGCTGAAGTGAGACAGGAAAGCACACTCTCTGTCTGACTTACTTTTCTCAACGAGTCCATTGAGAGGTTGGTGCCCCACGCTTCCCTCAATGTCCTCGTCCATTTCATCTATTTCAGCAGAGCGCTGTAGTCTTCGAGCTTTGTCTTTTGCAGAGCTCCTTTTGTCTTCCTGTTTCTGTTTCTCATGGGCCTGATCTTCCTCATTGATGTAGAAATTAAAGTATGAACGGGAGCCTTCTAACAGCGGGCGGGAGAAAGCTTTGTCATTATCATCCTGATGGCCATTCATGTCTACCAGACAGCCTTCTGGTCGGTGCCGGTTCTTCCCCGATTCTGGGTTTCTGTTTGAACAATCAAAGAGAAATTGTGAGCAATGTTGCACACGAGAACAGCTTTAATAACTTGAGATTTTTGAAATGCCATCATTACTTAAAATGATTCAAATATATTTGTACTTGTCTTGCTGTATCTTGTCTGCTTTATAAGGATGATTTGTCAAGTTTGTGGTGTAGTTTTTATGAGGTTATGACAGAAGTAGGGAAGGGGTGTTGTTTTCTTCATAGCTGAGTAAAAAGCTCTCAACTTGATATTGGATTATTGTCATCTCATTTTAATTTGTGAGTTCTCAGTAATCTTTATTGCTTGACATAAAGCTCCACTCATCTTTACAGAGAGGAAGAGATAAAGTCATTCTGCTTTCCACACTTTACCATTATGCCATGCTGTGTAGAAGAACACTGTTTTCTGTTATTACATTTTTCAGACAGCAAAAAAATCCTATTAATAAAATTCTTGTCTTTAGCAAAATCACCAGTGGCACAGTGGTGGCAGGTTCAACCAATTCCTTGAAAATAAATGCAAGTGGAGCATTTATTGATCAGACATTCTAGGAACTTCTATGCTGTTATCAATGACTTTGTTTTTCTCTGGGGGAATACTGTGAATGCGACATAACAGAAGTTAATTTATTTTAGCCACTAAGCTGGATTGGAAATCCTGATTTGTTTTCAAAGTCCAAAAGAGATGGTTCTCACATTAATGTTGCCCTGCGCAAGTCTTTCCTTCTGCACCTCTCAACTCCTACATTTCATGCACACAAAGCACACACCATTACAAATACTAGAAAAAAAAAAATCAATCAAACAACTTATGCTAATTAGCATAATACTGACCAATATAGATCTATCTGGTGCTTGTTCTGCTCTTCACAAGGAAGATAAGTTAAAAAATAGCCTGAATAATTCTTGTGCTGTATTGTTAGAATTAGCCTAAACTAGTCCTATTGCTAAAACAACAACAAAAAAACATTAAAGATCCTCCTGTTTGTGTTTTAATGAATGTAACAAAGATTTTGTGAACCCAAAGTTCTCTCTTCAGTGCAAAAAAATTTGATTTAATGTTTGACGAATAAAAGTATTTTGCACTTCCAACTAGAAAGGATCTATTTCAATCCAGATTCAGTGAAGTATCCCTTAATCCGGGACCAATTAAAGCAGCAAATCAACCACCAGCTCGAGCAACATCAGCCAGGTGCACAGACACATTTTGTTACTTTGCTTACATGGTACAAAACACTGATGCAAACTGCTCCCTTGACTGAACAAGCAAGCAAGCAGTACATCACATAGAAGCAGAAGGGTAAAAAAAAACTAATTAAGCTTAAATTTGTGGAGTGCAACAGCCAGTGGCATATTTAAGGTCACTAAGTTTCTAAAATAACCATTAGAGTCCATGTTAAAGCCTGTTGTTTGGGGATGATGCCAGAGAAATGTGTTAAACTTTATTAAAACTTTACATAGATCTGTTTGATTTGCTCAGATTGAGATTTTAACATGAAACAGATGCTAAATTTTACAGCTGAAGAACATATCAACTTATCGTCAATATCGAGCAAAATCTCGATAGCAAAGTTTGGCTGAATCATTATTTCTAAGGTGTGCTTCAAATTCATTATTCTTTAGGTACTATTTTTAAATTGAAAATCCAGTTCCATTTGCATTCAAATAAAAATGTATATTTAGAACGTCCTTCAAAAGAATACTGATGTAAAATACATGATCAAAGAAACAATAAAAAAATTGCTTTGGCAAAATGAGCTCAATGTTCTTTCGTGGCCGTCTCAGTCCTAAATCCTTCTGAAAACTGCCCCTCATACAGCTCAGAGATGAAAAGGTCAGCTCTGAATAGCTTGACCTCACCTCCGTGCTGACTCAATCCCTATTAGAAGGCTGAAAGTAAAAATGGGAAACACTGATAATGCTGCTTTTCTACACTCACTCCTGATGCGGTGCTCCAGTCTTTGTGAGCAGCGTGAGAACGAAGAACATGAAAATGACGAAAACTGCGAGTCCCACCCAGAAGCCTATGACAATGGAGTCTGAAAGATAACAGAAGACAGTCATTTGGTTAATTTGTTTAAATCCCATTTAGCCATTTAGTTCTCACAATCCTTAATTAATGATTCCCATGTGAGCATTATTATATTTTTCCAAAACCTGAATAGAATGCAGTAGCTGACTTGCTTACCACCACAATGATGTCTCTTTAAGTATTTTGATCATTATCTAAGAAACAGAAGAAAACTGCTACATTAAGCGTTGCTTGCAGATAATGTTAGTGCAAAGCAGGCATGAGAGGTCAGCCTTCAGCAAAAGCAAAAATGATAATGGACCCCAATAAAGGTCTAATGGATCATAATTAAATTAAAGTGCACAAAAGGCTCAAATAGCCTTAATGCGAGGAAAAATTAGTGCAACAAAACCAGAGGAAAGAATGAAGCTTACATCTGTGCGCTTTAAGTCCCTCAAAAGAGACAGGCTCCTCGTCTTCGTAATACTCGTACTGCCAGACGTAGTCACTGCGTCGTGCGTTGACTTGGCTTCGGTTGTGGAAGTCGGACATTTCAAACAATTTTACGAACCTTTACAGCTGAGGACGAGTCCATGAAAAAACAGAAGCCACGCAAACGCGGATTTATTGAGTCCATGAAGTTGGCAAAACCCCCTTCCCAGATATGCTGAACATTTCTGTGGTTAAAAAAGGAGAACAAAACAAAAACAAATTCACACCGTCAATTAAAAAAAATGTCGATGATTAAAAAAAAAAAAAGAAAAAAAATCCTGCAGGATTTTATATTGGGCTGAAAGTCCATTACAGAGCATTCACGATTTGAGCCTCAACGTGGAAATCCATGGCGTTACTCAAAAACTCTGCCCATCGTCATGCTCTGGGAGTGAGGCAGCAGCCTTTTGGAGAGCTTCTCAGTGCGCATCATCTTATCCAACAGCTCTGGGCTGGTGGCGCACTTCTGGGAACGGAGATATTACGCCGCAAATGTGTTCTAAGAAACTGATGTTCTCCAATCAACAGTGTCGTTCTCAACCACACAGTTTTCTCTGTGTGGTTGAGAAAACTGTGTTTGCACAGTAGTAAAGACTCGTGGTGCCGCTGTTATAAAAAAAATGTAACATTGGAACTATAGTTTTTTCTTAGTGTTCTTAAAATTTAATCAGTATATACGCATAGCGAATTATTGCATGGATTAGTGCAGATTTTCAGATTTGGATGTTTTCGCCAGAAGTCAATAATGACAAAACAAACAAACAGCAAAACAAATATGGTGATTTGATTTTGCGTAAAAACACATATCAACAAATTGAATTGCACGCAGTTTTTCATGTCTGTGGTCATACACGTTTGTGGAAATTTGAATCTGAAACAGAATAGAAACGAAAAGAAAAAAAGTTATTTTCATGCTTACATTTTGAGGGATTGTTGTGTCGCTACTGTGACTGCAGGAGGCGCTCTTTATTCTATACATCTCAATCTTGACCTCATGGCACATACAGAACATAGAAATTGTAGAACTTTTAATTAAAAATGTAAGGAATTTGTATAAAGATATGCTTAAAAAATATTTTCACATGGTGACTCCATTGTCGAGCGCAGTTAACAGCTCTGTTTATGAGCTCTGACGTCACAGGTTTGAACCTTGCTGGCAGAGATTGAAGTGTGCAGAGATTTTATGGAGGATGTCATGAAATGAGAACTATCTGTTTGGCTTTATATGTAATTATGACTCAAGAATTATTCATTGGGCTCCCCCAACCATAACAGGACCACCATGTCTTACATATTGGATTTTCTATGTTTTTTTTTTCATCAGAATAAATACATAAGCAAAAAGGAGTTACAGACAAAAAAAAAACAAAAACAAAAAAACTACCCTCTGTAGAACAACACAAACATTTGGAGGAAAAAGAATAAAATAACAAAAGCAGAAGCAAAAAGTAAATAAACTGATCATGAAATTTTGCTGCTGCAGCTTTGTAAGAGGTTGACTACAATGCTAGAACAACTTCCTTGAAATGCCTGCTTGCTCTAAAGAAAAGAAAAGAAATCAAATGGGATGGTGTGCTTATAACTGATTTTTTTCTCAAATGGACACAATGAGACAAATTTTTAAAAGCTCTCATCATATCATTCTGAAGAACTTCATTTAAGTCAACAAGCTTAGTGATAGCCACCGCTTTCCTAAGATATCTGAGATGTCTTTTTAGAAGAGGTTCTTCTCTTCCAGCTGTGCAGCAGTAATTCACTACTATCCACATCATGAAAATTAAAATCAACCTGTACTGACAGAACCATCTGTGTGTCTTTCTCGTTTATTTCTACAGATAAACAATCTATTCTGTCCTATGCAAATATTCATTCATTCATTCATTCATTCATTCATTCATTCATTCATTCATTCATTCATTCATTCATTCATTCATTCATTCATATCCTTTAGGATGTTTCTTAGGATGTCTGGCTACCTCAGTTTAAAATGCTGCTCCACTTGGTGGTACGATCAGGAACAACACAGAGGAGAATCTGAGGTACAAATATTTTTCACAAAACAAGAAGCAGTTTTGAATTATTAAGTAAAGTTTTGTTAAGAAAAATGTTGGGTTGCTCCAGGAAATCCAACTAAATTTCTAAACTTTACTGAGACACTATAGTTTTATAAATCAAGTGCAAAGTTTGACCCCATAAATTTTAATTCATTCTGTAGATTTAATCTGGCATGAATTGTACATTAGTTCTAAAAATAAAAATATTAAATGCCTGACAGACTCTTTTGAAGAAACATTGTTTTGGCTGTTGGGTTCTGCATGTTTCTAAAATGTTTCTAAGGCCAGGTTACTCAGGTCAAAACGAGTTGGTTCCTGTTCAAGGTTTACCATTTACCCAAACAAGTTATTGTTCATTTATCACAATTTCCATAAATAATGTTCCTTTTAAATGTAATAATAATGCTTGATGAGTTTTTTTCTTATAAGATATCTTTAATAAAAGAGTCCTGTCAAGAGCTTATTTGAAAAAGTAGTTGCATAAAGATATTTATATGTTTTTTTAAATATATATTATCCAAATGCCTGTGTTGAGTAATAACACAGACATTTGTGTTTAGTATATTTACTCTAAAATTATATAAGATGCCAAACATGTAGTAATAAGGACACCCAAGATATTTTGTCTTTTTTCAGTATCAATTTTATTATTTGTGTCAATGGGCTGAATCAGAGCTTCCGTACCTTTCAATTTTACTTCATATTTGCCAGAGCATCAATAATGCATGTCTTAATAAATAACTCATCTCTAAAAGCTGTCCTGTGGGATTTTCTTTGGTCTCTTGCTTTGTTCTGCTATAGCCAAAGTGATCTCAGGAAGATGTTCTGCTGTTTACTCAGCCGGTGTTTGACATGCTTTGATCAGAAAGAGGGCACCTAATGGTTTCTTGCAGTAAAAACTGAAATGCTTTGCAGATAGATGTAAGAGCTTTTTGCATTACCAAGAAATGCATACCTGCAAAAGAAGACTGTATTGTCTGAATGGATAAAGGCTATATTTCCATTACAGCATGCCAATATTACATATATCTGTATGTGACTGTGTGGGTTAAATTTTATTATTGATGGGATTGGTGAGATACATTTTCCAGAAAATATACTATGTCATACCTGTATTGTTTTGCTTTTTTGTGTGTAAACCTGAAACTATGATGTCACCAAAGATGAATATCATCCCTTTGAACTGCTGCCCAGGCTCCAATCTGCTACCCTGAGCCGAGCCTGCTTCTGAGCCTAAGTTAATAAATAGGTGCTTAATGCAAACAAAATGAATCATCCTAAAGATTTCTCTCATTTACAAGAAATGTCATCCAAATGAGTTAAAAAAAGTACCATGAATCCAAACAAGTCATTCATCCGACTAAACATTTAACTATCATTTGCTTCTTTCCCTAAGATTAAAAACGTTGTATCACAAATGTTAATGAAATTCTTTATGTTTTTGGACAGTCTTTATTGCTAACTGAGAAAAACATCTGTTTCACATCATATTATTTTACCAAATGGGCAAACTGCTAGTTGACTCTGTGTTTATTTTGCATGACATGTTGATGCTGTTTGTGTTGTCATTACACTACTGTTTAATTGACTTACATACAATGCTAATGTTATCCATAGCGTGTCAGGATGTCAAGTCTCCCAAGCAGAAAAGTTTAGAAATGTTCTGTTGAGTCGTGGGAGGGTGAATGTCGGATATTAAGATAAAGATGTTTGTCTTTACACCAAAGTGTGAACTGTTTGATGGTGTTAATGCGGTAGCAGTGTGGTGATTGTTGTGTCAGTTTGCTTTTTGTGGAATGATGTAGTTGGTGAAGAGATGAGGCAATCATTAGTTTATAGTGTTCATAGAAACGGAATCAGCACACAACCTTTGTGGTGCTCCAGTGGTGGTGTGGCATGGTTGTACCCTCCAGTTATGGTCTCACCCTGTCATTATCGTGCGATGATAACCATCATCTATTATTAATCTTTCTTGAAGCACAAGAGTCCATGTTGATTATAAGTGAAACTCCTTCAGATCTGCGATGCATTTAAATGAATCTGACCTCCGGCACAAGACTCACTACTTCAGGTGTATCTAACAACTCAAAGACAGAAAACTCCTTTAAGCTTTCAACAGTCACTCTCATTCATGATCCGATTCAAAATCAGATTCAGTCATTTGCATGTGTATAGAGTGATTTTGGGAGTCAGTACAAATTCTTCTGCTGATCCTTATTTACTTTTCTTTCCCCCGTTTTCAAATAATAATGGCAAACATTCTGATCACATATTTACCTGAGCTTTGAGCTACTACCACCCACCTCTCTGTCTTATCTGAGGTGAAAAACACTCGAGAACCCAAACATATACGAGGAGAAACTCTTTGATATTCAGCATCTGCCCTCCTGCAACATGGAATGCATTTTCAGGATAAAAATTAAGGGGAACTCAGACTTTATTTGACAAGCTCAGCTGCTGTTCTTCTTTCCATCATTACTTTTATTTTTTACATCCACACGTTTCCTTCACGTGTTTTATGCTAAGACAACTCACTGCTTATACTCCAGTACAACAGCATAAAGTCACTAACTTAGAAAGGTTTCACACAAAGGTTTTATGCAGCTTTACGTTTGTCTGCAAGATCAGCTTTATAGATTATCTTTTTCTTTGTTTCTTTTATTTCTTTAGGACATGTGCTCTGATTCTCAATGCATTGGCATTCTCTTTTTGTCACAACAAAGGCGAAGCAGTCACAGAAGTTAATCCCCAAGCAGAGCGTAAAGATGGATGGGGCGTTGTCTTCTTCCCCTTGCTCTAGGGTGTTTATTTCTTTCTTTTAAATTACAGATAGTGACTGGTATACAGAAAGCCTTTAACAACATCAATGTAGGGCTTTTAAATAGATTACCTAACATTGGACACAGAATTATCAGCATTTTCTCTGTTTCCTAATATTTTTCTCTGAAGCTTTTTTCTCCTGGAGCCTTTATTTACAATACAACTTGCAGTGGTTTCCAAGGGAACACTCCAGTCTTCAATTAAACTGGGATCTGGTTCAGTCTGACCTCGCCGCTGCCATTCGGGACGCTCATATAAACTTATATTAAGACATGTTTGTGTGTGCTACAGTATTCTTGAGTGCTTCGTGACGTCAGATCACATACTAATTTTGAATCAGATCATGAATCATTTTTGAACTGCAGCTCTTTGAGGATGAGAATCTGAATACTAAATAGGTTTTATTAAACAGCCAGTAGGTGCCTTTTTTCTTCCTTTTATTAACTTCCTGTGAGCTTCTGGCTGTTGATCATTTGATAATGTTTGTAGATATGACACATAAAAAAGCCCCCCAAATACAGCCCCCCAAATACAGGAAGTAAAGTGCACTATTCATTTTCTAATGAATAGTGATAAACTCATAGGTTTTTGTATTAGAAAGTAGAAAAATAATACGTGGGATAATGTAAATGAATTTATAAAAGTTCCTTTTGGCTGCCTCCAATAACTTTGCTGTGTGAACAAAATCTTTATTATTTATGAGAAATCCAAAGAATGTAGAATGTGGTTATCAATGTTCAATTGTGCTCGCATTATCACGTTCTATAGCTCATCACCATGTAGAATGAATTAGAAAATTATTCAATAACCTGAAACATTTTAACATATTGTTGCTTAAAACTAGAAATTTCATTGGGCTTTTTTAATACTTGAAATAGTGTAAAATAGAGACAACAAATGTTGACCCCTTCTACATTAAATTGGATGGAGAACATCTGTGAACTTAACCTTTTAACTTTTTCCACAATTTCCCAATTGGCTTAAGGTTTGAACTTTGACTGGGACATTTAGATATATGATTAAATTAATGTTTTTCCATTGCAGCTCTGTTTGTGTTTAAGGTATTTGTTCTGCTGGAAGATAAACCTTCAGTCCAATCTCAAATCTTTGGAATGATATGAACTGACAATGAAATACAGATCACTTTCCCATGCCATATTTAATTTTGAGTACTAAGCAGAAATTTTAGAAAGATGAACCCTTTCAAATGCATAATCTTATGCATACCCCACGTCTCACTACAAAGGCTTAGCAAAAAGTAAATTGGTTATATTTGTAACAGCTTAAAACTTTGGAAAGAAACCTGTAAACAGGCTTTATTTTGGAATAGAGGCAAAGAAGAACAAGTTTATAACAGACAAAATCAATACTGAAGCTTTGGAGGGGCTAAGCAAATAATTCAAGATCAACATGAAGCTGGAGGCAGCAGGGTGTATGAGTGAGCATGTTGTCCTCCCTGAATGAATTAGGTGTGTATCCCTCCTTCTGCCATGGAGGAATGTTTGCTCTCTTAAGCCAGGATTAACAAGAAAAATACTACAATATGGATAGAAAAGGTCGTTATCATTATGACATGGAATAAACTGAGACCAAACCTCTTTCTGTATTGAATGCAAGCATTTTAACAGTGAATTATAATTTGAAAAACTTAGTTGTTTCAATAATTAATAAAAACATTTATCATCTTCCATAGATACTTTTGTGAAAGCACATTAACATTCCTTAGGAGGAGCACAACACAAGAAATACAACAACTGTGTCCTTTGCAATATCTAGTCTTGTGAATTTCCCCTAAGCTGTTCAATGGACGTTGATTCACATTCCTCTCAAATAAAATTGAAAGTCTCAGATATCAGATTTAAATTTATTTGATGCTTTAACAACATGGTTACACTCATTTTGTATTACATTGATGAATGCTACATATTATTCAAGAACAAAAATATTATTTCATGCATGTTTATGCATTTTTGTTAAAATATTAATGCTGAAGGATATTTATTTTTTATGTGCTACATGTACCCTTTTAATTTCAAGAAAATTCTTGAAAGCCATTCAGCTCATTAAATGATGACAGTAAAGCATTCCGTGGTACGGACCTCGCAACAATGACAAATTGAATAACATTGCAACACCCACAAACATGCACATTCTGATGATCAAGTCAAGCAAGGTTATGCTGGAACATTATTCTAATGCTGTCAAATTGTGTACCAGAAGCTAATCCACCATTCTTACTCCATCTTAATTTTTCTTTACCAATTTATGGGTTCAGCCTTGAACCCATTAACTGATTTTTTTGGATTGCCAGAAAGCTCCATGATGAATGTTTTTCATTATTATTATTATCATTGTTATTTTGTTTCTTATTTTGCATGTAAATCCAGTGGTGGGCAGTGATTTCTGTGGTCTTAACAAGAGCCTTTATTTCACCCTCATTCTCATCTGGCACATATTTCCCATTTATTTTCTCCACTTCTCTTTTCACTCACCCTCTCGATGTGTATAGAAAACATGCCACTGAAAAAAACTCACAAAGGGCACAGGGAATATACAAAAAAAGGATTACATTTTGATCCAGTCATGTAGAGTTCTCTTTACAAAATTTTTGTTATGTCTTAATGTGGCCATTGAGTTGTAAAAACTCCAAAGGTCATCTTCGAATAGAATTGTTTTAAATAAAGAATATGCTTCATTTCCTGGATTTTGAATAAAACCTAGAGAACAAAATTACATGAAGTAGACTGTAAAATGCAACATTATTCATCTTATTTCGTATTTTGGAAATTAGATATTGCACAAAAAGGGAAAGAGAAAAAACAACAACAAAAAAGAAATTGAGCTCGGTAATGAAAAATCACAAACTTTAGAAATTAGAATCGACTTATCTTATATTTCTGGCTGAAATAAGAAATAAGAAAAACAGAGTCTGCCTAGACAACCAGTCTGCAGCATGTTTTTCTTTACTGTTCACTAATCTTTGAAAAAGTATTCATACCTCTGGAAGATTTCCATATTTTTTCATATTGCAATCACTAACTAAGGTATGGCAAAAAGCTGTTATGTGATAAGCCAACATAAGCTAGACTATGGTTGTGAGGTGAGAGGAAAAAAAGGTTTCAGACAAGAGAAAACTTCAGCATCTGCAGCATTTAAATACATGCTGAGAAACAAATGTTCTGTAAAGAACAAGCAAACAGTTAAGGGATGAAGTTATGCAGAAGTTTCAATCAGGATAAGGTTATAAAACAACGTCACAAGCTTTAAACATCTCACAGAGCACTGTCCAATCTTATTCATATGGAAAGTGTTTGGTACAAATGCAACACTACGATGCAACAGCCAAATAACTAAAGTGACTGGACTGGCCTTAGAATATTTTAGTCAAAGTTCAGGTCTAAATCAAACTGAGAATCTGTGAAAAAATTGAAAACTGGTTCATAAACATATTTCCATCCAATGTGACTGATTTGTAGCTATTATAGAACAAGAAATGGGCAAAAATATCAGTGCCTAGTTGTACATCACAAGACTTGGCAGCCATAGCTGAATAGTACATCAGTGTAGTCTATATAAAAAAGAAAGAAAGAAAGAAATATGTGCTTAGAAAGATAAGCACATCCTTCCTCTTATGCTATTGTGACATGATATATGAAGATCTATATAATTCCAAGTTGTGTACCTTTTACTCTGTACCATATATTCTAGTACACCTCACTTACAGTGGCTTATTTGCATCCTCAAGCAAACTATTTGAAATACATTGCAGGAGACAAATAAGCAAATATATAAAACCTTTGTCTGTCTAAACACCATTCCAATAAAACCTTGTCATACAAATAATATAAACTTTCTCTGATCCAGCTGCAAAAAGTGAACCAGAGGAATGACTCTTGAAGTCAGCAAGAGCCCCGGGTGACCAATTAGCACCAAAGCTGCAACAGAGACCAAGGGAACGAAGGAATCTATGTGGACCTTATTAGCACCAAATTCAGATCTTTTTTTCTCTCTCACGGATTCTGTGATATCGAAAGAACCGGTGGGCAAAGAAATTTAAGCCTGGTCATGCATGATTCACCTTTAAGCAGACCAACTGCTGTGACAAGTGATGCTTGCAAATGCATCACCCATTAATTGTGAATGGAGTCAAATGAGAGAAGCCACACATAATAGTGGAGCCAACTCTACTCCAAGACACCTGAGTGTTCGGCACTGCATGCAGAAATCTGTGGGATATTTTCGATACAGCTCCACGCTACCCCCTGCTGGTGCACGGCTGCACATTTCTAATGTTGACGGCAGCTGATTAGTCAGCGCTCTGCAAAATAGAAGCTGCGTTACGATTTTTTTTTTCTAAACAGCAATATAACCAAAGGTTTGCCATATGGGACAGAAATGCATTTGCTGAGGTACTATGATGACCTGCGTCCGTCTGTTAAGTGTTAAAGGCTGGCGCGTGCCGACCCCCACCTCTTACGTTTTAAGCTGTGCACGAGCCTTCCTCCGTCCTCTGAATCTGATTCGGCACGTGTTTGTTCACACCTCACACCCAAATGGCTGCTCAGATAAAGAGATCATAACATACCAAATGTCGAAACTCAAACATATAAAATGCAAACTTGTTTGAACAAACAAAAATAACCCCAAAGAAAAATCATGTCACGAATTATTCATAAATAATATTTCTTTGATAAAGCTTTATGCCCAAATAGAAATATTAGAGGCGATTTTTTTCATAATTTTGGGCATCAGTTGTGTATTCTCTACAAGCTCTCAGGAGATTTTTTTTTTCTCTCCCTCAAAATGACATTTGAAATGAAGCAAACTGACCAGATGGCCGTTTGTTGCCAAGTGTGACTTCCCACCTTTACGCAGTGCTTGATGGAGACACTTGGGACTCGTCAAAGTTCAATTTGGCACGGGGCTCCCTGCAGGCCATGATAAATAGCCTACCAGTTTCCTGACTCGAGACTCACTTCCGCAGGGGATTTCACTCGGACCAGATCAACGCAAGGAGAGCATGGAGAATAGCGACGCCTGCAGTGGACTGGCGTCCGTTCGCGGTGGAGACGATCCAACTCAGCAGAGCAACTTGTGGAGACCGTGGAACAAAATTGAGGGCCAAACTGCCCAATTTGCGGTGATTTTAGACTTTTTAAAGAAAGTACAGAATTCTTTTAAACATACTTTAAAAGAATGGTTTCAGACATTTTATTCTGCTTTAACTTTCAGACTCGCTTTGTGCGTGGAGAGATTTCCAGCGCACAACCCAAGATTCAACAAGTCATCCATCCAGTCAAGTAAGAAAAATCTAAAGAACTCTTTTGTTTTTTTCCTTATAAAGTATTCATAAGTAATATTCATTAATATTATGTCTATTTTAAGATTGTTCTGGCCAAAGTCGAAATGTTTTGACTATCTGTACCGGGATGCCGAAACGCTCCTGAGGAACTATCCAATCCAAGCGACCATCTGCCCATATGAAAACTCCAGCAGCGATGAAGAAGGCGAGGATGAAGATGAAGAGGAGATGGTGGGAAAGGAGCACAACTAAACTCAAACAGTGCATGATATTATGATATTTATGTTTCATTTAAGTTATTCTTGTACATACACGCATAGAGACTTTCATTTCTATACCCAACAGACATATATAACTAAATTATTCATCAAACATTCTAACTTTTGGGTGATTTGTAACATTGCAATAAAGCCTTTCAAAAGAATTTTGTTCACTTCGTATTATTATTATTATTATTGTTGTTATTATTATTATTATTATTATTATTATTATTATTATTATTATTATTATTATTATTATTATTATTATTATTATTATTATTATTATTATTTATTCATCTGAATTAAACAATCTCTGAATCTCAGGGTTAAGTTTTAGTTTCAATGAATTTCTGACATGTGCATGGGTAAATGAACCAATACTGGCATAATGACAGAAATCCAACTTAACATAAGACCTTTTCTTGGAAATGTGTTTTTGCTTGTAGTTTAGTTCTTCCTACAGATAAGTGCAAAGTCCTAAACGCCCCATTCACATCCTGCACAGTGTCACCGGAGGTGGTAAAGCCAGACAGATGGGAGATGCAAAACCAGTCCTGAAAGAGCAGTAGTGAATCAGAGAGATGTTAAAGGAAAACTCTCAGAGAACCAATTTCCTGACTCGAGACTCACTTCCGCAGGGGATTTTACTCGGACCAGATCAACGCAAGGAGAGCATGGAGAATAGCGACGACTGCAGTGTCTCCACCGCGTCTCAACTGGTGCAGATCAGTGAAAAAAATAAAATAAAATAAAATAAAAACAGTTACAGTAACTGACACGTTCAAAACGTGTCATTCAAAAATTCTCCAGCTGAAAAAAAATACTTCATACAGCTTATTACAACCTTCATGGTTTATCATACCACCGATAAATGACAATGAATCTTATTTTACTCCTAAATGTTTTGTGTTGATTGAACTATTTTGTATAGGTAAGAAATTACTGTTAGCTGTTCCAAAACACTGCAGCAACTGCATGTGCAATGCAATATGTTCAGAAATCTGCTGCCACAAAAACAGTTTCTTCCCCCAGTCTTTCAACATTCAACTTTTCTATTGCCCAGATTGACACCTTGCGTATTTTCACTGATAGTCTTATTCACTAAATGAACTTTGTTTTTTAAAGTTAACTATATATTCATGTTCATACAAAAAAAATAAATTAATTCTAATTTTTCCTTTTTTTTTGCACATTTATATTTTGAATGTCTTTACTGATAGCAAAGGAGAACCAAAGTCAAACTCCTTGTGTGTGTGCACAACTTGCTAAATAAAGCTGATTCCTATTCTATGCTGATGAGTCACTACGGCCATAAACGCTTCACCTGCTTTTGTGTGTTTTTACATAGAGTGTACTCCTGGATCAGTGCTTCTGGGATTTTTATGTTCTTCTCCAGTTGGTATTGACAAGAAATTGTATTATATTGATGAAAAAATTGAGATAATTTTAGTTGGTTGTTTGATGATAATAATGATTTAATTTATCTGAAAATGAAACTAAAAAATTGGTCATAATTGTTTTGACAACTTATTTCAGTAGTTGGAAGGACAATCACCAGAGCACACACACACACACAAAACATTTTACTTTATTAGTGCATCACAGAAAACTTGGAGACTTGTTCCAGTCTTGAACTCTTCAACTCAGCTGCCTGTTTGTGGGAACTTTTCCTGGGTCGTCTTTAGGTGTTTGGTAAAGTGTAAAGTCTGCACACCTTTTTGGTGGGAAACATGGTGTCCTCTGGAAGGGGTCACTCTGCTGCCTCTGTAGTTGTGACCTCCACCGCACTGAATCAAGTTGGAGTGTTAATTATTAACTGATACTTGGAGTCTAATGCACATTTTAGAGCTCACACAGCTACGATTTTAACATTCAGCCTTACAACTACATAAAGTAGAAATAAAAACTTTAGGTTTGCAATCAAGCAAGAAAAAGGCTGAGTATTTTGCATCAAAAACTGACTGATTATATAAAGTAGGAATCTGTGATAAAGTTCTCATGTCTTTTGTTGCTTCAGAGCTTTCTGAACCTTCGTATATGAGAGTGTCAGATCCATAATCAGTAATCTTGGTGTGAATCTTCGTTAAATTTAAAATCAGTGATTCCCTTTATGATGAACTCTGTGGGTTTATGTGCACCAGCTGAAGCAGATATGACACCAAGATTGCCGAATTTAGTTTTGGATGGAATTGTAAAACTTTATGATCATCAATCTTATTATAATATAATGTTGTCTTATACTGTTCTAATTATTTTAAATTATAGTTAGACTTAGCGAGGCATTTATTACTTTTTGAAAGGTTCCAACTTTATCAAGATACAATGAACATTTTGTATAGTTTGAGTTTTATCTAAAAAACAAACAAAAAAAAACAACAACAAAAAAAAAACACATCTTCAAATAATGTTCTCCACATATCAATAAGTGGAGAACATTTTTATTAATACAAAGGACTGGATAGTACTTCAACACTACTGTGTGAGTTTCTTTGTTAAATCCTGAACATACTTCTGTTTTAATTTCTGAGCATTTGATTTCAGTTTCATTTATTTATATATCTCAAACAGGCCTTAAAGACAAGGACACAGGTCTTTTGTCATTGGACAAATGTCTGTTCAATATACTGTTCAAAATAACCAAAATATACATTATTTTGCATACACAACATCATTACAAACGTACTCTCATAGCAAGACAAGAAAATTAAATAATTAATTAATTCCTGCACAGTGTCGTGTCATCTTGTAATTATTCTCTGACTGCAGCATGCAGAGTACAACTGCTGGCATTCTCCCGTGAAGTTTAACTACAGGTTGCGGTGTGATCACAGACACCAGCAAGGTGACAAAGTGCGACTCGGCCAAGCTGAGGATGAATCTATTAAGCTCTGCTTCCCACAGTCACACTTCAAGTTAAACACAGGGAATGCAGAGAACATGCTGGTAGAGTTACATCTACTTGGTTTCATTGCTGTTTGCAATTAGAATTCAGTTGTCAGTAAGAGGGTGGTGTCACTGTTCTACTTTTGCTCAGGTTTGTGTTGCAATGTTGATATTTTAGTTATGTATTTTTCAACGTCTTGTGCATATTGTAATTAATTGTTACTGATGTGTGTACTAAATCTGTCAAATGATTATTGATATTGTATGATGTGTGTTTTCAATCCTAGCTAAATCTTAAACAATAAACTTTAAAGTATTTTAAAGGAAATTTATTGTGCCAACGTGTGTGTTTGAAAAGAAAGCGCACATCCATCTTTTTAGTCTTAAACTTTTTGGGTGCTTTAAAGGTTTTGTGTGTTAGTTTAAGAACATGGTCCACATCATCAGTCAACCAATATACTTTTCATAAAATGTTTTTAATTTTTTCCATGTTACATTCACAAATGTAGCTATTTGTTTGGATATTAAGTGACCAGCCAACACAAAAGTAAGGGAAGTGAAAGGAAAATGACACAATTGCCAAAAAGTAAGTATCTGAAAAGTGCGCATGTATAGATACTTGTTTACTCTGATACCCCTAAAACAGTCCTATGCAATCAAGTCCCTTCAAAGTCACCTTGTTATTAAATCTAGATCCTTTGTGTTTAACTTAAACTTAGTATGAATCCAACACTTCTTTGTAGGCCGTAGGGGTTCACTGGTGAGGATTAGTGAATAAGCAGCATAATGAAGTCCTAGGAACACAGCAGCCAAGTCAGGGAGAAGATTTTGGAGAAAAGTAGCTTTAAAACAATACCCTAATTTATAAGAGAGAACTGGAAAGTCAACTGACATTTTCTCCTGTTCTTCAGATGAATACACCCTTAAGTGTGTCTTTTGAGCATCAGACTCCAGTCCTCAAGGGCCAGTGTCCTGTAGTGTTTAGATGTGCCAGAGATACAAAACACTGGAATGAAATGGCTTTATTACCCCCACCTTGTGTAGGTAAGTTCTCCAGAGCCTTGCTAATGACCTAATTATTCTATTCAGGTGTGGTGCAGCAGAGGCACATCTAAAAGCACCCAGATGTTTTTCCATTTTCAATAAAAATACCTTACCAATAGATGGCGCAAAATAGCAAAAAGGTGAAATATGTCTCCTGCCTTGTAATAGCGTTGTATTTCCATCTGGAGGCGATGTTGTACTTAAGAAAGAATTTGCAACTCATGCTGTTGAAATCCTTATCAACAAATGAGTTTATTTATTTATTTATTTTTGGCTTGTTTCTATTTTCATACCATAACGTGTATTTGTAGCCCTAAAAGTAACTTACAATATATGGTTTACTTATAATAATAAATACCTTTTACATTATTACTTTTCTGTATGTTTAAATGCATTTAAGTCAAATATTAGCTCACCACAGTAGGGTTTTTCATTGTTTCAAATTTTTAAATGTAAATTTGCCTTTATTGTGAACATAATGTTAATACTTTATATGTTAAAAAATAAATATTCATAAAATACAATAAATTACAATGACAAAAAATGAAACTAAATGTAATTGAACATATTCAAAACGATTTTAGAATCTATGAAGTAAAAACATTATACCTAGATAAATAGTTTTTGAATAAATATTTTTACTTCAAAATTCCAAAGATAAATTTTACACTATTCTCACTGAACCAACCCCAGCTATACTGTTTGTGCTAATTATCAATCAACCACAGTATTCTTTTAAAGCTGGACAAATAAAGGAATCACTGACACATTTAATCAGGACAACAGCAAAGTTCACAAGTGTTTTTTTTTTCTTTATTAATGCAAAAATAGAATATGAAGTAAATATTTTGTTTTTGGAGTGAACTCACAGACATCCCATCTCCCAATCCATGAATGAGAAAGAAAAAGCTGAGGTGTTTCTCCTGTACCTCACTACCTTACCCTCCACTTAAATAGTTAGTTTGGTCTTTTCTCCCTGAGATGGAGATAATTACAATTTCAGCAACGTTTGTCAGGTGATTACCTCATAATCCCCTATTTCATTTGATAAGTCACGCATTGATTTAACTCAGAGTTGGACCTAATGGAGTATCTTTTCCACTGCCACAGTGATTTGTATGCTGGGCCAAAAGGGCGTCTGTGGATGGGAGGCAGAAAAGCAGTCAGTCTTGCTTCTCTTTCCTGTCGTTTATGGTGAAAGATGAGCAACAAGGAGGCAGGTTTAATCACAGCAACCTAAATGTAAACAGTAAATTACTGCACAGCCTGATGGTTAGAATAGTCCCTTTCTCATAAAAAAAATCTCCCGTTGTCTTTTTTTTTATATTCTTGACTTCTGCAGCCAGAGAGGAGAATGAAACGATGAAAGATAAGATGAGAGAAAACGAAAGAGGCCTGTTTTGTATTCACCTGTCTCTCTGGATCAATAAAGGTAATTTGGTCTGATTCCTCCCCGTAGGCCTCTTAGCAGACAGAAGGGGAGAAGGGTCAGCCGCTGCTGAGCTGAAGGGAGCTGGAATAACTTAAAAACACACTCCACAAATTATTCAAACTGCTTTTTCTCTGCCTTGACAGGAGATGCACTGTTGGTTATTTATTTGATGTGCAACCTGGGGATGAAATGAATGGTTTTGTTGGTATTTGTGTCATTGGTAAAATTCAAATACCCCAAATTTAACCTAAACAAAGAGAAAAAAAAGACTGAAAAAAACTGTTATTGGTATTAAGGTCCCCAGGTCTTTTGGCTTAAAATCTTTAAAACAAGGTGCCAGTGTTTACGACAGCTCCTCCTCACACCTGTTGCTGCACTTTGCAGGACAGCTGGCTGAAAGAACAGGGTCACCCCTTCCTTAACCTGTAAGAAGGGTGAATTTGACAGTTTAAAGCATCTCAGACACACAGAAAACATGATCGCATACAATGTTGAAACTGTGGTAGCACCACCAATCACTCTAAGAAAGTTGTTTTCTTGACTAATACAAATAATATCAGCTTTTGTCACTTTATAAAAAGCAATAAAAATTCAAATGTTTAGGCATTTGAAACTGCAAACACATTTCATTCTAAATAAACTAGTAATTAAAACAATGAGATCATGTTATACATCTTTGTATTAAATCTTACGATTGATACCAGGTTATTGGGAAGCCATGGTATTTTTATTGAAGGTTCCCAATCTATAAGAATCTCATACTGATCCATGCCTACAGCTAAAGGTTGTCACAAAACACTTCACAGAGTGGTTCTAGTACAGATATTGAAACAAATTTTGGAAGGAAAATTCCTGATGTTGAAGATCAAGCTGTCAGTTTCTATCATTTACTGTGGATTAGAAATGTCAGATGGAAAGAGGAATTCATTGAAACACACCAAAATCAGTCTACACCTCCAACAGGTTTCTTTTTTCTTTTTTGTCCAGCCTTTTGAGTTTGCTCACATCCCTCACCTTTCAGCTCCTGTATTGTTCCAGTCGATCTCATTTGTTGGTTACAGGCATGGAGGTTGCTGTCTGTCATGAAGGGTCACCAGTCTGAGAGGAATGCTTGGTGTCAGGAGGTGCCAGGAGAGGTTGGATGTCCCAAGAGACACAAAACTCACAAAGACTAAACCCCATCACCGGACAGTAATTACTGACTCCTTTTTATGTTTTGTTTTTCACACCAATGAGAAGCTCAAATTCCTCATAGGAATGTTATCATTTTAATTATTTTCTGTTCATGATGCAAAAGACTTCAATAATTTTTAATGGCTATATTTGGTGCTGTACTTTTAATTAATTGACTTAAACATTTCCCTTCACCGCTAGAATGTAGTTAAATGTTACTCCAAAAGTTGCTGATCAAGGCCATATTTGTTTTTTGTCCTCAGTAGAAAGCTTCTGAATAATTATGTTGGAATGTTTGTCTACTTTTAGGCTCCCCTAATAGTAGACAAAGGTAAAGTTTATTGTTAATAGCTGAATTTCTGGCACAGACCTATTGTCTGAGCATAGTACATACAATTGCAATTGGGTTTTAATGTAGTTTAAAACTAATGTTTTTAGTCAATGTCTTGCTACAGATATTAGTTTTGTGCAGGTTTCAAATGTCTGAATTTCAAAGTTGAAGACTTTTGAGTTTGTCCTAATTCTTCCTAATTCAGTCCATCGGTTTTGTGCAATGCAGAGGCAGCAAAGCAGATCGAAAGCATACAATCATTGTATCAATCAGCCTTGAACTTTTTCTCCAGATGATATTTGTCATCTTCATGTGGACAGATGCAAATTTCAGTCAAATTTGATGATACTAATTTTGGAGCAAATGCTTGTTTTTGAATCTGCCCCCTTTATGCCAATGGTGACATAGAACTCACTTTACTTTCTATATTCACCCTGATGTTTCTGGATTGTTCCCATCATCGTTACCAATTTTCTTTCCTCCGAGGCAATCAATTGGTGTTAAATGATGTTCCAAGGGGAAAACAAATCAAAATGCAAAATAAAATGTTTGTAGAAATGGATAAAACAAACAATAGTTTTTTGGAATAACCTTCCCAAAGTAATAGTGTAAAAGTGTGAGTTTAGAAAGTAAGCTAAGAAGTCACATCCTTCCCTAAAAACCAAGCAAGTAAGATTGCATGTTTTTGATTAAGAGAGTGGACAAACATCTATCATTCAAGATGTTTATTCAAGCATCATTTTGAGGAGGTTAGACAAAACATAATAATTGAAAAAACTTCTAACTTGTGCATCCACCTGTATTTCTGTTTAAATTCAGTGACATTGTTTTCTTTCAAAAAGAACAATGGAAAAACATTATTAATCAAACCAAATAAATACAAAATTCTTGCTCACTTTGTATTTGTATAAAACTCTCACTGCACTGTACTCTCACCATGTATACCTATCCTTGTATCACAAAACTACTTGCCCTCCGATACTCACAGTTTCTGCTTCGAAAGGTGAAACATTGACGGCTGGGAGGATGCAGAGGTTTTTATTGTATGCTGATTGCAGAACACGAGGGCTAGCGAGGTTGATGGTGCAACTAATAGAGGTGAAGAAAGGGCAACAGCAAACCTTCTCCAAGACTAGCCAAAAAGAAGCTGTGTGATTGACTTTAAGGGGGGATTGTGCAAAAGGGGATAAGATGAGGGTCAACACTGCTATAATAAATCTCCCAGGGCCTAAATTAGGTGTTTTTTGCTGAGTTTTTTTTTCATCTCAAAGAATAGGATATAATGCCCTTTTGCTGTTTTCTGTCTCATCTTTTATTTTTCTAAATTTGGACAAAATTTTGCTTGACATAATATGAGGATAATATCATTATTAATTATATATATATATATATATATATATATATATATATATATATATATATATATATATATATATATATATATATATATATATATATATATATATATATTGTGCATATATATATATGCACAAATTTATATATATATATATATATATATATATATATATATATATATATTATATATATATATATATATATATATATATATACATATATATAAATTTGTGCATATATATATATATATAAATATATATTTGTGCGAAGAGAAAGAAAAAAAGATTCACTTTAGAAAGATAGAAACCTGCTAAAGCAATATCTTGCAGAAATTTGATTAATAGTCTACTTTTGCTTTCCATATCCATCCATCCACTTTCAATTACCTTTCAACATCATTAATTGCTTCTGGAGGAAGCACATATTGATGGTCCATCATGTGCGGGGCTGTTTGAGGCCCGACTTAGCTGACAAGTCATTTCCATTCTAGTACCCTGACCTAATCACCATATCTTATTATCATTCTCATGAAAACACTAATTACAAAGACAGGGTGAACCTGATTTATGCTAATGGAAACGTGAATATACCACGGATGCATTAATCTAGAGTATAGGACCCTGCGCTGGTGTTAAGTGTGATTAGCATGTGATTACCATAGCATGGGTTATATCTACTGGAAGCCCTATCAATGATGGGTTGGGGGGAAGTCGCTCCTGTCAACAGCAGGGAATGAGACTGATTTATCAGAGCAAGTGGAAATATTGTTAATAATTCAAAACAGATCATATTGATTGTTGCATTCTAAAACAAATAACTAGTAATGAGAGAATTTTCGTTTGAAATGATGATGGCAACTATTTTTCTCAAGATGGATTGGAAAATTTGGTTGATTAATTTAGCTGAGAAGGTTAAAAAATAAATTAGAGTAGAAGCAGTGAAAGTGACTTGAAACTGGAGTTTCCACATAATGTAATTCTACTGACAGGGGTGATGTGGCTCTCCACCCCGGGGGCCACTCTGTGAGAGGATGTTTCTTTTTCTGTGAAGAATAAAAAGTTATCTGCCAGCTACTCCCTGAGGAGTGGGTGCAAACTGCAGTAGGGGCAAAATTTAAGCAATGTGAGAAAATATGGCCATATAGCATGGCTGGCTGATGATGTTTAAATCAGATTCCAGAATTAAATCAAAGGATAGATCATATGTTTTTGTTTGTTTGTCTGTTCTTGCTTTTTTTGTTGATAAACCCACAAGAAGCATTTTACCACTACTCTTGAAAGACAAAATTACAAGTGAGAAAAAAAAGAAAACTCTAATGAGAGATGTGTAAACTAAGGCATCTTGTCAGTTATAACTACAACTGCTTTTGTCTCTGTTTAATTGCACTTACAAAATATACTGTAAAAGATGAATGTGATGTGAAATGATGACTCCTGTATAATTTTTTTTATATGGTCTTATGTTGTATCTTCCAATACTTGTTGACACTTGTTCTTGTTTATGTATTATACAAGCAACAAATTAGCATTTCCACAGTTATTGAACAAAGTGTTACAAGGTCAAGTTTATTTATTTATGTAGGACAAGTGTTATTTAATGTAAGAAAGTCTTGCCTTAAATCAAAATGCTGCGTTCCCACTGAAACATGAGGCCAGAAATAACTGAGAAGAGAAGTAGAGGTAGGAGAATAGACACCTTTCTGTTTAAGACACAATGTTAGAAAGGAACAGTGCCTTGCCAATAGTCTAAGACAAAAAAAAAAGTAAAATATATATGTATTTATGTATGTAAAGGAGTGGGGGTTGATAGTTTGAAAACCACATGCTGTAACCTCCGTATTTGGCCCGTGCCGACCTTTGGAATCCAACATTTAGCCTATTTCTATTTTTGTTGGTTTAGTGTAAACTGATCCTCAGTAGTATTTCTGCTTGTTTTGTGTAACAAATTTCCAGTTACCTCCAAAAAATATTCTAAAACATTTTACAAATAAATACTTAGTTTTTTTTTCAATGACAGATGTTATGTATACTTCTTAAATAATCAGATTATATGAGATTAAAATGGATTAACCCAGTTGATTCCCTTTTAAACAATTCTTACAGATCTTAACTCAGAATGATCATTTGTTGCAAGGTCAAACATATGTTTGTTATCTCTTATTTAATAGCTTTGGACAAAAAAATAGAAAGCTCTGACAGTAAGTTGGAAACAATTTAGTTTCACAGGCAAAAGTGAATAGTTTTGTTATTGCCTTTTATCTTTGATAAGGGCCAGTGAAATGAACGTTCAAAATGCAGCATTTCTGCTCACATCACTTTACTGCGTATTATATACAGGATCATTATGTAGCATTTAATCTTGTATTAAAAAGTAATCTCCAGTCCCTCTTAATCAAAGCCCACAGATGTGCCGAGCATAACACTTCACTTTCCGGAGTATCTCCTCCGTGCCATCTGTTCCTGTGTCCAGCTTCCTCAGTGGAGCTTCCAGCAGGCATGGGATGGTGCGTTTGTTTTGGGAGCCACGCGAGCACAAAGAACAGGGGCCAACTCTCTATCCCTGCTTTGATCCATCTATTCAGTGGAGCCCAATGCTCTCCCCCCACTCACCCTGCCCCAGCTTGCACTTGCCTGGGTGGTTGGTGTGTTGGGTTGTGCCCTGCACATGGCACTCCAGCAGAAGGAGCCTATTGACGAAAGAACAGATTGGTGTTGAGTGTACCTGATGGCCATACCCCAACTCCTCTAATCTGCACCCCTCCCTTTTTTCTTTTTCTCTCTCTCTCTCTTTAGGCAATGACAATCCCTGTCTCCATCTTTGTAATACAAATTGCCACTGTGTAGTTGAGTTAAGAGAGTGGCAGAAGCCATTGTTGTTTAATCTGCATCGAAAAGCAGAGGTGATGCTGAGTGTGATCCTTTTCTTAGGAAGGATTAGGGTTGGTTTCTCTCCGTTAGCCCTCTTTTGGTAAGAGGCAGGAAAACTGGGTGAAACTAGCCAACAGGTTGAGAAAAAATGTGCGTGTGGAGACTTTGTCTGCGGCTGAATTCATCTTTCGCCGAGCTGAGGGTCATCTGGCTTTAATAGGTGTTCTCAGGTGTTGGTTTTGATGTCTGCAGCTCTGTGTTGTTTGCTGTTGGGAATCAGATCCTGGCTTTCTCCTTCCCCCCTCTGCCCCGCTTCAGTCCCTCTGCACCGCAGCTAATACCACGCTCATTACGCCGCTATCGATCGGCCCTTTCTGCACACTAAAGGGCAAGGAAGTCTTATCCTCTTTTTTCCTCCCCTTTGCCATTTTTTCTATCCTATACCCTTTTCATAATCTGTTCTTATTTTCATTCTACAAGCCAACATACATCCCTTCTCTGAGAATGGCATTTAAGTGCCATTCTTTTTGGCTGGCTGAGTTTATACAGACATTTGTGCAGGATGTATAGAACTGATACTGTGAACCCCTCCTCCTCTGCTATCCAGCTCTATTACCATCCCTTCACGCTTCTTATTATCTTTTTTTTTTTATCTTGTAAGAGATTTTGTGTCTTGTAAAATAACACCCAATTTATTATACGGATCTTTGTAGAAGTATGCAGCCTTGTGTGGGCTGAGGTTTATACCCTCGGTGATGTCATTGAAGGGAGTCTTGAATGATAGCACCACACAACTATAGTTCACTACATACAACAGTGCAATATTGAGGAACTGCATTAGACAAATGTGGGAAAACAGCCTCGTTTCAGACTCAACGGTTTAAGTCTGCATTGTGAATTTCTACTTTCTCTTTGTTTGAAACATATAAATTTTTAATGTTTTACTTTAGATTTACCAGATATATTCAGCTAAGTAATTTATCACATCTTCCCTTTTTTTCAAACCTTTTACTCCTGCTTGATGATTTTACAAATGTCACTATCAAATTCACACACTTATTTACAGTGTAAAATACTTTTGAAAGGTTTGCTATTTTTCCTGATATAGAGACATCCTAAAAAAAACAAACAAGAGAGCTATGTTGACTTTATTTATCATGTTATTGTCAGTTTAATACAGATGTGAGTGTTATTTAAAATTGTCGTCTTAATAGTTGATCTTTCCATTTTCATATAATATAATATAGAGAAAACAACAAGATTTTAGAATAAAATATTTAAAATTGGTAATATTGGAGTAAGTCGACAATCTGTCAAAGCAGAGATGTTAATAATGTCTGTTATGAAAATTCTCTCCATTGCTGTTATAATTTTTTAGACTGCTTCATTTATATTATTTTTCTTCTTATCTTTTTTATTCATATATTGTATATTATATTATGTAGCTGGATAATTCTACCCAGTTGTTTTCCTTTGGAATGAAAATATTCTGAATTGGTCCAAATTGGTCCAAATTTGCTTAAAGTTTTGAAGCAAATTTGATGTAGCCGTCAGCAATTTAACATTTTCTTGGATGCTAAAAGTATATAAAATGTGTTTTGAATGTTGCTAAGCATGCCGACTCAAAAGGAAAAATGAAGAAAATATGCAGACTTTTATATGGGTATTTAGACATTTCAGTGTCACGTTTACATTTGTCTTAATCAGTGGGTCATTTATGTTGCAATGAAACAAAGACCAGAAAACTAAATTCAGCAAAGCTATTTGTCTCAAAATTCAGCTTCAAAATATAGTATTTGTTAGATTTGACTGTGTTGGGTTAATTTCTTTTGAACTGGCATGGATTGTCAACGTTAATGTACTTGGAAGGAGAAACAGTATGACAATTTTTTGTGCACATCAAAGAGTTCCTTCAAGACAACAGTCTTTCCTTTCTGTTGACAGAATTTATTTGCATTTCTTCTGCTGTAGTAACTCAGCAAGGGGTTGTCTGTGCTTTGACCCCGCAGCTCCCAAACCACATTGATTGTTAAACCATAATTGCTTGCATACCATACAACAGCATATTTTCTTGACTTTGCTTTCAATTCTTTCAGCTCTGTCTTTTTGTCTCCTCAATGTATTTCTCACTAATCTCACCCAATCTTTATAGCCCAGTTTCATGTTGGAGAACCGTTCAGAGTGCATAGACTCAAAGGTGGCGCTACGTCTTTTGCTGTTACGCAGGTTAGATGCCTCTGACCCCCTGCTACCTCTATGTCTTTGTTTCACGGCTGACAGAGGGAGTGCCAGAGCTCCTCCGGCTCGGGTGATTTATGACCAGCAGCTGCTCTTGTAGCCCATGACCCACACAGCTGGGTGTCAGATGTGGTCTCCCCTGTAAGCAGAAACTTATCTGGCAACCCAACATCAGTTTAAAGCCGGACGGAGAGAGAGAGAGAGAGAGAGGAAGAGCAGGAAAGGATAAAGACCAACCAAGGAAAAGAGTCATAAGACTCATAAGATAAATTGTTTGAAAAACTGAAAGGATTGAAATTTGGTGAAATAATAACCGTAAAGGCTGTACTTGTTGACAGCACTAAAGCTAGAAGCCTGACAGAAAAAAAAAGAAAAAAAAAAAGAATTTGAATGCAGCAGCAGGACTCTGCATTGATTTCTGGTCGTGCAGAGAAAGCAAAATGTTTGTATTATTTCATAAGCCAATTAGCTGCAAGGAGACTCATCTCCCTGTGTGCCTATTGACCTGCAGTCTGTGGTTGCAGCTTTATTGTCTAGGGGGGTGCTCTATAAAAGATCAATAAGAGGCGAGTGATTGGATTATGGGGTAATCAATGGATTGTACTAATATATAACTAGAGTGATTACAGAGTACTGGCTAATAGGAGGCATCTGAAAGCTGTAAAAACATTACACTCCCAGTGGTGGTGAGAAGACTGGGGCGAGTCCTAAACATGTGTGTGCAGCTGAAAGTATGTGTTTGTGTGCAGGTGCATGTCACCAGTGTATGTTCAACCGTGTGTTTGTAGGGTAGTTAGGGGGTGGTGCTAGGGTAGATGATGGGTTGCTTTTGCTGATAATTCAGCCATTGAAGAATAGCACTAACAGATGGTGTGTGATAGCTGCTCCGAAGAGGTGATCATCGGATTCCTGCTGTAATACAGTGACGCGGCTTCTGGGTTCAATGAAGCAACACATGGGGAGACAATTAAACCCACTTTCAAATGAGTTGCAAGTGATGCTTTCATGGCAAATGCTTTGTTTAAGGGAAATGTTTAGCAGTAAACATTAACTCCTCATGTGATTAGAACCTTGCAATTTTCACATTTATATGAAAGAGATTCTAAAAGAGATGAAATAAAGAAAAACAATGCTAGCAATAAATGTTTTATATAACAACAGATTGCTAAAAGCTCTTGGTGTTGACTTGCTTAGATATTTAAGATTTATCATAAAGTAGTATTTGTCAGAGAAGGTCTATGGTCTCTAAGAATTTCCCCAATGTGTCAAAAAATGACAAAAGTATAACTAATCTAAACCCTCGGTTTGAGAAAGTGAAACATTACATTAAATTCAAGAAATTGAAAGGACATTTCTACCAAATTCCTTCACTATCTTTGTACACAGCCTCAAGTATCAAGTATCAGGATAAAAACCAGGCTTGTGCACCGATTTGGAAGACTGTGTGTGATAATTTGCTAACAGGTCCCATTCCATTAGGAACAAGCAACAGATCATTGCTTTCGTGAAGCAGAAAATTTTGTTCTAATCTCAGGATCAATAATTGTGAGATCATTCATGCTGGGGATATCCTAATTAAGGCATTTTAAGAAAAGCTAGTGGAGAGCATAAACTGGATTGATACGATTGTGTTTATTTGATTTAGCAGGAACTCGGCCTGCTGCGTTCTGAATAGCTTGCAGATATAAAATTGATAAGCTGTCTGGTTTGCTAAAAGGAGCCTTACAGTAGTGTAGAGACACATGGGTGCACAGCCAATTTTTAATGCTGAGTGTTTTCAAATGGATGCCTCTTTTACATGCATCATAATAAATCTAAACTTAGAATTGCAACACAGACAAAAAAAAAAATCTCAAAAGGACCATTTGTAGGATAAACAGAAACATCACTATTCCTTATACAGTAAAAGTAAAATATATAAAAGTCTAGGGGCTTTTGTAGAAAATATAAAAAACAATCTTAGCCAAATTGCTAATTGCTGCTCTCTTTTTAACAGCACCACTGCTATTTACTGTGGTACAGATCCAGCTGTGGACTCTTCATCATTAACAAAAAAGCTATTCTTGTTCCAACAGTGAACAAACATCTTCCACCTGTAGACATCTCATTGGTTGGGGAAAACTGAATCAGTTTTCAGGGAGTTTCTGGTCCATCTGGAGTGTTTCTTTGGTTGTAAAATTAATTATGATAGTTACTTGCCACCAAGGTAGGATCTAGAGGACGCAACGTTATGAGACTAAGTTTCTTAAGCAACAGAAAAACCTTTTGCTAAACGTAACTGGAGAAAATATAACCATATTATATTTCTGCAAACCAAGAAATTCAATGTACAAACACACAGAGTTTTGAATGTATATATTCAACAGGATGTGCTCACTCTCTAAATTCTTTAGTTTTATATTGTGTTCTTCAGCTATCATAATGTGTTCAAATATTTGATTCAGATTTGTTTGTTGGGTTGAGATTACAGATGGTTTTCATGCATGCAATCCAACAAAAACAATTTTATTATGCACAGAAATAAAATGTAATGGAAAAAATAATCCTGAAAAAAATACCAGCCTAGGCATCCAAAATGTGCCCAGTTGGCAGGAACTAAGCGATGTAAACATTGTATTTGTTTGTAAAATTTTATATTTGTGTTTCTGTGCATTCCATAATTACTGCAACTTTAAGAGATTTTCAGAAATCCAAAGAGGCAATATATTTGCCTTAGGGTTAGCAAAGGTGAGGAAATAAAGAGTGAAAGAATCCCAACCAATAGAGAGTTCAAAGTGGTGCAAAGCTGTTTCGGAACCATGACCCAGATCCAGACCAGACCATCAATTTTTTGGTATTGGTAAAGTGCAAAACACACAAAAAAATAGTAGCCTTCTGAGCCTTCTGTATTAACTTTTTAAACATTATTTTATTCTAATAATTTGCTATTGTTATTGAAATATTCTTATAAATACATTTGTTTCCATTTTTTTAAAACAACGTAATAATAAGCGTGCATTTGTGACTCATCTGCATATCAGCAAATTTTCTTTATTTCTTATCCCCCATATGCTACTACATTTCAGAGTTCATAATGGGCAGATGTAAGAGACAAGAAGACCACCAGCTGGTAAAGTTGTCCATTGTCTGCAGGGCTGAGAGCAGAAACGTGACCGGCAGACTAATCTTGTTAGACACTTCGCACCCGAAAGCCAGAAAGTAATGATGTAATGATAATGACAAACCTTTTAACAAGTAATTATCTGTGTTTATCAACACGTGCCAGGCCATTTAATATAATTGAGAGAGTAATAACCACAAGTCTTGTCAGCCCCTTTCATAATTTCTTTGATTTGCCAAGCATTTAAAAGCTCAAACCACCATGATATCACTTTCTTCACAGAATTGCTCCAGCACACTGACAGAGACTAAGGTCTTTGTCTTGATTCTCTGTCCCACATCTAATTTTTTTTTTTTTGCACCTCTGTTCCGAATAGCAGAATTAGTGAGATGTGGTTAAACACCTTAAATCCTATTTGAAGGTGTCTGTTTGATTTCTTCTTAGCTGCTTTGTCGCGTGTCTTTTGCTCAAATACAAGGCAGAGATCAGTTCCTGCAGACTGAGGAGCTTTGGGGAAGTTTGCTCAAGAGTTTAGTTGGCTTTTAAGTGACAAATGGTGGATATAAGCCGTGGGTGTGTTGCTTATCTAATTGAAGAGAATTAAGAGAAACTACATAATAATTCCACCCTTAGTGGATTTGTGTTTGCTATTATTATTGTATTTGCGTTTTACTTATTTGATAGTAAACATTTTTTATTGGAGTTTTTTTATTTATTTTTTATGAAGCACATATTCCATGCTCATGATATCTGCGGCCAGGTCTTCAGCCATTAGCCTTGACGCCTGTTCCCTCCTTCTTTCCGTTGTCTGGCTGTTTAAGTGTCCGTTTAAAAAGCTGCTCTGTCCCAGAGGACTCGTCTTTTACCTGTCATCCCTATCCAAGCCACTAATCACCACACAAAGCTCGGAGGGAGCTCACCATGCACTTGTTAGCCCTCGTCCCAATCTTCCATCGCATCCCCTTTGACACCCACACAGCCTCCTAATTCCCCCTATTATGTTCTTATGTTTCTATAGCCTCCTAATGAGACAAGAAAGAGGAGTATCAGGTTGTGTCCATTGATGCGGCAGGGCCCGGCGTGTGTGAATGTGTGCACTGGTTCTGTGAGCCATCTGCCTGTCGCAGGAAACATGCCATGTAATAACGGAATCATGACCGTGGAGATCAGGGCCCCGGCAGGGAGCCTTGTATTCATGGAGCTTTTAAAGGCAGCCATCCCATACTGATCAGACACGCCCAGTGGGTCTCTTCCTTTTTCAATACTTTTTTAAAAATGATTATTATTCGCCAAAGACTTGTGCACCCCTTAATTCCACGTTCCCAGCCACATAGGTTGTGGACTTCTTGCTGCTAGGGGGTTGATGCGGTCACCAGGGTCAGAGGTGCTTGTTGGAGGTGAAGTTCAGACAGTGAGCCCATCTGATAGGACCATCTGGACGAGTGACCTGACATAATTAGTTATTAATTCTCCTCAGAAAGGGGGAAAGAGGGGAGGCGGTTACACGCGGTTAATGCTCTTACTCGCACTAATGCTGTCAGCTCCAGGATTACAGACATAAGCGGGATTCTTGTGCGATAGAGAAATGAGAGGAAATGGGAAGCAGATCAGAAGTTTTCCACAAAGCCCAGTATGGTTTTAACTTAAAGTTAACTGTGTTTTACACTTTGCTTCAATTAATTGTTTTTATATTGCAGAATGATATACTTCAAGTTAACAAAGATGCTCCATGCTATGTCAGCCTAGACTGCCTAAAAATGCAGCCCAGGAAAAAAAAAAGTACACATTTCACACTGCCTAAAAAAAATGTTTTTTTGTGCTTCAGTTTAGGAAAATTACGTTTCCCTAAAACTTAATTTTTACTTAATAAGTGTAAAAAAGCCTATTAGGCTATTGAATTTTAGATTGATTACATAACTCTGATTTACTGACTTTGTTTTTATTACTATTATTATAACTTGATATAATATATATGTCTATATATATAAAAATATCTTTATATATATATATACATATTCTCATTTATTATAGAATGAAATTCACAAATTTTTGCACAAAAGCATTGAAATCCAGACAAATAATTTGACAAATCATAATACGCTTTTTTATTGATCCAAAGCTCACTGGAATCACAGTTTAAAACGTAAAGATCACAAAACCATCCTCATAGGAAAGCATGAACAATCTGAAAGAGTAGATCTGAGTGTTACTTCTTTGGATTGAAGTTCAATTGTATGTTTTCGTGTTACTTTATTTTGCTTTAAGCGTAGACACGTCTCTTTAATGTTCCTTGATCTGTTTAATTAATTTACATTGTTTGAACAATTTCTGTTTAATTGTAAAATATTTACCAATGCACCAGATAATTAGCTTTATCTTGGCACTACTACAAAGTGGGGCTCTGAGGTTTCACAATATTAAATAATAGATAAATAAACAAAAAAATATTTAATATGAATCAGCACACAGGTTCTATAAAGATAATATCCAGTTGTGTTCAAGAGAACAAAAAGAAGAAGAACAAGAATGAAATGGGAAAAATATGTCAGCAGTTACTACAATGTCTATAGGAAGTATGAGAAAAATTTGGAATGTGGTTCATTGATAATTATCCTGTGAGTGTTCAAAAGTTGATTTGGAATTTCCTCCTTTTTTTCCCAAAAAAAACAACAGAAAAAAAAAAAAAAACATCTGGTGCTCAACTCCTTTTGCTGCAAAGTGTCTAATGCTGCCATGCAGGGCTATAATAGTACAGTGTCAGCGAGCGGCCCCTCCTGCCGCTCTACTGCTGCAAGGGAATCTCCTCATTGGCATTCAAGGCTGCGACTTGGTGCCGTGGAGCACCGGCACCTTCTCTCAGGAGACTCTCTCCCTGCTCTCTCCTCTCTCCTTCTTTCTCCTTGTCTTTCTCCTGCACTTCTCCCTCTCGTGCCTCACACAGCTGTCACAATATCTGCTCAATGCGAACACTGGAGAAGTCGCAAGATTAGAAGAGCCTCACTGATGTGACGCTCCTAGAGCAGGAGATTTCGAATCAGAACGGGCTGAAAGGCCTCTTGTGAGAAGCATTAAAGCAATCTTGAGATTTGTAAATGGGTTTGTATTGTGTATGTCGCACAGCTGTGAGTGCACCTGGGGATCCTACTGAAATTCATTGTAAAAAGGTATGTGTAAATCACATAAAACGCTCTGACAGCATCAGAATTTGCTCTACTCTGGTTTTGGCAGATGGGCCGTGCGTTTGCAGCACAGTGAGATGGACCAGGATCCAAGCAAACAAACAAAAACAAACAAACAAACAAACAACCAACGTACTGGCATGTGTTGAGCATTTTGCAAAGGAGTTGGAACAAACAGTGACACAAGAGAGCGGAGAGAACTGGAGAGAGAAGACACAGATCCTGTGTGGCTCTGTGGATTTGGAAAGAGTGAAAGCACAGGCAAGAGCGCTGATACCAGCCAGACTCAAGCTGTGGGCAAATCAAGCGTGAAATCGGGAACAAAGGGATTCATGGGATTGAAGGGCATTAGACTCACACTGTCTGAGCCTCAGAGGTGTGTGTGTGTTTGTGTGCTAAAGAGGCTCAGGATGTTGTGTTTGTAGTCTTTTTAATAGCCTTATTGCAAAAGGATTAGGCACTTTTAAATTAAGGTGGCTTTGTTTCACTATTAGAAGGCAATCTACCCTTTTATTGCAATTTTAATTTGAATTAAAATTCCATTAGAAGGATTCTTCACCTTTTTCCTGAACATTTATTTATTTATTTATTCATTTATTTATTTATTTGTTTGTTTTTAAAACAAACAATGTCGATACTTTGAACTTTTCGCTCTCCGTTCATATGACAATTTAAATACTGAAAATTTATATGGTTTCATGCAAAAGTAAGTAAACTTGAATATATCCCTTGTCTTCTCAAGTAGCTGGTGAATAACTTGTTTTGTTTCATCAAGGCCTTCAGCTGTCTCACTTGTCAAAAAAATCTAGATTATGTATGTTTCTCTCAATTGTGAAACACATATGTGCTTAAATGTCATATATGATTATACAATATTTAATACAAATAATACATTTAATATTATATGTCTAAATGTCACATAATACTATAAAACATTTTATAGTGTCATATGGTATCATATGACACTATATAGTAGTATATAATGTCATATAATACACTACAACATAGTGTATTATAATATACACTATGTTATGACACCCTGTAACATGTGTTATATTATATGTTGATATGTGTTAATATAGTGTAGTGCAGTATTTACTATATTTATTTATTGTAAATATTACATATTAGTAGTAAATATTGTGAGCAATATTTACTACTTGCAGCATTTATCTAATTTCGTATGAATAGTCATCATCTTATTAACACATTTTTCAAATTTCTTTTATAGCATCATTTTAATTTAACACTGCCAACAACAAAGTGTGCAGCTATTGGCTTTCTTGCTTATTTGTGAAGCAGAAAAATCCACTGTAGTCTACCTACATGACAATTTTACATTAAAACTAACATTACATAGCTGGTTGCCATTTCAGCCTTTACCAGTAGCTCATAATGCAAACACTAAAATGGTCAAAGGCATGAATTTATATGATACTGTTCTGGTTATACAGACCACTTGAAGCTCTCTTTCACTTTAGCCACATTCACCCAGTGGCACTCAGGAATAAACACCAGATCGCTGAACAAGGAAATAAGTACCTTGCCCAAGGGTGCATGAAGCTAGAATCAAACCAACTACATTCCAGTACAGTACCTTCTCAAAGCTATTCATTTCTAAAATGGTTATCTGTAGATTTCTAAATAATTTATTCCTCACATAAAGTGTTAAATGCCTTGCCTTCAATACTGTCAAAAGTGCAGTCTGTGATTTTAAACTTGTTATGAATGCATAATCCGCACTTAATAGGGAAGTTAATAAATTATAACACCATGATGTTACCACCAGATTTAGAGCTTGTGGTTGACTCAGAATGATTCGGTCTTCCTGTTAGTGAAGGTCTCACATTTACTAAAAGTCGCACATTCTGGTGAAGAAACGTAAATTAAAACTTCTCTTTTAGGTTTGAAATAGGTTTTGTTTATCTTTTGAAGCAACAACGAGATTGATAGCTCCACTTTTTATGTCTGTGGTGGATTATTTAGACGTGGATGCTTCTTTACAGTGGCTGCACATGTTAGATTGCCTAGAATCAGCTGCGGAGTGACTTAAATCTTAGGGAGCTGGTCTCTGAACATTTTTAAAAGGCTTTAAATGACTGCATTCCAGATGGTTTAAAAATGTGTGCTCAGTTTTATTTGCACTTTTACATTTGAATCGAATTGTGTCCAAACTCATTTATGTGATGCTCAATTCCCTCCTGCAATCAAATTGTGGCCAAATAAAGAACAAATAAAAGTGTTTGAAAATTACACAAAAAAAGACAGAGAAAGAAAAGTATAGAGACAGACAGAAAAGATTTTCTATACATTTTGGAGAAAACTACAAATCGTTTTCCCACACTGAAACATTTCACAAGTCTGTAAGTATCCAGTGAGTTTGTGGTTGTTTGAATTTGTTGGAATTCAAATATATATATTTAAAGGTCTAAATTTGAATTTAAATCCATAATAACTCTCTATATAGAAACTCTTCTTCATTCTACTAAATATCCAAACTTATAAAGAAACTACTTTGTTTCATCCAGTTATTTGTATGTATTTTTTTTAAGCTCAAAGTCTTTGGACCTGACATTAATTATAGAAATTATGCAGAAAATTAAGCTTGAAGTGTTTTTTTGTTTGTTGTTTTTGGTATAAGACATCTAACATTATATTTTTTTCCATTTAAAAAAAATCTCTCAAATAATATTTCTTTTCTTGTTTCCATAAAAGATCATACGGCTTGCTTCAAAATATTAGATATGCACTGAAGGGAAAGTACATGTTTCAGCAATATATATTATGTTCAAACATAATATTTTTATAATATTATAGTTTTTTTTTACATGTTCTTCATGTTGTTATCAGAGCACATCACAGTCCAGCATATATTCTCACATTTTTATAAATATGCACTGACATATACATATATAATTATCAGTGCATATCTATTATTATTAAAAATACACAAATTTATATATTATACTCTCGCAAGATAAGCTTTTACACTACTGTAAAATTTGTCTGTTCTCTAAGTACTTTCCAGGCAGCATTCCTAATTAAGACAAAAATAAACCTTATTTCCTCTCCAATTTGCAACTTGACCTCAGTTTCCTGACTCAGCCAATCAGATCGACCAGATGACCTCAATATCCTGGTCCAGCCGATCAGAACATCTAAATGTCCTCTGGTGACGAGTGGCTTGCTGTGGAGGTGTCGCTAGATGTTTTGCTTGGATGACTTTTCCCAGGTTTCTGGTTTTATACCCTCTCTCAACTGCTGGTGCCTTTCGACATAAACTGTTTGTTTTGGTGCTGCGATTCCAAGGGTTGACTCCTTACAACGTTTTTGTTTTTTGTTTTTTTTTAAGCTAAATTTGAACAACCCGCAATTTCCACACTGATTTATGGGGAGGAGATTTAAACAATTAACATGTCAGTTCACACTGAAAAAGGTCATAAAGTACACAGACGAGCAGAAAACATGTTGAAACATTTTCCTGTCCGCTGCTCCAAAGCCGCTTCATGAGCATGACTCCTCACTGAGTGCCAGACTGAGTTATGGAGGTTCTGGTGGAGAAACACTTTAATTGTTGTATGAATATGCAATTGTGCCTCATTCCTGGACCTGAAATCAATCACGTGGACATTCAGCAGCCCTTCTGAGTCTTGCCACCTGCCTTCTCAAATTTTGTGGTTATTTATGGAGGTAGGAACCATTTTTCCTTTTCTGGGGTTTGAAACCTTGGAGCTTTAAACTGAAATTACCATAATGTAATAATATTCGTATTAATCACATCTTTATCATGCCTATGCTAATGGGTGGATATAAAACTGGTTTACGCTTTTATTTTATGTGCAATACCAACATGTGCTTTTAATGATGTCACAAAATACAACATGATATTTATTGGTTTAATTATATGTGAAATTAAACCCTGAATCCTTGATCTCCACTATGGCATATTATGTTGTGGTGATTGTTTTCTTCAACAGTTAGAGCAAAACACAACAGAGTCAACGGGAACATACAAAAAATACAAAGTTATTTTGTGAGAAAGCGTTTTATAGAAGCCAGTAAAAGTTCTGGCTTCAGGGATTCACCTTTCAGCAGAACTTTGACCACAAACTTATAGTTAAAACAGCAACACATTGGATTATACCAGTTAAAACCTAGATCTCATAAATCCACTTCACAATTTGTGCTAAATCCAAAATAACAGCTAGTAATCTAGCTTGCAAAAAAGAAAAATGTACTCTGGATGTGCATAGTTTGAAATTCACTCAAATTAGATTTATGAGTTCAAAAGTGGTTTTATAAAGTGTTTAGACAAGTGAGGTGAATACATATCCATGTTACATCTTTGAGAGTTTTAATTAATTAATAAAATGAAAATCATATATTTGGAATATTTGCCTATTGTGATAATTTTTATTACAAAAATTGGACAGAAAACTGTGAATCTTCTTTTTTTCTGCAGCAGTCTCTTTCTCATTCACTAATTAACAGTTCCTTTCTTTAGACGGAGGCTAAGGAGGTCTGGAGTAAGGAGCCATGAAGTAGTTGGGGAGGTGAATGGTGGGGAGTGAAGTCTGGGCAAAAAGCCCAGTGTTTGGCCTAATTTGTAACTGGTTCTACATGTGAAAGCCTTCAGGGCACATCAGGCAAAAGCTTCAGTATTTGGGGTGGGGAGGGAAAGGGCTCTGATTTTTTAAGAATCTTAACAGTAGAGACACTTTCACATACGCAATCATTCACACACACGCTCTTCATGAACCTTGATGATGTCAGCAGCTGAGTTTTGCAGCAGTTTTGCCTCCTGGAACGACGGCAGAAGAGGGAAATCTGGCAGACCATCACAAAGTTATGTCAATGGTGACTGATGGGAGGTCTGAATCCAGGCCAAAACCGTGTCCAGGTCCCGAGAACCTCTGACAGTCAGCCAGACAAGCTCTCCAGCAACATGTGAGTATGTTGCATACATTAAAATAAACCATAAGAAAACTGTCCTACAGTTAATGTGAAAGATCCAACGGAAGAAATGTGCTTCCGCAAGTGTTTTGAGAACAAAGTAGTGGTTTGTAATTGTACCAAATCACTAATGTTTTTAATTTCTAAAAAACAAAATTACATTTGTTTTTTCTTTTTAAATACACAGCTTACTACGGCAATTTTATTATTGCTTCTCTCAAAATCAAAGAAATCCAAAATGCATTCTGGGGGCCAGCTGCGGCCCCTGGACCAATTTTGTGTGGCCTTGGACCCCAATTCATCAACTGTCTATATCTGGCTGGCAAGCACAGTTATTAATGCAGATCAAGATTTTCTTTCTTCATTCTTTTTTTAATATATTTTAAGACTCTTTAAAATATTGCATAATTAAGTTATTGGTGAGAATGCAGAAAAAAATAAGTTGCATTTTGGAGGCAGGGGGTTTAATGAAATAACACTCTTAGGAAAATTCAACTTGATAATTTTGTCCTGTTGTGCAAAAGATTTGGACACCAATGCTAACTACCACTGCATGCAAACTGTGACTCTGTTTTCTCCATGTATTCCCTCTATATGACATGATAATTAACATCAATGGGCTAATACCAAAATCTGGCTATGCACTAAGTACTGAGGTCCCTTGCAAAGGATTTATAGATCTTTAACCTTTACATTTCAGGGTTTAGCCACAAACTTCAGCATATTTTATCAGGATTTTATTTGAAAGACCAACTCAATTTACTGCATAATTGTTTAGTGGAAACTGATGCATGTTTCCAAAATATTTTAAGAAATGATTGATGGTTATATGTATTCGGCCCTTTTCACTTTTGCAGCCCTAAATAAGTCACAATACACCCCACTTGTATAGTTTAATATTAGTATAAATAGGTTTTGGAACGTCTGTTAGCTCAGTAATGTCAACTTTAATATAAAGAAAAAAAAATGCAGCCAAATAGTTTGTCGTAACTTGGGAGGTGCTGCAGAAAATCCAAAATTTAGAAAAATCTGATGATGAATAGGGCCTTCATAGAAGACTTGAATGGAAAAAGCCAGAGCAGAAAATAAGCCATGACTTAAGTTTGCAGTTTGACGACAATCTCTTGTCAAAACACATGAAACAAGATGCTATTCATGATGAAAAATTAACATTGGACATCACAATTCCCACATTGAAATGAAGTGGTGTCCCTGTGCGAGGATGCTTTTCATGAGCGAGGACGGCAAAGAGTTGATGGGACGATGGATGGAGCAAAATAAAGGAAAAACACCAACTAAAAGACTTGAGCCTGAGGCAGAGGTTCACCATTGAGCAGGACAACAAGCCTAAACATTTGGTCTATCAACTTAAACACCAATGAAATGTACAGACCGAGTTGCTGAATTGTGCATACTTTTGTGATTTGTGATAAGATTTTTTTATTTGCCATAATGAGCAGAAAAAAATAACAGAAAAAACAAACAGTATTTTTTTCTCACTCTTTCTTTACTATAATGTTTTACAAAAAGGTTAAAAATTAAATTAAATTGAAACAAACAAGAAAAAATACACAACTAATTTAACTTAAATACTATACATACATCAATACTTCTATCAAATGTCAAAGGTCTTGAGCAGTAGCATTGTGTGTATGTGAATGAAACATAAACAGCTGAGATAATTGATGTTTTGTTTGCAGCAGTTTTCAGATCAAGGTCACATTTTAAGCCAATTAATAAATACTTTTAAACTTTTTCTTTAATAAAAATGAATATATTATGTGATTATATTTAAAAAAAAATTAAATGAGAAACTAAACTTTTTTTAAAAGTCTGTACTGATTATTGTATCCCTTTAGACGGCCATGCTTTGAGAAAACTAGCTGTTGAAGAATAGTTTTGTAATCTAATGCATACTTTTCAATTTGGTAAAATTAAGACAACAAAAAATAAAAATACCTTCATTTGTTCCACATGTTTTGGATGTAACCAACTTCTCACTCTGTGCCATGCTGGCCTGCAGATTTTGCTCATTTGCATGTCAAAGAAAAATGTTTCCTTTTGTTTTTTTATGCTGTTTATTTATTTTTTCATTTGTTATGGTAATGATGGTCTGATCCAATCACAGAAACTGTTTTATTTGCACCAGAAAATATTTCTATTTCGACTGAAAATAATGGAACATGCAGAAAAACAGTCCACCGACTAATAAATACAAGGAAACATTGACATCTTACAACAGTGAAATGCAGATCTTTCCGTTGTTGCACTTTAATGCGTTTGAGGAGCTTGGAGATTTTCAGGTAAAAGGGCAATGGCACAGCACATTTTCCTACAGTCTGTGGAAATCATGTCCTGGACAGATTAACTCAGATGTCCAACGATGCGTGAGGGGAGTGAGACAGAAACATTTGCTTGATGTTTAACCAGCCTTCTGGTGGGAGAGTGCACAGTTCACCACCGTTAAAATAACAGCAACTTCCTGTTGTGGAGCAAACTTTTTCCCAGTGCCACACAGTGTATAAATATTATTTCCTTTGAGCTTTGGAATATCATCCTCTGACCACAAAGAAAGGAAAATGGTGTAATGCAAGAGCCTGACATTTACAAGCAGTGATCAATGGACCACCAAGGCGACATCAGTCCAACAACAAGGTGTCTTGCATCCTTTTGACAACATATTGTCTCTTGCACCAGACATCTGGTCACTGATATTCACGCATATGTGGCCATCAGCTGTACCATCCTCATTTAGACAACATAATCAATCTGCACCAGAAACTGTCAGCTGCCGTTGGTAATGATAACTGAGGTGGCCTTGTGTCCTTGCATCTGCTCTGCCTGCATCCTCACATGAGATGCCACGTCATACTGGACTCCTCCGCATGCCAGGCTAGAATAACTCCGCAAGTTCTCTGGGTCATACAGGTGCTCCAGGGAGTACCCGGTCAAAGCATAAGCCGCCTGCCTTTCCATCTGCTGCCTCTCCTGAGCTGGATACAGCAGGGGACTACTGTGGACTTGTGCAGGGTGAGGTGACAAATCTGTCGGCATGTAGTCTTTGGTTAGAGGGAGGCCAGGCCTGGGGACACCGTCAGAACCGGGGCTGCTAAGGCGAGACACTGACACCGGGCTGGTTGTGTTTTCGTCGTTGTCGTGGGAGCCGATCGCTTTGACGCTATCCCGGTGATGAAGGCGCTCTGATGGGAGGTCGATGCTGGGAGCCCCTGGACCACGACACACCACGCTGGGCATGGTGAGCTGAGAATGGTGGGGTATTGAGGAGGCGAAGCATGGACTGTGAGTTTTGGTGAGACCTGAAACATCCAGCAGCACCTTCTGTTGCTGCAAGCGATTCTCTTCCTCTTTAATCATTTGCTGTGTGGCTCGGATCAGGGTCTCCATCTTGCTGGGTTCTCGAGGACTTGATTGGAACTGGTCACCGTGATAGCGCTCACCCGAATCGCTGGTAGACCCACCTCCATCAGGTGAACTCACAACACTGTCGTCATCCCAGTGGCCCCGTCCTGCACAGAAAAATGAAGTCAGTCTTAAGGATAAACAAACATCTAATGTGTAAAATCCTGCTTTCAGTGCATATGGAATCATGATCTGATGTCTTGATAGAGGCACAGTGGGGGAGTTGTTACGCTGTTTAAGGATGTGAAATGTGAAATAACTTGGCTTTCAATTGCAGGCAATTTTTGAACAGATGGTAGCAATCGCCACACTGGCAAGAGACAGCGTAAACAACTTAGCATGTCCCATAATAGCATTTGGAAGCTACCAGGAGAAACAAGGCCAGAGCTATTTTCAGAGACAGATGGTTGTGGTCTCAACCCTAACACCTCACCATGAATGGCGCCATGGTAGGATGTGATTTCATAGCCCTCACTGTTGTCCACAGAGAATTTTGGAAGTGACAGCACAGAACGTGTGGTGTCCCACCACATCTCTCGACCCGACTGAGGTGTCCCCAGGAAATAACGGCCTCCTTGGCATCGGACACGGTCGCAGGTGGTGGTGTGAGGGTGAGCTTGGGTGTGGGCGAGATCGTCTTCAGATAAACCCAAACCGTAGCACAGGGATCCGGAGTCAGGATACAGTCTGTAGGCGCAAGATGCCTCGGCAGCCTCACTGGGATCCAGCAACTGAGGCGAGGCTGAGTCTGTCAGGGGACTCCCCCCCCACTGGCTGTCTTGGTCAGATTCTGAACGCTCTGGATTAAAAGCTGTAAATTGCTGGAAAGACACAACATCACAGTTTGAATAATGTCTCTAACAAGTTTCTGGCAAGCAAGAACAAAAACTTTCTTTGATTTTAGCTCCATAAGACAAGCTTTTACCTGTGGATAAGGTGATACTCTAGATTTCGCCTTTGACTGGGTCAGACGGGACTTGGACATTTTTCTGTCCTCACTGTGACTGTCAGCATAAGGGAAGGCTGGTTTAGTAGGGCTCATTTGATCCAAGGAAAGCTGCATTCCTTTATACTCAGTGTCCCTTTAAAGAAAGATTACAAACATGTTAGATATTGACAGAAAACTAAAGTTTAGAAATTATTACAGACTATGATTTATTTTGTGGTCTTCCAGTGTCTATAACATAACTAAGAAGCAAGTTCTAAAACTTGCAACCTTCAAGCCTTAGATAAGAAAAATGTTCAATGTTTTATAATTTCTTCATTCATTTGCCTTTTAAAATTATCGCAATACTCCCATGCAACTTATTATACTGTTCAGCTTCTACTCAAGCAAAATGAAATTTGTATGAAAAGCTAGAGAATTTAAAAAATGCATTTGAAAAATGTGCATTTTTCTTGTGTTAAAGCCTCTTTACTCAAGACAAGTACTATAACTATGTTGCTTGAAATGGGTTTATCCAAGTTTTCACTTCACAAAATTATTGTTATATGAAAAACATTCAGCAGATAAATAATCATTAAAGACACAAAAGAACACAGCTTATTTTGATTAATAAGATGGAAATTATACGAATGAAATTTACATTTTTATATATATATTTTATATATATATATATATGTAAACTGTGCTACTGAATTGCTACTGAATATATATATATATATATATATATATATATATATATATATATATATATATATATATATATTCAGTAGCAATCAGTAGCACAGTTTACATATATATATATATATATATATATATATATATATATATATATATATATATATATATATATATATATATATATATATATATATATATATATATATATATATATATATATATATAAACTGTGCTACTGAATTGCTTTTGCTTTTTGCACTAAATTGAGATTTGAACTCTCACTTAACTTTGGTTCCAGGATTTATTTAGCTATTTACTACTTTTGCATGTTGATATCTCTGGAACATTTCAACAAACAAAATTTAATTGACTTGTGGGGAGCATCTATCTTCTTTTTGTAAAGTAATGATTTACATTGCAACAGAGCACAGTAGACATTCCAACAGAATGTCACAGACTTCAGATTTAGTTTAGTTCCCTGCCCTTCCACAAAATCTGGTGAGATTCTCCAAAAATAAAAATAAATATACTACTTAAGGAACATGTATGTGGAATGCCAGGCTATTGCTACAATAGCCGAGAAGCAGACTTTAATCTGTGGCGTAAATTCCACTCAAGTCCAGCGTGAAACTAATGCTTTTTAAACCGGTACAATGTGGATTTAACTACTGTTTGCTCATAAGTCAACATTAGGTCCTAAACAGCCACAAAGATTGCTCATGCCTCAGGTTGGCTTTCTTTACATAGAGTGTGAATGTGTTAGAAATTTTATTTTTATTTTATTTATTTATTCTTTTTAAATAAAAGTTTAGGGGTTATGAATAATTATAAATTATGCTGGAAATTACATGTGAATAAAATGTCAAAACTCTATTGTGACATAATAAAGGCTTAACTTTAGTTTTTAGTATAAATAAATGTATTTTGAAACTTTGTCTAAAGTGTAAATAAAGTTCAGATTTATTGAGCAGCAAGTGTTTCATACACACTTCTTTTTAAACATTCATGTATATTTTAGCCTTCCTTTAGCTGAAATGTTTTTAAATCTCTGGAAGTTACTTAATTATGTCACAATGATTCTAATATAGTCTACTAACTTTTTATCCAACTGTGGTGTCTGTGTTGTAGCCAGTGATGTCATCAATGATTAATCAGCAGCAGATATCATAGATAGCATACAAAAATCATCGTATGGTACAAAAACATCCATAGAACAAGACATCAAACTGAGGAAGGCTAGTTATTCATTTCTGCAGTTCACCTTTTACCACAATGGTGCTAAAGATATTGTAACTAAACATGCACTTGAAGACCTTTGTTGCAAAATGCTGTCTTTAATTAAGCAACTGATACAAATTTTCTATGCCTATTAAAAGCTTTTCTTCACATGCATGCATCCATTTAGCTTGTGAGCCCTATAAGTAACTGTCCTGCAGCTGCACACTCCAAGTGTTGCTGTCGAGGGAGAGAAAAGGCTTCCTGTGTCAAGTGTTCAGCAAACATGAGCCTATTCTTAACTTATCGCATCAACAGTATGAAATACCAGCTGCCTGGCATTTTAAACCTTGTGACCCATCCCTGACCCTCTGGAGCCAGCCTCTTTAATACAACTCTAAATATGACCCAATTCTCCTTTATAACACCTTGGGGGAAAGGCTGTGTTTGGACAGTCAGTGCACAACATGAACACTATTTGTTCTTGCAGGTACAGTTGCAGTGGCCCGTTCTGAATCCTATCTGAGTCATGGCCGACTGTTGCCTGAGCCAATAATGCCAGACCTTTGTTCAAACTCAGTATGATAGCCAAATTCCACTGTGTGGTCCAAAGCAGGGCACTTTGTGTCTGAAAAACAGCTTTCAGCCAACCAGGAAGAATGATTTATTTATGGATTCTTGTGGGGTTACAACACTGTCTGAGTTAGGTGATTGAGTAGTTGTTTGTTTCTTAAACAAAAAAAAAGACTTTTTTTTTTTTTGGCACCTTTCGCAGGGTGCAGAGTCCTGACACTTTCATGTCATACCTAATTATCTCCAAGGAAATTCCCTGTCATTTTAATATAGTTCCTTTGTTTTCTCCTTACTGCATTGAGAAAATCAATACCTAGACCTCAGCCATGGGCATGCATGCACGTACACACTCAGACGGCTTTACATTGCATGCACTCTCACACAAGCACACACAGATCAACCAAACTTAACAAGTAAAATCCAACATGTGCTACATCTATGAGATAGCTATTGATTTCCAGGTTACCGTTTGATCGATTTTGCTTTCCTGAGACTGCCCAATCGATTGTGACAGTAGAGGGTTTTTGATGGGGTTGGACCCTGATGTTTGTTCTTGCTGTCTCGAAGGGGCCTGAGTGTGCTTTGTGCTTTCATAACAGAGAACTGCCTCAACCTTGCAGTGGCAGCATTTGGTTGATTTTTGCATAAAGGCTACAGACGAATAAGGACAATGTTTGCTTCAGGATACAAAGAGCCTCTGGTGTGATAATGAGAGTGTATGACATTATTATTTTTTTTTGATCTTGCTAAATATTTTTAATTAAAACCTTTTTTTTAAGATCCTGACTTCTGTCATGTCAACAACAGCATCCTAACAGAGTTTAACTTTTATTAAATAAATTGAACAAATGTTTTAAACAAGCAAATGCTAATTAAATCATTTCCCTCCCAAATGAGACTCACGTGAGAACGTAGTTGACACTGACGATACAATGAGGCCTTGAAGAGCGGCTGTTGTGGACAATGGTGGCATAACTCTGGACCCAGACCCAGCCACCGTGCTTGGCAAGGAAACGGTAATACTTAGTCGTGACCTGGCCTTTTACCAGCACTGAAAGAGATGTTAAAAATAAAAAAATTAAAATACTCTCACTAAGGAGATGAACGATTTATCAGCTTGCATTCTCTGAGTTTTTGTGTGGGTGGTGTGACTGTCAGCACAAGTTAAGGACTAAGAAGAGCCTGAACTACTTATGGTAAACACAAAAGTGTAACTCACAAAGGTGATGAGCACAGCGGAGGTGAAAAATATCGCAGCTGTGGACATGATGGTATAATGTTTTCTCTATAAGGTCCTGGGGCTCATAACCCGTCAGCTCAGCTACCCTGAATGCAAAGTGCACAGAAAGGGATGAAAATAAAAGTCACATTTGCCCTGATGCACAATTATAACATGCATGTATTACTATAAATATTATCTATGTCCAGAAGCGTAATTGCATAAAATTTGTTCTCCCACCATACCTTGAGTCCAGAAAAATGAGCTTCATGTCTAGACTGGCCCTGAACATAAACATGTTGCTGTGCAGTTTTATTTCTGTCACAGCGCTGGGCGGCAGAGAGTGACCCACCGCCACCAGTCCCACATTCTGGTAGCAGCCCTCAAAAGGTGACATGTCCAGACTGTACTGACGGATCTTCAGGTAGCCACTGCAGTGGATGACCTGTTGCATGGCAGGAAGATTAATAGCAATTGTGAGGTGAAATTATTTTCCCAAGAGATGTATCCCAGCAGGAATAGCAGAATTTTAAGTCAAAAGTGTCCTGCATAAATTACAGTCTTATAAAAAAATATTAAATGCATGACTGTTAAACTATAACCACTTTTATAAAAAAAAAAAAAATCCAGGTTACATAACGGCACAATAAAACACTGAGAATGCTAAGAAAAATGTGTGAAGGCTATTCGTTTGAGTTCATATTTTACAAACATTCTAACCCAGTAATATTACAGTCTTATTAGTTCTTAGCTAGTAATAATAATTCTGAAAATGTGCTACCTTGTATCCTCCACTGGTTAGTCCGGCATTTCTTTTTGCCAGCACACATTTCATCCTCAAAAAGAAAGAACGTTCCACTTCATATTCTAGAGAAAAGAAAAAAAAAACATTTTAAAACACCTAAAGTACTCATTTGTATAATAATAATAATAATAATAATAATAATAATAATAATAATAAATAATAATAATAATAATAATAATAATAATGCAAGTCCAATACACACATCTGCTGTTTGTTTTTGAGACTCATCATATTGTAAATCCTGTCAAACAGCGTGAGGGGCTCTTATTATGAAACGCGGCTGCATACCTTGTACGAAATGTGAGTGATAGGGCTGATGTGGCGTCAGCACGGCAGTCATTTCATCATGGTCGGCAGGATGCACATATTCATAAATGCTGTTCCCGGTCAACTCTACCTGTTGAGAACAACTCAAGTAATCAACGGAGAAGTACCGAGGAGAGCAGCCACTACAAAAAACAATGGGAATTCAATAATAATAATAATAATAATAATAATAATAATAATAATAATAATAATAATAATAATAATAATAATAATAATAATAATAATAATAATAATAATATCTGAAAGTAAAAATGTGAGAAAAATGACCTGAGACAGTCCTAAATGGACCGACGCTGTCTCTGAGATGTACATAATCTTCCCATCCGGAGCCACCACGAAAATGAATCCATCTAACGTCTGTAGTAAACAATTACACAAGGACAAAATACAGAAAGACATGATTTTTTAAAAAAATATATAATATACTAAAGAAATAATAATAATAAAAAATGAATAATTTAACACCAGGATCTGATGTTGGTTATCATTTTAGTTTGAGTTTAACCCGTGTTCTTTGGCTCCATATCACGGCACATAGACATTGTGATAAACCTACCTGCAATAAATGAGATCCGAGTTCCCGTCCGAGATTGTCCAAAGATCTTGTTCGACTCGTGTGTCCCCACGCCTCACCAAGACCTTCAAAAGCATGTCACATTATTATTATTATGATTATTATTATTATTATTATTATTATTATTATTATTGGAAGCATATTAGTATAAAATATTACACGAAATGTTGTTTTGTAAATACAGCACAGACACACAGAGACCCACACACTCGTGCGCAATGAGGAAGCTTCCGTTTTAATGACCAATTTACAGTAAAATCATTTGTTCTCCCTGATTAGAAATCGCTCCCTACTTGTGCAAAGACTGAAAAGACTCATAAAATAGTCGCCGCTACGATTTGTCATCTCAGAATTTCCGCTTCGTGTCCGAATGAATCATTTTATAAAATTCACAGCGCATAAAGTCAGTGGCGAAAACAATTAATTCGGTTACACAAAAAAATAGAAATTCAAGTGGAGCCTCGTAATCCTGGATACATTTCCACTGCTGTAAATAAAACTTATTCTCTGTGCAAACAGGTTTAGCGTCATGCCCCCCAATTTGACTAGATTTCCTTTTTTATTTTGACTTGGTTTTCTTTCCTACACAGCATTCATTTCTTCCTCCATCTCTTGCGTTCAGTATCGCGAGATGAAAATATCAGAAAGTTCCAAAAAAAAAAAAAAAAAGAGCCAGTTGTAGATTTCATGGAAGATCAATTGTTGAATTTGTCTTCTAGAAGACAGGCAATGAGGGGGTGAAAAAAAAATTGTAGCCAGCTCCTGCTTTCGCGGCCTTATAGGAGACTAGACGCCTCGCTGCGCCTCCTTCCTAATTACTGATTGGTATTCTCAGTCACACATGAGAAGAAACCTGCAGAGACCCGTGTAAAAAGATGGTGGCAGATCGCCTCATTTGAAAGCAGTGAATTACAAACAAACTATAATGCATTTGTAAAGACTCCCTGTAGATCAATGACAGAATGGCTTCGCATCAGAACTCCTGGGATTTTTTCCCCTCCTTATAGCCTAAAGACTGTTTTGATAAATGTATTTAGTTTTATTAGAATATAGATTACCCTGAATGTTATTCTTAAACCAGTTGATTCCATGACTACATAATTGAAAGAGCGATGTTAGTTTTTAAGACTTCAGCTATTTTTTGGTCTGTTTTTATTGCATTATTTTTATTTTGTGTGCCTTTTTTTAGCTGTTCCGTTAGATTTACGGTCGCATGAATAGTTTCGTCAAGAAAGAGCTGTGTATGGGTGCAATGGATCGCTAATTTGGCTTAAGAAAGCGGCGCGTAATTGTCTTCAGATGGCTCACCCTGCGGGAAAACAATCCTCATCTTTAGGTAGCTTGTTGTCAGCCTTATTATGGAGGCTTTGTCGAGCTGGGAGGTAATGGCCGACGGAAGAGGGAGCATTTTAGCCAGTTCATAAAATTCGCTGTTCTCCTTTTCTCGTCTAGTCCTTGCGGCAGTCTTGGATTTCTCCTTCATTTTCGGCGCCTCTGTAGGATGTCCTCACGCGTCTCAACTAACGGCGGTTCACAGCAGCAGCAGTCGGCTTTGCTTCGTTTTCATTGTCTTGTTTGTTTTATTCAGATCGACTTGAGAAAAATATATATACATGTATATACACACACATATATATATAGCCGACGAACGGACGTAAACATGTGAATCCAACGTGCGTAAACATCCCTGGAAATCCCGAGTTCAGCCTCCTCGCTTCAGCCACTGGCCTTTATCCATGTCCTGCGAAACAGAGAACCAGACAAACATTTTTGTGGATAGCTTTCCAAGAGAAAACAGATACTTTACTCAGCTGAACATTTAGTCAATGTTTAATTTTAGGCTTTAACTTATTTCAAGAAGCTGCAAGCTGCTGTAATCTTGCACATTATTTTTTTTTTTTTAAAAAAAGAAGTAATACATCCTGAATAAAAATGACTATTTGACAAAATAAATATATAAGAGCAGAATCACATACAATAAAGATCATTTACTTATTTTTTAATATTTAGGAGAAAGTAAAATCAATCTGTCTGATGATCTTAGATTTGGCATTTCTCGCTTTAATGAAAGGAGCGCCGCAGGCCCGTCCGTCTTAAGACTTTCTCCAACCTTCATTTTCAATTTAACATGCAAATAATCTCTCGATGGGTGACATTTGCTAACATTTCTTTAGAGGAAGCACACCATGCTACAGATCGTTGATGTAGCGTCAGGGAAGTGACACTTGACCCGACACGGATTCTCAAACACGCAGAACCAGCGTGCAGTCCACTCAGATCGGTGGTGCATTTCTTTTATAAAGCTGATCGCAACGAAATGAGAAACAAACAGCTACATCAAAATGAAGCGAGCGCACTCATTCCTACCAGAGCGGATAGTTTGCGTTCGCTGATCCCCGCACTTGAAGAACAATCGATCCCGTGGCCCTTTAACTGCAGCCTGTTGGGAATTTCACCTGTCCTGAACCGGGTTCAGTATCTGTGGTCCCGGTTCAAAATTGCACTCGGCTCCTCCTGGATTTCCACCTGGAAAGGCGAACGGGCCGTGCGTTGCATACGCCTCTCCAAATTACAAGACGCGCAACGAGTGGCATTGGGTGCCCACCAAACCAGCTCTCCTCAACTATCTCTGCGTCAGCTCTCCGAGCGGCCGAACGCCCGCCCACAGTGCTCCTCTACTCTGCTCTGATTGGGCGGAAGAGTTTGGAGTCGCTATGCGATTGGACACGTACCGTGAGTGTCAGATTTTATCTCGCAAGGTATGCGCAGCCCTTTTTTTTTTTTTTTTTTTCTTTTTTTTTGTTTAGCCGTGCGCCGGTGAAGCTTAAATGTGATCTTGTTGTGTTTTAGTCATTAACGTGGAGATGATGGTTCCAGATGAAATAGATAAATCCGTGCTATAGCAGAGGGATTTCTGGCAGGTGAGAGGCTAAACACGAGTAGGGGTGCCTCTAGAAAATTATGCAAGGGTTTGTGAGATGGGGGACCACTAATAATCTTGATGTGGCACATTATTAGTGTGATGGAGGTGTATCATTTGAATTTTGAAACTTAGGTTTTATAAAATAAATAAATAAATAAATAAATAAAATAAACTCTCAATGACTATAAACACTAAATAAAAATCTTGATTGTCATTATAATTTTTTGAACAACCTAATAGTCTATAAGTCAATTTCTTTATGTGCTTTAATGAGAGTACATAAAGAAATTGTTCTATTTGGTCTCTGTAACATTTAGTGTTTATGGTTTTCAAAATATTTCTCTTTGACCAACAAATATATGATGTTGGTCAAAACTAAACTACAATGAAAATCTTAATTATTTAGATTTTTTTTCTGACCAACATAAGTTTCTTTTATCAGTACAGTTTAAGAATAAAGTGATTTGTTGAAGTCGGATCAGTTTTTCTAGAACTCTTCCAAATCTGCAAGTAATCCAAGTAGAAGTAGAATAAAAAAAGTAAATAACTGAATAAATATATGACTAAATCTTGTTATTCTCTCTCTTAACTCCTTGCATAAAAAATATGTGTGTGACTCTGAGGTGCGGCCGTCCCCTTTTAGCTGCGCCACTGTGGAACATATCAATGTGACAGGAAAATACAAACAGATGATGAGTTTAATTAACTAATAGTCGAAAATAACACAGCATTTTCTTTTCACTTTTAATTAATTAATTCTTGCAAAAATATGATGTGGAAACTCAGTTTCCTTCAGACATTCATAATAAACACAACTAACTGTCTAATTCTGGTAAATGTTCAGCTTTTTAAATTAATGCAGATTATGTATGTCAAATAAATTCAAATTTAAAATAGTGGAAAAAAAAAAAAAACAAAACAAAAAAAACAAAAGCAAAAAACATCCGGGAAATAGTCGTAATGTAATTGTTTAATGTCAGGGAAAAAGTATTTAGCAGTTAGTTGAATATGTCTAAGATAGTATGGCACATATCTATATCTGTGCCATTAAGTGATATAATTAAAAGTACACCGTGTACACCAATTTGGCTCCTCTTCGTATCACTTTGTACCCATGAAGTATCTCTCAGTCGCAGAGAGGTTGGTGACTCCTGGTGTAACTTAATCAGAAACACGAAGCCAGCGAAAATAAAGTGCAGTAAGGGTTTTGAGTTTGAAGGAATCAGCGCATGCTCAGCGGTGCTGCTGGTGATTATCAGCAGCTTTCACAGCTTTTCGCTCTTCGTCCTTGAGTATCATTTCAATGCTCTTTCCTATTCTTGATAAGACTCAGGTGCCCACACTTGACCTAAAATGCACCTCATTTTTATTTTAAGTTCGTCCCTAATGACTTTTTTTTCAGTGTAGTTTAGGCTACTCCCTATTAAAAGCTGCACTAAACACACAGAGGCTTTATTTGCCATTTAGAGCACCAGGTTCGCGTGTGCCCTCGGGCTACAAAGCAGGTTCTATTCTCCTTTTCTTTATTTAAATTCTAAATGGAAACACCGAGGTTGGATTTGCATGATGTTTTGCGCCTGGAAACAAATAACCTCTTTAAATCTCTTTCTCCCACTTAAAAAAAAAAAGTCTCTCACACACACACACACACACACACACATACACAATCTCATCAAGTCAAGTCAGTCCGCTTTGTCTAAAGTTATTTTGGAGCTGTAAATTTCCAAAAAGACAAGTGCAACACAGTTTACACTGAGCGTCAACGCTTCCAGAGCTCATGTAATGGTCCTGTGTTCGCCAAGAAACACGTTGGTGTGAGGATTAATTTCCATGTTGTGAATCAGATGAGAGCGCCGCGGCGCATGTAGTTTTTTAATTAGTTGCTGGGCGCTTGGATGGAAAAGAGGGAGGGGGTGGAGAGGAGGAGGAGGGAAGAGCAGCGGGCTCGGTGTCGGGGGCGCGGACGCATGATGGTGAGCTCATTACGCACATAATTAGCGCTTAAATTGGTGCAGCATCCTGTCTTAATTGGAGACTCTCCCACTGCCCGGGAGCAGATATTGCTTGTTTTATCTGAGTAGAGGCGTACATGAATGGTGCCCCTCCTGCCCCTCCCACCAAATCAGACACAAACAGAAAACCGTCGTTTTTGTTTAGCTTATCAGAAACACCAACAAGTAAAAATATAAAATCTGAAATGAATTGAGAATACAAAGTCAGACTAGTTTCAACAATATGCTTTTTGAAAAGTAAAAATCGAATCTAAACCAATCATCCAAAGGAGCGATGTGCCATCAAACATACTAACATGCTTAATATTTTTATATATTAATTTAAGAGAAAAAATGAGAAGGATTAGGAATTAATAAAATGATATCGGACATCATTTTAAACAATCTCTGTTCAGTAGAGTGAATAGAGATTGTTCTGTTGGTGTGTCCACTCCTGAGAAATGTGTAAGATTATAAACTATAAAAAATAGCTGCTAATATCAAGTTTTAATTTGCAACTCAGGAACCAATTTAACACCTGTGGTCAAAATATTCCATCCATCCATCCATCCATCCATCCATCCATCCATCCATCCATCCATCCATCCATCCATCCATCCATCCATCCATCCATCCATCCATCCATCCATCCATCCATCCATCCATCCATCCATCCATCCATCCATCCATCCATCCATCCATCCATTGGGGGACTACAAGAGGTTGCAGAATGGTCTGATCAGTCTGAATATTAAATTTTACGTTTTCTGAAAAAATGCAATCCAATCCTCCTTGAAAAACACAGAATAGCCATTTAAGTCATGATATTGTGTTTTGGGACGTGGTTGTTCAGATAGATAAGGTCTCCATCACTCATTAGGTGTAGTAGAGCTAGGACAGGTTGCCAGTCACAAAGCAAGAACAAACAACCATGCGCACACATATTTCTCCTGCTCTGAAGAGCACAATTGAATATGCATTTTTTGGATCGTAACCAGACATCCCAAACTCCATGCAGACAGACCTTAGGCCGGTAGCCCAACTCAAAACCTTCTTGCTGCAAAGAACCAAGTGCTGCACTTTCCAGTCCACTACCAGAGGTTTGCTTACATTGCTGACTGCACTTACAAATAAAATAAACAAATATAATAACTAACTTTCATGATCCACCCAAACTCCATCAACATGTTTTAATTTTTCAATGAGTTCAAAACCTTTACCCAAACTAAATGATCCATAACAAGTGAAACTTCAGAGTTTCAAGCACAATCCGGCTTCATTTCTACGGTTTGTGCTCTGGAGTGACAGCCTGTCAGAGTTTCAGAATTTTTTTCAGATTATTGGCTGCAGGCTCCTGGTGAACGATTTACTCTGCCTTGACATCCTGTTAATGCCCCACTGCAGGCCCTCGCAACAGGGGGCCTCGCTTCGCTATCCTTCCAACCCCTCCTTTGCCGCCACCCAAGTCTTCGTCGTCTTTCCATTTTTATTGTGCTTTTGCAAATCATGCTTCTCCCCGGGAGGTCATGTCGGAGGGCGGGGGAAAGAAAATGGATGGACCATGTTAGTGAAGGTTATGCAAGATGTGAGGGGAAGGTGTGAAGAGGATGAGAGAATAAATGTAAAGCGTGCCAGTGGTGGTGACTGACGAGTTGCTTTGACTCTTTTAATCATATATTAGAAGACCAGTAATAGGGTTTCATGATGACACTTTGAGCAGGGAGCTGAAATCCTTGCTGTTTCATGGCTGCTTATATACTGCGCATATTGGTCTTGAAACTGGAATTTTTAGACAATAGATTGTGTTTATTTAAAAGTTCAATTCAAAATGGTAAATAAAAAAATGGAAAACGCAAAGCTTACAAAGTGAATGTTCATTTTATTATGAATAGACTACAACTAATATCAGTGTCACAGTTATTAAGAACTGGCAATGCACTAAGCACATAAAGTCAGTTAATTTTATAAATTGATCATTCTCTATGATTTAGAAACTGATTTCTTCCCAGAAATCTCTAAATGGAGATTAAATAAAACTTGTAGAATAAAAGACAAACACTAGGCATGATATTAAAAACTTGTTAATTCACAAAGCATTGGTACTATTTGGGTGGTTTCATTTATCTTATGTCTGCAGTATGCAGATGGTTATTCCAGTTTGCATAGATAATATTTATTGTAGTACACTCATAAAAATAAACTAAATGTAACTTAAATTGTATCACACGTAAAGAAGACCTGTTGCATGTTTTACATGAATTAAATATGTAGTATTTATATTTAACAGCGTTAATTGAGTTTAAAACACCACTGTGCATAATTTTCAGAACAAGTTGTTTTAAAAAAATGGCAGACGTGAAAAGTTTGCATGTTTATATATGTGCACCTGCTGAACTCAACAGATAGTTTTATGGGGGTTTTTTCATCAGAGATCTGCAATCTTTGCAGAGGGTTTTTTGCACTTAGTCAAGTTAAAGCTGTAAAAGTTGCATGATCGTTTGAAAAAAAAAAAGACAACGCTCATTTCTCTATTTTGTGTAAAATCTGCAATACTTTGTCTGATTTTCATGCCAGGAGTTTAAAGCTTCCAAGAGCAATGGTTCTGCCACTCTTCACTACATTTGTCATCCAACACACAAGAATTACATAAATGGTAATTCAGGTGAATGGAAGTCTTCTGCAGAACTTTATGATATGCTGATAAGGAAATTCAGCCATTTTATTCTGGTATATTAGAGCACTGACATATTTACAATTGGGGGGTAAAAACCTTGAGGTCTATTTTTTTGTGAGTAATTTCAGTTTGAGTCCACCTCTAAGCTTTAACAGCACAGTTCCAAACCAGAGTAAAGAAATGAACCTCTGTGGGCTGACAGAAGCAGTGCTGTCCTCTATATCAATATGAACCTCTATGCAGGACAGATAAAAGTTTGTGCTGATAAGGCAATTCCACGCTCTGTCCCAGGAGCAACTAATAATGCTTCCATATGTTGGATCCAACAGGTAGTTTACTGTCCTTGTCAACTTTATGCTGACATGGACTGAAAACCATTCAGAGAAGAAGAAGTCATTACTCCAAAAGAAACAGAAAAAGCCAGACATCTTCTAAATTCAGTAAAATGTTTGACATTAATGACCATGATACATCTCAAATACTAAGAATGGGCTTTGCAGTAATAGTAAAGGAAGTGCAAGTAAATATCTGATTTTAGCTGTATAAAGTACCTTGCAAAATTAAAAATAAAACAGTGGAAAACATTCATAAGGTGTATTCAGGAAAATATTCTGCAACAATGCAAAGTAAACATGCAGATTTTCACATTTAAAAGGAGTGAGCTCATTTTAAACATTAACCACAACCACAGCAGACACGTCTGCCACATACAGCTGTGTCATTTATGCACAGACCCAAATTACCATGGATAGCCACCATTTTATTTATAGCAACTCCTCCACATATTTTTTTCTCATTTCTCCTCCTGTACTCCTGATGACATCCTCATGGACTAATGTACCATCATGCAGATACAGGTAACCTGATTAGGTGAAACATTGCAGATTATGTCTTAGGAGCTTGTAAGATGATGGGGGAGAAGTGTCTTTCAGAGGCACGGATGTAAAGAATGTATGGAAAGACAGGAGATGAGACGATAACATAATGGTAAAATGAAAAAAAAAGAGGAAGATGAAAAAGCAATCCTAAATGTGTTAGCAGAAGATTTCACAGAATGAGTAAAAGGCAATGAGAAGCTGGCACCATGTTGAGTTTCACTCTGTGCTAAGAGATTGAAACGGCTGGACATATGTAAACTGGCTTCTTGTTTGACCAAGATTTGCCAGTTGTGTTTTCTGTAAGCTATTACTGACTCTTTGTGCTGTTTTCAGTAAAAAGATTGAAATGCTATTTAGTGCTCCCTGCTTCCTCAACCGGGCATTTTATTTGAAGAGTCGGTTTCAAATTTTATTTTTGTATTCCTTCCCTTCCATTAGCAGTGGGTTTCTTTTTTGTATAAACTCGGTCTCTCTGCGTCTCTTACTGCCAGGCACTTCACCGAGCCCATCTGCTGTGTGCAAGCGTTAATTAACCACGCTGCCATTTCCTGTGCGCAGGCTGCATTTAAAGGTGCTCAGAGTACGCGAGTCAGCCCCGCGAGTTCATCAAAATGCTAATTCAGCCCAAATTAAAGTTGTGATTAACATTATACAGTTTCTTATGCAGACACACTGATCCTTGCATGAACTCTCTGTCTTTTTCAGGGTGATGGGTGTCTGGGGGAAAGACGCAAGTGGAAAGCAGGAGTAAAGAAAACAGGAAAAAGCCTGCAGACATGGTTTAAATTTCTGATTGCTATCTTCGTAACTTACAGAATGACTCAGTTTGTTCTGAAAGGAACATTTCCCATCAACTTGCCCCTCTATCTGTTATTTTTTGTATGTTTCTATCCATAGGTGTTTTACTATATGGAGAACATGGCTCACCACCAACGACGCCGTCTCATCAGGAAACAGCATGAGTCCTTAAAAAATTAAAAGGTTGTCAGTTTTGCCAAGAATATTTTTTTTTCTATTGCTTACTTCCATGTCTAGTCATTGAAGAGCATGTACACCCCTGTGTTTTCTTTAACTCAGGACAAAGAGATTTGCCGTGCATCCTTTTAGATTTTTAAAAACACAAAAAATGAGTATCTTCAATTGCTTTAGCCTATACAGAACCTTACACTGAGGCTTTAATTATGTATCAAACCGAGATTAAACTGTTTTATTCTTATTACAGATTCAGTAAAACATTTAGCCTTTGGAAAGCTTTAAACATTTTACCTAAATCTATTTGATAACCAAAAATGGCTTAAGGAGAGAGTCTTCTATGTTACTTTTCATACAAGAACTGTCCCTGTTTCTGTCTGTCCATCTGGCTGTGTTTTATTCCAAAAATGACACATTTAGAAATGAATTTTTCCAACTGCAATGGAAACTGGTATCATGAAACATAAGACAGTGCAAGGATTTTCGAAAAGCTGCTTTAAATCTGGACTGCTTTAGCTAAATTCACACTGGGGCTTTAATTTTGCTGGACACAACAAGGAGAGTACAGCTATGAAACTGGAGAAAAGTATTTTAATCCTGGGTCAAAGCTGAGAGACATTGGTACATTTATTTTTGGGCTTAAATTTTAAACTAGTTTGATAACAATGGATTGGTTTCAGATTGCAAAAATGCTGACATACCAATTTTAAGCACCACAATCATTTTACCACATAGAAAAGTGTTTTACATAAAGAATGTGCACCATTTGCAGATATGCAAATACATTTTCAGAATTCCAGTTTTCAGAATTGCATTCTCCGTTTCTTCAAGTTTGAAACTAACCGTTGAACGCATGAATGTGACGAACAGATACAAATGGAACATATATGAATATGACAAATGCAAATACTTTTTTAAATCAATATTAAATGATTCAAAAAAGGTTAAATAAAAATTCAAGTCGAATGTAAGTGAAGTCTCTGGTGCTAAAATCTGAGTTTATCTTCAAGTCTTTTATGATTTCATCCAGTCACATCTAAAGTAATAAAATTTGTGGCTTCAGCTTGACTCGATTATGACTTTTATAACCTGAACACAAACCACTGTAAAATAGAAAAATGCAACAAATGAAAGAATGTTAGATGATATTAAAGTGAGCATCAAAATAATTCAATTTAAAATAAAGTAAACATTCTGCTTTCCAAATACATTAATTCTCCACAGATTTCAGTTTATGATTTGTCAATTTTACGGATGTTTCCAGTTTCATGGAAAATGGCAGACATAAATGTTAACACAGTAATGCTTTCTGCGTGGCTTAAAATGAATAACAGCAGTGAGAAAAACTGTCTGAAAAGAAAAACCTTCCCAGATGTCATAAATTAGAAAGAATAGGCATATTTCAGATCAAAGCTTTTCTTTCCTGTGGTTGAGTATACTGTTCATTTTAATTGCTTAAACAAAGAAAAGATTATTCAGATAAAATCACTTCTCTGCAATCTAGCTGATCACTATTCTGATTACGAAAATTTACATGCATTTACTCAGTCCATTGTACACTATAAAAATACAGGTCATTTAAATAAATTCTGACCCTGTCGTTGCTGTCTGAACCATAAGCCACATCCTGAGAGTGTAGGTTTCTTATATATTTAGATATAATTTTCTCCTTGAGAAAATAAAATTTTAACATTACAATCAGTGTATGTCAACAGAGGGCTTCTTTAATAATCTCTGTCTTAGTCTTTTGAGTTGACATACACAACTTTGCACAGTCAAGGAAAGAAAGAATCTAACTTCCCACAAGGAAAGTCTCTGGCATTCATCACTCTCTCTTAAGTAGCAGTTATTGAGGCATTAAATATGTCCACTCAGGAATCAGAGAAAGGCTGCCAGATCAGTGTTCTCATCCGAGAGAGGGGCTCTGTTTGCATACAGACAGGTTGGGGGATTGTGAACGTGCACCGAATGGATCCTGGGAGTCGTAACTGGGTGCCCACCACTCTTCCTGCTAGTGCCATTATGGGATGTCACTGTGGGAGAACTGCAGCTCTTCAGTGGGATTACTGAGATTCTTGCTGAAATTGAGCGGAATTGGAAGTAGGGCCAACAGGGATTCTCTCCCGAACGATGCGTGTGCACGGCGCCCGCGTGTACGGAGACACGCATTGTGACATTTGTGCTCAAACAAATGTAAATGTGCATTTACGCAAACATTTGACCACAAGTGGAGCTCTGATGTTAACACTTTTATAAACAGGAGAATATGCAGTCAGTTTGTATCAACCATGTTGTTCCCTCCCACCCCACGTTTTCTTCTCACAGCATGACGACAAAATGCAAAACAGCCCCAGTGTGTGCTTCTGCAGCCTCCACTGCTTTCAACACATATTTGGGCAGCATACAATGAAGTGGTTTGATGTGTTTTTAAGCCTTGCTTGCTAAACAAATTCCTGTTTAGGAATCATGAGGATTTGAATTGTAGTAAAATCGACTGAACTGACAACAAAAAGAAAACACGCTTATTTTGCAGTACTTTGCAAAATGTTTTCGTTTTGTCACAGTACCTCCATAGACTTCAAATGGAGGTTCATTTTAAGGACTCGGGTTTCACTGAGCGATTTACTGAAGGAATTTAGTTCACATGCGCTCATCTGTCCACAAAAACAGCAGTTTCATAGATTCAGGGTGTGAATATGTGAATTAATAATCAGAAGAGAAAGATATCAAAGAAGCTGAAAAGGCAGAAGATAGCAATTTCTTACCGGCAAATCAATGTGTTTCAGAACATAAAGTATCCGGATACACCGTAGATCTCACTTTGTTTCTCAAAAGAAAAAAAAAAACATAATTATTTTTTCTCCTGCTTCTGAATAATAATGTGTGAATGATGTCCGTGAGCCAAATTATCTAAGTCACCCATGTTTTTTGTGAGTCAGCTCATTTGATTCAGATGAATCAAATCATCTGAATCACCCAAAATGAACTTTTTGACGCTATGGATAAATCACATTGAAAGTCACTGTGAACACCACATCCTCATAGCAAAATGTTTGAGGCATTATAACACTGTGGGGATGTTTTTTTTTTTTTTTTTTTTGGTAGAGAGAGGACAGTTAGCCATAGAATTACTGAGAAGATAGATATTGGATAATTCTAGAAGAAAACAATTTAAAGGCTATAAAACACTTGAAATATATATATGTAACTATATATATAACAATAGGCTTTATATTTTTATATAAAACTTTTGTAAGAAACTTTACAGCAATTAGATACAATAACATTGTTTGTTGATTCTGCTGCAGCAAGACTGAATGAGGTTTTGGAAAATCTGTTGGGAACAAAGAAAAGAGCTTTTTTATAGCTCAGCAGCGTACTTTCTAATGCGCTTGGGGGTCAATGTGCTGAGGCCACTCTCCCCTCTGAGGTCCCTTCTACTGTGTCATAAAACAAACTTGCTGGGTTCGACCCTTGTAAGGGTGAACATTAACACCCCAGTCGCTGGCCCACAGGTCAGCCAGGGTTCAGCAGCCTGTGGTGGAGGGAAGGGTAGAAACGATTCCTCCACAATGACAGCCAGCTAAACACAGCATCATACACTTTACATCATACACACTCCGATCATCAGTTTTGTTTAAATTGCATTTCAAGTACATATAATTAAAGGTGGGCTCTCTGAACAGTAATGCATTCAAGAAACAGGCAATCAAAAACACATGTTTAGATAATTTCAGAAAAAAATAAATTCTTAAAGATATACCTGTTTTTAATGGGTCCTTCATTGTTGGAAGGACAGTGACCTTATCTGTCCAACAGTCAGATGGAGGCAGATTGGAGACTTCACGGAATAAATAACTTATAAAATTGTCATTTAAATTTGTCATTAGTTTGTCAGAACTAAAAATGAACACAAAAAGAATCTATCAAATATAGAATAAATTAAATATGCCTCAATAAAATGTGCAGATGTCATTGAACAAATAAGATGCAGTTATTTCACAAACGTCATGTTAATTTAAACAGTCAACTTCATTCATCAAACTCAGTGGGTGGGATTAGAGGTGATTCTCTAACGTCTGATTGGCTATTTCAAACAGCAAGTTAAGACAACTTCTTTTAAGTTTGCAATTATTCTAGATCAATATTCTTCCTGGAAGTGAATAACTTAACTAAATTGGTATAATTTATTTACTACAAACAACTCCAGCCTTTGTATTTCTAGTTCAGTCTGAAATACATCAAATATGTTTATGAGCTTCAGCCCTTCAGATAGGCTCAATGTTAGCTACGCCCACACCAGCTAAGCTCTTGCTCAGTGGCCACAGCCACAATTTTTTTCAAATTCATCCTTGCTGCAGATGTTCAGGTGCTTCTAGTGAATTGTTTGCAGCACTTTACAGGCCCTGCAGCCATCTGGAAATTGTGGGTAGCCTGTGCTCCTTCTGTCTCCATGGTTGTGTCTTTGGATAAGACACTTCACCCGCCTTGCCTGCTGGTGGTGGTCAGAGGCCCCTCGCTTCTGTCAGACTCCGCCAGGGCAGCTGTGGCCATAATCCAGTAGCTTTCCACCATCAGCGTGTGAATGTGTTTGTGAATGACTCAATGTAGCGTGAAGCGCTTTAGGGTCCTGTAGACATGATGAAATGCTATACACACTCCATTTAACATTAAATATGTCTATTTACCTCAGATGTGTTGCACTCATCTATCGGTATCTTAAAAAGCCATAAATTGTTTGAAGGCATACTAATCTTATTATCATCTTCAAACTACCTACTAGAAGTGGTCAAAAATGTACCTGAAAATGATCATGAGTTTTTTTATCCAGTGTGTGTAGATATTTGTTTTCCAAACGTCGCTGCAATGCAACACTTGACTGCAGGCAAGAGGACTCTGACTGATAACAACTTTACAGAACCTCACCATTGAAACAATCCAAATGATCTCTTTAAGAACCAAGTAGACACCAACAAATAGACACCAATATTGTCTCATGAGTCACCCTGTTCTTTGTGCCCCGTTGGTCATATGTCCATTTTATGTCTGTTTAGACCTGAGTCAAACAGCCAAACACTTTGTATTGCCTTGTTGCTGAAAATGTGCTATATAAATAAAATTACCTTACCTTAGTATTTTTTTTCCAACTATTTCCAGCTCCTGGTTAGTTTTGTGAATGTCTTAATGTCTAATATTAAGTAGGAATTGTATGTTTCAAAATATACTAAAATAAAGTAAACCTGTTTAAATCATGCATATTTGAGTAAAAATAGGCTAAATGTAAGAATGTAGCCAAATCTTTTCAAAGAACAACTATAAATTGTGGTCTCAAAAATATCACAAGCGCTTATAATTTATTACACATTTTATTTTGCCCTTGCTCAGTGGCCACAGCCAGGATTTTTTTCAAATTCATTCCTGCTGCAGATGTTCAGGTGCTTCCAGTGAATTGTTTGCAGCACTTTACAGGCCCAGTAACAAGAAGAGGCAGAGCATGTAACACCCTGGTGCATTATACAGCCTGGTATGCCCCCTGACTGCGGGATCCGGCGATAACAGACAGTGCTAACCAGCAGCTGTGGAGGGAAAGCACGGACACCGGACCTACCAAGACTGGTCAAACTTGATATAGAGATCATTGATATACTGACATGAAAGAAGCAAACACAATTTCTGATGCTTTTTTTTTTCCATTCATATATTCAAGTTTTCTACAAATAGCTTCTAAGACTTATTTCTGCAGTGCACAATTGCAGACAAGGAAACAAGACAAAACGGTAGGATTTATAAGAAAACTACAACTTGTAGGATTTATTTGTCCTTTTAGCCTATCCACAAAGTGCTTATAAAGCCTCCCCTTGCAACAATTAGGGGCACATAGATCACATTCCTGCTTTTGCAGAGGCCAAATAACACCACACGGCTTTGGGACATCTCATTCACATTGGGAACGGTCTGGAAGATGCTTTACAAGATGGATTTATATGTGTCCTGTGCTGCTTTTCAGTGATTGAATGTCCATGTGCATGTGTTGCGCCGACTTTGTGTGAGTCCGTCTGGGGACTCATAAGGCAGGTTTGAATTAGGCATGAGATAGGAGGAAGACGTGCATGTGTGCCGGTGTGTGAGTTTGTCTGCAGGTTATATGTGTGACTTGGAGTGCATTATGGTGAAAGAGCGTGTAAATAGTGACCGGAGGCAGATGTGGTCACATTCATGAAAGGCTGAAGATAAAAAATTATCAGGGCAAGACCTTAGGATCAGGCCGGAGTCAAGCATTTCTCAAGGAAGACATACTTTTAGCGTAAAAGGAACTTTAACAAAGCAAATATCTTCAAACAACCAGACACATAGCAGCTTCTTGTTCAACAGCTCCTCTGGCTGATAATATTGAGTTACACAGACTGAAATTAAACCTGTAAAAGGTTCAGACGCTCCTTTTCATCTGCGCAGCTTACAGCTTTACCAAAGATGTTGGCTGTGGCTCTAAATACTGCTGAGACCATAAAACATGAGCTGGAGAGTTGTGAGAGACATAAAACACAGTTCCTTTTAATGTAATATTGATTTACAAACCAAGAGTTAAAACACCTCCTGGTCACGGCTCATTACTTCCAGCCCTTAACAAATTTTGCTTGGTGCTGAACTGGAGCCGGTGAACACAGGGTTGTGGAAGATTTTGGATCCAGATGCACAGGTTTCAGGTGTCTTTGTGTCTAGACAGTTACACTAGGATGACCAAAGAAAGAATTTAGGCAGACATTTACTAGGAAGCTAGGTTAGACCGGCAAATTAACCACTGAAAGGATAAAAAGGCAAAGTTTAGCCTGAAGTGAGTTTTTCATTTCAGCGTTTTCTCTCACAATAAGAAGCGTTAAGCTGGCACTTTAAGATCCGAGCAGTGCACTCACTGATGCCATGTAACCATGTCATCAACCATGTTGATTAGTTCAATTAGTCCACAATTACACAAAATTATTGTCTACGTTTTGACCTCACATTGCGGTATTGCGACAACTGGGATTATATCAGCGAGAAATTATAATAATTAACTTATTTCAGTAAGATAATGCTTTAGTAAGTACATAGCGGTGTGCTGTGCCAAGAGACACTGCTTGGTTTATTTCTTTTATATTTGATTATGTTTGCAGACAACATATCACTGTATTTGTAAAAAACACAGAACATGTCAAGAATAGATAACAGTGGAGATGAGCGCTTGGTACCTGATTATAGAGAATTTAATGAAAGCATGTCTCAGGAAGCCTAAAAAGAAAAATGAAGATAAACAAAGTGATTTATTTTGCATTAACCTAAAAATACAGTTGATGCCAGATATTTTTAAACACTGTTAAAAAAGACACATTTTACTGTCACTGACAAACACTAAACCAAACATTAGGCAGCATTGCCTTTAAAATGTGTACGCATTGGTGAAATCCTTTTTTTCTCTCTGTGAATTGTTGTTGTATTTGGACCAATGGTTTCTTCATTGCTGAGTGTCCTTCCAGTCCACGTTGGCACACAGTGGAAAATTAGATTCCTCTTCCAAAATGTAATTAAAATATTTTTCTTTGTTTTTTCTTTTGTTCTCAAGTGGATATGCATGTCTTACATCAAAACAAATGCACCTCTGGGACAGCAAACCCGAGCCCTTCCTAAACAATACCATTTTGCTAACCTTTTCATGCTACCTATAATCTAAGCGTGTCATCATCAGGCAACAGGAAATTGTGCCTAAGAACAAACCAGACTTATGGAGGATATGGTTGTTTTCCTTTTGTTGATTTCTTTTCATTTACACATAAAAATATATCCACAATTGTCAATCTAGTTATGTCTAATGTCATAAGCATTTCAGAATGCTTGAAATGGCATTAAATCATCATGTTAGCAGCCCCAAATTGTGTAAAAGCAGAGTAATTTACGTGCACCTAAACTCCAGAATGTGAAAAAGTTAAAACCTTTACTAGCTTTTATTCTTAGATTTAGCAAGTAGAGATAGTAGTGGAGTTCCTAAGACCTGAATTTTAATTTTAGACATTCAGAAAAAACATAATGTATGTACTGATAATGTGTAAACTTCTCGTTTCAATTTTAAGTATTAATTTCTATTTGTATTCAAACCTCTCATGATTAAATTTTATTTCACTACAAATTACATGATTATTATCATCTTTAAAATATGCCAAAGTATCAGCTGGTAAAACAGAAATTATCCATACAGGCAGTACACCCACTCCTAAATATCGGAGAGGGAGCTATAGTTGTTTAGACATGCTCATGAACACGTATGGTATGTTTGCATTATTTGGTCCTTTTCTACTGATATATTTGGAACATTATTTTACTGTAGAATAATGTTAGAAAATATTCTACAGTTGAGTAACGTAACAACAGTAAATTTCAAAGAGCTGTTCCCTCCTTGAAAAAGGGGAGATTTTATCACTGCAAAGCGAATTTTGAATATTTTTGTACTAATTTACTGGAAAATTAATCCAGAAAGTTTTGCTTGTTTTTAGTTTTAATGCGAACAACACAAAAAAAGTGAAAAAGGATTGTTATTTCTTAATACATTCATATCAGTTACGTTTGCAATCTCTTAGACCAAGACCAGGCTTCTTGTTTTTCGGGATGATAACAAAAGACTTCTGGTTAACAGCAATTGTAAAAGCTTGCAACTTGCTGTTTTTAAAAACAATTATCCTTAAAAATAGCCCCTCTTAGAGTCCTATACCTCTCACCATGAGGGCAGACTGAACATATGGCTTGTACTGCAAGCATGGCTCCAATTTACATTTTAATTCATCTTAGGTAAATGCTTCCACATGAGAATATGCTCTTCAGAGACAACTTTTTTCTTAGTTATGTGCAATCACTATTTCTTTGCAGCTTTTGGCAAATTTGTACTGTATGTTTAAATTTAAACACATGGGAGAGAAACTACAAATAGGTAACAAGACGAATGTTAACTCGTAGCACTGTTTTCATATCTGAGGCAACTCTTCAGCATACAAAAACTTGTTGTGTTCCTTCTTTGTGGAAACGCAGTGTTTCCCTTTTATAAAGCAGCCAGCCTTCTGTTCATCCGTCAGAAGTCACTTGTCACCCAGTTGATTTAGTGAAGCAGTCATTTCCAAGCAGAGCAATAGTGCAAACGCGCTCCCTGCTGCAAATGAATATTTACATGCCCGTTAACAGGTGGTGAGCAGTTTGATGGTGGTAATTGCTCCATGATGCATGAAGGAAAGGAGATTTAAATGTTGTGCAGCCTGGATTTTTCCTACTTCCCATTAACCTTCCCATGGGATGTGTTTTTTGAAGCTAGTGAATGATATTTTGTATATCTGGAGTAAAATGAGTGTCATATTGTAGTATGACGTATTGTGCTTCATTCTTAAAGTTTTGTTTTTATTAAAGTGATAAGTGTGTATATTTGTTTTTATCAATAATTAATTGAATGATATTGTGCTTCAACAAAGATGATGTACTTCCGATAAGCAAATATGAGATGCCTTTTTTTTTACTTGGCTGCTGAATCGTCTCGCCGGTGAGAGCAAGTGTTTTTGCATCACAAATGGCTGCCAAGGGAGATTAAAGGATTTCTTAAACATGTATGGCAGGACTAAAGCAAAACTCCAGCTATGTTTTTGAGGAGGCAACGATATTATAACATGATGGAAAGTCAATTTTAGATAATACTCCCCTTTAAAAAATTCCTGCCAAAACATGTTTTGCCAAACATCCAGGGTGCCTGTGTGTGCCTGGCCTTTGCCAACAACACCAATTAACTTTTTATTTTATTTTATTGAGCTTAATAAGAGTAGTTAACAAATTATTTATGTCTTAAATGTGAGACAGAGATTTGTTAAGCAGATACATTTATTTCACAGCCAGCAGACTCATTTTCTCTTTGCTGGAAGAAAATTGAGTTTATTGCCCATCTGACAGCCATGCAAATGTTAAAACAGTGGAATGCTCTGAAGCAGATGGACACGGCAAGCTCCTCTTTTTCAGTCTCAAAGAAGATGACATCACCACATATGGTGGCGGTGATTGATCTGTCGTTGGAGAGTGATAGCTGGCTGAGCGTCGGGAACAGGAAAGAGAAATACACGGAGGAGAGGAAGAGAACCGTAATATTTTCCATAGCAAAAGAAAACATGGCCAAGAAAATGAATATATCTAAGATTGAGTAATTTGTGCTCCTTTGGTGTTTGTGTTTTGGTGCAAACTTCCTTGTCTAAATAATTTAGGAAAAATCAAAGCAGCAGAGTTTGTTAATTGGTTTGTATTGGTTTGACACTTATCACACTAGATAATCATTAAAAAAAAAAGATGGCTTCAGGACACAGTTTATAAATAGTTTATAAATGATGATTGTTTAAAAATCAGCATTCTGCAACTTGCAAGCCGTCATCAGTAGAGAGACGGAGAAAGATGATGATGATGTTGGAGTGAAAAGTAATAGCCTGGATGTGCAGCTCCAGAGACAGAACAGAAGCTGGGAGCTTGTCCTGTCCTGCTGTGAGTCTGGCAGATTGCTATGGAGCCTGTCATTGCTGCCAGCATGGTGTTCAGCCACTACATGGCGTTCAGCAGGGAAGCTGAATAAATCACTGGAACACACACAGTCCAGCTTACAGCTGACAAAGCTAACATTGGCTTCGATCACACCTATGGTTGGCGGTATCAGCATTATTTTGCCCCCTCAAGAACAAAATGGAATGTAAATGTGTTGCTTGCCTTACCAAACCTCGCCACTTCTGTAGTTTAGCCAGTTTATTGTTTTAAAGAGAGCTTTATTTAACTTTATTGACGAACGGATTTTCTTAAGTCAAACGCAGTGGTTTAATTGCCCCTCTGCCCCCTTTACTGCTCAGCACGTTAAAATTCCCTGGGGTTTTTCTTCTACAAGACACAAAAATGTATTGGGAAAGCGTATTATTTATGTCTCTGTGAAGGGACATAAAATGCGTTTTACAAGTGCATTAAAATCCTTAACCTGTGAAACAGCGTTATTACAGCTCATAAAATCTAAACTTTCCAACAGATCAAGTATCACATACTGTATGTCTTTCATTGTTAATACTTTGGTGACATTAACAATACGGGACTCCGTCTCCTGACTTATCCTTGACCCACAATTCTTTTAAAAATAAATAAATTATATGATTAGAACCATTTTTAATTGGTAAGCATATGCAGTGTAGATGACCTTCATTTTTTATTTATTAAAATAAATAAATGTCTTCAATGATAAATAAAAAAATGTGTGATGGGGATGTTTTTTTTCTTCTTCATTTTTAATTGAATTGTCCAAATAAATTTAAAGAAATGAGATGATTTTCTTAAATTTCTCAGAGTTAGGTTTATTTTGGAACAACTATAGAAAAATCACCAGAAACTGATCATTTATAAAGAATGCATTCTTTAAAAAAAAAACAAAAAACAAAATAAAGATCAAACAATAATATCAACACCACATAGAAATGGGAATTTGGAGAGTTAATTGAAGTGTTCGGACCCATCTTTGATTCAGCAGTTTCCAACACCAAAAGTACAACTAAAGAAAAAAAAAGCTTGAGACAACAAGTTGGTCAGGAATCAAATGATCTCACTCATAAAAGCAGACGGGATTTCTGTTTGTGCTGCTTGCACCGACCCGTTTCTTATCTTAGCTGAAGGATGAATCTCTTCACAGCTGCTGTGGCTCCTGCTAACAACTTTTTTGTGACTTTTTTTAATTAGCAATTTTAGTAGACAGATTTAAAATCTGGGTGGAAAAACACATTTTAGCACAGAAAATAATTTTAAAATCTGAAATAATTTGTAAAACAAACAAATTACATATCTGTTCTCAAAATCATGCAGAACATTAACTTCAAGACAAATGAATATTTGCTAAATTGTTCAAACTGACTTTTAGAAAACAGTAAGAGTTTATAGAGCTATTATAACTACTGACAAAACTGCAAAAATAAGTCATATAAACTCAACATTACATTTAGATGCTAAAAACAACATGCAGATAAGTTCTTGACATGCCTTTTCGTGGAGCAAACCAGAGCAAGGTGGTTCTTATTTCACACAATTGGTTTCGTAGACAGACTTAGAAAATATTGGGATGTCAGTGTCACCTCGTTTTGATGCCACAAAACAACACAGAAAAGCTTGAAAACCCTGCAATTGGCCAAGAAAATAGGAGACTGCGCTCCAGGAAAGAGTGGTTCATGGGTTTGGAAGCAGAAACGGCTATGATGAGGAAAGAGGACAAGCATGTGTTTACACGAGACACCAACACAAGCCTCCGTAATCAATCTTGCAATCTCTCAGGGTGAAAACTCAGCCAAGAATCAGTGTGTGGGATGAAAGTCATGGTAAACAGCGTGAATCTCTGCCAGCTGTCTATTTAAAATCTCTGTTTATCCACAGAACTATGAATCTTTTTCCTGCAGTGTCATACTAGACATAAATGTTATTCACATGCTGGTATCATGGGAAATATGTTTGCATCTTACTAAAGGCCCCCATGATATGATCTACATTTTATTTTAGTGTTCACAGGGGTAAAATAGATTGGATAGGGAAATGTTTAGCTTTTCGACATGAAAACGAATGATCTAAAAATAAATAAGTAAAGAAATAAATAACCTAACATCTACTTAGAATTCATTACTTCTTGTGCTCATATTGGAGTTATCTTGTTTCAATAACACATCAAACCTCCAAGGACAACTTAATGCATTTGTTCAGCGGATGTTGGTCAGACAAGTTTCATCTTCTGGCACAACCATTTCCAGACATCAAGTGCAAAAATAAATATATTAAAAGAACAGATTTATAGTTGCTGTTTTGATCTTTGACAAATGATCTTGTATGATATTATAATCATAGCTTCCGAAAGGATGTCGAACCATCATGTGTGAGGAGGAGACATATTGGTGCATACAATTTTTTGTTTGTTTTCAGTGTCAGACAGTAAAATATGGAAGTAAAAGTTTTCTCATATTCTTTTCAGCTCAGCTGAACCCATCTAAGCTCATTCCCCTTCTTGTTTGCACTCTATTTCTGTCTCTCTCCCCATGATTTCTTACTTTCCATCCAAATACCAGACAGCCGACCAAACTGAATGCATGTTTTTACATAATTTCTGTGACTAAGCAACAGACTCGGTTGTTTATATAGAGCACTGCATATCAAGAGGTTCCATACAGATTTATAACTGTACAGCATCTGAACACCTTGAACTTGTTACCCAATGTACTAAAATGTTTTGTACCCATTTCCTTTTTCCTTTCACAGTTTGTCAGCAGTATTGGCAAATGGAACATGTTTGTTTCAGCAATTTTTTGAATAACAAATCTAACATACATGTGAACATACACTGAGTTTAGAGGCCAAGCATAAAATAAACAGTTGAAAGCGGATTATTGGTTTCTCAAACTTAGTGGAAACATTACTGTAACAACATTTTGATGATACACTCTCACACATTTTGTAAAGCCTTTGAGATGGATGCCTTTCCCACTTGGCAATCCTGTCTGTGTTTTAGACCAATTTGGAAAAAGAAACGCCTTCTAGACTGAGAGGCGCAAACTATAGTAGCACACATTTTTCAGAAAGGTTGGGAGTACAGCCACATACACTGAACAGAAAACATACACACCTCTGGAAAACTGTTCCCAACAATACTCTACTGTATCACTGAAAAAGACTCTAATGCTGTTTAGAATTGAATATAATTGTGGCAGCTTCAGGCATCTTTAAATTGCACCGAAAGACAAACCAGATGTGAAGGTCCAAACTTCTCTTCCTTGTTTTAATAATTGTGGTTTATCCAAGAAAACGGTGTTTGGGGTGTTTTCCCAATTCTTCCAGGAGAACTTAAATGTTTTAAGAGAACAATAATCATAAGCTTAAAGCATAACCTTTTCGCTTATTATTATTAGCTTAAAGACATAGCAATTTTGGTATATATAAGCTTCTATTTTTGAAGAATGTAATAGACTGCTCATTATTCTGGTCTGTGGTAAATAAACATAATTAGCAGAGGGGTGGGAGAGTATATATATATATATATATTATATATATATATATATATATATATATATATATATATTTTTTTTTTTTTTTACAATGTATGCAAATATTTGGTTTAGGCTGCTGGTCAGCAGGACTCTCTACATGTATTGACACTCATAGAAAAGGTTCATTCTCCCCAACCTCATTCTGAAAACTTTTACCTGAAGCCCACCTACTATGGTTCATGGAGGGAAAAGCATACACTTTGAAATAATTGTGACTGACTATGACAAAACAAGGGACATCTCTCCCCCAGACTGTTTAGAATTATCTTCAGATTTAGAAAAGATAAATTCAGAACTTTCCAGTGACGTCAAAAATACAGGCATAAAAATAAACCTGAAAGTTTCATAAGAACTGTCCCCATACCTGATGAGCCACAGGGGGTGTTAAGGTCTGTTCATTTATATTAATTTGAAATGAATTTGTAATAATGTCTGCACCATCTCTGGGCCAAAGACAGGCGAGCATTTGTAGACAGACCTGGACTGAGGTCTTCTTTTTCCAATGGTTTGTTATCAGTGTGGATCTGAACTTCGAATCTGGACCTGAGGTGCTCCACAACTGCTATAAATATACTGCATTGTAGTGTCGATGTGGTGTTGACAATAAGTAGTGTGTATCCTATTGGCTGAAATCAATAAGAAAAAAAATAGCTAATCAGTTGTGCCTCTCATCACTCACACCTCAAAATGGCTCAAATTTACTCTGTTAGCTTGTGCAGAAAGGAGCATCTTATTAATACGACAAACAAAACATCTAAATTGTGAACTCTTGTGTTTATGAGCTTCTGAAGAAGTCTGAGGTTTTGTAGCATTTCATAAATCCAAATTTAGAAATAATGAGTCTAGTTTTGCCTATTGAACAAACAAAAAAAAACCACACTTTGGTGATCCTTTTTTTGCTCTTTGACAGTTGAAGTAAAACAGCTAAATTCATATTTTCTTTTTTACTTAACATTTGGGACAACAAAAATCCTAAAAATTAGAAAACGTACTTGTCCTGGCATATATTTATTTGTCCAGGCTTGGGTTTTTTTCACCTTGACAGAAATCAGTCCTCCTGTTCTGTTTCCAGATGGAGCACAGCCAGACAAGAAAGGTGTTCGCTACAAACCCAGCTGTGTAAATTGTTAATTTTCAATCAGTAAACAAAAACCTGAGTCATCGGCCGAAGCAAATATGATAATTGTTTGCGGATTACTGAGATCTGGCAGGCAACTCTGCGGAGGCTGTGAGTAAACGGCAAGAAAGCTCAGCTCAAACAAATGCAGTTACTCAGCCAGTCAAGCAGAATCCTCAGGGGGAAATAGAGCCTGTGGGCACAGGAGGGTCTCTGCTGTGAAGGTTGGTTTTATCATCAAAACATACCTCAGCAACTACTAAAGTACTTTTAGCTTGTGAATATAGACCATTAGGGAAATAAAATGTTGTCAGAAACGATCCAATGTGATGCTAAAATGGCAATAACTCAAATTTAAAGTATGATTTGATGTGTGGGGAACAAATTTGGACTTGGCTTTTACATAGAATACATCGGCAAAAATATACGGTTTGTTGTAAAAGCTTTTAGTTTTGTATACACAGATCAGATCAGTGACAGCTTCCCAACTGGTACAAAATTTAGCTATGAGATATAAAGTTGTGACAAAAACATGTGAGTTTTAATTGACAAACCCAAGAAAACAGAATGCTTCTTACTGGAAATAAAACTGCACTCCCAGCACCTAATAAGTTTAAATTTGCACATAGTTACAATGTCAAAATAAAGTTCAAATCAAGCATTTGCTGTAGGATAAATCATTTTCAGTTGGGAAAGGGTTATACAAAAGCTATTAGGGGCAGCAAATATATACAAAACCTCAAGACTTGGGTATAATAAGTAATAAATATGCAGTACAAGTCATTAACAAGACCTGTTTTAAGACAGCTGGCACTGTTTCTAAAAAGACTTGAGCAAACGTTGACCACTCAAGGTCATGATGGAAAGAGAAATCTGACCTACCAAGAATAAGAGATAACTGCACTTCAAGACAGGCCTGAGACTGAGGCTGAAATGATTTATGTTTCATGTTCTAAGTAAGAAATCTGCAAGAGTTTGTCTTAGATAAAGACTGTAAAGATTGCAAAATGGTGCCTCTAATTCAAAATAGTCAACTTCCTATAAGGTTTTCCAATGTTTCTAATACACATTTTACATTCATTTTCTTCTTTTTTATTGTTTTTGACTGTATTTGTACATTTTGAAACATTAACTGTAAAGCTAAGTTTGCGAATGTCCATTTGCCTCTTCTATGCTAGAAGCAGCAAACGATGAAGCCATTTCCATCGACTTCCCTACATCAGTCACCGCTAAATATCAAATGTAAGCTGGGGAATAAATTGCTAAAACAAAGGAAAACAGGAGATACAATTGTTTTGGAAGATAGTTTTATATTTTAAACTATATTGAAAACGCCCTTTTTTTTTAAACCAATGCTTTTCGCACACACAAAATATCATAAAAATTCCACACAGAAGAGCTTCCATGTCCTTTAATGAAATTTTGTTTCAGCAATCATTGCCACACAAAATAAAAACATTGCTCTTTAATGCTATATGAATCTCATGTCTGCAAGCATGACAATAGTTCCTTTTTGTGGCAAGGCAAACTGATCTCCTCACCACCAAGAGCAACATATTCGAGTCAACCCTTAGATCAAAGCCTGCCAGGGAATCCTCAGGATGGTGTGCCATGAAACCAAAACTCCAAAAGCAACAAAGGGTGTGTGAACTAGCCACTCTGTGGAAAATATAAAAGAGAATTTAATTCCTGGAACGGCATGAGTAAGGCAACAAGACAATCTTGTCATTAACCGCTCCTGCTCTGTCTGCTGTGTGTAAGGCAATGGTCTTCAAGGATGGGTGGTCTGTCTGGGGCTGGAATCGGACGTATGTGTAGGGGTGTGTGAGTTCCCTTTGTGTCAGGGGAGAGGAGCCTTTGTTCTCTTAACCAGGGAGGTGGGTCCAACAGATTAAGGCTTTAGAAGTGCAACCGACCACCATGAGGGCACGCCACAAGGGAGAATGTGTTTGTTGGCGTGCGCATGTGTGTGTGTGGGTGTGTGTGCGTGTGTGTGTGTGAGTGTTGATTAACTTCACATAAATACTATATTCTTGTGTAGATGCACACTTTCGAGCTTGAATTAAAAACTATTCTGAAATTACTAAGAGGAAAGAAACTAGTAAAGGGCTTGAGGAAAAATATAGTTTGGGAGAGCATTTGTAGCCATTTGCATGCGAATCAGCATGAATTAGTGAGAATCTGATGCAGGTCAGCAGGTCAATAGTTCTCATCCATCTGTCCTTCTGATGGCATGCCTCCCAGGTCAGTTTGATTTCTCTGTGAGAGCTAATCTCACCCCAGTGCTCAGTGAGCCTCTACAGCATCCTCTGATCTGCTCCTTCAAACCCCTCTTCTCACCATGCACAACAAAAACCGCTTGAGCCGAGGGGAGGAGGAAAGTCGCGGACATTCACACCCAAACTCAAACTCACACTTCTTTTAGGCGTATAGTTTTATATTCTTAACCATAATATTAATTTGAACAAGAGCTGGTCCACGACTGAGAGGCGTACCAAAGAGTGCTTGATTTGGGACCCTTGAAGCTACAATCCATCATCAAAGCTCAATTAATCGTCTCTTTTTATTTTGAATATTTGTACATTTATTCTTTATCTATATAAAATACCCAAAAATATCGCACTTTCTTTACCCCAAGAATGTCTTATTTCATTTTATTGTGTATAGCATTATGAAACTAAAAATTTGAGATCTCTTTGGGGCTCTGCTAATTTTGAGGCCACGATCCGATTTTAACTAGTGTGGAATGAAATATGCCTGGAAAAATAAAAGGCAGTTAGATGTTATGAGTGGTTGGTTTTAAATTTGGAGTTTCTCATTTTAAAATACCTCTTTCTAAAACAAAAACAACATTTTCACCCTCAAAGGATGTCTTCTTACCCCTCTAAACATGTTTAGAGGAGTACAAGTTTGCTACAAGTTTATCAATATATTTTTTTTTACTTAGAGTAAGAAACAACTAAAAGGTGAGGACAATGACATAGTTTATCAATTATCTACAACAGGCAGCTGTAGAAGGGAGTTGAAAGCCAGAACATGGATGCGACAGCAGCAGTTGTCTATGAGCAAAAAGTTTAGCAAGCAAGTTCTTCTTTTGGTGATTATTAGGTGAAGCATCACTATTTTTCCTCTGGGTCCATTCCAGGTGAATAGAGCCAGTTGGAATAGAACAAGGGAACTCTAACAAAAAGTTAGATCCTCACAAGTAAAAGACAGTTATATGCAGAAAAGTGACAGTAGTTAAGTTACTCTTTGCAAGAACAGGACAGGACTGTTGGCATCAAGTTAACAGAGTATTCTCTACCTGCATGATGTATTGAATTGCAGAATTTGTCATTTAGTCTTGTTTAAATTATAGGCAGGCAAGGCTACAACAACTGTTTCACATCTGTTTTAAATCAAACCAGCACCCATGAAGGTGCTGGTCTGATAGGTCTCCAACCTGATACTCTCAGAGAACATGATTTCTTCTTCCACAATAGCTAGATCACCATTTAAATCTTTAAATTACTCAAGGTCAAGCTGAAGGCTTTTGCTGTCACTACTTTTGTCTTGCATTGTGTAATCAATTCATGTTAAGAGTTTGGTAATTTTTTTGGGTTAAAGAACTGAATACATAATAGAGCCTGGATACAACTGAAATGGAAACTTGATTAGATGTACTATTTATTGTTTATCAATGGCCTTAAATGAAGTTCTAAAATAGTTATTAAGTTGACCGAAACAGTGAATTATTTCTTAACTTTATTTTTGAATTCCCCTATGTCCTTTGTCTGTACAAATGATGGGACGTGCTTCGCTTTTCAACATATGCCTGAATTATTTTTAAGTTCCATGAGGGCCATATTTGCATAGAGCGACACTTTTGGGAATTTTAGACAAGCACACCATCTGTGAGGGAGACCTCCATAAGTCCTGACCTCGTCCTCCTCCTCCTCCTCCGCCTATCATTTCTTCGCTTTTCTTTTTCAGTTTTCTTCCCTTCCAGTGTTCCTCCGTCTGTCATGGCGACTGTCTGAGCAAACAAACAGACGACGGTCCATGGCGAGACAGACGGCGCGATGTGGAACTGTTTGCTTTTGTTACTCCCGTGCGGATGAAAGTTTTCTTAAGAGGGACACTGAGGTTCAGAGCTGAGCAGAGGGACAAAAAAACAAAAAACAAAAAAACAAAACAAATATTTACTCTCCAGCCTTGCAGTGACCTGGCCCTTTTCTCTGGTCGATGAATGAAAAAAGTATGAATGGGCCCAATGTTGGTTCTGAGTTACAACATAGATGTGGAAATTCTCAGCTGTTGTTGGTAATCTTGATAAATAACTGACAGTTAAAATTCCTTACTGCATCTTTTAATAATACCGTTTCTGACCAATAGGGTATAATCCCTATTTGCGAAAAATCAACATTTTATTTTTTGACAGCTAACACAATAAGACTGTCCAACTCTTTTCATCAAGCAGTTCCTTCTTTCTGTTTCCCTCATGCTCTTGCACTCCCTGTGTCTTCCTTTTACAATCAGTCACAAATCAACAGATATTACTGTCCCTTCAATGCAGCTATTAAGCCCCGGTTCCATCTGAATTCAAAGTGTTTTCCCCAGTCAGCCCCCTGCCTATAAATATGTACATGTTTGACAGTGGGGTCAGAGAAGAAAGCAGGAGCCAGGCAGTAATGTCTACTTCCTGGAGGAGACGGCTCGGCATAGAGGCTCAACCAATCATACCTCGGCGCAGACGCATTCTTTGCAGCACTCCGTCACACATCAGGGATGAACAATAAAAAGCAGGGAAAGGTGAGTGAGAGGGCGCTCGCAGGAAGTGGCTAATTTAAAAGAAAGGGGCCTGTCATGGACAGATATGCAGGTGCTAATATCCTGAGGAAAGGAAATCGCTGCAGGCTGCAGACCTCCACTGAACGTTGGGGCTGTCTTCAGCTGGGGAGCGGAATGGCTCATGATTGGTTCCTGTTCATCCCTTCAACGTGCAGGACCAAAATACAGACTTTTAGAAAAATGTATTATGCTGTTATCCCCTTTAGCAATGCATGTTGTTTCTGTGCAACACCATTTCTGGAGCTTGAGAAAATAACCAGATCACCAGTGAAACTACAGTGCCCTCTTGTGTTAAAAATATATATCTATGTGTCATCTCTAAGCAACATCTAAAAATCAACTAAACAATGAAAATTCAGTAGCAGTTTGTAAGAATGAAATGTTTATATTTTTTAAATAAGCTTGGTGTCTTCTAAGAAAGAAAAAAAATGAAAATTTAACTGTAATCAAGTTCTAATATGTTTCAAGCTAAAGCATATAGATTTAGAAAATGTGAGATGTTGTTAAAAAATACATTGAACATACATATTTTAGATAGAGTTCATAAGTTTTGTAACACATTTTAATTAATCTCTTACAAATTAAAGTATCTTGGAATACTTTGGTTATTATTATTCACTTATTCAGTTCATTGCAGTCTTAGTTAGGATTTTGTAGTTTTGTTTTAAGTTATTCTAAGTTTACATATGACTTTGGTTATGATACAAAGTCTTCAAGTAGGTAAAGTTTGAATTTATCTGGTTTCAGAAACTTACATGGCCTTCTGCAGTGTGGAGTTCACAGACCCTTGTAAAAATAATGATGCCCCATGAACTTATCACCTTGGAAGTTCATAAGATTTTTTTCTTACTTTAAAATCTGACATGCATGAATTTGTGTTCTTCCTTCCAACTTATTAATCTATCTAGCAATGTTATATGAAGTACAATATCTGAGGAAATTATTTTATTTCATTGTTCTAATTTAAGAGCAATGAGGCGATGGACAGTTTTTATTTTTTGAGTAGCGTAAAACAGATTTTTTTTTCTGATTTGGTGATTGTAGTTATAAAATTGTTTAGCTTTGTTTGTAGTAAAATATGTATGCATACAATTATATTTTCTTTTTAGATGCCCTTTCACTGAAAATTATTCTGCTTAGGAAAAGGAAATCTTAATTGATAAACCAACCTTCAGGTTATACAATACTTAAAGCTGGAGAAATGGCTGTAATTTCAAAATAAATCACTTGTTTCTTGAACAAGTGATTTATTTTAGATGCCCATTAAAATCACTTGTTTCTTGAACAAGTGATTTATGTGGATTATTTCATAGAGCAGTTACAGTGAATGCTTGGGAATTGTTCAAGATCAAGGTCACTGACCTGCACTACCAAAATGAATCACAGGAGGCCTCTAAAGTACAGCAAAATAAGCTTAGAGACACAAGGATACATAGAAAAGTAGATCCATTTTGCAGATAGATAAAAATAAAAAAAAGATTAAGAAGTTGATTAAAGATTAGAGTCCAAACATAATGAATAAACTCTTATGTAGTCGTGCAGTCCTGAGTTTAGCGGTGCAAGTGAAAATATATTAATGTTTTTTCAGCTGGATGAATGAGATTAGCAATCTCAACAGAACAAAGTCAAGATCAAAACATAAATCTGATTCATGCACAAGCAGACCTACCAAGCCATCGGTATAACAAAGGAACAAGCTAAACATGTTCGTCTTCCATGTTGCAACATTTCTGAAAGAAATACGAGCATTGGACATTGGGGACTGCAAACTGTTGAGAACAGAGAGAGCAGCTTGAGATCGAAACAGTCATAACTGCTTCAACAGATAAAAATGTTCCCGAAAATTGTGAGAATGAACTTCATGATGACGCAACTGCATCCTGAAGCAATTTCACATCACAGAAATCTGAAACGGACACAAACTATTGCATCTACCACTAACAGATATTTCTGTTTTTAGCTTGAGTTCAAGCCTTTGATCACACTGTTCATGAAATATCTGAAAGCAAATATTATTGGCTGTATCACCTTGAACAGAACCAGAAGAAAGTTCTGAGACTCGTTTGGAAGTTCTAAGAAGAAGAGCCCCAAAGAAAACCTCACATATACTAAACATTTCAGGGGGAACTTTAGATGTTACTGGGGCTGGAAAGTACAATCCTGTGTTGTCTGTTGTGCCCGTTTATCTTAAGCTAAAGAAAGATAGTACAGTGATAGAAAATGGAAAATGGAAACCAATCAACAACTTGCTCAGAGAAGTTGATGAAAACATATATTTGTTTCATACTAAAACATTTATGTGTCAAAACACAATATTCCAGTGGAGAAATATAATATATTATGGAAAGCTACATTTTGATGCAATTTACCTTCCTCACAGAAATTTAAATGTTAGACTTGTTTTAGTCTGTTGATGTCCTCAAAGCTTTTACCATGGGAAATCATGAACAACAAGGACTATGGTCCATATAGAGTCATACTGAATGAACTCAAATCTTACTGAGAAGTTCATTTCTTTCATTAACCTAATCCGCTAAGTGAAGCACATTATACAGGCTATTTAACACGGACTGATATTTGCAAGCTTTTATTTCTGTTAATTATTACTTTTCCAGCTACGGCTAAAGAAAACACAACATTTAAGATTAAAGTATTGTGGGCCTAATGAAAAGTACGGTACATTTATTACCTGCTTACAGATTATTTTGAAAAGGTATCATTAATCTGATAAACTGTACCTGGATGCATATTTTAATTTATTGAATAGTTTGAACAACACTGTGATGAGTCATCAATGGTTCACATCAAGGAACATGTTGGACAAGTCCAGCAGGTGGTAAAGTAGGTTTCACAATTTCACAATTTCTCCTCTGACTTGAAGACTTGTTGACACAACAGTTGATCCATGACTTTACACAGAAGCCAATGAATAAAAACAGCAGCTGTCAAAAGAGGATATTCAGTTTGTGGATGCTTAATAAACTGAATGTTTGTCTGGAAACACAGAGATAACCAGAAAAGGAAGCTCATTGAAAATGAGGATTTTTCAGAGAGTACAAAGACTTCATGCTGGATCTATTGAGTCAAGGTTATTCAGTTTGCAACAGTAACAGTCTGCTTGGAAAAACATGAAGGATTGGTTCATGTCAAAAGGGAGCACTCAGAACTGCGTTTGATTGTCCTGCATCATAACAAGGCGTGCCACCAAACTGTTGCAAGGCCCAAATTTTATAAATGTTCTTCTACTGACACACTTCAGACATGATTACTTTACGTTTATGACAAACATAAATCCAGCAGTCATGGCACATTCAACATGAATACTTGTAACTTTCTCCTTAGTCTTAAATGGAGTGTGATTTGTTTCTATGGCAAATAATCATTAAAACATACTGTGTCTTCCATAAATATTTCTGAAAATGTCTTTTTAGTCCATCTACATATGATTTTACTAGTGGGCCTCAGAAAAACTTTGATTCCTAAAGCACTACTGAGTGGCTGCATGATGATAAAATAAAAATGACAATAAAGAAAGATGAGTAAGGCTGGAAAAAGAAGTGCCTTAACTAATTTAACCACTAGGTGTCAGTTCAGTTTTACAGTAAAACTGCTGAAGCTTATCAGTCTGAAATTTCCTGTTGCAACGTCTTCGGAAAAAATAGAAATGCAATAAATTGACTGCATTAATGATACAAATTATTGATTTGTGTGTGCACAAATATCCTAATTTATGTCTTTTTTAAGAGTACATAGGTTTTTCTTTGTGAAATGCTTAACTGATAGGCTCCCATTCTGAATATTAAAAGCTTGATTCCCCTAAAGAGAAATCATACACAAAAGACTTTAAGTACAAAGCTAAACATTAAATGAAAAAAAAAGAAATTCTCACTTGTACCTTAAAGTAACTCAGAAAAACATAAACATTGTCAACCAACATAGAAAAATCTCCTTCGTACAAACTTTATAAAGCAATCTACAGATTGATAACCTGCTACATGAATAAGAACATACTGCACAAATACATATTGTGTTAAGTTTTGTTAAGTAACTGCTGGTCATGCTTTAAGCTTTTTTCATTGATCATCACATTCAGTGTTAATCCATAATTAGATGAGAGCTTGTTTCCTATACATATGAATGAAGGGTATCAGGACACGTTGCTGTAGAAATAATGCCCTGTCTCCCTCCAAGCCAGCACTCATCTGACCAATTTTAGGCAAAGAGGCAGCTAAGGAAAGGTTGTCAACGGATATGGATGCTTCCAGAGCTCATTAAGGAGCTGTCTGCGGCATGCCAGGCTCTGGGAGACAGGACCGGAGATAGAAAGCAACATCATAAAGGAATTCCATCCATCATGTTCTTCCGTGACATTAATATCTGTCATACACCTCTGACAATGCAATACTGCACTCCTGGAGTGAGACGTCGTTCTGTCACAAAGGTGCAACGCAAGCCAAGAGGGATACTTCAATGTGTGCATGTGTGTGTGTTCATGTGCATGTGTCCCGGCATAGTTTTATTTGAAAGCAAGATGTGGGTGAGAGTTACAGATGTAGTACGTCTTCCATCTTGTTTCTTTTCGGAAACACGGACTGTGATGTTATGGAAAGTTTGTGCATGTGTGTGTGTGCGCATGTTTGCGTGTGTGTGTGTGTGTTTTTACCCCCACAAGAATAGCTTCAGTAGTAGTGTGCACAAAGACAGTGCTTTCAGCAGAAGCCACTCCAGGCTGTTGAACCAAATCCGGAGTTTGGAACATTGCTCTGCTGACGCTTCCAATGATATGATTCATGAGCAATATCAGGGCGAAGCAGCAATATTAGGGTGAAAGTAAAGCACTTAGCACATTGAGGATTTAAATGTCAGTCCTTGCTGTAGGACGTCCCAACCTCCCCATCCTGTTTCCTTTATGGGCTTTACAAGATGAAGCAGAAATGTCCTCAAAATGACTTTGTCAATCCCTTATTGCCAACATGCTTTGAATTAGTGGATGACAGAGTCTACTAATCTACCACAAATTGTTTTGCAAGTATTTGGTGTAGTATGTCAAACTCTTTCTTTGTCATCTAAGTGAATGGAATTTCTCTCATCTTTCCTCATTTGCTGTATTTATGTATTTATAAATTGACCTTTATAAGACCTGTAGCTCTTAATTTTATTCTAAAGCCACGTTTTAATAATTTGGTCATTTTTATTTTTTGTAGATGCATGTAACGTCAATTAAAATATTCCCTCAAAATATTTTAAATGCATTCAGTAGGTAATGGATCTTGCCAGCAATTAGGCAAATTTTGCAACTGTAAAGATCTCATTAGGCTCTCTGCAGGTTTTCTACAAACAGTGCCTACTGTAAGGGCCCAATCTGTTTATGTCCCACTCCCTTCAACCATTCCATCTTGTGAATTTTCATCCATTTTCTTCCACTTATCTTGGGTTGGATCATGGGATCATCAGACTCTCCCCAGCCACTTGGGCCAGCTCCTCCGGGGAAAAACCAAAGCGTTCCCGGGCCACACGAGAAATCTAGTCCCTCCAGCGTAAAGCATCCAAAATGCAAAACAACACCGTCCGCAAAAAAAGAAAAAATATCAGAGGTTCCTGAACAGGGTTTCTCAAACCAGAAACCCTGTTCTTCATGACTCAAATTCAGGTACTGTTCAACAGAAACAAGATTGTGGAGGAAAAGCTCAGGTGAGTTCTGAACTCACACTGAGAGCAATTTTAAATTTGTACCATGAATGTGGATTTAGCTCTTGCTTTGGTGTTAGGACAGTATTGTTGACACCATGGACCCTGCTGCTCCCTCCACACAAACGCGTTTGGGAGAGAGTCATAGGCTTTTCCTGAGGGCTGCAGAACTCAACAACCAAACTCTCTTTAACGCCTCCCCGGCTCCCAGTAACTCTGCAGGGTTACGAGAGAGTTCGTTGTTCAGAGCACTGTAAGCCTGAGCCATCCTCCTAAATCCCAGGTACAACAGATGGTGAGAGCTTCCACTCCAAACCCACATATTGAGCTTCACTACGAAAAGATTCCCGTTCTAAAAAAAATGTGCCACAAACGCAAAGTGTTTTGTTGTTGACTGTTTTTCACTCTGTATTTAATATGGCACAGATTTTTTTTCAGATGGTGGTTGTAAAATTTATGCACGGGCTGACTGAACACAGACTCATACAACGTAATACTCCCCAGACTGAAATCACCCGATGAATAATGCAGTTGACGTTACGGGACTATTACAGACTTCTGATGACTTGTGTTAAACATCAAGTCTCCGTTTCAGCCTTTGCTCTGTTCCTCTCTCCCAGTGGATCATAACCGAGCCCAGCAGTCTTGACCTGAATAATCTGCCAGTAATACAATAAATCAAGCGCACAGAATGTCAGAAGTACTGTGACAAACCACCAAATCCATTTTACCTAGTGCTCTTGGGCCAAAGAATAAAACTGGATTAATGTCATCATTATTACAGCATGAAAGCATTAAATTATATGTTTTATTCAATTTACGATTGTTATACATTGACATACCTGGACGATCATAAGTCTGTTTTAATTTTTTTCTAAAGTAATTTCTGTGCAGGCAAGATGAAATCCAAATAGCACTTGTCCGAATGTCCTAATTTCAATTTATTATACTGAAATTCTCAGTCTAGTAACAGAACTGAGGAAGGCAACACAGCTTTAAAAACAAAATAACAATGCCATGTCATTTTCTGTACAAATACAGGACAGAAGCGACCTGGATAAATTAGTATCTTTAACAACGCCATTGTCAATTATTTTCATTCTGATACTGCCCTCTGGTGGTCGACCGGTTTTTCCTAACATCGCAGAAGAGGCGCAGCCGTTACTGACTCTGACATGACTGTCCTTGGACCTCTACAGGCAATTTGTCAGCAGGCAGGCGCTGCACAACAGAATACAAAATTTGCTGCTGACTGAAACAGCAATCGACATGAACAAGCTCAGACACCATAGGGGCTGTGAATGAGAAATAACACAGAGGCTAACTGAGTAAACATAATCCCCCACCACAGTGAATCAGCTCATGGCAGCTCTTTGACAATACGAGTCTGTAGGGTATAAATGAAAACAAAACATGCATAAGTACAGAGCCTAGTTAATATTTTATCAGCTCTTTATTGACATGATTCGCCACAATGTGATGAAGCAGCACCTCTGTGAGCAGTGACCATATGCCTTTCACCGAGTGTGAAGCATGGCTTCTGTTCTACATGAGCCTTTTACCAGGTTATTAATCACATTTTCAGACACTCATCTGAAGAAAAAAACACCTCCATCCCCCTGGGTATTGTATTGTTTTGCTATTTAGCTCCATGTAAAATTGTGCAGACATAACACTGGCTGTTCAAACCACAGCCGGTGTAAAAGTATAGGTGGCTGGTGTTGTTATAGATGGGACTGGAGATAGGTTGTTCTAATTAGGCCACCGGTTATCTCAGTGGACCTCCTGTCACTGCTTATGCTCAGAACCTCTTTTTAATTACTTACCGAGAAAAGAGGATGTCAGGTGAAAATAGTAAGTAGGCTCCACGTGAGACATGCTGGTGGGTTTCTGCCGTTAGACAACAGATATTTAGATGGCATGCGGCATGAAGTATTCTTCAGGCATTCTATAAAAGGTGCACTCCAAAAAATTAATAAAAACGCATAAAGTGCTGCGCATGAATGCCATGTCTGGCTTTTTTTTTACTGCATTTATTAATATATGACATTAGTGTATTAGTAAAATTCTTCTATTTCCAGAAAGACTGAAAAAAAAAATCACAGGGAACTTATTTCTTCAAGGTTCAAAATGTCCAACATTTTACAGATTTTATTAAGTTGTATTTGAATGTCTTTTAAGAAGGTTATTTTTTTTTCTCTTTAAGGTGGAAATATTCCCTCTGTGGCACAAGACATATTAATCTTAAGGTGTGTTTGGAACCTGAGAATGGTGTCTTTTTAAAAAAAAAATTCTTACTATTGTAGCAGTGACCCATTAAGTCCTTTCTTTAAAGATCTGCTGACATATGGTATGTAAAATTGAATGGAAGCATCTCATCAGGGAGAAAAGTTCACCAGTTGAAGGAGACTCCTTAAATGAAGGACGACATTAAACCAGAGAAGAAAAAAAAGGGTCGATTTGTGTGCGATTTGAAGGATCAGAACTCTTCATCTGGCACTGGATGTGTTCTCAACAAGAAAATTTTTTGTCCGATGAATCAAATCTTCAATCCACTGGATGTACATATTTTTTGTACAAAATCTAGAAACAGTTTCAGTTTTTTTTTCATTACAAAAGAATGGACAGATTTTTTTTTAATGTATTCATTTTGTTAAGGTTTACAGTAGAAAAATAGATGAAGACAGGCCCGTTGCTGTCCGTTTCCTATTTCTGTCGATTTATTTCTTGATGTAAATAAGTACATAACTTTTTTCTATTAATTTAAATAGAAAAAAATTTTACATTTGAATTAATTTGCAATTTAAAAAAAAAGTCATCCTTCAGAAAGGTCAAAGGTTAAAAATTCTGGCAAAACTGGTCTATATTTTGACAATAAAAAATTATGAAAGAAAAATTATGGTCTATTGCATACAAATATTGTGCAAACTTGATTTTGTTTTTGTTGAAGTTGAACCTCATGATTTCTTTTCATAGCCTTGAAGTGCTTTGATAACTGCTTTTGTCTATCTTCTAAACATGTGTTTTGAAAAAAATATTGACTAAAGTATTTTCTCAGTTGTGTAGGACAAATATTGTACCACTGTTTGCAGCATATGCTGGACAACATCACATGCTGGTTTGCAATTTTCATGGTTCATTCCTGACAGGAGCGACGGAGATGATGTTTTTTTTTTTTTACAGTTCCAGCACCTCAGTATAAGCACAGAAAAAAAAAATAAAATAGAAAACTGAATTATGGTTGCAAAAAGCTCTATTTTCTTTCTGCAAAAATCCTACAGCGACAGAAATAACTACGAGAAAGTTTTTTTTTTATTTTACAACGATACACATAAGTAGATGAAAAAATAAATAATAAAAAAACCTGCATTCTCGTGCTTGCTGCTGGGTCGCACACCTCCACAGTTACCATAGGAACAGCCATCTCCCTGGAGAAGGGTTCCAGCTCCATCCTGGTGGCCAGTTTGATTGAATGGTTGTCATGGTTGAAGACGTAGGATGACGTGTAAGAGACCCGCTGTCAGACTTCACACAGAGACACAGTTGAAAGCTATAAAAGCTTTGAGTTAATGATTGTGTAGTAACAAATTTGTGCATAGACTGCTCCAACAATGGGTCACTGAAGGTATAGAATATTTTTTTATGGCTTGAGAGAAATATTAATGAGCCCTCACGGTGCTCTTTACAGCTCAACTTATACACTTATATTTTTTGGTATTATTTCCTCCAACATTATGCATTCACCGATAAAATACCACATGAAAATGAATGTTAAGACGTTTTTTTTAACCTCTAAGTGCACATGCAGCATTCATAAGAATTAATTTTAATAATAATGTGGAATTCTGAAAACTAATAATTCTCCAAGTATGAAAACAGCTTTGACTTTTAGTTCTACTTCGATATTCTTTTGGCTTCTGGTAACCCAGAGAGAAGGCTCATCAGTAATCCCAACAAATGGGCAAACACAAAATGAATGTTTCTTATGATCTTGAAATGTATGCAAATGCAAGCAGCTGCATTGAAAATAATCATTATCGAAATGTTTTTAGCATAAAGTGTTGTGTTTTCACTCTCTCCATAAAGTTAATCGCCAGTGAAAATTAAAACTTTAGCATATATCCATCTTTTAACCTCTGATTTGCCATTATTTATTTTATGAGATGTTACTTCATTAACACTGCAAAAAAGAAAAAATTATATTTAGAATTTTTAATTTCTGGTTACAATCACTTATAGATCTGACTCGATACAGCCTTATGCACATTCATTATCCTGCTTCAGATTCAATTAGATGATTGCAAACAAAGCAAAGGACATTGAGTAAAAGCAGTAAACTTCACCCTTCAACTCAATTTGTCAAAGTACTGGGTGTAAAATGGTATAGGAAATAGAAATCTACGCTTGTGTCAGTCGATTAAATATTATTACTCCTGTTCACAATGTTTCTGGAAAATATAAGGGAACTCTCTAATTGCAAAAGAAAATAGTCCAAATAAGTGGCTATTTGTGCTCCTCTCTCTGATATACCATTGTAGAGAGAGGGACTGGGAGCTGCATTAGTGTCTGCCAATTGCATGAGTAGTTTGCTTAATGTTTATGTCTCCCTTAACGATCAGTTTCATTAGAAGTGTGGAGCTTTGGAAGGTAATAAATGTTTTTAAAGGCGTGCGGTAGTTAAACAATCTGTCAGAGACTGAGGGAAAAACAAAGGTTAGAGTTTTGTTTTTGCACATGTAGCTATGTGTTACAGGCTCTCATATGAGCCCATATGTTTTCCCTTTCTTTATAAGCATCTGTGAATGCAAGCAAGGTTGCTCTTTGAGTGACAGTTTGCAGATTAATTACTTAGTGTTTTATTTATTGATTGCTCACACTTGCATGTAATTTCAAAAGCAACATTTGCACTGCTTTCTAATAAAAGATGTCAATGTGACACGACACTGCAGTTTATTTGGTGAAATCTGTGTTCCTGAAGCCATGTTGGTTGAACTATTCTTCATCTGGCATAAAAGTTGGATGCTTTATATGTTTTGCACTGTTTTCTGTTTTCATTTACATTTAGTTTTGTTCAGAGATGGACATTTTTGTTGCGTTATGTTCAGTCTTCTGACTACAATTTAATTGTGGAAACCTACCTATCTAAGGAGGTTACACAATTAAAAAAAACTTGCCTCTGTACTGATTACTGTTTTTAAATAGCTTCTTACAGCTTCCTGTTTCCTCTAATTTCCTTTTTAAACACCTCACTGATAATGAAAGTAGCTTACTTTGAGTCTCACAACAATCTGCACACTCAACAGTGTTATGGTTGGCTCAAGTTCATTGTGTCTATTTATGGGCGTTCACTAATCAGAGAAGGATTGGATTTAGATTTGCCTGACTGGCCAATCGATGCCCAGGGGCAATTCCTGGGTGCATCTCTGGCTTTGTGATGCTAAAATGTAATTGAAATGTTTCTTGGATGACAAACCACGTTCGAGCACTAAACGAACATAACGCAGCAAAAAAACATTAACATTTAAACTGTCAAATTACTCATTAAATCTGTGTGGAAAAAAATGAATGGCTATTTTCCTTGAATTAGTTGGCTTCAAGTAGTTTGTGGAGTGTTACAAATGCATCTACAGCTGCTTTTCAATTAATAGCCTCCATACTGAGAAACAATGATGGTCATCCATCACATCTTTCATGTGGAGCTTTCGTAGAAGCCTGTCAGGATATTAGTTTCATGAGCTTTATTCATTTCTCTTTATCAAGTGTATATTACTATTTGAGTGCATTAGTCTTATGTTTACACCCAGCTGAGACATCTTTAAAACTAAAGGTTAAGTTTCAAAAAGAGGTGACATATAGTGCTCAGACCTTCTGACTTCTAAATCAAACTGTATTTTCACAATGTGGTTCCTGAATGGCAAAGGTCAAGTAAATCTTTTCAACAATGGCAAAGTGGCTGCGACTGAGAGGTGGTGCTGCCTAAAATCAAAGACATTATGACTGAAACAGGAATACACTGGGGTCTACTGGTGTTTGGCACAGCAAACTTTGATGTGTACATTTTATGAACCCACTGATATATGAGGGCAGTGAATGGCGAGAGATGAACAAGCTGTTTCTCTTTTGTGGCTTACAATTGGCAGAAGATTGATTTAAACTCTGACAATTGACACTTCAGTCATTTTATCAAATCACTCAAGGCTTTTACAAAATGGCTTCAGAATTGCTGGAAGCAGCGAAATTCTTTTGAAAACACCATCCATGGAAAGTAAAACACTAACACATCAATACAAAACACTGGATCATCAGTCCACACTAATTAAAGGGCTCGACAGTTCTTGCCAAAACCCGACTCCTGCAGTCATCCATCACAGCTTTGATGTGGAGCTTTCTTACAGGTAGCCTGACAGAGATGTTGATGCAGGATCTGAAACTGTCACTATTCATCACTCCATTTCTCCATCTTAATCCCAATGTTAACCTTTAGGCACATCAGTTGCCTTGCTGAGATAGCCTGTTAAAACTAATGCTAAACACAGTGAAGATAAGCAGCTTTGAATCCACATTAACTTACTGCTAATAACTGTCAGAGCAATGCACCGGTTAAGGATTTGTAGCTTCTGGGTCGATGCATCTGCAAACTGTAAATGTGAGCTGAGAAATTTCTAACAGATCTGCTGCCTTGTGCTGATAAAGCATACAAGTTAGGAAAACAAGACATAATATTTAGCTTGATAGTCAGCAAGTTCACCAGCTTGTTTGAAATATAGTTTTTAACGGTTGGTTAAATAAATGAACTAGAATCAACTCTGGATTCAAACATGTGACCTGCACTTCTGAGTTTGTGGGCGATTCAACTACTTTTTCCCTTAAAGCAGTTCAGATGCCCAATGCAAAACATACACATACAAAAGTATGATGTGGGTATGCTTACAGCAAAGCAAGTATGAAAATAAATCTTTAGTTTTACTTTATTTTACTGAAAACATGACAATGACGTTTTGAGCCCCAAAGAATCTAAAAATGTTGTCAGACATAAAAACTAAAAAGTATTCCTTCTGAAAGGATAACCAAAAGTGATGACCCACAGCCAGAAGTCTATTGAGTTAATTTAATTAGATGGCTTGTTTCTGCAGTATTTGATTCTTTGTGCTGTTTTTGATTTTAGGACATTTCAACTTTTCTATTTTTTTTCACAGCCAACAAATTCTAAAAACAAATTGCAGCTTATCCACTAAAATGACAAGTTATTTACATCAAGAGGAAATGATCAAAAGTGAAAGATGTTTCATGCCTATCATTTGATTTACATATCACGTTTCACAACATCAAAAATGTTTTGTGCTACCTACAGAAACAAAGCAGAATTGTTGGACACATGTTTTGGATGCAATGTTTTCAAGAAATGCTGCAAATCTTCTAGCTGAGACATTCATCTACATTTAGCTGAGATCGATAAATGTGCTAAAGATGGAATTTTGCAAATGTCCCTTAAGATCCTGAAAATCCTTTCTATTTTTCTTACTTAAAGCATTAAATCAGGTGTGTTTGAATAGAGCAAAACAAGCATGATCAGATGACCCACAGTGGCCAGTCACACCTCTCCTCCATGTTTCAAAAGACCAGTTCCAGAATATGATAAGTAGGTAGGAGACGTCTTGGAAACTCGCAACACAAAGAGAAAGAAGACTTCATGAACACGGAGAGAGAGGCCTGAAGCATTAGATTACAAAAGTGAACTGACGAGCTACAGCAGGGTATACATAAATGTTATCTCATGTCCAGGTAGCCACTCAGTAACTGTTTCACAACCTCAAATAAAACTAACATTCTGTTTACGATGCATTCAGCTATGATAGCAGAAATGAAACAAGGAGTGGGTAGTTGTGCAGTAGTTGGCTGGCAATAAGAAGGTTTGGAGTTCAATTCCAAATGGTTCCCATTGCTGCATGTCAAAGCTGGGTAGACTCTGAATCCCTCTGTTGACTTCAGATCTTTAAATTGATTTGGGAACGTATGTGGGGTGATGTAAAGGCACTTTGGATGAGAAGAAAGGCTAGAAAAGTGCTACATGGAGGCAACCTATTTACCTTTCCATTTTACAAATGACAAGGTCCTTGAATCAGGTACAGAAGGAGAGAGGACGACAGGGACAAAGGCAGAAAAAAAGAGACTTTAGATAAAATCTCAAGAGAAAACAGTTTTTCCTGCCAACCTTTCAGCTTCACTTGCTGCTTCTACTGTTCATTCAAAATGAATATCAATGACTTAGTTGAAGTCAGAAGACACAATTTCGCAGTTTATGTTGTATGCTTTGGTCACAAGAACTAATTATCCTATGAGATAGTGCTGAAAAGGAATCATCAATTGATGAAATGCAGGAAAAAGCATTGGGGAAATTGTAACAGATGCATTTTTAAAGGCATTCATGATGACTAAAGTTTGATAAATGAGGATATTGAGCCCATATAGAAATAAGGCCTTAGTCTACAGGAAAACATGCTGGACATTATACAGTATAATACAGCAAAAAACTGATGGAACTTGAACATTTGTTCACTGTTGATAACTAAATTTATGCCTTATCTCATCTAAATGGAAAAGGACACCCACATGAAAAATCACAAAAGCAGTTGAAGAGGAAAAGTGGGAGTACTTGGTAAGCATAAAGTGCTAACCTTGATCCCATTCAAAGCCATTTGGAGTAAAATAAAACCCGGCAGTGAAAAACAGACACCTATATGTCTTTAGGAGCTTGATCCCTTTCCAGTGATAGACCTGAATTGACCAAAATGAGGCATGTGGAACAGTTTTTACAGACAAGAAAAACAATGAAATGTTGTGAAACTGGTTTATTTATGATTGTTTCTGTCATATTCATGCAACCTAATGCACTGAAAATCCAAAATTGTTCTCCTAAACTTTGTGATCTCCATCTCCTCAACCTCTTCCTTTTTCTGACAGTTTTCCATTTTGTTTAGTGGCCCTAAATAATTCACTTCTGTGTGCACCTGGTTACCTTGAATGGTCACATGCTAAGACTGCTCTTTTGACCCACTTTATCTGATCATTTTCTGATCAGCCATCTACATACCTTCTTTAGTTTGTTGCAGTCCTGCATTACTAGGCTAACCTGCCTCAGTGTGTGAGCTCTTAACTAAACACAACTCTCTCTGGATAGACAATTATGTTTGAATCACAGAATGGTGCAGATAGCCAATCACCACAGATTTTCTTTTACGCTTGCTCTTAAGTGTCTCTCAGGCCCAACAGACCATCTGCCACATCTGATGAGTAAATAAAATTAGATCACAAAATTATAGTAGCTGAACAGTAGATTTTCTGATAAAGTAAAAAAAAAATGCAGCCCAAATCACTGCTGGTTAGGCAAGTTTCTCACAAAACAAGCAGAATGTTTCTCTCTAGAAAACCTAAGAACAAGTAAATAAATCGTAAAAGGTATTACAGGTTTTATCTTTTGCTTTAACAGAATTGAATGTACACTAGCACATATTTTTCACATGATTGCATACACTATATCAATACTATGCTAGATTTACGCTTGATAAATCTTGTTTTGCTATACAACTGCAAGTTTACATAATCAAACTGTTGTGTTTTTAAATAAATACAAGTAATGAGAGGAACATCTCAATGTGCTTCCTGAAAATGTGTGTCCGCATTGACAGGCCACTTAAATGTTATTCTGTGTAAATTGGGCTAATGGTCAAGAGAAAAGCCTGTTTCAGAGGACAATGAACAAAACTGTGCTTTCCGTGGAGACATAAAGGGAAAAAAAGGAGTCTAGACATGTGTGTGGGTGGAGGGATCTAGAGAGGTGTGTGTGCGTTGCAGTTGGATGATAAATGAGTGTACACCTCACTGTCATTTGTACTTTGGCATCCAGTCCAAAGCACAATTTGGTGTAAAATATTGCTGTGGCACCTTCGAATGACAAACTTTAATGCTGATGTATGAATAGACAGAGGCCATCTCGAGCTGTTATTGAACAGTGGGAGGTATGTATTCTTCTCAAAGGGCAATTAATTAGCATACACAAAACCTGTGCAGAGGGTGGACATTGGAAAAGGGCAAACTTCCATGTTGTGACATGTAACAGCATAACGTGGTCTAGTCAGTGATCAGTGGTGGTAGAACACAAGAAAAAACTAAACAAACGATGAACTCTATCAGGGCAATTTAAATTTGGATTTATGTAAAATAATGATTTTTGTAAACATGGTTGTTATTTTTTTTGTATCTTTCAGTTGAATAAATAAATGTGAAATAAAAAAAACCAGGCTTACAATTAAAGAGATCATTTTCAAAAACTACTTCACTGTGGTTACTTGGGCAGTTTTTCATGCTATTCATATGCTATTCATATATGCTATTCATATTAACCAAGAATCTCTGTGACTTGACCAGCAGTCAAAATCATAATTTTCTGAAGTTTAAATAAGGACGTTCAATCACAAGGTTTGTGCTATAATCTGCCAAGGTCAAAGGACCTTCCAGCTGAAGCATTTCATAGCACACCAATTATATTCTGTGCAGAAATTTTTTCAAAAGCATTCTACAAACTTAAACGTATTCCTAAAATGAAAACTAATTCACCATAAAACTTATTTTAATCAAATATTTAACAGCAGATGTGGTGCTAATAGGTAAAATCATATTGTTCTTAAATAATCTCAGCTATCCCAAAGTACTATATTCCAAAAACACGTCTAATGACTAATGTACACAATTTTCTCCTGCACCGCAAGGTCTTTCTTTCTGTGCAGCCAAAATTAACTAAACCACTTTAAATGACAATATTTTGTTGGAATTTAAATTACAGAAAAGAAAACAGAGAACAATGGAAGCAGAAACTGCATAAGCGTTTAGATCCACAGCTACAATAACTACATGTAAGTTTTAAAAACAGGAATGAAAAACATTTTTATTACTAGTTCCAAAGGGGTTCTGTCCGAACAAAGTCAGGACTCTATACAAGTCTGACAAGTTCTTACACATGAAAGTCTCTCATTAAAGGATTTTATGGGTCTTGTTTTATGAAATAGTGTGTTTTGTAATTTCTAGACTCTTCCAATAAATTTAGGAGAATGGCATTGTCCAAAAAGACTTGATATGTTGAAGCAATCACAATTAATTTCACTGGAACTAACTGACTGAGTCCAACTTCTGAAAAACACTCCCACACTAAATTCTCACTGCACCAAACTTTCCACTTGACACTGCACAGATAGTGGCTCTAAAATTTCACAGGGCCTACGACTTTGAGGCTAAGTTACTTTTGCTCACAGTTACTCGTTCTCAGTTTCTTCAACTTTACTATGTAATACCAATAATAGTTTGTTCATGAATATTTAAAAAGGCATGGCAATATTCCTACAAATAGTAGCATTTACTGTATACACAAGGAAATCAATAGTTATTTCCAGAACATTCAATACAATCAGAAAGCATTGAAATAAAAACAGCAAAAAATATATATTTTAAAATGTAGATATTAAAGGCAAAAGAGAAGCTTTAAACAGCTTATTAGATTGCTTGATCAAAAACACTGGTAAACAAAAATGTTTTCAGTTCTAACTTTTCAGGAATCATCAGTTTTTCTGCAAATTTTACAACTGGTCTAATATTATTTATTGTCCTGGTGCTTGTTAGGGCTCTGGCAGCAGCGTTTTGGATTAGCTTTAAATTTTGGAGAGGCATTGAAATACAATCTTGCAGTAATTTAAAATAAAGGCATGCCCTAGTTTTTCTCTGTTCAGTTTTGACAGAAATTCTTTATTCTTGCAGTATTTTTATGATAATAGTGAGTTGAATCAGTAACAGACTTGTTGCGGTTTTAAGTTCCAAGTCCGGAACCCAACTTCCTTGTAAAGTTTGTGGTCTTTGGGCACATTGTGTCTTGCTGAACCCTTATTTTGCTTCTCACTTTGAAAGAGCAACAAAATCAGCAGGCAGCAATAGAACACATCTTACCACTACTGAGAGTGTAATTCCCTCAGACCCATTACTATCACTAAATTCCAGTGGGAAAACAATTCAAATTAGAGAAACAGGGTGAAACCTTCTACTAAAAAAGGTCGAGAACTTAACTGTGTTTTTAAAGTTTTATCTGCTTTCAAAGAAAACAGACATGTGGTTTCTAGAATGATGACTTAACAGGTAAATGATAGCATTGTTGAACATACAGAATTTAAAGAACCATTCTCTGTTAAAAGCTATGTTTTCTGATTTAGCTGAGTCTTGCCGTTGCTGCAGTTTTGCTTCTTGGTAAGTTAATCTCAAGTACAATTAAAACAATCATTTTAAAACATAATCAGTTGGCACTGTAGGACATCTTTAATAAGCAATACTCTGATTATATTTAAACAGTTCACATGGGACACAGTAAAAGAGGCAAGAGGCCCTGACTGGCTTTTTAAAATGCATCAGTTTCAGGTCCATATCTTGTCAAACAGATCTTACTCTATCAACAACTATACAATTTAAATCGACAGACAGCTGAGCAAGAAGCATACAAAAGTAATACAACTAAATAACACAGAGACCTTGAAGAAGACGGCTATATTTTTCTAGAAGCCACAACTTTGAAGCTGCACAGTTTGAAGCTTGTTGTGCTTTCTCATGCTTCAGAAGCAACAAGCCTGAACAGTCGTCTCCCCAGTTACCTTGTCTCTGTTAACAACAATAATGAACACACATAATGCACTTGAAAATAAGTACACAAGTATTAAGGTAAAACCATTGTCTGTTAGAATGGATTAAAATGTTTAGATGCTTAAATAGCACATTTTTATACTGAAAATGTCAGAGAATATTACAAGCATGAAGTTAATGTTAGCCACAAATGTTTAAAAAAAGTAAAACTCACCTTCGTATCTGTGAATGTATAACGAAGCATACATCTTAAAACCTTTCTCCAGCTTACTTGTTGGGGCTTTGGATTGAGGAACATCAAGCTTAATTTGTAGTAGGTATTATCTTGTAAACTATATAATATTTAAGCATTTATTTGATTCTTAAGAAAGCATACTTGCCTAAATTTGATCGTCAATTGTTCAGCAATTTTCACATTTCATGTACACTTACACTTGTGTTATAATTTTCAGCTCCAGACCTGAAAAGGATTTGTCTGCCGCAATAAGGACCAGGGATTTGGCAGGTGCAGAAACTACAAAGTTCGCTTTCTCTGTTGCCTGAGTCACTCCTGCAAATGACCTCCGAGAAGAAATTAAAGTGTTTTGTTTCTTTTCCTTTCCTTTAGTTCACAATGACACATAGACACAAAAGTAGTGCCTGTTTTGCAGGTGCTTCCTGTTTGTCATTGTTATCTTATCTACTTGACTCACTGTGAAAAGGGGAATTATGGGCTATATATATCTAACAAATTTCTACATTGGTTTTTCTTTTACCTGTGGGGAACGAATAGAAACAATAAATAATTCAAAGCATACAGTACATGTGCTTGTTGTTTTCATCTGTTTGTGTTCACATTTAGCCTCATTTTAGCATATAATTGGTCAGAGCAAAGTATGAGCCTAAAGAATTTATATGGCAATGATGAGGAGACAAAATGTATTCTTTTTTTCTAAAATACATTGAATAAAAAATCATACATCAGGCTTTCAGGCTCAAGGCATAACATCTTATAATACACTATTTCTCCACACCATTGGAATTGTAAATTTTTTAAAAAATGTCAACGGTTCTTCACCTGATTTTCAGCCAATTTCTGAACATTCTCCATTACTATTATTCATAAAATAAAATTACTTTTATAACCAAAACTTATACATTTTTACTTTGTGCTCCCTATGTTCAAATAAATATCCTGTTATATATTTCAGTGCTTTTTCTTTCCTATCCGTACAGTAATGGCTTGGTTAGAAAACATCTAAAAACTGAGTCACCCAAACATGCTTTGTGACCGTATTAGTCTGTTTGCTGTGATTGTCCCTAACAGCCCCTCATAAGCCTGTGTTGAAGCACAGCTGAAAATTGAACAATCCATAAATTATTTCATAACAATGGTCAACAATCCTGCATAACTGGACAGAGAGGAACAAGCTCTCAGCAGCAGAGTGGCATTTTTCCCTGTGGCAGTTGAACTCTTGGGATTTTCCACTCATCTTTCTTTTATGCATTGCAAGAAAAATCACAAAGAAATGATATATGTCACCACTTTAAATCATACTGGACCCTAGGTCTTTGAAACATTAAACATGATATAAAATGTGTTTGAATTTGATGGTGTAATAAACAGGAAACCAATTACTTTTAAAAAGTGCTTAGTTGGGTTATTAATGTATTAGTCTGTTTTTGTATTAGACCAGGGGTGTCAAACTCCAGTCCTCAAGGGTTGCTGTCCTGCAGTTTTTAGATGTGTCACTGGTACAAATCACTGGAATGAAATGGCTTAATTACCTCCTTCTTCTGTAGACAAGTTCTCCAAACCTAATTATTCTACTCTGGTGTGGTGCAGTAGAGGCACATATGAAAGTTGCAGGGCAGTGGCTCTGCAGGACTGGAGTTTGTCACTTGAGTATTAGATCATAGAAGCCTGAGCATTGTTTCATAAATAAATAAGGATTCATACTTTATGAATAATTTGATTCAATGTTCAATGATAAAGAACAAATAGAACTAATAATTCTTTCATTGTTGTTAATTTATTGCATTTTTAATGTGTGTTGTTACTGATATATTAGGTACTATTTGTTCCCTCTCTGTTCGATTTTATAATTCTTTTATTTTGTTTAGATTTTTTTATTATTTCTGAAAATGAAGTAATTATGTATTTTCAAATTTTTGTGTACTTTATTCAATGTAAGCTGTGTAAGGTATTTTGAGCAGAAAGACAAAGACTTGCTAACTTTACAAAAGATGTTTGTTAGATTTCAAATTCAAAAACACCCATATATTTTACAGCAATAGTGGGATGTTTACATACATTAATCAATGGGCAAGTTTATTAAAATGATTTTTTTTCTTTATTGTTCTTCTAATTAAATTTTCTGATTCATAGTTAAAATTTTGTCCCCTTGGCTGTTTGTGTCATTTAATCACATTACAACTACTGAGATCATTATTGTTCACCAGGTTTTTCTTTAATGGAGCAACAAAAAGCTGTGCGTATTTGTGAAGGTAATGCATGGTTTTCAAATTGTTTAACCCCAACCCCCCCTCCCCCTCTCTATTTCTAAACTCCTAATTTAAAAATTACTCTGATACCCCTAAATAAAACCCAATACAATTGGTAAGCAAATTTCTAAGAATACATATCAATTTAACTGTGCTATTAAGGTTTTAGATATTCAGCTCTGATCCTCAAACCACACTGCCTTAAATGTGTGGACGTTTCCCTGCTTCGGTACACCTAAATTCAGGTGATGGGTGATTAAAAGGCTTTTTTTTTAGCTAAACTAAAACAGCAGGGAAACACTGTAGGGCAGTGTGGCTTGAGAACCAGGGTTGGTAAACATTGCTTTGGTGAACGTGCAGCAAAATAAAGACGAAAGGACATACAGGGAGGTCAAGCATGAAGTTATTGTGATGTTTACATTGCAGTTAGGTTATAAAACAACACCCCAAGATTTAATCAGATTTAGAAGGTGAACAGTCTGGCAAGCATGAGGATAAAGATGAATAAAGCTGAGACATAGTGGAACAACAGAAGAAAAGGAAAAGACAAACACCAATCTGAAAGAACACAATCCAGAGCACAAATGGCAAAATAATTGCTCACACAGGAATAAACTAAAATGACTAAGTAACAGTACAACAACAACAACAAAACAGGATCAATGCAAAGTTCAAACACTGTTGGATTTGAACAAATTAATTTTCTATCATGTGGAAAACCAAGAAAAAGTTTTTCTAATAAAAAAATCTAAACAAAATCTATAAATTTCTTCCTGATTTCATATTTATTAAATTTTTTTCGTGATGTTGCACAAGTTTGTCCTATTTTTAAGACACTACCTTAAAATTGCATTAACAGATATGTGCTTCTTAGAGCACTGGTGCTCCCTTTTAATGCCAAATTGAGAGCAAACCATTTTACCCTCAATTACACTCTTTCTCAAATCAATGAATCTAGTTTACTTGTAGAGCACATTTCAGCAGCCAGGTGATTCAAGGTGCATTAAATAATAAAAAGAGAACATTACATTACGAAGAAAACACTCTACAGTCAACAATTGAACAAACATTAAATTTTGATGAGTGCCATCATCAAAATCATACACAAGTTAATCAATGTTTTGTTTATTATGGTTCTAAAGCAATTCTAAACAGGTGGGTTTTTAGTCTTCATTTAAAGGAACGCTGTGTTTCAGCTGTTTTGCAATTTTCTGAAATTTATTCCAGATTTGAGGTGCTTGGAAGCTGAGTGCTTCCAAATGTTTTAATGAACCTATAAAGAGTTTACAAAGCAATATTATCACCAGATAAGAGGATGTTAGATTTTGAGTTTGAAAGATGTAACAAAAAAAATCTCCTTTTCGTTATTCTGCAATGAAGAGAATAAAATCTTGATAATAGCAGCTCACCCAGAAAGGAAACACCTTGATTAAATTGACTTTCAGACAGTGAGAAAACATGGTTTTAAAGTGTGTATGTAAATCAGGTTTAACTGTAAGTGAAAATGACTAAGACGTGTCTCCATTGTGCCAAGGTCAAGAAGACAGCTGAGATGAAAGGAAATTTGACAGTAGTTTTAGGAACAAGCCGGGGCCCCCTAAGGCTCAAGGATAACATGAAGTGGACACAGCATTCACAGTCAAGTAAATTTCACATTGCCACTGGCTGTGAGATTAACCACCAAGAAAGAAGCACAAACCTCTTTTAACCTTGACAAAACTATGCAGCTGTCTATACAGAGGCTTAATGGCTAGATGGGACACATAGCCATTAGGCCACATTAACAACAAGTACATTTAGGGGAACAAAGGTCAATTTAACATTTTCAAACCTAAGGCCAGTGTACTGTCAGTCATGTTAGAGGCAGGATCATGCTCTTACACTATTTCTTCACAAGTGGAGTGATGCAATGCACAAAATGGACAGCGTAATGTTTACTCGAACAGATTCCAAAATATATTTTGGAAAACCTTAACTCAAACTGGCAGCTAGAGGGTTGAAACCTGGACACAGGTGGTCTAATAGAATATGTATACCAAAGACACTTCAATGAACGTCTTGGAAAGGATAAATCAACTGTGACTTGACATGTATATATCCTAATATAAGCCAAAAGCTTGCTGTTTCCCACAGCCAAGATGAAAACTATAATTCTTTTTTAGAAATAAGTTGAGTTCTTATAAGCATTTCATACTGTGAAAGAGAACAAAATGAAAGACTGAAAGTCCAAAAAACATGTCACATGGTAAAGCATGCAGGCAACTAATATGTTGAGAATATTAGTAATTGCACAAAATGATTCCAATAAATATTTAAACAGAAATGAAAGCAAAACATAAACTGATGTAGAACTACTAAAGGACATTTAATGTACCATTTAAACTGACAAAAGCTTAACAAAAATATGTCAACATGTCTCCTTCTCTGTTATTTAAATTAAAGGTTTTCTACTGAGGCCATCAACATTTAAAGATCAATAATGAAAGAAAAAAAAATTGGAATTTCTTTTCAAAGTCTTGGTTAGAGATTTGAATTGTGGCCAAGGGACACTTAGTGGTTGAATTCACACATTTGACAAAGGTTAGTTGTCAGAGTTTATGTGAAAATGATAAGTAAAACATAATGAAAGAGATGTTAGTAGTTGTTGGAGAACAAAAAAACCCCAAAACTTCCACATAAAAATTTTCAGGACATAATACCTTTTATGTCTTGTCCATTCATATTTGGAGGACAGATTTTAAAACAGTCCCAGAGGAATGTTCAATCCCAGAGTTTTGTGTTTAGTCTACACATAGTTTAGCTTTTTTGCTAAAGTTTAGCCTTACTCTGTCCATAAGTAGCAATACTTAATTTCATTTTAAATATATTTACCTTTGTTTATACTTCTTTCTGAACAGTGTTTTTTTTTTTTTTTTCATCTTAAGGCTGGACAGAGTGGTTTGACAGAGACAACCCTTCTGGAAGTGGAGACAGGGAGACACTTTCCTCTCTTCATCGGGAGAATCCTGGGACGATCTGCCCCAACCCAACCAGTACTGAGGCCAGGACTTTGTCTGAGCGTAATCCCGAGGACACTGGTGAAAAGAATTACAAATAAGTACAGTCTTGCTCAGCCATGAATACCTAATGTTGTTTTGCTATGAGCTAACCCATTTTTAGCTGACTATTTTGCTTTGAGTTTTAATGTAAAGCCTTGTTAATGACAATTTTCTCTTACCTTTTGTGTCATACTAATTTTTCTGTTCTATTCTGTTCTACAATCCTTAAACTCTTAATTTTGTCAGTAAAGAGGAACCTTATAATTTGAAATACTGACAAATGATTCATTCACTTCTGTGTAATTGTCAGATATTCTTTGTTGTTTATTTCCTGGATTTCATGACTTTAAAATGGGTATAAACTTTTTTTTTTTTTTTTTTTTTTTTGCCATCGAGGACTGTGTAGCAGTGATTCACTCTTTATGTTTTAACCCTTTAGGTCATCCAACTCAGTTGCAAACCTTTTAAGGCCGCTGTGTTAAACATGCCATTTTCTTTGTTTTTTTCTTTTTTCTAGATATGACACAACATCCAGATTTGTCTGCAGAACGAAGGATCAGAGGGACCGGAAGTGCCATGATTACAAAGTTCGCTTCAACTGCTCATTTGATCCCTGTGAAAATGGTATAAATTTCCTTTTTAACAATACAAAAAGAAAATGATAAATGTTTTTACCATTTGGTGTCTTACTGGCACTTGTTAGCCTATGGAAAAAATGCTTAAGTGGTTTTAGTAGCACAGCTTTTGAACTCTCTTTTTTTTTTTTTTTTATTACCATGTGTTGGACTAAGTGGTACAATCAAGACCATCCCAGTGGATGTGGTGACTGGGGCCATCTGAGTGCCCTGAGAAAAGAAAAACATGGTGGAGACCTTTGTGCTGATCCTGTGTTTGTTGACGCTATTACTGTTGAAGAAGAGATTCCAGCTCTCAAGACAGGACAAAAATTACATTAGTAAGTTATCTTAAAAAAAATATATTCAGTTCTTACAAAGTACAATTTTCATGACATTAGCACAAAGTACAATTTTCATGACATTAGCACTAGGATGCAACTTAAAATAACCTAAGATTTTTTAAAATTGTCTTTAGTAAAATCTTAAATATACCTATAAAATAAGAACTAATGTATTCAATCTTAATTTGGCTTTTAGAATGAGCTTCCTAAGTATGTAATATTTAAATGTGCATTTAATTCTTAAATAAGCAGACTAAATTTCACTACAAATCATTCAGCAAGTTTTCCATTTCTAATCAAACGTACACTTACCCATTTTTGTTATCAGCCCTGGAAAAGGGTTTGTCTGCCGCAATAAGGACCAGAGATTTGACAAGTGCAGGAATTACAAAGTTCGCTTTGGATGCAGCTGTAGCTCCATTGTCTGAGTCTACTCCTACAAATGATCAGAGCGAAGAAACTGAAGTTTTACTTCAATTTCTTTGCCACTGATTTATCCTTTTAAGTCACACCCAATGAGATATATACACAAATGAAGTATCTTTTTTGCAGGTGCTGCTTCTTTGTCACAGATATCTCTTCTACTGCAAGTAGATGAGATATCAATCAGTGAGGAAGGAAATTATAGCTTTGTCTGTCTTTAACAAATGTATTAATTTATTTATTATTTCCTTTTTTCCTTAATTCCTTGTGGGGAATTAATCAAAAACAATAAATAATTCAAAGCATACATGCTTTTGTTGGTTTCATCTTTCTGCTCTATTCAAATAAAACCTTATTAGATGATTTGGTCAGAGAAAAGTATGATCCTAAAGGATTTACATAATTCAGTTGTTCTAAATTTTTTCTCAAGGTTTAGTTTTGTTAGTTTATTTTAAAAATGTATGGAGGTTGCTATATCGCTCAAAAATGAGCTAATGAGCATGTGATTTTCACTGACTTTCCCTGGAAATCTCTTGCAAAGTGATTAGAGATGACCTCCGATAAACCCAGATAATTTAACATTCATAGCTTGTCTATAGTAAGTCTCATAGTCGAAAATGCTAATCAGAGCTCAGACCAAAATGGAAGTCAAATGAACGTTTTGTGGATTTCAAAGACAGGATGGGTCAAAGCAGAAACCAGGGGAGAAATATGAAAAAATGTCAATGTCAATGGAAATGCCTAGATTACATGTGCCAAACTCACAGTCTGTGAACCAAATCCAGCCCACATAACAGATCTACCTTATGTGAATACAACTTGAAGATAACAGTTGGGTGATTATATATTTGTAAGGTCCAATCAGATTTTATTTGTATGGTACCAAATTAAGTCATTGTCAGAATATGTTTAAAAGTATTCAATTTTAAGACGTATTTAATATGGATTTTCATCAATAAATTCTGCTATACTGATTCCGCTATATGTTGACACCTTTGCCCTAGACCTTTACTAGGACTTAATAATCTGTCTTGTTAGAAAAGAAAGGACTCGGTCAGAGAAATGACCAGAGATCAATTGTTCCCTTGTGGAGCAAGGAGAACTATCAAGGTCAGCCATTTCTAATGCATTCCACCCCATCATTCATGATACAGTATAGGTCAACCATGGCATCCCACTGAATTTAAACAATATGCTGTTTGGGATTGTCAAAACAGGTGAAACAAAACTTTTACCCTTCTACAAGTTTTGGCCTAAACTGGCAGCATAATCACAGGCACTCATTACCTCACTAACTCTACTGTGAACCATGGGGACTCCATCATTTTACACTTTTCTTTGGCAGAAACCACGCTGGAGGTGAAATGACAACAGCTAAATAGAGAAATTCCTTATCAACCTGAGAGCTCAACGCGCCTATTGATCCACCAACATTAAAGTTCAGCTCAATTCAAATAAAAAAAGAGCTTTGTTTATGCCAAAGGAAATTTTTCATATTGTCGTAACTCACACCATTCGATAACCTTCAGAGAGTTATTGTGAAGGAGGCAGAGACAGAAATTGTTCATAGGGGTGGCCAGGTTGCGACGGTTGATCCAAAGTGGCTCTAATCAGTGCCAGAGCCACTTTGGAGCACAAAATCCATGCTTTCAAAATAACTCACAAAAGACCAAGAATGTTTACTTGAAGGCCTTGTTATATTAACAAATATAGGAGTGTACTGATATTATCAGTGCTGCCACCACCTGTTTTGGAGGGGAACTACATGTTTCAAAGGTTTGCTGTCCTGGCGCTTTATCACCCTAAGGGGACAACCAATCTCTTGACAGGGGTTGGTGCAGGTATAACTGTTGCCAAACACATACCCTGTCAATGGACATGTTCTACTGAATTGTTAACCAAGTCAAACAAAGGCCAAAGTATTTCATGAAAATATATGCATGCACAAGGAGAATAACTTGTCTCATTATTTTTACCAATCTTACATTTATTTCCAGTTTTATCTTGTATCTATCTGTAATTTGATTGTTATGAAGCACTTTGGTCAGCTGAGGTTGTTATAAATGTGCTGTATAAATAAACTTTGACTTTGAAAATTACCTCTACTATTCTTGAATATCTTTGGAAATTCTTTTATTTTATTCTTGTATTTGATTACGTTTGCGTAATCAAATACAAATGTGAATGCACTCAGAATGGACTAAAAGCATCTTTTTGCAGACCTTCTTTGGATATAATCTGGGACACACTTAGTTTCATTAGTTTTGCCAGCTGAACACTATCCCTCCTGGGACACTCTGAAATGCCACAAGCAGATTTGACACGGCTCTCATCAACCAGAAGAGTTATTATTGGACATTTCCCTATTAATAGAAATGAGTATTACTGCTAAAATCAGACCAATTTAAATAAAATGAAGCAACTATCAGTGTCAGTATTCTTAAGGTAGGACTTTTTATTTTATTTTACACAGGAGATGGAAGATTTTCTTCACATTTGTCCATGCCAAAATACTTTTGTGATATTGTAAAACATCATAAGTTCTTGCTCTCATGCTGCATATGCCAGACCATTAAGACTTTTTTTGAGCTAAGTATTCTCCACTTAAATGTGGCACAGATGAATCTAATTTAATTAGCACACATAACTTGATTTGTTACAGATATTTGATTATTAAGGACAGGCAAGGAAAATTTGCAAAAGTGAAACAAGCAGGTAAGACTGCAAATAAATATATAAATAAATGTTTCTTGCATATATGAACAATATTGCAACAGGTTTAAAAGGACTGGTATAAATGATGCTTGTCAGTCATGATGTAGATTTCTACTCAAACTCAGCCAAATGCAACTTGGTGTTAGTAATTTAGACTTGGAGGCTCAAGGGTGGCTAAATTACTATCTTGAACTACAGATTGCCCCAACCCCACAATTCTTTTGTCTGCAGAAGAGTCATCTGTTGACCCAGAGCAGAAAATTGAACAGTCCATACATATTATTGTGACTATTGCAAACAACCCTGCTTAACTGGAAAGGGAGAAACAAGCTCTCAGTATAAGAATCATATTTTCCCGTGGCATGTCGAACTAGTGGGATTTTCCATTCATCTTTGTTATCTACATATAAAGAGAAATTACAAAGATAAAACACAACAACACTTTAAAACATATTGGACCCTATTTGTCTGGAACACCAAGAATTCTATAAATATATTTTCGTATTTGATGGAATGATATAAAAGAGATAAAGAGGAAATAAAAGACAACCAATACTTTTTCAAAATGCTTAGTTGGGTTCTTAATGTACTGTATTGGCCAGCAAGGTCCTGATCATGGCATCATAAATATGCACATATGATTAATTTTAAAAATTGTACAATGATGAAGAATTTTTTGTGTTTGATTTAGTCATTCTTTCATTGTAGTTAATTTATTGCAACGTATTGTTTAGTGATCAAACTGCTCAGGTCAGTGGTATCTTTCAGCTCTTAAGGGCCAATGTCCTGCATGTCCCCTCCAGATTTGAGTGACATGATAAGGAGGTATTCCAGCTATTTGAATCAGCATTTCTTAGAGCAGTGACATATCTTCAACATGCAGGCACTGGCCCTTCAGCTCTGAAGTTGACTTTTGGTAACTGTTGCTTACCGACACTTGACCTTTCTGGTAAATTGAGCCTCTCTAACCTGCTTGTACACCGTGTGGGATAAAAGATGCACGCTTTCTTCTGGCACCACCATTCATCCTTTTTGAAACATCCCACAAGCAAAATGGAAGTGACCAATAAACCGTGTTAGACCTGCAAATCCATTTTCCAGGCTTTGTGTTGTTTTTATTCACTGGAATGCAAAAATTTGGCTAAGTGATCCAGTTGCATATTTTTAGTCGTTAGATGGAGTCATGGGCGGAGTGTGGATGATATAAAAATGTGGAGAGCACAACAGCTGCATCCTTCTGTTTGAAAGTCCTGAGGTAGGGCTTGTGCTTGTCGAGTAAAGTATTTGAGACATTACTTTGCAATTATTAAAATTTTTTATGAAAGCCTTTTGATTTTTCTTCAACAGTCAAAAGAAGTCTCATCTGCTGCCATGATAAAAGTGGTAATTTGTAACTTCTTAGGCTGCAATTTTAAATATTTAATGCAAAAATATGCACATTCAAATTTGTTATTTTATTTTGTTCTAGATTAGTCTTTCAGTTCTGGCTGTAGTGATCTGTGGTAAGTTCATTCCTCTAATGAACATTCTGTTTTGTCAGGTTGACTAATTGGAGACCATGGCATAATTTTGATTCTTTTTTTTTTTCATAGGATCATGGGCTCAAGAAGCTGAACAGAGTGAGGCTCTTCTACTTAAGTTGAAGTTAGTCGATGTGAATGACCTTGCATTATATACTATAATATACAGTTAATCCCAAAGGTACTCATATCTGTAGCAGATTAAGGCTTAAAAACATTCACATGAAAAATTTTCACTTCGCATCAAAGAAGTCAAAGCCCTTTTTTAATTGCTGAAAAGCTTTTTTGCTTGCTTCCACTGGTATCTTTAGACATTCACATATTGAGATGTACTCCATGTCTTTGAAGTTGGAGGGCCCCCCTTGCCCTTCCTCCTAATCTTTAGCTCCCTGCACAAATTCTTTATCATATTCAAGTCTGACAGGAGCACGCTGCAATTATTTCTTACAGTCAGAAGAAACATGTGGATAAAATTAAAAGATATCTAGAAACCAAAACCTGCCAGGAATAATAATGATTCTGAGCTGTACTGTAGTTTCACACAGTGAACTACTGGTAAAATGATTACTTGTGAATTTCTGTCACATTTGAAATGTCTTTTCACTGTGATTTGTAAGTTGGTATGTTTTTTTTTTTAAGTTAAATTATTCTGTAGCATTTTTTTCTTAAATATACTAAACTTCTAATTTGTCAATCTCTTTCAAGAGAAGAACACTTAATAATAGGAGGAGGTTTTGTGTGAAATAACAGTTTTGTTCCTTCGTTTTTGTGCCTTAGACCTCACGTTTCCATTTTTAACAAGTGAGTTCCTAATTTCTAACCATTTTGAAATCTAAAACACATTTGGTATTTATAGTTCAATTTAACTCATGCATAGACAGCACCTCTACATATTTAGATTACTTTTGTTTTGTTTGAACCTCAAATACATTTTTATTATGCTAATTAAATGCTTTTCTTTTTTATTCTTTTGCCTTATGAAAATCATGTCAGATGAACCAGATTAGACTTTTGTTGTTTGACTTTTTTTTGGGTTTTTTAAAAACAAGATAAATATATTGTTAATTTTTTTCATTCAGATTGACGACTACATTTATTTTGAAATAATATTTTCTGTTGCTAAAATACTTTTTATTTTCCTGCTTCTGTCTTATAGTCAGTGGTCCAATTGTATCAAGTCAGATTTTAATTTGAGCTCTTTTTCACATTGAGACATATTTAGTGGATTATTTATTTTAGTCATAAAGACTGACACTCTCTGCTTTCTTTTTAAAATTTCTTTAGGATTGCCGTGCCATCATCCCACCAACCATCGTAAGAAGAGCCCACTTTTGTTTTCTTAGAAGAACTATCAGTTTCACCTGGACTTGTAGTTTAGAGATTTTGACACATTTATAAGCTACAAATCCATCTGCAAAGTTAATTTAATGTTTTTATTTGTTCAGAGTGCTGGACTCAATGGTTTGAGACTGGTAATCCCTCAAGAAATTAAGATGTGGAAAATTTTATCAAACTTCTCCAAAGGTATCCTGGAAAAATCTGTCCGGACCCATTAGACATTGAAGCTGGAACACTGTCTGGTCTAACTCCAGAAGAAGCAGGAGACAAAATTGCAATGTAAGTTTCACTTTTTTTTTTTCATGGAAGGGAATTGAATTGTAGTAGCCCTTAGTAGTTAATCCTTGCTTAAGTAATGAACTTTGTCATTTATTTTTTTCTATTTTTGTGACACACGTCCTGAACAAATCAACTATAAAACAAACAATTCTGTTAGAGAAAGCATCACATCAAATGAAAGCAGCATAATCTGCTTTCCTAAGTTCATTTGCACACATTTAAATTAGAATTAGTTAAACCACCTTTTGATTCTGCTTCATTAATCTAATATAATTACTGAAACTTATTGTTACAGCTTCAAAACATTTCCCATGTGTGGAAGCTAGCCACATGTTTTGCTCAAAAGTGGCTTTGGCCCATTATTCCACACAAATCCTGAGGGCATTGTGGTACAATACCCTCAGCTTTTCTTTAAACTCTGAACTTTAGCTCTTTCCATCAATTTTTATTGGATTCAGTTCTCTGACTCTGAAATTCATTTTGTTTCCTTGTGCTTAGATTGATTGTCTTGGTTTAAAAAAAGAGACCTTTACTTCAAGTTCTCCTCTGGAATGTCGTGGGTAAATTTCTCCATTAATTCTTACGTCATATAAACTTACTAATTTCAAGTCAATTTGGAGACACAAGCTGTATCTTGGAAAATTCTTTCATTTAAATTGATAGTTAATTTAGGATGTAATGCTATCCTTTCCTCTTCTGCTTTACGGCCTGAACTGAAACATTCAAAAATGTAGAAGTATGTCTGTAAATCAATCCCAACAGGATTTTCAACAATAAGGTTGCAAAGCTCTTGAGATGAGAGAGTTGTTTTCTTCTATCTGTTCTTGTGTGAAACATTGGTAATTAGGAATCTTCTCACCAGCAGATTCTCCAAAAGCAGCAGACATTAACTTGCACTGATAGGGGGTTGCTTTCAAAGTGCTGACAAACTTTTTGTGATTTTCTTGGCTTTATATTTTCTTTTGCTCTTTTTTGTATTCATGTCTCAAATATTTATTTCTTGTGTCATTCCATTTCATTACAAATAATCTATGAGCTAATTTGTGTTGGGTTTTCTGTTTGTCTTAATCACTTGTGAGTTTTTAATCAATGCTATTGATTAAAAACTATGATATTATGATAAATTTAAATTTATTTCCTCACATATTATGCTAACTATAAATATATTCACACAGAGTTTTCTATGTGTAGGCACTACATATGTAAAAATATATTAATAGAGGCCTTTAGGGAAAACATTTCTGAGCTACTCTTTTAATGAGAGTGAGCTAAAAAGGTAAAGAGTTTCTGAATGTGTATAAAGGCAGTTGAAGGTATAGGTCGCTGCAATTGAAGGCTGTACTAAATGAAGAGGTAACAAAGTCAAATATGTGAAGCTGTGCGAGCTGTTTATACTCTTGAGTCCTTTTACAATTCAACTTTCAGATTCTCCCCAGGTAATGTGCACTGATCTGCAACATGAGCTTGTTTGAAATAAAATCATTCTTTACTCAGAAAAGTGTGTGTGTCTGAGAGTTTTTGCACAGAGGCATTAGTAAAGGCAACAAATCTCAGCAAATGCACTCTTTGCATGCTCCATACTTACTGTTCCTGCTGTACATTGCAACATTTGTATGTGTCTTTCATACGTCTTTTCCTCTGTTGCATTACTAACATAATTTATTTTTCTTCCCTCTCAACTTTTCCTGCCAGCATTTGCCTCTGTGAATCGTCTCCATTTTGTCCTATTCTCTGTGTCCACTAAACTTACTCCAACTAACTTCACATAATCTTTCACCAAATCCACAAATCTCCTTTTCGGTCTTCCTCTCATCCTCCTGACCTGTGGTTCCAAACTCAGGATCCCTCTACAGATATAATCATTGTCTCTCCTCTGAACATGCTTGAACCATTTCAGCCTGGCCTCTCTAACTTTATCCCCAAAACATCTAACATGAAATGTCTCTCTGATGTAATTATTCCTGATCCTTCATCACTCCCAAAGAGAAACACAACATGTTGACCTCTGCAAGCTCCATTCTTGCCTCTAAACCATAAAACATTGCTGCTCTCACCACTGCCTTGTAGACCTTTCATTTGCACTAATTAGTGATGTTTCTACACTAACGGTTAAGTTTCTTTTATAAGTGTCTTTTTTTTTTGTACAGAAGTGACACAAAGAGATGATTCACCTGCAGAAAGAGAGACCAACCTGACAGGGAGTGTGAGGATTATAAGGTTCGCTTCAGCTGCCCTCTTCCTTACTGTGGTGTCATAGGTAACAAAAAGTAAATGTTATGGTGTTAAGAAAAATATACTTTTTTTTTTATTCTTTCACAAAAATTCGAATTAAAATAGGGTGTGCATTTTTAATTTCTTTGTCCACTGCAGTGTGCTGGACTAACTGGTATGATAGAGATGACCCTTCTGTAACCAGTGACTGGGAGAGTCTGGAGAATCTGCAAAGCAAAAACCCTGGAGAAATTTGCAAAGAGCCTGTGTACATTGAGACCATTACCACCGACACTTTGACCCCGGCTGTCTACTCACGGGAAAAATTCTTTGTGTAAGTTTCCTTTGAAAATAAGCATCCACACAGAAAATCCTCCTTCCACAATCACCAACAGGAACATTGCATTCCCTATAAGAACATTATAGGGGATGCAGCCTTTTTTGTTTGTATTTTGCATGATCCAAAGAATAAATTAAGTACCACAAGCAAAACACAACCCATTAAAGACAGTAGACATGAAAATAACTATGACTAGTTAATTTTGACTGAATTCTCTGAAAAATGCTATTCATGAACAATTGTGTGCATATTTAAAATGTCAACAGTACAAAAGTTGGCAAAGCTAGAATCTAACACTCCTGTACCTATTAAGTTTTTATCCTTTGTAGGTTTAAGAGAAACTTTGGAACCAGTTTATGATGTTACTAGCTAAACCTTAAATAGATCCCCTAGCGCAGCTAACACTGTAGATAGATCCCTGGACTATCTCTGGTACATCAAGAGCACACGAGACATACGAGTTTTAAGTTATTTTTACAGTGTTTAGTGAGCTTCCTTCAGGTTCTTCTCTCTTCTACCCACAGTTAAAAAACATAACTGCTAATAAATCATGTCATGTTAAAATTGGTCTTTATATAGAAACTTTTAATGATTACTTTTCAAAATTGGACAAACGTTTTCAAGTACTGACATGGGTTTTTCAGAACATTCCTATCTTGACAAAAAGCATTGTTGGCTCTATTTTTAAGCAATCTTGTGCCATCCTCACTTTCTCTGAACTGTTTTTTTTTCCAGCTGCAGTCCAAAGAATGGTTATTTTTGTGGTCAAACAGACCAAAAGCCTAGCACCTGCAGGGACTACAAAGTTCGGTTTGGATGTCTTTGCTGAAACCGAGCCACGTCTCTACCTAAATGAGTAAGTCAAAAGAAGGGAAACAGAAATTACAAGAAAGAAAACATGTCTGTTTGTATCTAAGAAGAACTGACTTTTTGTTGATGAGTAATTTTGAACTGAAGCAGAAGATTTTCCAGTTCTCTCTGACGAAAGAAAATGTGAAAAAAGGCCCTTATCTCCTATGTTGTCTTTTCCCAAGCTATTTGTGGTCTAACAGTGTGGGAATATAGTCTAATTGTAAATAAAATACAAAAGCAAACCCCAGTTTGTGTGCAGTTTTCTGTAGTTCACTTACAACAGGAGATGCACCAAAAGATCAATAAGGACAATTTTAAAAAATTATCTTTAACCCTGGTAAGTGATTGTCTGGTGATAACTAAAAAATTGTCTCATAAGAGACGGCACTGTGAGACAAGACTTCTGTGGAATTTGGAGGAAACATGAAAAGTGAAATCTAGAAGGGAAAATGTATTGCTTCCATTTGCATCCATTTAACAGCTACATTTCCATCTATTTGTGAGCACGTGAGGCAGCATGGCAAGCGATGAAACATGCTCCTTCAACCCATCTGTATGTGGTTGCCAGAAAATTGCACTCACTTTCAGTTTAGTGGCTAAACTTCTAAGTTGGGGGTGGTAACTCTTCTTCAGCTCAAATGCGGTGACAGCCAGCATGGGATTTGGCCTAATAGAAAAAAAAAAAAAAGAATGTGGTATTAATTCAAAGCACAGAGGAAGAAGATAGCAGATGGCGGAGAACGAAGAAGATATGGAAAAAGAAAGTTAGTTTATTTTTCTTACATCTTTTTCTGCTTTGCTCTCCTCCGCCTCTCGCTCTTCTTCTACTGTTTGGCCAAGTCCATCGCTGGCTGTTACCCGATTTCATCTGAAAATCTGGCCAGTCAGGTCAATCAGAAGAGCGATCGCCCCCAACTGACAAATACACCCACTAACAGAAAGTGAGTGTAATTATGACGCAAGAACATACAAGTGGGTGGAGGGAGAGTGTTTTACCACTTGCTCTGCAAATAAATAGAAATTCAGCCACAATTAGAGCTATGTACTCTGTTGATTAATGCATGAGCTGTTATGATTGATTAATACGCTTTTTGGGTTTAGCAGGAGCGTGACACTGTACAGAAAACTTTCTGTTACTATTGTCTGCTCCCAACTTGGAAAACTTCTGATAAAATCTGGAGTCCAGTATTGTAATACATACTTTAACAGAAAACCTTTAAAACTGAGCAGTCACTGTTCAATCTTAAATAAGGAGGGAGATGACAGTCGATAATAGAACAGTGAATATTACAATAAAATTCATTCAAAATAACATATTGTGCATGTATACATTTATACATACACATTTATACACAATATACTTGTGTGTATATTCTTCAGTCTAATGATCAAAGGTGACTTCATTCTCACAGTGAACAAGTAATTTTTAAAAGATATGTGTAAATTTCTGCAGAAAGAATTCTGCTAGAATTTCTTCAGCATACTGACCCTAATAAGCACATCTAGAGTATGAGCAGCATAATTAAAGTTGTCTTTTCTTCCCCAGTTAAATTTATTTCCATTTAGGGCATAATATAGTTTGGTTTCAGAGTAGGGCCAGTGTAATAATAACCTTCCTCTCTGCTCTCCAGCTTAAATAACACCGCTGCTATGGTTCGAGTAAAATTGCTCCTGGCATGAGGCTATACTCACATATGAGCTTGCAAACCCAGAATGCACTCACACAGTCTCACACAAGTGCACATAAACAGCGAGGAGGGCTGGGAAATGCAAGATGATTCCTGCTACCTGAGCGGCTTCAACATTTCCTCGGGAGATGAGTTGTAGTGATAGGTGCCGAGCAGAAACTCTGCGCCGCATTGCACAGAATGTGAAATGAGCAGAGACAACTTTTTCCTGCTTTCTGCTCTTGGAAAAGCGTGTGTTCTTTGGGTAGCTTGCCAGACTTGCATTGCATCAACTGTTCTGCATTTGGTGCCATTTAGATTTCAGTATCCGTGCCCGTCTTTCAGCAAGGCTTTTGCAGAAGAAAGGAAGAGACGGTGAAGGGGGAGGTAGAGTGGGTGCAATCTGCCGATCGCCCACACCCCACCTCCCTTCACCTCAACCAACCTATATCTACGCTGTTACGATAAAATTGAAGAGGCAGATTCTGCCAGTGTGTGGTGAAATAAAATGAAATACACAAAACTGAAGAGCAACAGAAGTGTCGAAGCCTCAGAGTATGATGGCATTCTATTCACTTCCATTAATCTCCCAATATTCCATGTCTCTGAAGACCTATTTATAGACCAGAACATGATTAAGTGGTTAAGCACTGTGCCACAAAGGGAACCAAGCTCATTTTCTCTTTTACTTCCTCTCTCGTTTTCTTTTACTCTACCTACATCTCCTTCTCTCTCCCTATTCCTCCATCACTTCAAACACTCTTTTGTATTCTCCATTTTCTCTTTATCCCCTCGTATTCGTAAGCATAAACTACTTTTTTTTTCACGTCCAAGCTTGCTTATTAGCTGTCAGTGAAAGTCTGTCTCAGAGGGTAGGGATAAGTCCTTAAATTCAATTTTTTCCCCATTAGACAGCTAGACAAAGGGATTAGCAGAAGTGCTAATTGTGATGAGGATATACAGCATGAATGACAACCTTGACTTAGGAAGATGAAGCTTCCTTCCACCAAGTTTTCATCACTCCATCAAGCTGGATCAAGACTGAAAGGTGCCCAATGAGTTGGGTACAGAGTCGGAGAATATCCGCACGGGGAAACCTGCGTGCAAGGTGTCCTTGAGTGGAAGTAGAGCACAGCACAGGGATAAATTGTTAAGCTTATTTTAATGTGCAGAGACATGATTAATGGAGGAGTGGAGTGAAGAGGAGAAAAAGGGAGAGAAAAGAGAAATGACCTCAGCCAGCTCAAGATCGTCCTCTTTAATTTTTTTTTTTTTTCTATTCACACCACTGAGGGCATGCATGAGATCAGGTCTCTTCTTTAAGATTCCAGACCTAGGCTCTACCAGCTGATCCACCTTTTTTTTTTTCTTTTTCGTTAGTCTGTTTTTGTTCTTTCTCTTTTTTGGTTGAGGCTTACATAGCAGCATATTTCTGCAGAGTGGATTTGATGCAGGGCTTAATGTAAATACAGAGGACTTCCATAACAAGTATTTGTCTATTTAAAGTACTAAAAGGATTTGTGTGAGAAACAGGAAAAACATGCTCAAAATGAGAATAAACTGATTTTCTTAGACAGACAGGTCAGGGATAAGGTTGTAGAGAAACTTAAAGCAGCAATAGCCCTAGTTTTGAACATTTCAAAGATCAGTGAAATGATCTTTGAAATGTTCTAAAGATGAGAAGAGTAAAGGGCAACTGCAGGCATCAAGACAAAGGACAATACTTCAGAGGCTGCAAAACAACTGAAATTTGGCTGAAGTTTCATCTTCCAGCAGGACTGATCCTCACAAATACAAATTCACTGTAAACTTTTCATATCTGGAATAGCAAATTGAAAACCCCTTCTACCATTTCCTTCCATTTGCATAATTTTGCATGGCTCCATATGTTTTAATCCATAGCTATTTGCAACCACATAACTACTGCACTATTTAAACATTCCTTTTTATCAGTCCAACACATTTTGGTGCAACTCTTGGCAGCTGGTAAAAACCTTCTCTGCTGCAGCAGCCAGTACATGTTCCTTGAGCTATTTTTAATAAATCCCTAACCTGGTATTTTTGATCATTCTTAAATCCATGCGTCAAACATGCTTTTAATCGAAAGACACAAATTTAGCTTTTTTATGACGTTGTAAATTTGATTCACGGTGGATTATGTGCAAAACGAATGCTTTTCCTTCCATCATTGAGCAATGGAAAACCAACTTTAAATCCCTCTTACCAGAGCGATAAGAGCCTAAAAAGCTATTAGAGCATGACTCCTGAGAGATGAACAAGACAAAAGATGTGATGCCTTTACGTTTATGGAAGGTGGGAAGACTACCAGGCTATTTTCACTCCAACGCTTTATATTAGTTGTGCCAGCTTCTGCCTTTCAGCTGCTCCTGTTCTGTACCTCTTGGGCACATTTTGTTTCTTGTCACACTAGCTGATCCCTCGATTAAAAACATTGAATGCTGAGAGGGTGTTATCCTTGTTCTGAGTTTTTGATCCTCGATGTCTGGGGTGGCTGCTGGGCCCAGTCATCCCTTGCTGAAACAGTTGATCCCTGAATCTTTGTGGAAATGATTGCGCAACTGGAATGGGTTCTTAAACATGCCAAGTAGGTGTACCTTTCCTAAAACCTCGTGGAGAAAAACAATTTCAGATCCAGGTATCAAATGACTGCAAGGCACTGTTTAACCAGTGTTCCCCACCGACTACTAGAAACACAGCAGTCTCAATTGAATTTAGCAGTTTATAAATGTTGCCTCAGTTCACAACAAATGTCAAACATGTCAAATTTAAATCTATAAACTCCAAGTTAGCCAAGAATCAGCTCACATATGGTCAATGCAGAAATTCAATGCAATATAAATAATTGCTTTGCTTGGAATAAATAGAAACCAAATCAATCAAAATGATTTGAAGCCAGTCGGACAGACAGGATGTACACAGCATATACTGGCAATCTGTATGAAGTTTTCTTTTCAAGCAAGGCCACCACTGAAATGGCAGCAAGCAAGTGGAGAATGTGGAGAGTAACCACTCAATTTTAACAAGAAAAAAACTCCAGGCAGGTTCGATGTGGGAAACTTTCTGCCACAACTAGTTGGGTTGTCTTTTCTTCAAAAAAGCAAAACAAACAAAAAACAAATGAGCCAATAATAAGCATCAGGAGATTTTATCAATAAAGCTGAAGACAAATGTATTTGTTCTCCATTCACATTGTCCATATCAATAACTCCAATTACACTGCCTTAAGAAGAAAGTTTATTTGAGGCATTTTTGCAACAAAATGAAAAGCCCAGCGAGTTTCTCTGTTATTCTCCAGTTTGTTTCTCTGCAGGAAAGCCTTTGGCACTCACCACTCCAATGGGGAAAGTCACTTTTTGCAAGCATTGCCAAGATTTCGACTTGAAGGCCAAACCGTGAAGGCAGACAGATGCATCTGTCCACAGCCTCTCTGTTCTTCTCTTGGAAATCTTTCTCTCTTCCCACTCTCTCTCTTTAGTTCTCACTCTCTCTGTCTGTCTCACTCTCTCTCTCTCTTGCTCATATACACACGTACACATGCAAACACAAACACGCACTAGGGGTTGCTTCCTCATCGTTCACACAGAGAAATGCCCTGTAAGGACATCCTTATCCAGCAAACCAGACTCAGCTGGATGCTCTGCAATAACAACTCCAGCCGTCCACCATCCAATCAACCGGGCTCACTGCTGTGTGGGTGTGCGTGTGGGCGTGTGCGTGTGTGGGTGTGTGTATAAGATGTCTTTTTCTAAGACCTGTAGCCACAAGGCACATGGAGTATTTAATTCCCCAACAAAAACAGAGACATGAACAAACAAAATGAATATTGAAAGGGAAAATACAATTTATTAGAGCTTATTTGTGCTCCTTCGGGTTGAGGGTTCTGAGATAGGAGAATCCCAGCATCTCGTTCAAAAATAAATTCTTCTGTTGAATTTGGAATGCATATGCTGAGAGCTATAAATAGAACGAAAAATAATGTGAAAATTTTCTGCATAGTGACGATTGACTGTGGCGGATTATGTTGCTGGAAAAGTTGAAAACGTTTCATTGGATGTTTGACTTTACTGTCTGGCAAAATGGGTCAGTTTTTCAGCCCATTAAAAGTTTTAATTATTGTGAACTCAATCCAAAACTTAAACTACTTTTTCATGCGCTCATTTTTAACTTAATAATGTTGTAATTCACTTGAATTAATCATGGTCTCATTTGCAAAACATTTAAAGTGCAGTATAAAGATATAGAGATAAAATTTATGAATGTGAAATAGATTCTGAAATTTATATGTAATTGTTAATTATGTTACCTGCCAATATAAGTATAGTTTCTTGGGGTTGTGATTTTTCAACATTCAATGTCAGTCCTGCTAATTCTTGGATGGATCAGGGCAAAAATACCTAACAAGACTGGATAATGTATACATTTAAAGAGTACATTTTAAAAATATGTTATTTTTAACTGTTAGTTGTCTGAATCATTTACAATCAACATCAGTGACTCCAGTGTATTCATATTGATCTCGTTCAAATAAAAATCTGAATTCACTATGCATTTACTACAAATAGATGTAGATAACATATAATAAAATGCATTTGCTACTTCTTAACTGTATGCAGACAAAAATTAGCATTACTGGCTTATCTACTACAAAAATATGTTCTAAGAAGTTTTCAGGTTTTGTCCTGTTTTCCAATAAGGCTATGGAATCGTCTGTGAACCCTGAATTAAGTGAAATCAAACCATGCCTACCTACACCTTGGAGAAACTATGTCTCTCGGTTGTCCTGGGAATGCCTTGGAGGAGCCGGCCAAAGACATTGGGGAAAGAGGAATTTGGGAGAAGCTTATGCTGCTCCCCCAAAAATCTGATCAAATCAGAAGGAAATAATAAATTGAAAAATGTAAGAAGATTTTTGCTTTCAGCCCATTGTAACTAAACATTATATATGTTACAGCTACTGGTCAACATTATATCGCATTTATTACAGCCTTAGTAGTCATTAGAGATGCAGAAGACGTTGTGCATCACTGAACAGGCCCATGATCTGTGTGTCATTTGTATATTATTTTTCTAATTATGTTCTGAAAACAATAAAAGTTCTCAATGAGAAACTGAAAATTGTTCTTGTAGACATGAATGCCTCCAAATCACATAGGTGGTTCTGGCATGTTTTATTGTCACCTTCAACAATGTCCAATTATTCTCCTGTTCTGCCACTCTCTTTCTGGTGCTAAATAATCCATCCTCACATCGTACTCCGGAAAATGTTTGCGGCTGCATGACAGTGTGGACAATTCAGCTCTGAGCCAAATATAGGTGAGCAGTTAACCAAAACCTACAAATGGATCTGATTCAGATTCAGCCAATGTTTTGCAAATGGATCTGATTCAGATCCATTTGTAGGACGTTATGTGGTGGTAATGCTAAGTACCATGTGTTTCTTTTAAACTTTCATCACACTGGCCGAAGCCAATTACAAAAGTATATGAATAACCCATCCCAGTATGTTGATGAGGTACGATTTTCCCCCAACACCCAAAACAGTTCAAGTTTACTTTGTAAACAAGCTGAATTCAAATGCAAAAGTTTACCATTTTAAAGTATTCAAAATTGTTATTTAAAAGCATGGCGAGGCTCCTTCATGCCTTGAACTGGTATATTTTACAAAAACAATAACATCACTATTTTCTTAGATGTTTTTTTTTTCTTTTTTCCTCCATTTATACTCTGGTGACCTATTTGCAGTTTTCTGTGATATATCACATGTTTATTATTCTTAAAATCACAGTAAATGTTGAGACAAATTGTCTCTAAAAATAAAAAAAAACAAAATAAGTACAAAATAAACATTTGACTGCTCTTTGTGATAACCGGTCATTAGGCTTACGGACAACAGATTCAATTTTATCATATTCCGCACTTTTATGATATATGTGTGTTCCTTTAGTAGTTTGATGTTCCAACTGGAACTTAAGAGAGGGGCACCCGAAGTATGTCTGCCTAACTGCAGTTGCTAGAAGCAGGGATTTGTGGGCATTCGTCAGCACTAAGTGGAAGTGACAGTATGGAGAGAGGTCCTAATTACTGTCTCACTTGACTAATTGTCGTCTCTGAAGAATGTATTCCCACTGAGGTCCCTGGGATTTTTTGAGAGCTCTGCTCAAGATATACAGACCTTCCCCACACTGTGTTCAAAAGCATTTCCACAAATGGTAAATGTAACTACACCAAACTCAGAACTGCTAGAGTGAGGCACAAACACTGCACTGCATTTGCTCTGAGACATACAGGGATAGCACAGCAAGAAGAAGGAACAGGGTTCTACATTTTGTATGTGTGAAGAACGTGCATGCATTTCTGTTGGGTCTTGCCAATGTGTTAAAACATCCTTAGCCACAGTCATCTTGACAAGATGTAATGAATCCATCTGTGGCCTTCACAAGCCAAGGATGTTAAAATAACCTGTGGCATTCAAAATAATGCAGCAGACATGGCCCTTTAGTGCAGGCGCAACACAACTGAATGAATCTCTTCTTTTTCAGGGTCTTACCATTCAAAGTGCATCAGCTTTTCGTTTCCATGGTTTCCTTCTCTGTGCCAGTGCTATCTATCCACCAGTCTGCCTGTGTAAGAGAGCGAGGGAGGGAGTGTAGTGCAGTCAGAAGGGGAGAGAACGCTTTTTGCAGTGGTTATCTCTTCTTTGCATAAAGAGCCTTTGCATTAACTGCTCTGTGAATGGAGTTGGAATAAACGCACCAGCCAGTTCACACAGATGTCTCTATGGGTTACAAGTGAGTGTATGAACTCTTCTAATTTGTGCTCTCCTCCAAAAATGACAGTGGATGCAAATAAAAGATCATCTGTCAAATGGCACAGGGGTATTTTCCTATTAGCAACAACAAACTAGAGGAGCGGGATTCAGTTCCGTATTACTATGTGGCAGTCTGCCATTCCCACATCTCCCTGTTGTCTAGCCAGGTTACACAGAGTTGTTACATATTTATTGGCTTTAGTAGAAAGAAAACGTTTGGAGTTTATGACTGGTAATAAAGATCTTCTTTTCATGTCTGATGGCATCTTTCTGACCCACATCCAAAATCACACTCTGCAGTAAGGTGGAAGTACAAAAATGTACTTTCAATATATAAAGAGAAGTTAATAACTGAAGGAATTTCTTTCTGGAACAAGTTCAGGATTTGTCTGGCGGAAGAGAGACAGGTTAGCAGCAGGTTTAGAGATGCTTTTGACAGTGGATTGTTTCTTTGAGGGGAAACAGGCTTACATTTTCTTAGAATTGCAGGTGGAAGAAGCGGTGAGAGGGATCTGGGAGAAGGAGATTGATGTACTTGAGATGGGTCTTTGAGGTTCGAGAACTGACCAGAGGGGAGCAAGCAGGCAGATGGGAGCTGCAGAAAACAATGTGGATCAGGTTCGTTCCAAACAGGTTCTTGCTTGACAGCATGCAGGTGGCTGAACATGATCTGAGATGGGAGAGAAAGGTATGTATGGCTGGAGATGAATCTTAGCTTGATCTTCACAAAAACACTGAGTTACTCAAAACAAGAATCAATCAACAGATCAATTCTGACAGGTGAGAAACAACAGTGACGGATAATCAACCAGCTAGTGGTTGTGTTGCACATCAGTGGCCGTACTACAATCAGGGCTGCTCACCAGCAGGGATATAACTATAAGGAAGATAATCACACACACCCAAATCCTGATATTACCCCATCACCAAAGGCTGCCACCTGGTGGCCCAGACAAGCATGACAAGCAAAAAGTCTCAAAGTCACAGCTCTACTGGGGATCCAGGATGATCCCTAGTTGAAAAACCCAGAACAGCTCCTTGGGACCGGAACCCTCTTAGTCAAATTAGTACAGGATGCCCCTCCCATGGCACTGGACATCCATTATCCATTTGATTGAGAAAGCAGGGATGTCTCGAGCGGGTGAAAGGACTTCATACCACAGGTTTGATCAAAGACACATGAAATACCAGGTGGCTCAATAGACACTCAGGAGGCTTCAGACAAAAAGAGCTGGGGCTCAGGACAGAGATTATCTCAAAGGGACCAATGAATCTGGGGGAAATTTTCTCATTAAAATACTTGAGAGTTATGTCTCTGGTGGAAAGTCATATCTTTTGTCCCGGAGGGAATTGAGGTGCTGGAAGTCTCTTCTGGTTGGCCAGGTGGAGGTTTTGAGCTGCAGAGAGGTGGAGAGCAGTGATGATCTACTAGATGCACCTGCATCGCCAAAGGTGATGTTGGACAGAGGTAACAGAAAGTTTCCAGTTATTTGAAGAAAAATGTGTAGACTGATAAAGGAAATTCAAAAGGAGACAACCCTGTGCCAGATGAAGCATGACTGTTATTCTATCAGGATAACTCTGTGCTCTTCGTGGCAGGATCAGATGAACATACACAAGGAAGGGTGGCCTCACCCGTTCTGTTTGGTAATAGGTTCAAGGATAAAATCCAGAACTGAGAGGTACTCTGGCTGCAAGAGCAGTAGTAAACTGATCCAAGAGATGAACGGTGGGGGGTTCCTCACTCTGATAAAATCTCTTGTGGCAGCCTGTGAAGATAGAAAACGTTTTACAAGGAGCTGAGCTGTTTCGAGAGATTGTGAGAGATTCTTTAATAGAATGAGATGACAAACCTTACATGAGCAATCTATTATAGCTAAACAGAGATGAGTCCCCCTGGAGAATGGTACATCATTGACATATGTGACCATGGATATGACAGACAAGTACATAGCTCTTTACATCAGGCGTCAATGAATGAGTCTGGACCTTACAGCAGAAGGAACATTGAGCTGATTGGATGGCCCGGCCCCATGTTCTGACTCCAAACGCTTCAAAACTTAGTGTCTATGGATTCCATGAAAGGGCTACCATGAGAAATGACGTGGGATGACAGAGGCCCTTGTTGGTTCATTATCTGGAGAAAATTGTCAAGAAAGAGCAACCCAGCCCGTAAGACATTATAAAATTTAAACAGAAGAAGAAAAGTGATCATGGTGACTGGCTTTGTTTGAGACTATTAGCCTCCCAGCCAGCACACCTAGGTGGGCCCATATGGGATATAAGTGGGCAGGCAATATGGGTCCCAAAAGGGTTTGTCCACGGTTTCCATGGTGGCCCCACATGGGTTTGCCCAAGTAGATTTTAATGGGTGCTAACTGGGTTTTCAGTGGGTCCACATGGTTAACTCACATGAGGCCCATCTGTGGCCCACTAGGGTGCTGTCAAGAATATTTACGTGGGTCCCAATTGGGTCTGAACTGGGCTAGAATATGGGTAACAAGTGGGTTTGTCCACGGTTTCCATGGTGGCCCCACATGGGTTTGCCCAAGTAAATTTTTATGGGTGCTAACTGGGTTTTCAGTGGGGCCCATGTGGTTAACTCACATGAGGCCCATCTGTGGCCCACTAGGGTGCTGTCAGGAATATTTACCTGGGTCCCAATTGGGTCTGAACTGGGCTAGAATATGGGTACCAAGTGGGTTTGTCCACGGTTTCCATGGTGGCCCCACATGGGTTTGCCCAGGTTGATTTCAATGGGTGCGCACTGGGTTTTGAGTGGGTCCCACATGGTTAACTCACATGAGGCTCATGTGGCCCACTAGGGTGCTGTCAGGAAATTTACCTGGGTCCCAATTGGGTCTGAACTGGGCTAGAATATGGGTACCAAGTGGGTTTGTCCACGGTTTCCATGGTGGCCCCACATGGGTTTGCCCAGGTTGATTTCAATGGTGCTGACTGGGTTTTGAGTGGGTCCCACATGGTTAACTCACATGAGGCTCATCTGTGGCCCACTAGGGTGCTGTCAGGAATATTTACCTGGGTCCCAATTGGGTCTGAACTGGGCTAGAATATGGGTACAAGTGGGTTTGTCCACGGTTTCCATGGTGGCCCCACATGGGTTTGCCCAGGTTGATTTCAATGGGTGCTAACTGGGCTTTCAGTGGGTCCCAGATGCCTTAATCCTGTAGGAACAATTCTCATCTAACCTGGATGTGAATTACATTCATAGATATGCAATCTTGATCAACAATCCAAAGTCTAGCTTAAAACGTGTTCAAAAAAAAAAAAAAAAAGAGATGAAAAATTTATTTTGCTCAAGGCTTTTATTTAGTAATTAAAATATTGTCAGGAGTTATTTTTTACCTCACTACAGCAATTATTAGAACTTCATTAATACTCAGGGAATGGTGGCACAAAAAGAAATCTGCAATTATTCACGACATCTTTGAAAATAACAGAAGCTAGTTTACTATAACAAACTTATAAACAGATCTATAAATATATATCTATAGATGCACACAAATAAAGACACCTACATATTTCCTACAGGTCTATAAATGTATACATCTAAATACTATCTATATAACTTTATACACGTATATTCACATTGATACACACAATGTGAATATACACACCTATATAGATCTTTCACAATACATTTTTGTTAAACATTTTTAAAATAACCTACATGCCATATGCATGCTTAAATTTGAAATCTCTCATACTTTACTGAAACTGTCCATCTTGAAAGACCTCCCCAACCTGAGTTTGAACTGGCAGTCTCTCTAGTCTATTTCCACTTCCACTCGGGCTCCAGTAAACCACTTCGAGAGTCTTTGCTGTATGCTTGTGTGATTCTGTAGATGGATAATTTCTTTTAAGTCCCCTGAAATAACAAGCAAAGGTAGAAATTGTATTAGTGTTTCATTTTAGCACAATGTAACATTCATGAGATTTGCATCTCCCCCTTCATGGGGCAAAAATGCTTGCAGAGATATGCCATAATCAAAAGGACTCTTGAGTCATCATTATTATGTACAGAAACTATATTCTTACTGTAAATTTAAAATATATCCATCTATATAAATCAACTACTAGCATAGGAAAGGTTCTATTGTGGTTTTGTGGTTATTTTAATATTGTTTGAAATGCAAACAATATTACCTTCAAATTTTTAAGTTCTTAACAACAGTGAAAGAATACTGTTCAAATAAAACCAAAAATTGAAGACTCAATTTTTAACCTAAAAACATTACTAAAAATAACAAACAAAAGAATAAAACAACCAAAATAAATTAACATATGTTTAAGAAAGAAAAGTGAAAAAAAAAAGTTACTCTGACAATAAAAACTGATATTTACCATCAAAGAGACGCAGGTCCAAGAGCTTGTTTCCAATGTTGGCCAAAAAGGTTGAACTGGACTTCCAGTTCATGGGACATGAGGAATCGCACAGCTGGTTGTATTGTGTCATCTAAGGATGCTCCTCCAATTTCTGTAGCCATGGCAACCTTAAGTACAATGAAATAACAGGACAACATTTTGTTTTTGTTCATCAGTTTGTCATTATATCACTCTTATGTGCTTAATTTTACTAACATATTAATCTACCTTTTTCAAATCATTATAAAGTGATCTTCACACGCTGATCCTCTTGAAGCCTGCAAAAATATATCTTTTATTAGTGCAATATAACATTTAGACTTTTCAAAAAAATAAAAAAATTAAGGCAAAACAGCCTTTGTATGGATTAACTACTGAAGCCTTATATTGTAAACACTGAACAGTTTTGCAATTATCCTAATTTCTTTGTTAACGTGACAGGACTAAGACAGTAGTATTACTCTTAAGAGAAGTTTAGAAAATCACTATAAATGTAACTAATAAAGCCTAAAACATTGTACATATAAAAAAATTAGAGCTACAATTAAATATAAGTACATTTCACATAACTGCTAGCTAAATATTGCAAAAATATCAAAAAGAATTTCTTCATCTTTCAATATTTGTTTCAGGCTTGGCCACTGATTGACATGATGGGTTTCAATTTACGGACCCACATGCAGTAACCACACGTTGGATAGGGATGAGTGAGTGATTTATTTACAACAGGACAAAATAAAATCTATTTCCCGGACATCAGCGGAAGGGTGAGGACCACTCGACCAGGTTGGCCTGAAACGAGAACTTAGTCATGACGGGCTTAGAATGAGTGATCGGAGGGGAAACAGGAACAGGCTTACTTCGTTGCGGGTCTTTCGAGGCGTGGGTGTGAGATGCCAGGTTCCTGAGAGAGGGTGTGCAGCGGTTCCGAAGGTAAATGCGAGGTGGGAATGGAAGAGAGCTGGAAGCTCGAAGGGTGGAGTGGAGGCAGTGGAATCGGCGGAGCGAGCAGGCAGGTATTCACTGGTGAGTTCTCGAATGAGGCGACAAAACCCCTAGGATCGAACAAACACAGAGACCAGGTGACTTCTAGTAGACACAGAAACGTTCTCAGAAAACTGTTCACAACAGGAGAGGCCAGAGTGACTACCGGTGTATGCAACCATCTAGCATACACAGTAGAATCTTCAGTCAATCTAGCGTAGACTGAAGATTCTGCTGCTCCTCCACCTGTGCCAAGCTCCACGGGCTCCTCACAAAGATCCTCGCTGAAATAAGATGCAACACTCACATACACACACAGGAACCCTGACACTGATGACTACTCTAGACCAACACAATAGCGGCAGATTGAAATAAACTCTGACATAACAAAACGCTTTAAAGTGTCACACAACAATTAAAAAAAGAATTTAAAAATATGAACTACAATGCCTTCATCCTATTTACAAAAAACCTTTTAGGCCCAATATACTGAAACACATGGGCCCCATATAGTGTTCCCATTTCTGTCCCATGCCCAGTTAGCCCACGTTAATGCTGAATTGGGCCCATACATTTAACCCAATTGAGCCAACAATATGAGTCCCATTTCGGTTAACCTTTTGAGCCTCACGCAGTTGGCCCAGATAAAACCCATGCCCTCTTATCATTACCTATATAGCCCAAAGCTAAACGATTCAATGCAGTTTTATTGAAAAAAACGACAATAATAATCTTGCATGGGTCCAGCCAAACCAGCCTGAATCCATACATGAGACCCACCCATGCATGCTGATGTGACTGTGAGAAAGATTATTAAAAGCCCAAGTACATAGAATGAAAGCACAATAGTTACTCTTTTTAAATCATACAAATGGTTTATTGTGTCCAGACACTTTGTAACAACCTCTGCTAGCAACATAGATTCTTCAGTGAACCGATTTCATTCTGCCTCGTTGGCGCTCAAATGAACCAATGGCAGCTCAACAAATAGAATGGCGGCGGTATTTGAAAATGGTTTGGCCCACAACGCTGCGTTTGAAATCGGTCTGCACTAAAATCTGCTTATTGTGTGTAGCTGTGTGTGTTAGCAATATCAGAAAAAGTATCACCCTAAAGAAAAGCAAAAATAACAATAACAATTAAGTCTCTTTTGGGATACTGTCGTCCGATTTGTTACGAGCAAACAATTTTTTTAACAAGCGATTTAAAATCTCTCCTAAAATTTGGTACTAGGTAAAACAGAAGAAATGTACTTACAGATTCTTTCGTAGATCAGCCAACAGGCAGACTCCGCGCCAACGGACTGATGAAGAGAACAGGCTTGATTTTGAAACCGCATATCCATCCGCGGGTCATTTTACGTTTTCCAAGAAACACAAGATTAATTTTTGAGAGTGCTACATCGGTTTAACAAATGTAAAACCGATGTAGCAAAAGTTCTCAATGTAAATAAATACATTTCGTTGTCCTCCTTATTCAAATATGTTTTGGAACTATTTTCTTCAGTGGATGTGTAAAGTGCCTACCGGTACTTCAATTCACCAACCTTTATTGGCAACGGTGCCTCAGAGCAAACAATGAACAAAAAGGTAATTGGAACCAAATAAATCATTAACAGAAATGTTACGTTTTTTTATTTTTTATTTTTATTTATACTGATGACTTGGAAAATGTTTGCAAATATATGAAAAAACAGATGCTCAAAATTTTACTCTTGTCTCTCACTTGCTAATGAGTTTTGTTTATTTTCTAAACATTTTGTGATATTTTTCACAATGGTCTGATCTGAACTATTTGTCCAAATAAAAATTTAAATCTTGCTGCGAACAGGCTGCAGTAAACTCTATGGATGTCTAAACATCCAATTGATAAAAAAATAATAATAAAAATAAAATAAAAAGTTATTATTATTAAAAATAAAACAAGGACTAAAGCTCAACCATGACCACTCTTGCTTAATTTTGAGTAAGCACCAGAATATGAGTTTACGTATATATTTCAAACAGATTATTTCAAAAAAATGTTTTAAGACATTCAGACTGCAATAATAAAATGAAAAAAAAGTTAGGGGTTCAAAGTGTAGCAAGAGCAATACTGAACTGGCTTTTGCTTTGACATACAGTGAAAAGTTTGAAAGTGACAGGGTAACCACATTGTCGATTAAAATGTTCTACAATTTTGTCCCATTTAGACCATGAAAAAAAGTACTAGGGGCTACATTTTCCTGCCCAGGTCCAACCCATGTATGGTTAGCCCATGCTCATGTCATGTTAGTTTAATGTGGACAGCCCACATTGGGCTTCTCATGTGGGGCCCATGATACTGAAACCACATGGGCCCCAAATAGTGTTGCCCATTTCTGTCCCATTTCCAGTTAGCCCACATTGTTGCTGAATAGGGCCCATACATTTAGCCCAAATGGGCCAGCCCATAGGGGTCCCATTTTAGTTAACCATATGTGTCCCATGAGGTTTGCCCAGATAAAACCCATGACCACTCATTACCCATATGGCCTACTACAAACCCAAGGGGGGCCCACTCATGCGTACTGGCTTGGAGACTGGACTGGACTGTTCTAGCATAAAATAATAACATGAAAAAATGTTAAGGGTTCAAAGTGTGGCTAGAGCAATACTGAACTGGTTTAAAAAAATAAAGCATTGTAGAATTATTTTAAATGTTTTAATATCCTGGTCCTCTGGAAGCCTAGTGTTTGTAAATGAGCCAGGCATAGATATCACACAGTGAACATGTTTTAGGTTCAAACATTAGGAAGACATGGATGTTCTGTTCTATCAGCAAAATATATCCTTGGGTGATCTCCAAGACGAGGTCACCTTCGTCCTGGAGACCTCGACAATGGTCAAGGTCACCAACCTTTACTATCGTCGAGGTTTCCTACAAGGAAAAAATTAAATTCTACAATTTACCTTACATCAACTCCATTAGAGGCCAGCTGAGTAACAATTGCCTTGGCAAAGTCTATAAAGCTGACATCTCGGGTAATTCTTTCCAAGTTTTGAGAATCTTGCTCTTGCAGCTTTTGCTTTGACATACAGTCAAAATTTTGAAAGTGACAGGTTAACTACAGGGGTTGGACAATGAAACTGAAACACCTGGTTTTAGACCACAATAACTTATTAGCGTGGTGTAGGGCCTCCTTTTGAGGCCAATACAGCATCAATTCGTCTTGGACAAGTATGGGGCCAAGGGAATGCCATGATATGGCAGCCCACACCATCAATGATCCACCCCCATGCTTCACTCTGGCATACAACACTCTGGCTGGAATGCATTTGGGGCTTCTCCACACCGTAACTCTCCCGGATGTGGGGAAAACAGTAAAGGTAGACTCATCAGAGAACAATACATGTTTCACATTGTCCACAGCACAAGATTTTCGCTCCTTGCACCATTGAAACCGACGTTTGGCATTGATACGAGTGACCAAAAGTTTGGCTATAGCAGCCCGGCTGTGTATATTGACCAATGTGTGGAGCTCCCGACGGACAGTTTTGGTGGAAACAGGAGAGTTGAGGTGCACATTTAATTCTACCGTGATTTGGGCACCGTGGTTTTATGTTTTTGGGATACAATCCGGGTTAGCACCCAAACATCTCTTTGAGACAGCTTCGTCTTGCATCCCAGTTAATCCTGTTAGATGTGGTTCGTCATTCTTGGTGGTATGCTGACATTACCCTGGATACTGTGGCTCTTGATAATCACAAAGACTTGCTGTCTTGGTGAACAATTTGCACTCTTTTGAACTCCAGTATGTCCCAAATAATGTTATGTGCATTGCATTTTGAGCAAAACTGTGCTCTTACCCTGCTAATTGGACCTTCACACTCTGCTCTTACTGTTGCAATGTGCAATTCATGAAGATTGGCCACCAGGCTAGTCCAATTCAGGTATGAAACCTCCCACACTAAAATGAGAGGTGTTTCAGTTTCATTGTCCAACCCTGTACATTGTTCTACAATTTTGTCTCATTTAGCCCACTTAAAAAAAAGGACTGGGGTCTACATATCCACCCAGGTCCAACCAGGGCGTGGATATGTACTGACCACACTGAACCCACAGTGGGTTCAGTGTGGTCAGCCCACATGGTCCCCATGTTGGGCCCATGACATGAGCCCAGGCTCATGTCATGTGGGTTCAGTGTGGTCAGCCCACATGGTCTCCCCATGTTGGGCCCATGATACTGAAACACATGGGCCCCACATAGTTTTGCCCAGTTCTATCCCATTCCCAGTTAGCCCACTTAAAAAAGGACTGGGGCCTACATATCCACACCCAGGTCTAACCCATATATGGTCAGCCCATGCTGATGTCATGTGGGTTCAATGTGGTCTGCCCACATGGGCTTCCCATGTTGGGCCCATGATACTGAAACCACATGGGCCCCATATACTGTTGCCCAGTTCTATCCCATTCCCAGTTAGCCCACTTAAAAAAGGACTGGGGCCTACATATCCACACCCAGGTCTAACCCATATATGGTCAGCCCATGCTGATGTCATGTGGGTTCAATGTGGTCTGCCCACATGGGCTTCCCATGTTGGGCCCATGATACTGAAACCACATGGGCCACATACTGTTGCCCAGTACTATCCCATTCCCAGATAGCCCACTTAAAAAAGGACTGGGGCCTACATATCCACACCCAGGTCTAACCCATATATGGTCAGCCCATGCTGATGTCATGTGGGTTCAATGTGGTCAGCCCACATGGGCTTTCCATGTTGGGCCCATGATACTAGAACCACATGGGCCCCACATACTGTTGCCCAGTACTATCCCATTCCCAGATAGCCCACTTAAAAAAGGACTGGGGCCCACATATCCACACCCAGGTCTAACCCATATATGGTCAGCCCATGCTGATGTCATGTGGGTTCAATGTGGTCAGCCCACATGGGCTTCCCATGTTGGGCCCATGATACTAGAACCACATGGGCCCCACATACTGTTGCCCAGTACTATCCCATTCCATATAGCCCACTTAAAAAAGGACTGGGGCCTACATATCCACACCCAGGTCTAACCCATATATGGTCAGCCCATGCTGATGTCATGTGGGTTCAATGTGGTCTGCCCACATGGGCTTCCCATGTTGGGCCCATGATACTGAAACAACATGGGCCCCACATACTGTTGCCCAGTACTATCCCATTCCCATATAGCCCACTTAAAAAAGGACTGGGGCCTACATATCCACACCCAGGTCTAACCCATATATGGTCAGCCATGCTGATGTCATGTGGGTTCAATGTGGTCAGCCCACATGGGCTTTCCATGTTGGGCCCATGATACTAGAACCACATGGGCCCCACATACTGTTGCCCAGTACTATCCCATTCCCAGATAGCCCACTTAAAAAAGGACTGGGGCCTACATATCCACACCCAGGTCTAACCCATATATGGTCAGCCCATGCTGATGTCATGTGGGTTCAATGTGGTCTGCCCACATGGGCTTCCCATGTTGGGCCCATGATACTGAAACAACATGGGCCCCACATACTGTTGCCCAGTACTATCCCATTCCCAGATAGCCCACAAAAAAGGACTGGGGCCTACATATCCACACCCAGTCTAACCCATATATGGTCAGCCCATGCTGATGTCATGTGGGTTCAATGTGGTTCTGCCCACATGGGCTTCCCATGTTGGGCCCATGATACTGAAACCACATGGGCCCCATATACTGTTGCCCAGTACTATCCCATTCCCAGATAGCCCACTTAAAAAAGGACTGGGGCCTACATATCCACACCCAGGTCTAACCCATATATGGTCAGCCCATGCTGATGTCATGTGGGTTCAATGTGGTCAGCCCATGGGCTTCCCATGTTGGGCCCATGATACTGAAACAACATGGGCCCCACATACTGTTGCCCCAGTACTATCCCATTCCCATATAGCCCACTTAAAAAAGGACTGGGGCCCACATATCCACACCCAGGTCTAACCCATATATGGTCAGCCCATGCTGATGTCATGTGGTTCAATGTGGTCAGCCCACATGGGCTTCCCATGTTGGGCCCATGATACTGAAACCACATGGGCCCCACATACTGTTGCCCAGTACTATCCCATTCCCAGATAGCCCACTTAAAAAAGGACTGGGGCCACATATCCACACCCAGGTCTAACCAATATATGGTCAGCCCATGCTGATGTCATGTGGTTCAATGTGGTCAGCCCACATGGGCTTCCCAGGTTGGGCCCATGAAACTAGAACCACATGGGCCCCACATACTGTTGCCCAGTACTATCCCATTCCCATATAGCCACTTAAAAAAGGACTGGGGCCCACATATCCACACCAGGTCTAACCCATATATGGTCAGCCCATGCTGATGTCATGTGGGTTCAATGTGGTCAGCCCACATGGGCTTCCCATGTTGGGCCCATGAAACTAGAACCACATGGGCCCCACATGTTGCGTGCCCAGTACTATCCCATTCCCAGATAGCCCACTTAAAAAAGGACTGGGGCCCACATATCCACACCCAGGTCTAACCCATATATGGTCAGCCCATGCTGATGTCATGTGGGTTCAATGTGGTCAGCCCACATGGGCTTCCCATGTTGGGCCCATGATACTGAAACCACATGGGCCCCATATAGTGTTGCCCAGTACTATCCCATTCCCAGATAGCCCACCTAGTTGCTGAATAGGGCCCATGCATTTAGCCCATATGGGCCAGCCCATATGGGTCTCATTTTAGTTAACCATATGTGTCCCATGCAGTTCGCCCAGATAAAACCCATGCCCACTCATTACCCATGTAGCCCACATCAAACACAAGTGGGGCCCACTCATGCGTGCTGGCTGGGCTCTTGCAGGTAGGCCAAATTCTTGTGGTCAAACAATGATACAATGATAGGATATTTGGCTCATATTAGCCAGTGTCACCACTAACCTAAACCTAGTTTGATGGCTGGAAGTTCCCCATCTCCTATATGATAACTTCTTTCTGCTTTTGTGATCCAAAACTATGTTAATTCTAAAATATTTGTTAGATCAAAACCACATTTGGTTTGAAGCTCCACTCCTACCTGATGGTATTTCAGAACGCAGCATATTATGTTGGGAAAATTTGCTTTTTCGTGTGATTACAAGATTATTAAATTGTCTAATGTACAGATGAATCATTCAGCTAATGCAGTGGCATGACTTAATTCAATTTAAATAAATTCAGTGTGTTTATATAAGTCATGTTTACGATGGATATTATTAAATACCATCAAATATCAAAGGCATTTCAATGACAGAAATTCTTTTTTTAAGCAGAATTATAACAAAATCAACCTAATTGAATACAAAGATTCACATTCAACTACATACATACTAATTAAATCCAAGTTATAACACAATGCAGTGATATGTATAATTACTACACTTAATGCTAGTGCTTTTTCTACATTGAAAGGCAGTCAACTGTAGAGTTGTTCACTTTACAACAATTTTCCATATTAAGAAGTCCTGTGGTGACATTGGAAAAGAAGTACTCTTTCTTTTCAGGTCTTAAACAGGTCTTTTCCTGTTTAACAGGAAAAGACCTCCAGCACAACTCAGCTTACTATGAGTATCCATCTAATGAAAAGGACTCAATGTTTGAGAGAATGAAACAGAAAGACCAAAAGCACAGACGCACAGATCCAATAGTACTTTCTATGTCAAAGAAAAAGACAAAGATAATGAGAGCATTAGCTCGTTCATTGTCTTCTTAGAAAGTCACACAGCCAAATAAATGATCTGGACAGCAACAAATTATGGGATGAGAAAAAATATTTGTAGTTAGTGGCAGAATTAGACACCTGAAGGCATTTATCCAGGAGAGAGACAGAGTTATTCACAGAAAGAAACTACAACGTGTATTCTCAATAGAAAATTAAGATATTAACAGCAAAATCTCAGCCAACAGGCTTTTCTATGAGGCTTTCCAGAGACCAAAACATTGGGCTGGGTGCACCTTCTGTGGAGAGGAAAAATAAGAAAGAACATACAATAATATTTGAAGATGATGCATAATTGGGAATTATTAGGATTAAAAACAGAGCGAGACAAAAGTAGTTATTATGCTCAGTAGCATTTCTATAATATCATAGCTACAGAGAAGGATCAAATTTATCCAATCCATTTTAGCAAATGGTTGTTCAAAATGTAAAGTGTCTTTTGTCTTCAAAGTAGATCTTGCAATGATCTATAACAGCAAGTAAAGACAGAAGATGTCTCACTGCTGCTATAAGACTAAAAAACACTGTATATTTAAACCTCTTGTGTTGAGATGACATGAATTAACTTTTATCACTACAAAACTTCCTTTCAGCAACATAAGGACATAAACATGTTTTTATTTTTGAAATATCGCCAGGAATGTAGATTTTTAAGTATTGCTTTTCTTGGCTTCTGTAGACGTGTTTTCTCTGAGCTCAATAAGGATTCCTTTCATGCTGTCTAAGCTCTACTGACTTATATGAAAACCCAGAATTTCTCCATAATTATGCTAATGGTCCAGATGGTAGCATGATGAGTGCCATTCTCTTTGATATTCAGACACTTCAGAGTGCTGGTGTGCAGACCCACGCACCCCGACACAGGTTCAAAGTCAATGTTCACACCACCTACTTGATTCCATGTAATTACTTCGTTTTTCCTTTAGCTCATATAAGCGCCCTCTCCACTGTTAAATGCATTAGCTGGTATTTGTTAGGGGGATTTGACAGATCATGTGAAGAACAGCGCACTAGCACTTCAGCAAAAAAAAAAAAAAGCAGTGACGATGAGTTTATTCAATCAGTTGCATTATAATTGGAATTCTGCAGGGAAATAAATATAAACACGTGGTCAAAATAACCACTGCATGAGCCTACTTTGGTAACATCTTAGTGGATATTTTAAATCAGTGGAGATTAATTCTCCAAACATAATTTAAATATACTGTGGGCCACCTATAAATACTGATAGGTTTTATTTAGAGTGTTTCTTCACTCACAGGCAAGTCATTCACATTTAAACCTCACAATGACTGTGTTCATCCACACTTGGACTGCGGTGGCACCGATCAAAGAGCTTCTTTCACTTCCCCACAGGGATTAAATAGCCATCCATCCTCTCAGGGCGGAGGTGTGCTGCTGTACCTTTGCTTCCAGCTGATGCACTGGCCTATGAAGAGCTGGTCACGGGGGCGGGCACTGAGAAGGTGCATCCAGATAGTCTACACAAGAGCGATAGATAATCATCTTCTCGCTGCAAAGACATGTAACGCAGTATAGCCTTTAAAAAAAAAAAAAAATGTTAATCAGATAAAACGTATTATAGACTCTAAAGTGGCCCAGCATCTGTAATCTTTTTCTGTGCAAGAAATACCTGTTCATATAGGAAGAATTCCTCACTCTCAAAAACTGAAGTTTATTGCCTCAGAGGCTTTTAAGTTTAAGTAGAAATATTTGCATATCTTAAATATTCAATCCTTCCGGCATCTTCTGTCGACATGACAGATTTGTGGTTCTGCCAATTTTAACTGGTTCCATTCCACTCCTCCCACACTGCTGGGTAGAAGGATTGCTTATTGAAATTCCATAAAGGAGATTTTGACAGGGAGTTTGTGAATGGCAACAAACATGAAGTAGGCCTACACAGCTGAGTGACTGACGTTTATAGTCTGGAGTGCTGTTTTTCAGCAAAACATCTCCTGTACAGACTGCTTTTTCTTCCCCAGATGTGAACACAACCAAAGTCATTATATGTTATTGTTTGCCTGCTTTGGCATCTAGAATTGCGATGACTCTTTTAATAGAGGTCAATGATGAATAAACAATCAGGAACACAGCTACTATGCCTTGCAAACATATACCCTTTAAGCTTTTTTTACATTTTGTCATGTAAGGAGCAACAAACTTCTGTGAATTTTAAGGAGATGCTATATGAATAAACCAATGCTATGTCACACAAATTGTCAAGTGGCACGGAAAGAAAGAAAGATTTCTAACTTTTTTTTTTTTTTTTTACAAATAAGAGTCTGTATCACATGCAGTTGGATCAGTCCCTAAAATCTGATTCAACACATTAAGTTCAGCAGCATGTACTTTAGACTCAGTATAAATACAGCTGTTCTTTGGAGGTGTAGAGAGATGTATAGCTTGGCTAGACAATGTCCCAACAATATCACAAACTTTGAACATCTGGGAGAGTTCAGGTCAATTCAATATTTAAAAGTCAAGAGAGTATGGCACAGATGTAAACTTCTGACTTCATCAGAACTGACATGTAAGGCAAGGACAGAGTTAATCAAGGCCATTGATTAGAGAAGCAGCCCAGAGGCCCACTTTAAATATGAATGAGCAGTACAGATCCACAGCTCAGATTGGAGCTTGTTGACACAAATCTGGTCTTTACAAAACGGTTGAACAAGATATTACAAGTCGATTTGAAATTAGTCACAAAGAAGAAATTAAACAAAAAATAAATCTTTTGGTCTACAATAGAAAAAATCTTAGAACTTAGAAATGACCTTTAACACAACATCTTCCACAAGAATGATGGGATACATAAAAAACATTCAGTTAATCTCACTGACCTAGAATTATTTAACAGAGTATTCAATAACATGTTGGACTCCAGATGAATAAAGTTGGGAGAAGCATATTATAAAAAGCCTCAATATACTCACTTCCAAACACTAGACCGTGCTAAATACATGTGCATACAACACATTTAAGATTTAAATTTGTAAGCAGATAAAAAATAATAATTAAAAAAAATGTATGCATGTATAATTTCTTACCCAATGGATGCTGGAGATAAAGATGATGGAGTTTAGACAATGGATTAATCTTTTCTTCTACTTCAATAAAGTCCATTTAGCTTTGGACAAAAAAAAAATCTAAATAAAATGTGTAAGTTGTGGTTTTAACAAGACACAATGTCAAAATACTTTTTTGGTTGTAAAAACTTTTGCAAAGCACATTTTGGAATATCAATTATATGACAATGGTCACTTTGCACACTGGTGATGAGCATATTTTATCACCCCACTGAATTTCCCGTGGAGGACTTTCTAATGGAGAAAAAAGCCCCTCAGATGACAGTTTTTGGAATCACAAGAAGCTTTTCTGTCAAAGGGCCATGTGCGTACTTTGCATATTCGCCCATCTCACCAACAGTTCTTCAAGTGCTTGGCGCCAAGTTGTAGGGAGGCAGAGAAACTGCTATAAAGGTGGAATTAATTAGGTTTTACACTCAATCCCCTCTCTTCATTGATAAATCATCCTTCTCTCTTTTCCCTCTTTTTCAGTTTTCCTCTGTGGATAGATAGTCCATCTCACGCTCTCTCTCTCTGCTGCCCTCTCGCTCACTCACGCTTTCCGTCTTTGTGGTGCGCGTTCACAGCACCAACCTTGGCTCGACGTCAGAGGCTGTGTAGCAGTGCAGTATAATGGGAGAGCAAGCAACACAGAGAGCCTCATAGGGGGGCTGCATATCGCTGCTGTATCCTCTGCTTGGCGCTCTCCAGTAGCCTCACCTAAAGCCCTTGCCCGGGCTCCCCCTCCTCCACGCCGGATCCGTACCCTTCGACATGGATGTCCCATCATCCCTCGACCCCGCGGATTGCCGTTTCTTAGCGCAGTGAAGAGGGAGACGGACGACAGGAGGACGGAATTATGCCGGGATCGCGAATGGATTTGGGGAAAGCGCGAGTGACCATGCCGTGATCTTGCACATCCAGGGCCGCCGATACCCCTGCCTTTGCCCATCAGCCGTAGAAGAATCACGGGGGATTCAAGCCCGCCGCGCACCGGGGAGGAATTATCCACTGTGCATTTGCTTTGAAAACATCATGAAGATTACCTCCCATCATCTGATGATAACCGGTCTCGCTATCAGGTTCAACCTCAGGCTGATCCCGCTTCTGCTGCTGTTTCTTGGATACACTCGCGGGATGCCGCACGTTCTAAGATTTGGTGAGAAAACGTACAATCTGTTACAAAGTCTACTGGCCACACTGATCATATGTATGTGCGCTTGTCTGGTGCTCGTATTCTGAGTGGAAATTTGAGGATGTACTTCGCAAAATGTAATGTTTTAGTCGTAGCTATGCTTTGCAACTTCACTTTACCATACAATATTTAGAGCTTAGAGTTTTATCACGACCTGAACTCTATGGAGGAAATGCTTGGGGTTTTCATCAAACTTGAAGCCACACTAACTCTTGAAGACCGTACTTTAATTCTGTGTTATAGCATGCAACAGTTCCTGGCTATTGACTGCAAATGAAACTCAAGCAACGCCGCTCTAGGGCTCATATTTTCTAACATGTATCCTGCCGGGCATCCCCGCATCTCCTTGGCCCTTTAAACCCCGCACTCCACAGCATGCCCGCCGCATTGAGGTTTCAGATGTAAACATCATCCCCGGGGCTCTGAGAAGATCCAATCTCTCTGCGTCCTGTGGTGCTTTTCAGGTTTAATTCCTCTAAAGCGCCTCTCATATGAGATGTTCCCGGGGTTTTTGCATGAACTCAGACAGAAATTTAAACCGACTTAAGAGAATTCGCCTTCAGTTCACTTTTAACTTTATAGAAACTGACAGGCAAGTGTTTAACGTTGGCCGCAGTTGCCACTTTTGTATTCGTCGGCTCGTAACTTCCACACATAACGTGTGCGCGTAAAGCAGCCGAAATCAGAGCTCTCCATACTTTTCTCCTGGTGCCTAATTAGACCCTCGTCTCTCAGGATGGAGATGGAGAGGGCTTCCTGCCTCTCCATCCAGTCTCTGTATTTACGGAAAACACGTCGGAGTTGCACACAAAGCGGATGTCATCGAGTGTTGACAACAGACTCCCTAATATGCTCATCCACACCCCCGGTGGGGGGTCCTGCTTAAGAGTCAGGCGACGTCCACGATTGCCGCCGCTATGGCAACGGAAAGTGCTCTTCTTCCTGCTGCATTCTCTTTCCATTGAGTGGCTTCCAGTCTCACATTTGCCTGACAGACGCCCGGCATCAACTCTGGCATTCATTTAAGATAGTTTTCAAACACTCCGTCGACTGGAGATAAAGTGGGGAAAATTAGCCGAATCAGGAATGTTACGCTTGATTTGTACAGTAGCTATATTGATAAAGTGACGTGTAGTTACCATTCAGACCAAACCGTACATAGAATTTTGTTCAAACAATTGGTGTAATATATTCCACAGATCTTTTTTGTGTATATTTTAACCACTATTTCTGGGTGAAAACTGTGTATTTTTAGTACATAGTTAAAGTAAGTGGTTGAATTCTGCAAACTGTTATTAATTAATTTTAATTATTTCATTCTGTGCTTCAAGTTTATATTTCATCAATCAGAAGAAAGTCCAAAAATTCCACCCTACACAGCTAATAAACCAATATAAAATCTATTTAACATAACTCAAAATAGTCTATATTTTCTCTTTTCAATATACATTTAAAACCCATAATCTCAGAATGACCAAACACTGCAAAATTACATTTGGGGGGATATTAATTATAAACCATACAAATAATTTATCTGCTTATGTATTTGTTTTTAAATGTATTGTGTGAAGGTGATCATATTGACTACTGGTAATAAATTCTATCCAAACATTCAGATCTCAACTTAGCTAAAGTTGTTGGTTTACTTGATTGTCATTGTCATTTGGCTTGTGTATCAGAAAATAATAAGGCTGACATCTTTATATGGAATCTATCAAAAATGTATACAACTTTATGGAGTTTGGAAGAAGAAAATTAAGCTGTTTTCTAACAGTGGTAATGCCAAAGTGAACTTTAGTTTGACGACTTTAACTTTTTCTTTTCCTTATGTTTTTGTTCATTTTGATTATGGTAAGGACAAACTAAATAAAAAAAAAAATTTAACTAATTTATTAAACACATTTTTTAAACAATTGCTGGAATTTAACAAAATTATTTAGTTGCTTACTTGATTTCTACTTATTACACTAATTAAAATCTATTGGAAAAAAACAACAACATGTAAGGCACGTAGTTGTTCAGTTCTAACAGTTTCATCAGTGCACACCTGATTAATAATGATACTGGTGTTTCCGGGTGTAATCATTAATGCACATTATATGGAAAGGGTTGTTTCTGTCACAAAGTGATTTGAGTTGTTTTTCATGTTTTCTAAAAGAAAAAAAAGAAAAAATATTTTTTCATGACTAAAATACTATTACTGAAATGACTAATACAGATTTAATGCGTATTCAACAGTACAGCATGGAAGCATTTTCTCTGACAACCACAGCTAAGAACAAACAATTTTTAGCTATGTTAACCTCAGCACTAAGAAATCCAGATTGTTAGCAAGTTTGACATTAGCTCTGTTGCTACATTAGTTAGCAGAACTCAATGCTAACTTAAATTTTTGCTCCAACTCAGAAAGTTTCTTAAACATGTTTGTCATGGTACGCTCTGCTGAGTCACTATTTATTGATTATGACAAACAATAAACCCATTTCAGGCTTATTATTATTATTATTATTATGTAGTGTGGTTAGAATTGAGGCATTATTTAAGATTCAATTTGCAAAAGATGCTTTAAATACGCTTGATTAAGTAATTTGACTTGCTTGACTTTAAAATTTTCCACAAAGGTTTTTATGGCGTATGTATGGTTTATGAAAGACTTCATGAAGCCAAACTTAATTTAAATTCACAATATTTTTATCTGTACCTGCTGTGCTGAACTTGTCGCCTCTGCTAAGCTTAAAAAAAAAAATCTGCAGGGCATCTGGCATCAGTTGTGACATAGACATGACCAGGCAAAATAAGATATTATTCATGCCACTGCGATCTTTTGCTCTAAGGTAAAAGCTCATGCTTGATTCCTTTCCCCCTCAACTAGTTGCATTTAACACGGCTGGAATTGAGCTTGTCTCTGTCTATGGTTCTGAAAGGAATAAAAAAAAAAAAAAAAAAAGCAAAACAACTATAGCTTCTGTTCAGAACCAGGGACAGAGACACATGTTCAGCACAACTGCTTGCTGCTGAACAGTGCGTTCAGTCACGTTTTGTTACGTTTTTTTACTTTTAAAAACAAACATGACGTTCGTCGTTCCTGGTTCATTATCTAATGCTAGGGGGAGAATGGCGTTATTTGCATAAGTGTGTATGAAGAATTCTATTGAAAACCCTTAAATGTACATGTCAAAATGAGAAGAAATGCAACAAAGAAAACCCTCAGGTGAAGCAGGAGTCATTTCTAGAGCCTTTTCTTGTACTGCAAGATGTGCTTACTCAGCAGGATAATCCCAGCTGCTCCTGCAGGAGGCCGCCTGAACGAGGAGGTCAGCTCCCCCGAGTCTGCTTGTTTCCTTCCTTGCCCCCTTGCTACATTCTGTCCAGACAGGCAGCTTGCATTGTGGAACTGCTGTTCTCTTGTCAGACTGAAACCTTTACACACTATAGCACCACAGCCCAGTCAGGCTTTTGTATTCACAGCATGGGGCTCACCAGGGTAGAGTGACAAGTGTCAGAGGAAAATGAAAAAAAATATATATAAATAAATGTTTTTTTTAGGGCCACCAGCTGCAGGAGAGGTAGCAGAGTTTATTCTCACACTGAATTAGATTTTTGTGTTTTATGTTTGTCATTTAAAATGTGGAAGACGCTCAGTGTATAAAGGGTTTAGAGAAGATTTAACTGAACACCTGGTAAGAGTAGATTTTCTCTTTGACAAACTCACACCCACCAAGTAACACTTTGCAGAGCTGCTAAGGGTCTTCTGGATCCAGAAGAAAATATCACTTTCAACCTGAGCAGTCACCACAATCAGAAATGCCGCTTTTTATTCACACAGGCTGCTGAACAAAAATGTGCACTGGTTTAATCTGCAAGCTAAGCTGCAGCTTTATTGCTCTTTTGACCCTCTTCCTGGCAGAATTGCTTAAGTTTTTTTTATGTGCAGCAATTATCAAACTTCACATATAAAATTAATTTGAAGAAATAGTAATTCAGGTTTGAAGTAAAGTTTGCAACAGCCATATTTTTAAAATTATTTTAAAAAAAAAATAGACCAATTATTTGTGCATAGCCAATTTGTATGTGGAAATCCTGTTGAATCTTATATAGTTGCAGTTTTTGACATACATTTCGTGTGCATACCTACAGTTTTAACTTTGTAAATTATAGCACAACTTAATGTGTCTCTACATGTTTCTAGTTTTTTTTTTCTTTATTATTTATAATGTTGTGCAGCACGTTGAGCTGCTTTCAGTATGAAGTGTGGTTTATAAATAAAATGCCAAGAAATTTTAAAATTGAGGGTCACAAAATTCTGTTCTCCTCTATTCACACGTATAGCAGGTAAGCATATTTGGTGTCAGCAAACACTGCTGAGTTATCCTGATTCTCATTTCTTTTAATTGTAATATGGAGAAAAGATATCCAAAAATGTAGCAGTTTTTTTTTATATCTATGGCCCTCAGCTTGCCAATGATTGCAACGCTGAGTGATAGTATTATCGCAGCCATCTGCAAACAGCATTGGCAAAACCAATTTGTCTCTGGGCTGTCAGCTGCTGGTGAAATCATTGTTGACTCATAAATGCTCTTTCTTTCTCCACCCATTCTGTTTACATTTTCTCAGTATAGACATATGCTGGATATATTTCAGACAGAAATGCAATCATTATTTTTCATTTTGAAGAAAGGGAAAAAAAATCAATTATTTTCTTTCAGTCAACTGCCAAAAGACAAAAATCCCCTCTGGTGAAAAGAGAAGGTGTTTTTTTTTTTTTCTGACCTCCCTTGCAATGTGATCTCTTATTGCATGTCTAATTATAAAGAGGCTCCATCCTGTGAACTGAGTTGTGGCAAGGTTAAATGCTGAGGGTGAGAAAGAGTGGTGGGAACAAATTCAAGAGGAGCTGATCACTAATTGACTTTATTTGCTTTCGGTTTCTGCCAGTCTGGAGTATCGGCAGGCTGGAGTTCAGTTCGGGATTGTAAGAATTATGGATAACACCCAGCGCCCTGGCCCGCTGCCAGCATGTTCACAGCGAACCCATTTAAATACGCACAAAGCTGCTTAAAATATTCATGTGTCACTTGGCCTCGCTGTGGCTTATAGAAATGTGAAACTATCTCTGCTGGCAAATGATTTCCATGGTTTAAAAATACCCACTGTGGGTTTCAAGAACAAAGAGGAGATCTGTCTCACATTAGCATGCAGCACCACACGTGGACTCGAAGCAGAGAACTATCTAGATGGATTTCTAAAACATGTTTACAGTCCCGACTCTTTGAAGGTCTCGCTGTCATGCCTCGGCTACGAAAAACCTCGACGCTGATTAATTCTAGGGTGCAGATTGTTACCGTTTTGAAATGGCAAATATCCGTGAGGTATGAAATTAGTTTTCTTGCTGTGCTAAGAATTAAGCCATTTTCGCAGATTTACCAGTGTCATTTTAAAAGATTATTTACATAGGAGGTGGCTTTAGCTGATTGACCTTGTCGGCAGCATAACATCCTCTTTCTTTTTTTTTTTTTTACATATCAAATAGAATACACATGAGACCTGTGCTTCTCCCATGTTGTGTTGGCTTCACTCCGGTGTTGGATTTCACTATTCACAGCCTTTCACTCACTGTCATCATCGCTCATGAATGCCAGTGCTAAGGTTAAGGGTTACATGTGCAATTGTTCTCTGAACTGTCCCTTGAGAAGAAAGCCTTTCTGAGTGTTTGTCCCGCTTAAAGATAACTGAAGGTCAGACCTGAGAGCACTAGCATGGAAGACTTTTTTTTGTGTGTGTGTGTGTGTGTGTGAGAGCATTTTTTTAATGCATGCAGAACTGTCCTTCTCACTGTTCCTCAAAGAGAGACGGTGGCAAACATTGATGTCATGGAGAGGTGTGAAAAACAAAGAGTTTTTGTTGGGAAGAGGGAGAGGGGCTGAAGAGTGTGAGTGAAAAGAAAAACAGTGAGTGTTGAGGCCAGCAGATACAGAGTAAAGATAGATTAGTTTGCCTCAGAGCAGTCCACTCTCAGCCCACTCTCAGTTCTGGTCCGTTATTGCCGTTTCCTTATGGCTTTTCGCGAGGAGAGACAGAAAAGGAGAGAGGAGTTTGCTGTGGAAATGTGGTGGGAGGCCAGGAGTCATGCACTGCATCTCTGAATAAATGTCAGCGGAATCGTATTAAGAGAGCTGCAAATTTGCCTGCGACTACAAATACAGATGAGAAGACTTTAACAGAAGAGAAACACGTTGGTAACACTAATGTCCTTGTGGTTGCTTTGAAAAATTAAGCTGGGGATGTGTTTTTATTAGCCTTTATTAGCTGTGTGTCTCGACCAACTGTAAAATGGTGGAAATCAATACAAATCGAAATGCTGCTAAGGGGAATAATGAAAAAAGTAGGGAAAGAATCAGGCAGCGAAAAACAAATAAGCAATGCAAAGTCCCAGATGCCACAGTCTTTCATGTATCACAGGTTCCCATCTGTGGGAAAGAAAAAAGGTAAACAAACATGAGAAAAACAAATGTAGACGTGTACTGCAAGTGTGTGTAATTGCGCACGGAATAAATTTCTTTGTGAATGATTGACAATTTATGAAGTAATCTTATTTTTCTGCAGTTTCTAATCAAGATAAAATCTATAGTTATCTGATTTCTTTCACTTTCAGCTCTTCTTAATGTTCTTTTAAATGTTCTAATAAAAATCAAATGGTGTGATGTAAATTTGCATTCAGCTCCTTTTTCTCTGATACCTCAGATAAAGAATGCAATTAACTGCTTTCAGAGGTCACTGAATGAATAAACAGAGCCCACCTCAGCATAAATATGGCTGTTTTGCAAATGCCTCATGTTTTTTTTGTTTTGTTTATTACATTAGTGAAAAAAAATACTGGACCACAAAAACCAAGGAACAAACAATTTTTGTAAGAAGCTTAAAGCAGTGTTAACTAAAGCAGTACTCCATTCTTTGAACATCTCAAGGAGCACAGTTACATGCATCATTCAAAACTGGAAAAGGTCTGGCAACAACATTACACTACCTACTTAAAATGGCAAGGAGAGCATTAATTAGTGTCGGAAGCATTGGAGTTGCCTTATAATGTCTAACATGAGCCTTAAAAGTGTAGCCTGAAAACTACTAAGCTCATGTTAAATTGTTCTAAGGTTTACGGGCTTTTAGAGACATCACATTTTGTCCAAGTGTTGTTCATCTGTTTGGTAGTTAACAGCTACCACGTTCAGCTCTATGTTTAAAAAAAAAAAACTTACATTAGAACAAATTTAGGACAAATTTATGCAAAATCTCATATGATAAGAAGTATGTCTGAAGTTAAACGATCAAAAGTCATTGTATTCTGTTGCGCCTAAATATTACAGTTGTGAAATTGTAGAAGACTTCACTCATATAATTGCTTTCTTGAACAGTGCTTCTATTGTTTTAAGCTTTGGTCTATTTTTGAGTAATGAAAATACAATAATCTTAGGTGAAAGCAACTGCTGAAAGAAAACTGTCAGAGGTTACAAAACATTTAAAAAATTCACCTCCCAACAAAAGAGCCCAAAACATAAAGAAAAATCAACAGTGATCAAAGCATATTCATGTGTGAGAATGGACCAGTCAAAGTCCAGAAGGAAATTCAATTGAGAATCTGTGGTCAGACTTCAAAATTGCAAAACACTGCCATGCTTCATTTGATCTGATGGACAATGAGCTGTTTTGCAAGGAATGGGGAAAAAAAAGCTGACTCTCTAGATGTGCAAAACTGGTTGAAATATACCACAAAAGATCTGCAATTGCTGTGAAAGGTGGTTCCACAAAGTATTGAGCCTGGGGGAAGAACACAAAGGCTTATCACATTTTTAGATGTTTTTTTTTTTTTTTTTGCAGGTGTGAAAGATAAAAAAAAAATTCTATTTCAATTTTGTTTACTTTTTGTTGATCTGTCTCATACAACAATCTAGAAATATATTGAAGTTTGTGGATGGAAAGTGATAATTCTAAAAAAAAAAAAGAAACTTGCAGTAATTCCGGTTGCTTTAGGTTACTGATTAGTTTCATGAGAAGAAACAATCGTAGCTTACCATCTTTCAGATCTGAAGCTCTACAATAGTGATAGGTGCAAGAGTGCATGCTTGCTCAGTATTTGTTCAATTGAACTCTATTAGGCTAATGCTTTTGACTTCATAACCATTTACCTCATGGTGTTATGAATATGCATCAATTATTTATCCCTCCTTTGTGATTATATATACATCTTTACAAGTTTATATATCTAAGCATGTAGATATATACATATACACACACCACACCTGTATACAAATAAATGCTTCCTGTGAACCAAGACATAAACATGTTTATTCCAAGCACACAGCCAGAGTAAACAAACCTGAAGCCACATGCACCACAAATGAAATCTCTGACGTCCAAACTGTGTGAGATTCTGAAGTCAATCGATTACAAAAAGCCCTCTGGCTCTCTTTGCTATGATGTTAGACCCTGATCAGGTTGGGTTTTCACTTTCCAGCTGAATAAAGGTCTTTGAAGAGGAGTGGCGCAACAGTCTAAAGGATAGAGGACAGAATTCAGGCTTCGATTGATAGAAAAAGCCCGTTGGAGGTGAGAACATTTCTCTGTCTGAACCAAGGACACAGAGAGAAACGTGCTCTGTGGGTGCACATATTCAGGCTGGATTTACTTAAAATCTTGTTCTTTGAGTCAGCATGGCGCTCCTTTGTCTACAACACACCAGGGCTTTGTAGAATGTCTCCCCAGTTCAAAGTTTTTTTTGTATTGCCATTTGTTTCTCTTTGAGAAGTAATGTTTTGCTCTCCAGTGTTTTTGTCTCAAAGTAATTAGTGGATTGAGATGTGAGGATAGGAATAGGATATAAAAAGAGAAAAAAATAGTTTTTTAGACAGTCAATGCAACTTTTAGAGATGATTCAAACTATCTCTATGTGGAAGGCTTAACAGTTTGATAAAACTTTGACGCTATTTATTTGGCTCCATATTTTTGTATTTTGTATTTTTCTAAAATGACAAGACTGCTGTGTGTTAAATGTTTTTATAAGTAGATTTTGCATGCAGAAATGTACTGTGTAGTAACGGTCATAAATCAACTGAGAAAACCTTCCACACATTTACCCATCTCCTATCATGAAATGTTATCATGAAGAAATGTTGCAGTTACAAGTAAAACATGTATTTAACATTTGTAAATGGTACTATGTACCATTTTAAGCCCCTCTAGGAATACCACCTACGTGTGAAATATTTCCGTAAATACTTCCATGTCTTACATGCAGAAATGTATGGTAACATTTCTGTCATTTTTAAATTATTTTCTGCATAGTATTTCCATGTGAAAAGTATACCATGTAGTACAGTATGAAACACATGGCAAAAATCATTCTCATGTGAAATATTTTCCAACATTTCACACGCTTAAGCTGTGTAGTAACAAGTGAAACATATGTGAAATGTTCCACTTATAACGAACATGTCTTTCTACTCCTACACATGTTGCTCTGCTTATTCTCAACTGTGTTTTTGCTGTCATTGCTTGTGGGGCATGTTTGTCATAAATTGAAAAAAGTTTATGACAAACATGTCATAAACTTTTTTCAATTTTGTTGCTATTTTTTCCCCCATAAACAGCATTACTGCAGAGTAAAAATAAACTTAGTCAAATTTTTTTTCATATTGCACAAAGGATTTTGATCAGACTTAATACAACCCACCAGCGCTGTTTTCTTTACATAGCCACCTATCAGATTTATGTACAGAGATGTGGGCTCTTTTTCATCATGACAGAAGACTTCAAATTTTCTGCCTGTCAAGGTGTGACTAAATGTCAAAAACAGTGAGATATTGCAGACAGAAGGTCAGGAGAAAGATTAAAGCAAACCTTTTTTTTTATTTTCTTCCAATTTCATCTTCATTGTCTCTCTTTCCCTTACCCTCAATGATCCTTGTTTACAGAGAACAAAGTGAGCACACTTTTTTTTTGTTTTTGAGGGGCTTCATTATTTGGTCTGTTCTTTTCATTCGTCTGCCTCTGGCTATTTTCTTTGCAAGAGTCACTCTGCAGGCCTCTTTCTTTATTCTCACTCTCTCTGCTGCTGTTCAATTGCTTGTGTGTTTGTAGAACAAGTGAGGAAAAATTGACACACCTTTGCAGCAAAAGTGTACCTGCAGCTCTGATCATGAGCTTGCTTCTGAACAACATGGGAGGCTGATGAACTCAGACCAGAAGCTGACATTTTCCTGCCCTGCGGCAGAGCGAACGTGGAGGGAGGGGGGGCAGGTGTCTGTTCAGGTCTAATGGGCCATCCATTCAGGGCTTTAATTGAGTGTCTTTTATCTGCCTCTAGTGACCTCTTTTATTCTCAATTCTTCGCTCTTCGTTTCCTTCGCTAATCCATTTTTTTGGGGCCCCACCCACCCATCTTTCCACGTTTCCCTTTCCTTTTCTTTCCCTGCCTCCACAGTCCATAATTCTCCTCCTTTCAGCTGCCATACTTCTGCTTCTCCTTTTCTAGTTTCGACATAATAAGTGGAAGCTTGTTGTTTTCTAAAACCGTCTGACAGGTTGAGACGAGACAGTATGACGACATGGTGCACTTTCAGTCTCCTTCGCTATTTTTTATGCCCGTTTCTATTCATTTGTCCTTCACTGTCCTTTCGCTCCCTTTGGCTTTCGGCTTGTCTCCTTGTCCGTCCCCTACTTTATTCTCCCTCTTTTTTCAATCAAGCCGTGCTCCTGTCTGTCCTCTGGTCTTAGTGTGCTCAAAGACAACAGCATAAATCCTCATTTGACATGCACAGTGTAGACTTCGATTTTTTTTTTTGTGGCCCCTTCAAATCCTAAAGAAAAGAATACAATCCCGACTATAAACTGTAAGTTTTGCATAAGGATTACATTGATGATATGTCTACAATACATTTGAATATGCAAATCTTTGTGTACAAATATGATATTTGTCTTAAAACTACTTCTCCAGTGCAGAAACACAGTTCCTTGATGAAGATCTCAGACCTCTTTTATACATATGAACCTTTTGTACAATCACAAACTTCAATTGGACTGGAATTTTGTATGATAGACTAACACATAGAGAGGATTATGCTGTAGAAATATTTTTAAATTTTCATTCAGTCTCATTTACCCTCAGAAGTCTCCCAAATTTGAGTCACAAAGTAAATCCTTTTGCAACACCCTGAACACATAATCAGGGTGCAGTAGATCATCATACTGTGGTGCAGTATGATGCTGCACCACAATATGATGGTGCAGCATCATACTGTGGGTTATTTTGCTAGGAACCATTTTACTAAATTTACCACTATAACTGCAGTAAAAGATGTGTTACAGGTTCTATCTTTTCCTCTAACTCTTGTAGCCTCTTTCAAATGCTTTCACACACACGCTGCAGCTTACATGACCATGTTTAAGTGTGCCTGTTTACAGTCATACATAAACTGATTTGACAACCCTTTTAGGGTAAAGATTGCAGAGAAGAATAAAAAGCTAAACTGGCGCTACAATCTAGACTTAGAGAGAGACTTAGACTTGACTTTATTGATCCCTTGGGAAGACTCCCTCAGGAAATTATAATCTTTGCCTCACTTGGTTTTATCTAGGTGAGCTGTGGGTGGCCCAGCGCTAGACAGGAAATGTAATGGGAATGGAATGGAATTGACCATTTTTGGGCATTAAAGCCTGCTTTTATATATAACTAAATGTCATTATTTCTCAAGGTAATTTACACTGAGGGGTTCTGGTCAGGTCCTGAAATTGGTTAACGGACCTGGTGGAGCACAAAGACCAAAATGAATGAACTTCAACAACTGGTTCTACAAAATAATGGGGCTGAATATAAATGGAACATTTTTCCGCTTTTGTTAACATTTTTTGAAACCCATGTAGAATATTCCTTTCATATATCAATGAGTTGTCTGTGTGCTGGTCTATCTTCAAAAATCATAACAAATACATTAAAGCTTGATGTAAAGTTTCACATTCAAAGTGTGAAATGATTAAATGGATGCAACTTATTTTGAAAGGCGTTGTACCTTTGATGAATAATACAAATACTTTTTAAATTAAATCTCTCAGTCACAGTTTTAATTTTGCACATATATTTATATATTAATATCTAATATTTATGGAATGCATTGTGTTTTAAATGCTATATCTGTGTTCATTACCTAGATAAAAACTGATGATTGAATGGATCAATATACATATGAAGATTAAAGATTATACTAAACCGATTAACAAAACCTTCTCAGTCTTCCCTTCTCTCTCCTTCTACCCTGTAAAAATCCTGCTGTGAGAATTAAAGAGCTGGCTTCTGAATTAATTCTTGACCTTTGGCTCTAAGGGGAGATAACATCTACCCTGCTACATGAAAGAAAGTCTAATTTTACAGACATTTTGATCCAAATTACAATGGAGAGTGTGGTACAGGGCCATTTTAATGTGCAGGAGAACAGAAAATGAGAAGAGGAGCGACAAAGGGAGCAAAGAGGACAATAGAGTCCTGTATAATTTGCTTTGGCCTAATTGCAACAACATAATTTGAACTTTTCAGCTTCATGTCAAGGTCTGTTAAACATCATATTTATTAGAAACTTCTTATTGCAAATCTATCCCGTCATTCTGCTGAAAAAATGTGCCTGAAGATTCTTTTTCATGGCATAGAGACAGCTTGAGCTCCCCATGCTTAACTTCGCCAGTTTGTTTTAAGACTGCAGGATCAGTGTTAGCAGAGTCCTTATCCATATTTGTTTTGCTGAGCGATGGTGCTCCAGGGTCTTTGCATCCTGGGATGCACCAGACAGTCCATCCTGCCTCGCACTTCTCATCTGCAATGCCAATAATGGTGATTTTATCGCAACAGGGGAAAGTGATAATGAACCAGTGATGCACATGCATAGTCACAGTATTCTCCAGGTTGGACTCTTCTAGCCTGCAGTGGATAATTAGCATCTCTCACATGTGCTTAGGCTTGATTAAAACTCAGTTTACAGTGAGCAGCGCTGTGAGGTTGCCATCTGTCACCTGCAGAGGCCACCCTGTGATGTGCTCTTGCCTGAGAACGCTGGTTGGTGTGTGTGCATGTGTGTGTGTGTGTTTTGATGAAGGATTGGAAAAGATGAGGCAAAGACAGAGAAACGACAGGAACGAGTGAGGCATGAAGCCATCGGAAGCATTCTATTAAATAAGAGTTCCTTCTCACTCCCAATGGGCTGTACATTAAAGCCAATGCACATATTTTCTTCTCACAGCAAAACCCTTTGACTGCAGTTCTGAGGTTTATATTTACTTGAACCATATCATAAGACTGCAGCTTAGGGAATATGTATCTTTATTGTGAAGTGATGTAGAAAGTGTGAAAGCTTCGAGGTTCTTAAACCTATTTTTTCCAAACAAATGCATGTTTACTGAGCCCTCTTCATTTTCTGAAACAAAACATTTCATCCCACATTTGTAATAAAAAGTTCATCAAACTTTAATGCCACATTTATATGTATTATTGCTGAACACACATTTGCAGTGTTATTCATTACAATGTCAGATGACTGAGGTTGTTGCATATAAAAACATGTTGTATCCATAGCAATGCCTTCTGGATTTAATATTCTATCACAAAATGTTTGGGCAATTGAAAAAGACATGAAGAAATGAAACCCCTTCCATATGTCAGATATGGAGACAAGATTTCTGAAGTGCCCTGTGGAAAAACAACAGAGAGGAAATATTTATTGAGGCTTGACTGATTTTCCTGAGGCACTGCTGCATTATGCCACCAACCGGAACCGTGTTGTTGTTTCTCTTTTCTGTTAGATTAGAGCCACTGTCTGGGATTTTTATTTTGTTTGCTCTGTGTGTTTCTCAGAAAAAAATGTCTTTTTTTTGTATGAAATGGGTTTTAGTTTGTAAGCAAGACATTTATTGAAGGATAGTGCAAACAATATTGACTGAACAAATACTGTTTTTGATGACATTACCTCTGTGTTTATTACACTGTGAAACCTATTATAGATATTGAGTATTTGCAATAAATTTCCTTGCCCAGTAGTTAGATATTTTTTTTATTCTTAGTATTTACTGATGAAGAGTCAGTCAAGTTAATTAACAGAGGAACAATAAAACTATTTGAATGATTGGTGTATCTCAAAATAATAATAATAATAAATGAAATTTACAATGTTTTCTGCCACACATTTGTTTTATCACTTTGTAACATTACATACATAAACACTAGAAACGTAATTTACATTCTCCCTTGTCGATTTTGTTATGGGAGGAGCTTGTGAGAGCTGTGATTGGCTGGGGGGAGGAGTTTGTGTAAGACATCACTGATCATTTTGAGTGGGTTTTGAAAAAGTCACAACGTTCTACCTTCCATTATTGTGTTATTAGAGACTTTTTGACAGAAAAACGTGAAAGCACCAATTGTGCTGGATTTAGAGCCAGCAGTAAGTGCTGCCGCGATTCCCTTCCACCTCCCAATCACTTATGGTGGTCAGTCTGAAAGCAGCCTTGTCGTGCAGCAAACACAGCCCTCACTGAGAGCAGACAGGAGAACCACTATATTATGTTTTCATATTACAAATGTAATAGAAATATAAATTTTGATGTTGCATGTATTTTTATTTTTTTTTTTGGTTGCACGTAAATACATCCCTGCTTGTGAGCCACACAGTCACGGATTCACCTCCTCCACAGTGTGTGCCCCAGATGTGGTTAAAATATATGTAGGTTCAGGCAAAGTCTTTGCTGCACATAAATAGTTTCAAAAAGTTCAAATGTCTTTGTATCCCTTTCAATGAATCCACAATTAGTTGAACATGTTGGCCTAAATGTCTTGTAATTTTCTTATTAACTTAAAAATTGCTGTTTGTAATACATAAAAACTCACAATTACTTCAAAAAAAAATATATGTTTTGCTGTATTTTTCACACATGGAGGCCACCATTTTTTCAACTGAGCAATAGTTGCACAGTTGAATGGCTAATGAGAAGCCTTACAGTCCTTTAATCTTATCATTTGTTCTGTTAGCAGACATTCTCACTTTTGTATAATATTTGAATCACTTCTCTTGAATCACTTGTAATTTTTAACAAAAGCAAATGGTTAATTTACTTGAGGTAAATTAATCATTTACCTCAAGTAAAAATAAATTCATAGTAATGAATCCGAAAGCAAATCTACCAAACACACCCCTAATAATAATAATAATAATAATAATAATAATAATAATAATAATAATAATAAATTATTACATAATAACTTAGATTTTCAGCCAGATGCTGCTTCTCTTTTACAGGTCGCAGTTATATTTATTATGGGTTTTGCGACACATTTACAGAGGAAATGGACTCACCTGTCAGTTGTGTCATCCCCCCTCTCTGCTCTCACACAATGGTACGATCCAATATTCTCAGGCGTAGTCAGCGACGAGGCTGCCATGCTAATCGAAACGTTCCGTCGTGAGCGGAGGCTCTCAAAAGAGTGAGAGCTAAGCAACAAAAGGGAATAAAATGGGGGAGACGGCGTTCTGAATGTGAAGATCAGACACTAAACGGGAGTTACAGACCAAAGACCAGACTTGACACAGAGCTATTCACCGGATCACACAGTCCGATCAGAGGTACGTGTCGTTTATTGTTTCAGTCATGAAGCTGAAGGTGGCGACAGCAGCACCAACACCAGTTTCTTTTGCCATCTGTTTCTTCTTCCTCCGTCTGGTCCGCCTCATTTTCATCACCTCTTGTGACTTCTACATTCCCACCAATTTCAATGTGCTCAGTTTCAAATGGAAAAGGCTTAATTGCTGTTTCGGCTGGATGGAGCTAGCCAATCAAGCCCAGTATTGTATAATTTAACCAGAATGCATTGCATCTTGAACAACACGGTGACTTCCGTGTGACAGTAGTTTATTAAAAGTAAAACATAAACCAAACATATTTTGTTTTTACGTCTAAAATACATATTTCTAAAATAAAGGCTATTGTTACAACTAATCGTTGATCCCTACATAGTTGCAGTATGTCACTTATTTAAAAATACATCAATTTTTTTTTACATATTTGTTGAAACTGTCACGATGTGGAGACATAATTTGAGAAAATTTAATTTGAGAAAAAATCTAACTTCTAAGCTTTCTTGCAGTATTCCCAAACTTAAAACAACCAATCAGAGCCCAGATGTGTGTCTCAGGCTGTCAGTCACAATGTCATGCTGTTGTGAATGCTCAGACTAGTTAGCATAGCCACTGATCACAGCAGATAAATGGTTTTCCTGTAATGGAAAGTAGTTTTTCTTTCATTTACACATTTAGAAGTGTGTGTGTGTGTGTGTGTGTGTGTGTGAGGGTAAGTGACAGCATTGAGACTTTGCTGCTGGCTCTGATTGGTTGTTTCTGACCAGGAGCAGTGCATTTCTTCAGACATCAAAGGGGTGGAAGTGATCATCTGTCTCATAATGTACTGTCACAAAACTGTGACAGTTTTAACAAACATGTAAAAAATATAATCATTATAAAACGTAAATACTACAGCTTTAAATGTTAGTGAGAGTTTTGAACTGCATATTTATTGTGTTTTAGCAGCTAGTTTTGCTGCAGTGCTAATTTTAATCACACCAACAAAAAAGATGGTTTTAGTTATTTAATTTTTGGCAATTATTTGCAAGAATACTATTGCTGTATTGTTAGGTTTTTGGTCATTTCATTCATTCATCATTTTTTTTTTATCATTCCAGTTTACCTGAGATTATTGGAAACAAAATGTTAGGTATTTGAATGTATCTACCATTGCACAATGAATCTACCACTTATAATTATTTTTACTTGATGGGGGATCTATAGGCAATATTTTGTTTGTCACTTGGCCTAGATCAGATCAATGCAATTAAATTATGCATGCCATTGAAGATTTTTATGATTTATTTTAATTCATTAAAACACTTGATTACAGTACTGCAGTGACCCTAGATTTCTACTTGTGTTTTGATGATGCCTCAGTGACATTATAACATTGTGACTTTAAAGAGCTCATCTAATCTTGAGAGCAGCCTTGCATTTCTGTGAAATCTGTGTGTGTCCGCCTGTTCCCTTCGAAAAGCATGTGCTCTTAGCGCATATGCATCTTATTTTCACAGCAGATAGGGTTTCTTTTCAGTCACATTTGCAGCTCGAGAGCTGTGGAGGGCTTGGAAACCACCAGCACGCAGAAGTCATTTAGGAATTCAGCAATTCAAGGCCTGTGGAAGTATGTACTCACAGTTTGGCTCAATTAGTACAAAAAAGGGGTCCCTGCTTGACAAATTAGCACACAAAATGTCAGCTGGTAGTTTAGCACATCCACAAAGAGTACTTGCAAATTAGCACATATTTTGAGGAGGGAGCTGGCACGTTATTATGAACTGAAAGAGCCCAGGAAATTAGCACATCTGTTGCCAAAGCTGAGAATTAATACATGTTACACGATCACAGGTTTCCTACTTGGAGTCGGGTCAGGAACCATGGCCATGGCAACCATTTCTAATTGAGGATTGTGTATGTGCTCATTATAAGAGATTGATGAAATTGATCTTGTGGCAACGAACAACCTAATCATTACACAGAGTGCAGCAGAACGCAGGTATCCCTGAATGCTGCAGGCGTGCTCTCTAAATTCCCACATCAGTCACATTTCCCCTAGACTCAGTAGTTTCTTATCCGACAGATTTGTTTAGTCTCAATCATTGCTATGCGTGCTCATGTGTGTTCACACTTGCACCGTCAAGTGTGTGAGTCAGCCTGAGGCTTAGAGTCCAGGTGACAGTCCACTCTAATGTCAAGAGGCTTTAGGTTGGCAGGATTAATTCTGTTCTGTGGGAAACACCCCCCAACAAGCTAAACAAGATTTAGTCGGATCATGCCGTGTTTAGTTTTCAGACTGTATCGTTTAGCTTTCCATTGATCAATTTCAGACATTGATTTACTGACTGCATCACCCTTCGTTTTTAACATTTCATAAATATTGCAACTGTTTGATTCTTGGTGCAACATTGAATGTAAAGCGTTACCCTGGTGACTGGCTTTCATTCATTTGTATATTTTATTGTATTATTTGTAATGCTTTCACTACAGCATGCCAGCCTTCAAGAGTTTTATTAAATTAAAAATGAACAACCTTAAATGTTGAATTGATTAGTATTTCCCTCCCATTGCCTTTCATTCTCTGCCACAACCTGAAGTGTCTAAAACGTGAGTCATCACAGTTATCTGTCTAAATGAGGCAGCGAGCAAACATTCATAGTTTTCTTTACCACTTTAAGACTAACAATTTGGGAATACTTTCATAGGGTCACAGCTGCATTTTGCAAATCAACTCACAATTGTAAATGTTTTCTCATTTAACATATTTTTAATGGTCCAATTACAATCAAATGTCCAGTTTGATCTGTTCATTATTACATTTGGTATGATTTTCAACACCAAGTATAACATTTGCATAAACACTGCAATTCTGACATCATTAATATTGCTAAATTAAAAAAAACACCATGATTACAATCATGGTGTTTTTAATTGAGGATTAAAAACACCAAGGGTCTAATTGTGGTGATCCTGCCAGAGCCATAAGGAATATTGTGTCAATAAATGAATGTCCAATGTATGCAGCAATGCTTTGGGAGCGGTTACATGACAAAATATCATTCATACAGATGGAAAGAACCAAGGTTTCTGAGCAGAACATTGGCTGAAGCATTATACGACTTTTGCCATTGTACCTTATATTCATAATCGGCCTTGGTTATGTAAAATAAATTAGAAAATTACTGAAAAGCCTACTCATTTGTGGAATTCAGCTTAATCAGTAAAACATGTTAAGTAGAGTAATTCATTATACAAAAGTTAATATTAGAATATTTCATCAAATCAATAAAAATAACAATGTGGGCTTAATGAGAAGTATGTAGAATACTTCGTTAGAGGAGGTATTTCACATTCCTGATGGAACTGCGTGTCTTCTGAGCTTATCATGCAAACTAATTGCCAGTACAAGCTCCTGAGAAGTACGTAAATGGTTTAATGGAGGACCATTATTGTGATGACATACTGAAGGTGGCATATCAAAAAAAGCTGGAACTTACGAAAGAGAAAGAAGCCAATTTCAAGGTGTCAAACTGTGAAAATTAAATTGAAGTTATGTTTGATATAAACAGTGTTTGGAAAAACAAATCGAGGTATCATAATTACTTGATTGTGGTATAAAATAGCTCTCTGTGCCTGGAAAATACAAAATACCCCCTATAAGATGAATAATGATCAGGCTTCATAAATCAGTTCTTCATAACTCTGAGCCAGCTGCAGACTTATAATAATTGCCAATGACTTATTTATTACTGATCACTTAGCCATTAATTATTGCTTTAATAATCCTGACTTTATTTATTATGTTCATTGCGATTTTATTATCTCTTGCCAAATTACCTAATAACCCACCAAGCCGACCTTAAAAATAGAAACCGAAGATTAAGCTGTAAATAATGCATAGTAAATGAATGTTTAATGTGATTAAAGATAATTAGTGGCAACTTATGGAGAAACTTGTCATTTTTGAGATGATGATAAATTGCTCACCTTGTTCGATTAAGTCTTTAGTTATTTTTGGCATTCCTCTTAATATCATTTTTTTTTTCAGGTAAATTTCAAGTTCATTTAGGTATACTGAAATAGAAAAGAGCATCACACCACAAAACAAATTACAAATTAATACATGTAGAGCAATGGCACACAGAGAGTTAAAGGGGAAGTTTTCTGCACAGTACACCTATTATTTGGTCTGTTTATATTAAGTACAAACGGCACAGGTGAGTGTCCTGCATACCCTGTGCTCTGCCCAGATATCTGGGGATATATTTTCAGGTAGAGAGAGAGAGAATTGGCCCCTGTGCAGCACAGAAAGGTCACTCCACCACTCTACCAAGGGGAGCATCAGATTAATGACCGGGGGTGGCAACTCTCCGCAGGCCTTCATGCATCATGTCCCATTCACCGCCAAACATGTCGGGGAGCACTCCCACTGGGAATTTCAGTGATATTTATGGAGCGTTCCCATCACTTTTGCCTCCTGCCTATTGGCTCTGAGCACTGATCCCCTCTTGTTGAAAGATGGAGAGAGACAGAAACAGGCCATGGGGGGGGGGAGGGGACAGGGGTGCGCTGGGTGGGCGGAGGTCTTCGATCCCCAAAGTGAGAGACGTCATGCCCATACCTGGCCCAACTGCCTCAGGCAGCCACCCTACAGCCCACCGCCCTCCTACTGCTTCACCATTAGTCACGGAGTCAAGTTGTTCATGTTGTCACAATAACCCCCTCCTTTACCAATCTGGTGCTCAGATTCCAAAACTGCCAATGCCTAGGCGCCATAGAATAGATGAGTCACTATGGCAACATATCTGAATTTCATCGCTCATTGTACAGAGCAACCTTGGGTGGAAAGAGCAGGCTGGATTTCTATTCATTGGTGTGTAAATAACCCTTTTTTTCCCCGACGCCATTTTCTCTGCAAGGACTCAAGAGTGCTCTGAAGTCACAAAAAATAGCCTCGGCTTTAATAACTTCTCCGAACAGCTTGTGAACGAAAAAATGTACTAAAAGAACGTGAATCGCATTGATATTTTGTTATGATTGCATGTGAAGGACATTTCTGTACATGAAAAGTATTACTCAAAAAACTCCTTTTCATTTAACAGACAAGTGACAAAGTTATTTAATGAGGTATTTAATGTAATGGAGAATTTTAAAAGGGTTCATGCAAAGCAGGACAGCTGCAACTGTCCTGCTTTGCATTTTCATTTTGACTTTCTGTTTATTTTTGATGTTTTCACTTTCCACACACAGACCCACACAAAACTACATATTGCATACTCACACCTAACCACATCTAAACACACAGAGACCTTTGGATCAGCTGGCCTGTTTTCTCATCCGGGTGGTTATTCAGCTCATAACTCACTCTGAGCTTTCAGTTGCACCATAATTCACACCCGGTCTGACTGCACAGTTCACAGGAACAGAAGCACTCTCGCAGACACACACGTGCACGCATTCACACGCGCACACAGACAGATACAGAGTTGCTGATTATCCCAGCTGTAATTCATTCACCTGCAATCAGACAAACCACAAAAACAAGGAGGAGGATGGAGGAAATGATAGGAGAGGTAGTATTATTAGACTTTAATCAAGGAAAAAATAGAACACGAGCAACATGAAGGGGGAAAGTCTAGTTAAAGGTTCATGAAGTCCACTCAGGGGGAAATGTCAGATTCATCAGTCACAGGAATCAATACTGAGGCTATTTGATCTAGAAAAAAAAAGTTAATTAAGTATTCTTGTTAAGTGTGGCAAGAAACTCAAAATTAGCCATTTGTTTTCTAGTTGCTGTTATTTTATTTGAAATTGAATCTATTAGACCAGCATAGAGTAGTGCTTAACTGTGAAGTTGAAATAAAAACATCCAGAGATTTCAAAATGTTTTGCATCTTAAAATCTGAGATTTGTGGTGTGCATTCATCCCCCTTAGTCAATCCTTCATGAAACCACACTCTGCTGTAATTATAGTCAAAAGTCTTTAGGGGTATTTCAACATCTAACATATATTCGTCCAGATTTGCTTTTGCTTAGCTGCTTTCTTTCTCATATAAACTCCGACCAGTTTCCCTGTGTGAGCTGAAGAAAAACAGCATGATGCCTTGCCAATAATAAGCTTCTCTATGGTGATATTGCCTTTAGCGTGATATCCATCGATTTCAGGTACACAAATTTTTGTCTCAACTCACTAGTCGACCTTCCAGATTTTTCCTGTGTCTACTGTATCGTGGCAAACAACTATTGAGACTGCTTATGGTTTTCTTCGGAACGGTTAGTGCGTAGCGAATAGTTGTCTTGTGAACAATTACCTGAGCTATGGATCTATTCAGCTTCTCCAAAGTTACCCTGGGCCTCTTGGCTGTCGCTTTTATGAATGCGTTCCGTTTGACTTTACCTGGAAATCCATGTTATGATAGATTTATAGTTGTGCTATAACATGTGTGATTAAATTTCATACATGGACCTAATTAATTTTTTAAAATTTAATTTATAAATATCACACCAACGAGGACTAAAAGATTATTCATGCGATACCTTTCGGATTTTAATTTGAAAGACATTTTGAAAACCATTTACACAAATGTTTTTTTTTTTCTTTTCACTTTGAATATCTGTACTACTTTGCTTCTAAAATCTGAGGTTGTAAGGTGACAAACTGGTAATGTGCGCAGGGTATGAATAATTTTAGAAGCCACTGAATGATTTCTGTTAAATCATGTTCAAGTCATTTAGCGACTGAAAGGAATCGGATGAGCATGATTTAACACCATTATGCTTAGCTTCACATTCACTGAAATATGCCTGCAGCGTTCAATGTGCTACCCCTGGGATTTCATATAATAATTATGTATTAGGTCAGATAGACATAATTTCTATCATCTTTTATGGTATTCAATCATTTGAAGATTATCAGTGGAATGTCTTGTGATGTAATACTGCCGTCTGAAAGGAGTGCTAAAACAGGAAAACTAATTAAAATAGTTCCCTTAATTGCACATCAAAAGTTAAACATTTACTATCTTGCTCTGCAAAGGTAACCCATAACTCCTATCCAGGACTGGAGCATCTTCTTTCACTGTATATCCATATACACAGTATAAATGAAAATACAATAAAATAGAGTAAAAGACCCTAAAGTATGGCTTCACAGTGGTGACAGTGATAAATATCACTTCCCTGGGTTAATGACATATTCTTTGGCCTCCTGCACACATTTTCCATCACTCCCTGCCACAGCCACATGCTATTTATAGCTACAATGTCCATTACAGAACAACTTCCCCTCTTTCTCTTTATATTATCTTTTTAAAAAATGTCCCTCTTTCTGTATATATTTCGGTCTCATTTTCTCTCCATGTCACGGCACCAGTAAACAAGCTTTAAAGTTTTTCGGTTTATATTTTGTCAATCCTTTTCTCTGCCCTCTGAGAAGAGGAGAGCTGTGGATGGACTCCCGAACTCCCCTTTCATTCCCAAGAGAATTTTGCAGAGCTGCTCTTACCCTCACTACCCTCTTTCATCTTTTAACTCTCAAACATTCCCTTTTAAGTCTGAATTCCATAAGCTTTCTTAAGATTTTGGTTTACTTTCAAAGGTGTGGCATGTCGAAATATAGTTGTTTCTTTTTTTAAAATTCTGTTTATTTTCATAAGTGGAAATATAGGAATCTGTAAATTCAAATGTTTCCAGTGGGGCTTGTCAGATTAAAATAATTAAAAATTGACTTTACATTAAGCCCACATTTCTATATGAAAAATGTTTTGTTTTATTTGGCTTGATGTAATATTAAAATCTCCAAATTAAATGATGTGTTTCCATTAGCTTTAAGTCATCACGGTTATTTGAAGCAAAGATGTGAAAACATCTGTCTGAGTGTAGATAGTCTATATATTTTTATGTTTTTTTTTTTTTTTGGTATATTGATGTACTTAAAAAAGGAACTTTTCAATAACTGTCAAATTTTTGGGGGATTTCACATCCATCCTAGAGGTAGATGTGAGGAGACTCTGCCATCATTCTCAATAATTCAATTCTAAATTTATATGTATGCTCCTCTCTTACTGTTTGGACATCAGATGATTGATAAAAATGTAATCTTGCTCAAGTCTTGCGCATCTTGGCTGTGATGGCAATCAACCCACATGTTTGTTTTTTTGTTGTTTTTTGTTTTTTTTACATGTGGTGTTTGTTTAATGAATCCTCCTAAATCAGTTTTGACATAATCACAAAATGTGGGACATTTTTTGTGAGTCGGCTCCAAACGCTGCTTCCGTTTGTTTGGGATAGTAAATCACGGTGATGGAACATCTGGAGCTTTAATCATCTCTGTTCAGCCCAGAATAATTGACAAGTCTGAAGGGAGCTGTTAGAAGCCGACAGCACCTTACTTTGTAGAAGCGGTTATTTGTCTGATGCTGAAATGCTGCTTTTTCATACAGTCTTTTTTTATATGGTCATTTTATAAAGATTTTAGACATTAGTGTCCTAATTGTATCTTCATTTGTGATTTGACTGATCTTTATCGTCTCCTCTCTCCTCATACGTTGTGAATTGTTCCATGGCTTTTTCTGTCTCTCTCTTTCTCTCAGCCTTCTATTTTCTACTGGTTTGGTTCATTTGCTTGCATTTTATTTTAAAATTGTTCAAATTTAAGGAACAAAAAGTAAGAGTCAACCTCTCGGTCTGCACGAAAGAATTTAGGAAGGGTATCCGACCCTGATCTCACCTCCCAGTGCAGATAATTGCCTATAATTGCACTGACTGCTCCCACAGAATGCAAATCCCCTGATATCTAAGCATCTTATCCTCACTGTAAATCTGTTTAATACACACATATACCAAAACTGAGTATGGATATCAACATTATGGATTTAGGGGAAAAAAAATGAATGCACCGTTTGATCTGTAATTGCCTGAATTAAATTGATCATGGTGTTTTATGAGGCCTCCTGCAACAACAGTCATCTCAATAGTGTTTTCTACAGACTCATTATTTTGCTTTTATTTTTTTTTTGCTTTTGCTTTTAGGGGGAATTTTTGAATCCATTGAGAGTGGCCCCTCCGGAGCAGAGGAACTAGCCTTCAAATTTGCTCTGAACACAATCAACAGGAACCGCACATTGCTCCCGAACACCACACTGACCTATGACATCCAGAGAATAAATATCTTCGATAGCTTTGAGGCCTCCCGAAAAGGTGAGTAAAAAGTCAAGCAAAAAAGAAAAATGTGCAAAACATAAATTTAACTCTTTAAATTTTTCTACAGACTCATTTTGTAGCAAGTTTTCTACAGACTCATTATTTTGCTCTTTTTTTGCAAAAAAAAGGACAAACTGTAGGAGGGCACAGTACAATTACTGTGCCCCCCAATATTTTAATGTATTGCACTATATAACATTATAACTATATTATTATATGGCATATAATATATATCTGCTAATGCATTTTAAGAGGGATAAATACCAATTCACTTCTCCTCATGTGACAACATCTTTATGGAAAAATGAGTACTGAAGTTAATCTAATCAAGCATAATTAAATTTAGAGTCCCACTAGAAAAAGAAAACTGACCTTATGTACACTTTTGCTTTCTTCCATGCCAGCATGTGACCAGCTTTCTCTTGGAGTGGCAGCCATTTTTGGCCCCTCACACAGCTCTTCTGCCAATGCAGTCCAGTCCATCTGCAACGCTTTGGGAGTGCCCCACATCCAGACCAAATGGAAGCATCAAGTGTCTGACAACAGAGACTCATACTATGTCAGCCTGTATCCTGACTTCTCCTCCCTCAGCAGAGCCATCCTCGACCTGGTGCACTTCTTCAAGTGGAGAACTGTCACTGTGGTCTATGACGACAGCACAGGTACAGGTACAGTCGGTGTCTGTCCTTATTCTCTACATTTACACTGTAAAAAGTCTCAGAATAAAGATAAAAACAGGGAGCAGATGAACAGCAAAGTGCCACGCTGCTCCCAAGAGTTCAGAGGACTCTTTGTAACCTGTCAAGTTAATTCAGAAATCAATAGCTTACTGTTCTGTCTTAGTCCTCCAGGTGCTGCCAATGTCAGTCTTCCGAGAGACTGAACAGCAGGACAGAAATAAAACTCAGAAAAATTACCCAGAATGACCCTGTGTCTCTTCAGCTTAATGCAATGTAAAACTGTAGTATGTGGGGGCTGACAACAGCCATTAATAACACACAGAGACACTTGATCTCCGAGGGTGGCTATCAAATGTGTCTGTGAGCTATTCTGTCTGTGCTGTAACTTTGTGGAGTGCCTCATAATCTGCATTTTAAAAGGCAAGTCATATTTTAGCTTGAGTACAGTGATACATTTATGAGGTATAGTGTAGTCACTCCGGAGAAGATGACAATATTCAAATGCTTATCCTCAATTTATGAGCTATTTGGCGTGATGTGGCTGACAACTAAATCTAAGTAATTTACAAAGAGACGCAAGGAGAATCGCACTCTAGGCTCTAGACAGATTGTCTAATGAATTAATTCCCTGCTTCACTCAATTGGATAGTGCCCTGCAATTGTCATTTGTAATTGTGCCACTAAATATATAAAACATTGATTTGTTGCTTTTGTCCACATGCATTGCTTTTCACAACAATTCGTACCCCTTAAGCCTTCTTGTCATGAAGAAAGATTAAATTTTTTTATAAAATAAAATATAAAGAAGTGGTGCAGTGCACATGTGCTTTGCTCACTTTCAGTTTGATTTTCTTAAACAAATTTTTGGGCAAGATATTTTCTCTAGAGGTCACCTAATTAGTCAAAATGGGTTCCTTGTACGAACAAGTGGCATCTTTAAAACTAAGAAGCACAGCAGTCAGGCTAGACTAATAGTTTGGAGTGAAGTTTACTGCTCAATTCATCATCTGAATATTGGGAGCATGGCACAACTTCAAACAACCCTCAACATTACTACCCACTCACGTTGACAGGCTTTGCAAGAAGAGCATTAATTTAAAAAGCAGCCAAAAGGCCTTTTGCAAACATGGTGGAGCTGAAGAGCTCCTCAGCTCAGATGGAAGAATCTCTTGACAGAACAACATTTACACTCCCACAAAATGGTATCCATTATGGAAGAGAACTACAAAGTCATTTTGTTTGTTGTTTGACGCAAGTCACCAGTGGACATATGAGACCAAAAATGAACAATCTAAATGATATGCAAAATGTAAAACTAAAACCTAAAATGGTACAAACTGATTGTGGCTTTTCTTCAACACTGTCAGGGAAGATGGTCAGAGTGGATGATAAGATGGAAAGCTAAATCCACGACAGTTGTTGAATACACATTTAAAATACAGCAACACCTGCAGAAACCTTAGACTGGGGCAAAGGTTCCCCGTCCAATAGAATAAGAACTCAAAACATATCAGCAGATATACAAAGTGATACTTTAGATTCAATTGTTTTCATGTGCATGAAGTGTCCTGTTAAAAGTACAGACCTAAATCCAATTAAGAATCTGTGACAAGATTTGAAAATGATGTTCACAGACAGCCTTTGTGTAATCTGACCAAGCTTGAGCTACTTTGCAAAGTAGAATGAGCAAAGCTGTCAGTCGGCAGATGTGAAAAGCTGGTAGAAATGTACCTCAAAGGACTTGCAGATGTAATTGCAGTGAAAGGTGTTTCTACAGGAGAGAGGAAGGCTGAGTGCAAATGCACTCCAGATTCTCCAGGCTTTTATACGTACAAATTTCTGAAAGCCATGTATTTCTTTGCTTCCACATACAAATTATGAGCTACTTGATGTTGGTCTGTCATATACAACCTCTATAAAATAATTAGAAGTTTGTTGGTGTAACATGACAAAATGTAAAAAGCATCAGGAAAGAGACAATCCTGGTGCATTCTAGCACCAATACAATCTCGGATTGTCTCTTGAAAGCCCAACTGCCGCATTATTTTGACTCATCTTCATCACTGTTCTTCACTCCACTCCTCAGCGCTTGGCACTTTTCACATCCTAAATCCCTTTAAAATTGCCCCCGAAAGATTCCAGCAGATAACCTCTCGCTTTCCCCTCTCTGTCAGTCGAAGGTATCTCGGGCCTCCTGTCTAGATATGTTTTTTTTTTTTTTTTTCTTTTCTTTTTTCTGCTGTACGACACCTGACTTTCTGAAAAGTGTGACAGCTGCGTAGTCGTGTTCCATAGCCCCGCTCCGCTTCGCGCCCGGTCCCAGTCTCAGGCTGTAATCACACAGCTTCATGCTCCAGGGCCTTGCACTGCTGATTGGAGTCTATCTGACGGCTGGCAGGAAAAACTATCGGAGGGGATAAAATATTCACACACGGCCGTTAGAAGATCCAGGGGGAAAGTCTGAAGGCATTAGCCAGAGCTCACAAACATCCACACTGACAGTGTTTCCCAAACGCTGAGCTCCCTTGACAGATTTTTTTCCCTTGCTTAACACCTCCCAAAGTGTCATCACGAACAAAAACAGGGAGAAGTAGACATGCCCCAGAGTGGGGATCTGCAGGGATTACCTGGGGACAACTCTCGGAGGTTTAGAATCCCTTCCTACTGTAGTTCTTTTCACAACTAGACTTGCATGGATCTGTTTCACACCAATTTTTCTGCGGGCCTCGGGGAGACCGAGGCGTAAGCACAGTGAGGCCATTAAACTGCGCACACAGCACTTTGCTTAAAAAAAAAAAATGGCTGAGCTAACTTAAAGAGGTTCCACAGGAAGAAAACGAAAAAAAAAAATCCTATCTCTCTCCAGTTCCCTCTCAAACTATCCTTTCTGCTCCATCCATTTTTATACCCATGACAAGTAATCATCTCTCCTATCAATCCAGCCCCTTTCATCCCTGGACTCTGAAGTTCTTTACTGAGGGAGAAACTCATTGTAATCTCATCACAGAGTCTCCTGGAGAGCCGTCTACCTGAGTGTGCGGTCGAGAAATGAAAGGTGAAGATTGTAGCTGAATATGTGACGGCGGCGTCAGGCTCCCCACAGGGGGGAGGAGGGAGTACAAGCTGGGCAAACAGTCTCTTTCTCGTCAGAACACATCTGAAGTGTGTGTGAAAAGGCAGAAGAGGCAGAATTGACCGCGGCTTTCCATCAGGGTAAAATTGAACCCATTCGGCGCTTTTGTGTGGTGTCGTGGAACACAAGGAGCAAATCAACATTTTGCAGGCTGCTGTCAGATTGGGAGTTAATGTAGGAGGGTGCAGATTGAGATTTTTTTTTTTCCCCTATATTTTTATGTTTTTGCGCTTTTGGTTTAAAAGCAATGTGGTGGCGTGGTGTAGCATTCTCTTGATAGGTCTGAAGCAGTCTGTTTGCTTGCCAAGCATGTGTAGGAGGATCAATAGAGTGTGGATTAGAAAGGCATGCATATGAGCCTTTTTCTGCTGAGAAACTCTGATTCTGTTTTTTTTTTTTTCTTATGGCAACCCTTAGAATCAGAGATGCTTCAAAATGGCGACAGATCAAACACAGTGTTTTGCTCCATCTTTAACATTCCTCTTTCATGCTATATGCTGTCCTCTTTGTCCGCAGGTCTCATTCGACTGCAGGAGCTGATCAAGGCTCCGTCACGATACAACATTCGTTTGAAGATCCGTCAGCTGCCCACAGAGACCAAGGACGCCAAGCCACTTTTGAAGGAGATGAAGAAGGCAAAGGAGTTTCATGTCATCTTTGATTGTGGACACGAGATGGCTGCCTGGATTCTGAAACAGGTGGCGTCACCTTAATGAGCTGAGATACCTTCATGGGCCTGTAGCAGAAACAAAGAGACAGACTTTTCTTTTTTCACAACCATCTGATGAGAAGTAATAGGAAAAATTGTGTTCAGCAAAACACTTGCAAATGATTTGCCCCCAGAATTTACTATGTATGAACTGAGAGGAGCTAAATTGATGAATAAATGAGCAATTTTATCATATTATGTTCCGCATTTAATTAAAAAGTTACTTAGGAACAAAATTTACATAATTTTCCTCGTAAAGTCAGGACTGAACACAGAAGCACATCCCTCATTCATTATGTATGAGTGCTAAAACAATAGTGTGTTCACTTTATTACGCCTCCTGTTGGATTCCTCCTCTCTACTCTGTGCACCTTTACTCCCCTTATATATAATGAGATCCTGAAGACTGACCGCTACTAACGGATGCTCTCAATTGCACAATAAACTGTTTTTTTAATTAGAATGTCCAACTCTGCTCACAGGCATCTTGAGTTCATTTAACTGAAGGTCATTTTTTATGAAAGTTGAGATGGCTCTTATTGAAGTGAAGTCTTTATTGAATATTCTAACATTGCCAGTCTTCACAAACCTTCTCTATCACAGACCAAAACTTTATTACGTAATCTTTTGATTGTGTATCTTCAACGTGTTAGTTAAGCGGGTGAACTGAAGCAGAACTTCTTCTAGTCAGCTTTGCTCTAGTTCAGTTCAGTCCTCTGTCACTGTCCTATCTGTTCCAGAAGCACGATCTGTTCTGTCAGCTCATTTTGTGCATATGCTAAATGAAATGCTACCGGGTGGGAGGGGGGGAGATTATTCCTTTGTTCTTTGTGAATTTCACTGTAGTCCTAAAACAATAAATGATTTAAAGAGAATCACAAGAAATGCAGATAAAACTGTTTAATGGCATTTTGCTACACCACTATGACTATTTTCTGAAAAATAAACGAATGTATGTAGTTGTGAACAAGAAGCAAACACAAGGATAGATAGAGTAATACATTTGTGTTTCCCATGAACACATGGGATATATAATCGTACAGTCTGAAATAGCCATTATTTAATCTGATAGAAAATGTGTGAATTATACTAATAAGACTTCTCTTGTCCGTCACAAGTCCTTCTGTGAGTAAGGAACAGTCCACTCAGTCCAATACACAATTATCTTGGACTTGGAATTATAAAAAAAAACCTAACTATTTTTGAACATAAATTGAAAAATTTACACTTTGTATGTCAACATTTTATCAATGATCTTGTAGGGTTTCTTTAAGCAGATGAGCTAAAGAGTGACATGACCTATCTGTAAACAGATAATTTTAGTTTAATATTGTCACATTTCAGCTAGTTAATTTTACAGCAATACCCCATTCTGAACATTTCTTCTTTTAACAGGAAGAAACCTTCAGCACAATTAGGTCCGGTGTGAGAGGCCACCTGCCACAACCGCCATACATTCTAAGACATTTATTGACTATTAGGAGTTTGAAATGAGTTACGGAAGTAAAACATGAGATTATTTATTTTGTATATCTTGTGTTTTAAAATAAATTTTAGGAACCAAAGCAACTCGCATAACCACATTTTCTTACAATATGGGTGATGAAAAATCTTTCTTTGTGTTTGAAAAAAACAAGGTGCAGCAGTTTATAGGTACTGCATCAAGTGAGGGAACTGTGAAATAAACACATTTTTATCAGTGTAAATAACACATTTTGTGTGAAATATATCTACTTTGAGCTTCTTTCTAAAACAGATATTTCAGCACTATATGTGAAAACAAAAAAAAAAAAAGACAAAGAGGGTTTAGTTTCTTATGAAGCTGAATCCTGTGGAGTTTACAAATAAAAAAAGCATAAAGAAAACCATATTTCTGCTCAAATGAACACAAAATGAGGCAACTGTTTCCAAAACATTTTCGTAAACCACTCAAGTATTTTTGAGACATCTACTGATCAGCAGTGTCTGTTGACCTTTAAATGAAAATGTTTTTGTTTTTTTTCTCGTCAGTCTTATTGACCAGCTGTCAGCCACCATGCAGTGTTAAATAAACAGTTGAATGAAAACATCTTTCAGTTCACATTGTATTCTTAAAATCAGTTTTAATTGCAAATTTACATTATACTTGGTTTTTGTTCTCTTATAGGCTCTGGCCATGGGTATGATGACTGAGTACTACCATTACATTTTTACTACTCTGGTGAGTAAATTGACACTCTTCTTTGCTTTTTTTATGCTGAATATTTTTGCACTTCTCGTGTCACTTAGTAATATTCTTTTTTCACCTTTTCCTTTTCACTAGGCACAAAAACTATCAGTTTTGTTTGTTGAAAAACTCAATTCATCTGTCTATCTGATAAGAGTTTTTCTTCTCAATTCAACTTAGAGCTGTCTGTAGAGACAAAAAAAAAAAAGTCCAATGTGATTTTTACTGTGTGTGACTCATTTCAAAGCTTCACTGCAAAATGATAAAACTAGGTAGCTTCAGAAAGCTGAGTCACTTTCAACTGTGTTGTGGCTGTCACTTAGTCTGTGCTCTCTGTGCATGTTAAAATCAGTTGTGAAAGTTTAACAAAAATTGATTTTTTTTTCTAATCTGGCACCCACCTGGCTGACCAGAAACCTGGATCTGGGAGACAAAAGCAGGTGGAAACATTTTATTCCGACTCTTTGTGCCACTGAAGTTCTCCAAAAAATCTTTGATCTAGCTACTACAAAGATTGCCCACCGCTATGTTCCAGATGAAAAGCAGCACAGTAAAGCCAGAGAACATAAGACTGAGAGCTCAGATAATAGCCCTGAACAGATGATGGTGTCATCCATTTGGTCCATTATAGCTCTAACAAACAAATGATGCACTATGTTATTTGGAAGTCCAGAAGAAAGACTGGAATCAGAAAAAAAGAAAATGGTCTGCATCCACACACATGTAGAATCCTCTCTGTATGTAATGAGACTGACAGCAGGTATGTCATTGAAAGAGGAAAGAGAATAGTGGTTTTGGCTGCTGAGATGGAAAGTTGCCCACTTCGAAATCAGCCAGTGTTTGGCAGAAAAGTGGCCACCGCGCTGGCCTGTACTACTGTATACTGGTACCGAGCCATCCGAGCTGGTTTCGGAACAGCAAATATTGACCATGGCATCCGTGTTCCGCGTCCGTCACCTGCTGTTGCTCTTTCAACTGTGTTGTTGTGTCCCAGAGACATCTGCCTGGTTAGTTGCCAGATATGCTGTATGCAGGACAATTGGGTTGTCCTTTCACATCCACATGATAAATGGCAACCCACCAAAAGACTGGCTATAACCTTGAAATCTTGCCTTAATCAAGGCTACTGCCTCAGTATGATGAAAAATAAAACATAAAAATACCTTTAGATCAACCTCTTAGCCCTCAGTTATTAGGCCATGAGAGCCAATCAGCTCACTTCTCTTGACTAATATGATGAAAGATTTATGTAAACTTCTTTCTAGATCAAACACAATATTATGCTTTCATCTTTTTTTTTTTCTTTTTTCTTTTTTTTTGCTTCCAGGACCTTTTTGCCCTCGATATGGAACCGTATCGCTACAGTGGAGTTAACATGACTGGGTTTCGCATTCTCAACACGGAAAACTCTCAGGTGTCATCAATCATCGAGAAGTGGTCAATGGAGCGGCTACAAGCCCCACCCAAACCAGACTCAGGCCTGCTGGATGGATTCATGACAGTAGGTTTAGCCTTTTTCAGTGCTTACAATCCACGCAAAAAAAAAAAAAAAAAAAACTTGCTTGTGGCCACGGAATGTTTCTGTCTGAGTGATCGACTCAATCGGTGGCCATCTATAAAGTAGTAGTAACACTGAAGATTTTGTGATGCAGGAAATTGTGGTTGTGAGCAATCATCAATTTCTCTTATGTTTTGACATATTCACTATTTATTTGAGTATAAAAAAAACATGGCTGGGTGTTAGTTGTCAATCACAAGGGCAGTGCTGCTGGGTTCCTGGGGTGGGAGCTGGAGCAGCATAAATGCCCTCTGCATGAAGCTTTGGAGTTGGTGCTCCCGGGTCTAAATGCCCAGTAATGAGCCGGTGTGAATGGTAATAGCCGTTTATCTGCCCTCCTGCCTCTCACAGCACTCCTCTGGGAGCATGGCCAAAATATGACAATCTGTCAGTGTTCATGCAGGGAGAGGGAGCAAATTGGATGGAAATTATGGCCTTGGTTTTTTTAGGATGGCATCCAGAAAAATCTGGGGATAAGGTGACTTGAAAGTGAAAAAAGGGAAGGGAGCTCGTCATGGACATTCAAGGTCCCTCTTTGGGTCTGTTGTTGTAAACAGTCAATTTACTCCACCTCCCTTGCAGCACCTTCCTCTGAGACAAACACCTTTCTTTTCTCCAGCAATCCATTCTGTTTTTCTTGGCAGATTTCGAGTGTAGCATGTAGAAATCTGTGCATTAAAAGAAATCTAGTTTCATCAAAGGCTTTCCGACCAGCCTGTGTCTGATTTGGTACAGCTCTTAGTGTGTATCCACACAATAACAGCTTTAATTCTCTAACTTATGATCAAAAAGAAAAACACCATCAATAATATATATCTATTGATGTTTTTCACATGCTTTAATCTAACATATTGTGAGGACACTGCAGATCACGTGGTTTTTCTAACAAATAAATAATAACAATTCCACAGAGGAGATGCACCAGCATGTGAACGTTGAATTCAAACAAGCACAGAGGAAGGAAAATGACTCAAAAAGAGGTTGTTCTCCATAAACAGAATTCTGTGAATCAATATTGTTAATGTGATTCATTAAAAAAAATTTTTGGGGTAAGTCTCAGTTTTTTCAGTATTTAGAGCAGTTGTTTCTTCAAAACATGATCTAATTGGGTGAATTTTATGGTTCTTAGGTACCAAACACAATGATAAATGTTTAAAAGAGAACTTGGACTATGCTGTTTTGTAGTTTTTAAAATGGTATTAAAACAGAAAAATGGGAAGGCAAGATTATAACAATTGGTGCAAAATTTTTGGTTGAAGGATGAGGTGTATGGTGCATTCAATTTTAACTCAAAATACAGAATTGTCGAATTATAAGTTGGAAGTTCAGATTTGATTTTCTTCCTACATCCCAGAAGTCCTAAGTTAGTAGTCAATGTGACTTTATCTTGGGTTTGTGTTGTCTGCTTCAGTTTAAACTTATAGTTCATAACCTTTTAATGCAAATTTAAAAACGTAAAAAAATAATTATAAAAAGAATTACAATTGATGCATTAAGCTTTTGTTATCATGTGATTAATATTTGTTTTGTATGCATTATAAGGACAGCACAATTAAAAAACATTTTATTAGTGTCTTTACTTCCATATAAACATTTTGTTCATGAAATCTTAAAAAGAAAGTATAAAAATGTTTGACATCTGTTATTGAGGTAACAGATTTTGGACAAATTGTACTAAAAAACTAGATGTCTCAAAGATACTTATTTACATTAAAAAAATATGCACTTTCCATTATAGAGTTAACATACACTAAACAGCAGTTCACATCTGATGGTTACTGTTTGAGGCAAATATAATTTTTTTTAACAATCTTTTACCTGGGGCTTATCAGCTCCGTGTTATAGGTAATTAGCAATTTATTTCTGTTGTAAGGGGTCGGTGCCAGAATTTCTTCTATTTATTATTAAAGGAGTACTTGTGCCACAGTTTGAGAACCTTAAGTAGCCTTACCTAAGCTAATTCCATGACATGATTGAATGAAGATAATTGAGGATGAATTTAAAGGTAAAGTCCTTCTAAGGATATGATAAATGCATAGTTGAGTAACATTTCTACAAGACATATAGTTTTTACCTTTTGTGTTGCACAGTTTTCTTTATTTAGCAAGCAGAGTTTCTGATATTTATGCTGGAGCACTTTGGCTGAAGAATCCAACGTTAATGGCGTCATTAAATTAAATAGAGGGTGCACTGCAGCAGCCATTGTGTGACCCTGCGTCCCCCTGAACCTTCCTCCAGGCTTTTATTGCTTTTCCTCTATGCCTTCTTCAACGTTCGTGCTCCGTGCTGGGCTTGGAGCTTGTTTGCACTCGTTGGCCAGGCAACAGTTGTGTAGCAATGGTTACCAAGACAACACTGTACATGTCACCTTGTGATTTCATGAGGGGATTGATTGACTGAGATTGAGAGAGGGGGAGGAGGGGTGTAGCGGAAGGTGATAGAGATTGCAGGCAAAGAGGGCTTTGACGAGAAGAAAGACAAAGAAGAATGGACAAGTGGTGCAATGTGAGGTTTTTGCAACTGGTGAAAGTTGCACGCAATGTTTTCTCACATCACAAGGCATGTGTAAATGGGGGCCAGTGTAAAATCACAGTGACATTCAGTGCCTTTTGCGGGTGAGGCTGAGTTTCGTTTGAGGCAAACATGCATTTTGAGAAGTACAAGCTCGCAGCCAATGACATGCTGTGCACGTTGCCTCCTAAATGTGTTTGAAAAAGAATGTTTCTGACATGTAGAAACGTATGAGGAATCCATCCATCCATTATCTGTTCACGCTGGTCCGTAGTGGGGACGGGAGTTGCTGGTGCCTATCTCCAGCTGCTTTCCGGGCAAGAGGTCGCCAGTCTGTCGCATAAAGAATATGGATACTAATTAGTATAGTTAATTTTTTTTATATACTGAATATGTTGCTGGTCTCAGGATAATTGAACCTTCCTAAAGTGAAATTATAGCTTGTGGAAAGTTGAGCTCTAACAACTAATAAATGCACTGAGAAAAATGCTATGCAAAAGGTTGAGTACCGGTATGCTATTCTCACTTGCCCATAGTTTATCTTCCATTGGTAGCACACTTCTTTTTAACTTGATTGTTGTTGGCTGGGGTGTGGCAATGGCCTGGGGGTCTCTGATGAATGAGTAGGAAGGTGTAAAGGGTATGGCTTGGTGCGATTCTCTTTGAGTTTATATTCAGGTTGTGCCCGTAGTGGTGGGCGGAGTCATTGGGTCTCGGCTTGAATTGCATGGCAGGATACGATGGTGTGGCTGGGTTGTGGGGTATCATCCTCACCCTGTGTATCTGTGTGCTGTTGCTCCTTTGCTTCGCCAACATCCTTCCTGTGTGGGGCTTATAACTGCCCCCGGGCGGTGCTTTGTGTTTGCCTGCTTTGGGTTGTTTGAGCTTTCTAGGGTTGGGCTCACCCGTCCGTTGCTGCCCTTTGGTGCTGTTACAAGACTTCCACTGTTCTCATCATTCTAACAGTGCACCTCCAGGCGACAAATTTGTTCACATACACCACTCAACACATAGCACATTATTTCTAGTTCACCAAGTTGCAACACACAAACACACATGGCAACATGCATACAATTCCAAATGGTTGAAGGTCATACAAATACACGTTACTGTTTTAATTTAATGAAGTCAGTCACGCAATTAAGATACTGTCTTAAGGTAACCTTTTTGTTGAGCAAGTCTGCCCAATTGGTACATGCAGGCAACTATTCTTAATATGGGATGGTATTAGAAAAGCATCTGAGGATTCCATGGACGCTGACAGTCTAGAAAAATGTCTGAGCAGTGGGAGTATTTTTATTGTAAAAATGAGCCTCACCTGTCTGCATTATTAACTGTTACACATATTATTAACTGTTACACATATGGGTTATGAGAGCTAATGAGTTTTGTTGAATGTAAAACTATGAATATAAATATACCTGCCATGCTTGAAAATAATGGTTCATCTTGAGCACCACTGTTTTGTAGCCCTGCAACGAGGTTTCTAGTTCAAAAAATATAGGAGCTCCAGCTGTATCATCTCACACCTCAAAACCATGAAAGTTTTCTTAAAATTGTCTTAGGAGAGGGCGTGCGCAGAGCACGTTTGTTCTTATGGTGGACTGATTGGTTGAAATTATGTGCCATTTCTTGTCTTGTGACAGCTGTGCAATGAGCATGAAAAAAGATGGTTTGGAAACTGAAAATTAAATTTTTGATGCAGTTTCTCTTAGGAATTAGTATAATATTTGGGGATGAACTGAACTCCATCATGCAGTGTAATCACCATATAAAGAACAAGCTGATGAAAGTACATTCCTTATTTATCTTCTTGGCCACACACACCCTGGACAATAGGCTGGACTTAGGCATACCCTGCGATCTACTTGGCCATATGCTAATACTTTGGTCCGGCTAGCCTCTGCACACAGGAGGTCATTGAACTGTGACAAAAAAGTGTGTGTGTGTTGGTTCAGGCATGTAACTACTGCAGCAAACCTACTGATGACAGCGAGAAAACCTTGAAGGTACATTTGTGCTCTGCCTCTCAGCTTTGAAAAAATTATATTAAATACAAAGAAAGGCTACATAAAATTCTATAAAGCTTACAAAATGTTGTCCGACTAGTGCATGTCTAATATCAGTTCAAACAAAGCCAATATGCAGGAAAATAACAGAGTTAATACACAAGTAATCACAAATAGGTCAATGCTACATTAAGTTGTTTATTAAAACAGTGCTTACACACATCAGCATGCATGCATAACAGTTCTTAGAAAGAACATCAGAACTGGCTAATATTAGAACTGGCATGTCAACAATAAAAGAAAAATACAATTTATTTGCCGCAAATAGCATGAAGCTAATGGATATATAAATATGCAGCGCTACCACCATGAAAAGAGCTTCCCATCCGAAAATAATTACTTCCTATGAATCTAATGAGATAATTTGATGGGTTGGTTTACTTTAATTTAAATTCTTTAATCCTGATTAAATGAATTAAGAATACACTTACATTTAACTAAGAAAATATGAAATTGATCATCTTCCCCTTTATGAAGCCTTAGGCACAGTTGTTTTCTACCTCTGAATAATTTTACTGATGTCTGCATTTCACTGAGCTGTAATTACCTCCACAGAGAGCTGGATGTTCTCCAGTGTCATCAACACAATTGAAATTTCTGGTGTAATAGCTCATAATAATGACTTTTATTAATAGTAAGTACACATAGCAGGGACCTCTTTTAGCTCTTATGGGGCTATGAGAATCATGTTAGACTTAAAAAGACATAATGAACTGAAAACACAGCAAGCAAATGGGAAAACATGTGCATCCATCAAACATTTAAAGTATTTCATTAGAATATGCAATCAAACTGGTTTAGAAAAAAAACATTGCATTTGTACCAGGTTGCATAATAAAGATAATTTATTTGGATATTTCATTATACAATATAATTGATAGGAAGCCTTTTTTTGGAAAGCTTATACAAATGTTCCTGTCTCTAACGGCCATTTTATATAACTCTTCATGGCAGGGTGTCATATCCCCAGTGGGAAATAAATGGCATATAGAAGTGAACCAGAAGCCACGTTATACAGACTGTAAGCAGGTTTTTCAGTATGCTATTTAGAAGCAGATAAATCCACTTATATTAATGTTCAGACAATACACTCACCAAGACACACTCTTCGTCTGTAGCTGGGGTTTGAGCGTGGTTCATTTCTTTGGGGGTTTAAATGAGGAATGGCGGGAGCAGAGGATGAAAAAGGAAGACAAATAAGGAGGAAGCAGGTTTGCTGGGATATGCTTAGGGGCATAGAGAGAGGGAGGGGGAGAAAACAGACACGTAGCTGCATTAATAAGCACTGCTGGGAGAAGAGTGGATGATACCCACAGTGAGTGCTGGAAGAACCTGCAAGGTGGCAGCTATACACTCCAATTAGGAAGTGTTTATCATGCATGTTTAAATACATGTTTGTGCTGTCCTGCAGGTAAGCCTTAAATATGCTGAACACATGCTGAAAAATGTCTGATTCAGTTCCCAATTTGATTGTGCCCCCAAAGAGGACTTGGCTGTGGATTCTTATAGCAAACAATTCTCTGAAATCTGGCAACTGAAGACACACAAGTCCCCAGACGCTTCATTTAAGCAACATTTCAACCAAATCAGGGCCCTCAGTGAGGGTGTTGAGCCAAATTAGGCAATCCCCAGTCAGTCTAATATTGAACAGAAGATGCAGACAGTGGTTCTGCCTGAAATGAATCACTGCACAGATAAACTTCACACAAAATAGAAATTAAGCACTTGGGAAATCTTTTTATCTGGACAAACTAGTTGCAGTTTCTATCGTGCAGCTTACATAATCGTAACGTCAGAAAAAAATAATAATTCACACAGTAAATTGTACTGAGCAGTAAACTTCTCTATTCTATTTGATGCAATGGTAAAGAGAAGCATTAGCATGAATAAGTGAGGGAAGGTGGGAGTTGAAAAATTTACCACAGTTTTGCGTACTGCTTTAAGAAAACCGATTAAGAAATGTATCAGATGATTCAACAAAAATACTGCTTTCACTGGTACTTCTAAAATCACATCCCTTTTTAAAGTAATATTTTCTCATTATTTTAATTATTATTAATTATATAAGATATTGATTGTTGTTTTAATCCTTCATCACACATGTATAGTTAACATTGACAGACAAGCTAATGGCTAATAAATGAGATATTAACTAGGTCTTTTTTTTAAGTATTTTTTAATAGATATTCAAACCATAAAAACCTGAATTAAAAACTGATATCACCAAATGATCTATTACTAAACAACATTCTTTAATAGCTCACAGCAAATTAAAGATGGCTAGATTTAATACCACAATAGCATACCATAACTAGTGTACATACTATTAGCACCAAGTCATCATAGAGAATAAGTATTTTCTGCTCAGCCGAAAATATATTCAGCATTCTGCTGATCACTAACCTTAAGCCAGATTTGATTTGTTTTTCAAAATAAATCTGATATTGCTCCCAAGGATCACAGGTGAGAGGGATCGCCTTTGGGCCAAACACTACCAATGGGAGTGTTAGTCAGTGAAATATTGCAGACATATTTTTTGAGGTCTCTTAAGCGTTTGCCTTTTAGGAGCCAGAACCTAGCAAGCTAGATGAGGCAATTTATAAGCTATGCTTTCTGCTTTGGTGGCTAGCCTGCAGTAGGCTGTTTATTTTGCTTACAGACTTGGTAAGGCTTAATTTATGCCCCACAGTCCACTCAATCATGGCTTTGCAAATCCTGTCAGATATAAATTTTGTCATCAGTATCGACTTACTATGGCTGCTATGACTCTCCACAGACATTTGCAGAAATCTCTGGATTTCTACGACTGAAATATCAATGTCCCCGTCAATGAACACAGTCAAAGTGTGGCGCTAATTAATCGGCAGATAAAGACAAGGATTATAGTTATAACAAACTGTAAACAAGCAAATTGTAGTTTCATTTAAGAGACAGTTCTTGGCAAGTTGCTGTTTTGTTTTCAGAGTGACTTAAAATAACACAGAGCTTTAATGATGTATTTGCTACATTAGAGATGGAGCGAACAAAATGAGTTCTGCACAGGTTCACAGGTTGATTGCGTCAATCACAGCAGTGTGATCTGCCTCCCTCTGATCCCACTTGGCAGTGAGAAGAGGCTTTTAAAGACAGTGACTAGGAACAGCAGATACTCGATGCCCTGTGCCGGGCATCACCAGCTGGGCTTGGCACAGCATCAACATTATTAGCACCACTGCTGTCTTGGTCCATAGAAGCTATTTGTGAGTGGGTGAAAACAGACGTGGGGGAGAAAAGGAATTTATAATGAAGATTTGTCATCCTTTTTCGTTTTGCATCGTTTTTACTTCATTGCAGATTACTGCAGTGGTTCGTCCATTTTTTTTTTCTTTGACAATGCAGTTACATCCCCTAATATTAAATATGGAAAAGAAAAATAATTCAGTGTAACAGAAATGGATCAAAAAGACAGGACAAAGTCAAACAGATTCTCAAACAGTAATATCTACAATATATGGATGCCTACCCACATATTCATGAAGACCACACTTTCCTCGACAGTGATGAAAGCAAGAACCTGCTGATGTTATAGAGCAATAAAAGCCTTTGCATTCAGGGACTACAACCATCATCAGATCAGTATTGTACAATCATTCCCTAGAGGTTAATGGTGCTGGCAGTAGGAGATGAGTGTTATATGTTCACCCTTGGACTTGGGGATATTGGATGGCCTTAGGAACCTGTGGCATATTATCGTTTCCAGGGTGGATAGACTGACCCTTATCATTTATATTTAGGTTAGGAGCTTAAAGCACATATCTGTGGTAGACATTTAATTATACAGTAATGGTCAAAATAAAGAATACCCTTGTAATTGTAGAGATAATTAAGAAGCTGACCATTACTAGTTTCTAAGATTATTTAAATCTAATGAAAGTGTATAAAACAAACCACAGATCCTTCCAGCTATTTTTTTTCACACAAACATAAAGCCATAGTGTAGAGGTTATCAAAAATTATGTATTCCCAAGCAACATTAGTCGTATGAAGCAGGTAAAACTAGAAATAGAAAGCTGCAATAATAAATGTGATTTTTATAGGAGGGCCAACCCACATCATAGTGCATTACAGCAACTGAATTTGAGTTCAGAATTATAAACAAATAAGAGCTATAGCAAGGTTTTTGCAAAACTAAGAATGCACAAGTATACATATTCTTTAGTTTCTAAATATAACTTACAAGTCACAAACTGTTTTATGAAATGTGTAATAAGTGTAGATTATTTCTGTCAAAGTTGACTAGAAAGAAGATTGTATTTATAGTCGTTAAAGATAACTCTGAGTTGGTCCAAATGGCAAAAAACCCAAACAACAAAATTTTCACTTTTACCAAATTTTAAGAATGACAAAATATTTCTACATACTTCAATTAACAACAGAGAACATCGGGGAAGAAAAATAAGGAAGAAACTGCTTTTGAGTCACCTTTAATTGCTGTTGTAATCTGATATGAGATTATAGTGTCATGTCTTTTTGGGAACTATATTTGGTCCACAGCAAGTGTAGCTTCCTCACTTTTATCTGTCTGGTTCTGCCAAAAGAAAATGTCTAGAAACATAGCGGTTTGACCTGGAAGGTCACGGTCTTTGCACTGCCTCATGTTTGCACTGGTCCCCTCTTTTGGACATCTCAACCGAATTATAAGCAATTCAAAAGACCGTCTTGAAGAAGGAGTTTGACTCGATTGGGCCCCATTTCTTGTTTTTGTGTATTGACTAGTCACTCAGTCATGGCCTATCTCTCTGGCTCTCTGTCCCATTCATCACTTTTGTGCCACTGACTCACTTCTCAGAAGCACACAATCGTCAGAGAGTTATTGTGAAACGTCTACATAGATAATTGTTAGGAAAGTAATGTTTTTCAAAACATTCTGTTTACTTTTTCAGAGTAAGCCATTTCTTAATATAAGTAAGACTCACCATCTAGAACAGTAGGCCTAAGGTCTGAGACAGGCACTCCATCTAAACGGAAAAATAAACGATTTGTTGAGGTTTAATAGTGTTGAGTTTCACAGGAAACACTAAAATGTAATGCGGATCTGAAATGTACAACATATTTTAAACATTGTAGAATGATAAAGACTGCTTTAGGAGAATCTTACGAGCTCAGTCTGTGGAAATAAGAGATGATATCGTGAAATGTTTACAACTGTGTAAACATTAGTATGCTCAAGGTCAGGTGTTGTTCATTTCTTGATGATACAGCAAATTAATTAACAACTGATGACCTTTTAGTTAAGTGTCACTGCCAAGCTAAGAAGCTGGTGCAAACATCATTGTTATTCATAACTAATAGTTAGGCTGTACTCTTACAGCCTTTACAAATCAGTACCATCATATGTTGATATTGACTTATGGAATGCTATGCAAGAAAGTGTTGTGAGCTTTAAATATACCTGAAAATATAGGGGGGGGGTTATATCTTCATTTTTTTTAATTTTATTATAAAACAATTTATATCTTAATATAAACAGAGTAATTGAAATAAAATGCCTTGAAGATATATTGTTCCATTATTTAGTTTCTGTATTGGAAAACTTTCTTAGCATAGACTTGAATTCAGATTGAGAATTTTCCTTCCAAACTCTGGTAAAAATGTTCAATCTTTGGCTGAAACGCTGATGTAATTAAGACTGCCTATAATGTTTACTCAAGGAATTAGGTTGGGACTCCCTCCACAGATCCCACACTCCTCCCCCACTGTCTTCTCTGTTGCCTCCTGTTCTCTGGCCACGAGAGCTCACCAGATGGCAAGTGAGATTCAAAGAACTGTTTAGCCATTCAGCAAACCCTCCTTTCCTATTTCACTACTTTGTAGAGTTTATGTCCTACTCCTCCTTGTAAGAAATGATGGGTTTAAAACCTATGTGACTCACCATTTCATCACAGGCGACATCCTGGCCTGTTTATTGCCAAGGGAAGATCAAATCTGCAAAAGTCTTTTGAGCTACATTTGTCTGAAGATTGATTGGAAACGATGACGGGCTATCATGTAAAATGGCTACTTAATCAGATGTATGTTGGCGAGGGTGGCATTTATTGGAGAGGACGCTGAACTGGACTGCGCTGCCAGCTGCATGCTGCTGCCTGAGGGGTCATGTGGGACACCACAGCTCTGAGCAATCACAGCCTCTTTTGTCAGACCTAATAAAATAGTTAGGCACTGCAATGTATTTGATGTTTGTTGTGTGCAATCACAGTTTGAGATATTTTTAACCATGCAGCCGAGTGGCTTGGCTCGAGGGACGGCTGAAGCAGTCTGTCACTTAGTCTACCACATTGTGGTTGTAAATAAAATGGATTTGCATATACAGACGCCACAGCATTAAATGTATTTCTTACCCCGATTACCTGATTTTTTTTTTTTAATTTTTTTTTTTTATGGCATGACACATTCACACTAAATCAAAGCTTCATAAAAATTCAAACTCAGACAAAAGGAGGAAAACCATTTGAACTTAGAACCTATATAGTTTATTTGTGTCTATGTCAGTGCTGCCATGGTATCAAGTGCTGCAGAAGCCTGTTAATCACCCATTTCTTCAGGCCCGGTGAGCGGTAGAAGGGAAACACCTAAAGCATTCAGGGCAGTGGTCCCTCAGGACCAGGACTGAGAAACACTGTGCTGTGTGAATAGTTTTCTCCCAATTTCAAGGTCTGTTATAGAGGTTAACACTATTTGTTCTTCTTTAATAAAATGTCAGCGCAATTTTTGACAGCAAGGCAAGAAAGGGACAGTGTTCGGGGAGGACTATTCCAAATTACTTAATTCTTTCTGGGCTGCAGTGTTGTTGTTGGTGGATGGAGGTTTCAATTTTCCGTTGGTGTTTCCTTCTTGCAGTCAGTGGGGGTCAAAATTATACTGTATAATTTCGATGGTGTTAGGTTGGAGCTCTGTGGGACGGGTCAGCCAGCAGCGACTCCCGAAACTCTGCAGGGTTTCCAATAAGGGCTGCCTCCAAATCTGGCGAGGGTCTCTCTCCACAATTGAACTAAAGACAACCTCTGCCTCCACTTCTGTAAACATATGCACGCAAGAACATGCTGAAACCATGCACACGCATATTATCGATAAATGGGTGCACACACGACACATTTACATGCATACAATTATATGCAGAGACTACTTCCTGGCTTTTCTTTTATTACTCTGCGGGTTTTTGGTTTTTGTCACTGCTATTGTTATGATTTCTCAAGCTCCATCAGCCATCTTTATCCAATTTTAATTCTCGTAGCCTGGCCACCTCTTTGCTCGAATCAGATACAATCTGATGAACCACTGAGTCACTTCAGTAAATTTAATTATATAACAGGATTAATATTTCACTTTCTCATTTGCATAGCAAAAATTACTAATGCTGCAAAGCAACGAGTACCCCTATGTTTTTCAAAGCTACAGGGCAGCACACACACACACACACACACAAATATGAACAACCAGTGATCAAAGAAGTTATTCTCCAAAAAAAAGGTAATTTCAGTAAAGTTAGAGCACATTTCTATAATCAAAATTGAGGTTTCACCGCTCACTTAGTTTTTGTTGACTGTACCGTATTACTCAGTCAGTCTATGTGGACGTACATCTAAGAGCTTTTTCTCCCACTGGACCTTTTAATGCTAAAAAAAAATCTGCTTTATGGTCTTTGATCCCTCATTAAAAAGAGGTTAAATCTACAGTGAAGCCATGAATAAGCTGCCAGATAAATCCATCTACTATTCTGATGAATCTATAACCAAGAAGTGTGAAAATCTTTATTAAATGTTGCTGAACTCCTCTGGTGCTGCAGCATGTGGAAGTGGCACTATAAAAACGTTTACATTTCTACACGGAAAGAAAAGTGAAGGAGGAACGACAAATCCTGCCATTTATCCTCCACTTTGAGCAATGCTGGCGCACAGTTCTGTGAAATACTGTGGAGAGCAGCTGGCGAAGGCAGAGAATCAACAAAAGGGATGTAAGGCTGATGGGAGGAGGAACCCCAGTAGAACACATTGAGCAAAGATGCAAAGATAGACAGAGTTGGAAAAGTCAGGAAGGAAGAGAGTGAGAGGAAGAGAGAAGAGAGAGAAAAATGGCTGAATCTCACTCCAGGGCTTTTTTTTTTTTTTCCACTGAAGTGATCTGACACCGCCTGTTCTCCATTTTCCACTAGGAGACCTAAGACAGATATAAAATGACCCATAAATCACATATGTCTCTTCTCAGTGTTTTTCAGCCTTCGTTTTTTTCATTGTCCTTCTTAGACTTTGTCAATGCAGACTCAGTTTTCTTATTCAAGGTCTTTGGCACCAGATTTATGGCAGCAATCCAAGTCTGTGCAAACTTTTCAGACACAAAAAAAGCAAGCAAAGATGATTTCAAAATCACATTAAACACCATAAAAATAGCTTTTTCTAAATCAGTTTATGGTATTTTGGAAAGGATAAACTTGAGTCATATCAGCATCATTTTATGACCATTAGTGTTTTCACCGACAGAAACGGCATCCTTAAAAAACCCCACTAGTTAATTTCAGATTTTATTTGCTCAGTATAAACTGAAATATGAGAGCCTTATACTAAATAGCTCATTTATAAGCAGTAAAATCAACATGGCTATTACAGGATTTTTTGCTATGTTTTTAATTACTCCGCAAGGCTAATGACTCCACATACATAATATTTATTATATAATAGCAATGTTACAGCTTCTTTGCTCATTTTGCTGCCTCAGACTGATACGCCTCCACCATTATGTGATAAATACATTCTAAGGTTGTGGATAAATTTATTTTGTTGTATCTAGTACTTATCAGAAATGGCAATAGCGGCGTCTATTAGCATAAATATAGTTTTATTTGTTTATGCAAGACAAAAAAAATAAATAAAAAACCAGCAGGGGAAGTATCATCTGTGTAATTGCTGAAATATATCAAGAGCTTATCCCTAAACTGTTTTTGTAAGTTCACTGAATAAAATGAAGGCTCTCCAAGAAAACCATAGAGGGAAAAGCAGTATTGAGTAATGCGGTGGACTTGAAATTAAATGCATTTGTAATTTATGCTAAGTGTGATATTGGTTGAGATGCTGTCAGGCAAAAACTTTTATGAAGGCTTTTCATATAAGGCCCATTTAAATTGGATGGTATTTATTTGATTACAAACCCAACACAGCAAAACGCAGCACAAACTGCATGAGTTTGGTGGCACATTATTCTGTAAATTATTCTACATACAATGTACAACAAGAAGGAAAATATGTTTACCTGTATCAAAAGCATGTGCCAAGATTCACATGAAGTACATATTTAAACAATTAAAAAAAAAACATTAGTGACAATAATAAGCATGGCAAAAAAATAATAGATCAGTAAATGGTGCTTTAAGATGATGAATTAAGAAATAAATATTCTAATCATTTTTCTTCAAAATATAAAATTGATAATGTTCACAAAGCTGTTCTGTTTAATTACATAAAAATATTTAAATGATTAATTAAAAATCAAGAAATTAAACCTTAAATATAGCTGATGGAGAAGAGCAACATACTGTACTGCAAATTATAGATGCCTTTGCTTTCATAATGGTTTCTGGTGGCACTTGTATGCAGTGGAACCCAGTTGATTCACCGGGTTGAATAAAAACAAAAGTTTATTATTGTATTTATTTAAATGAATTATATATATCATATAAATTTTTGTAATCATCTACTAATCTGAAAAAGAGTAATTTTATAAAGCAATTTTTAAACTATAAGGAAACTGGAGTGACTGTGCAATAAATAAGTTTTTTTTGTCATTTTAGTCAGCTAAAACATGTTTTGAAGAAAAAATGTAATTATCAATGTTTGCAGCATGATATTTGGTGGTCTTCATGTAAGAAGCCTACAGGATCTTTTGCTGTACATCAGTTTATTATAATGATTTTTTTTAATGTTTAAAACAATATTTGAGAAAAAAAATACTGATTAGGTATTGTGTAAAAGAAGGGGCACTCAAGCATTTAAGCCAAACATTTTTTGGATCACGCGCCCTGAGTGACTCTTTGTGGTATTACATTTTGAGGCACCTTTGCTTTGGCTCGACTTGTCGAATCCAGTGACGACGCTCCATCATCCCAACACTTCATTCTCTGTTTCAGTGTCTGTCTCAGTCCGACTCATACATGTTGAAATGAGGGGGCCGTCTGAGCCATACCATCTGTTTACGTACTCTTTGTTTATCCTGCAGTTAACGCTAGAGCAGTTATTTATGACTCTGTCTGTACGTCTATCGCCATCATGCTGAATGAATAAGAGCGCAATCAGACACCTCCCTAAGCTGTATTTCATCTCATCCTTGTTATTGCAGATAATAACGTAACAGCTGGCTTCTGATTTGCCTTTGGACAGGCAGATATTGGTCTTTGTGGTTTTATCAAACAAATCAGTATTAGCCAAATGAATATATTTCTTCAAAATTGTCACTCCTGGTAATGAGATTGGGAACATAATAAATCTTCATCCTCACTGAGTTCACTTTAATTTATTAACTTTACTTCCAATTGCCTTCCTGGTCAGCAGTGATAAAGTCTAGATATTTCTCACTGGTGTCCATTATGAGCAGACTTTAACCTTGGCATGTTACTATTAAAATGTCTGGCCACTTTTTTTGCACTCATGATAAATATAAATGTAAGAGGAGGACATTAAATAATTCCATTCTGTAAAAATGGTAAGTCCTTAGAATTTAAGTTAAAAAAAAAAGTGGGGAAAAAAATTCTCTATAAATAATCCAATTTTCTAGTGTCACAATTTTTTGAACCACCAAAAATTTTTGTTAAGAATAGCGTTACTACATAAAAGCTCTTCAGATGACAGGAAGAAAAAAAAAAAAAAAAAAAAATATATATATATATATATATATATATATATATATATATATATATATATATATATATATATATATATATATATATATATAATTACAGAGCCATGCAAAATCAGGAAAAAGGAGCATGAGAAACTGGAGAAATACCAGGGCCTCAGGGAGGAACTGGAGAGGGCCTGGAAGTGGTGCCTGTGGTCATCGGGGCCCTCGGGGCAGTCACCCCCAAACTGGAGCAGTGGCTACAACAGATCCCAGGAACAACATCAGACATCTCAGTCCAGAAATGTGCAGTCCTTGGCACAGCCAAGATACTGCGCAGGAACCCTCAAGCTCCCAGCCTCTGGTAGAGGACCCGAGCTCAGAGGATAAGAACCACCCGCGGTGGGTGAGAAGGGAATTTTTATATATATATATATATATATATATATATATATATATATATATATATATATATATATACATACATATATACATATATATATATATATATATATATATATATATATATATATATATATATATATATATATATATATAGCTTTCTTGGTGTGGCATATTTCCCCCCTGAATAAATGCACTAAAAGACTTGATTTTTCAAAAATAATTGGTGTGAGATTATGCTATTTTAATAAAAACTGAATTCATTTTGAGGCTTTTAACATACCATTGCCAGGGGTGAAAATAAATGTGTGTGTTGCTTCCTTTACATGTTTGCTGAAATATTTTGCCTCCTGAACATGAAAAAAAGACATTATTTTTCACTGCAATACTTTTACTGTGCGCTCGATGAAGCAGCACAAATCCATACAAACTCCGGAATGAAATGAATAATTACCTCCCTCTTCAATCAAATCATCAAACCCCATGGGTCCGTATGTGATCTGAGGGTAGAGCGACTTCAGTTCCACTAAAACAAAGACTTTCTCTCTCTCCCGCTGACTCTGTGACTCTGTTGCTGATGGCAGCGCTGCTAGGATTTTTGTTGCGTTTTATTTTTTTGTGGTAAACGCCTCGGCTTGCCAGTTCATGTGTTGCTGCAGCTTGCCTGTGCCTTGTAGCTGCAGCCCGGTGATGCATGGTGAATAATAGGCTCATGCTAATTACATTAGCATTAATCATATGTATATGATATGTATGAACAGTGAAATTCCATTACACATCAGTGCCAGCAGTACAGGCCCCACCACCGGGCCAGGTATTTGAGTGTGTTTGTTTATTATGTAGAGGAAAGCCTGGAAGAGGACAGCTGTCTGGAAGGAGGAAAGAGGAGAGAGGGAGATGTCGCTTTTCAGGGTGCTGCATTATCATATGGAAATGTGCGCAGATGGAGAAGTGGTGTGAATACTTATGCTGCAGAAATGAAAATATCTGTGTAAACACACAGAGACACTGGCATACAAGATCTCCCTGCAGTAGAGAGGGGCTCACCTGTTCTAAATGAGGAAACGGCAAGCAATAACAACAAATGAGGTACGCTGATGGGAAGCTTGCAAGTTGGGGGCTCGTCACTGTGTCTTGGAGTGATCATGTTTTTTTCAAGCGTTTGCACGGTGCATACACATCTTGCTAATTGGTTTTTGCACGTGAGTATTTGCATGCCTCTCACGTATTGCTTTTATGAGAGGGAGAAAATGCAAAGAAGAACAAAGGAATAAGGGGAAAGAGGGAAAGTGAGTTGTTACAGGAAGGAAATGACTTCAGGACTGGTATATTTACTGAGCCAAGAGACATTTTGCAAATCCAGATGGCAGGGACTCGAGGAGGATGTCGAAAGGTGGGGAGAGACAGGAGACGAGGATGCGAAGGTTCTGGGTATCTTCTTTGAGGCCTTTTCTCTTTTCTGAGTGTCCCGAAGGTGCAAAATTGATTCCACTTAAAGCACTTAAAATGCCCCAGAGGATCTTTGCTTGGCTCTGTAATAAATATCAAGATAGCTCTTGAATTGTTTTTAAATTGAATGCAATCTGCCAAAGCGGTGAGCCATCATTTCATCTTTTTTTCTCCCTTGATCTTCACTTCCACTTGATGCCAGCCTCTTTTTGTTTCCAGCAAATAGGGATTTGCAAGCGATTGTTCGGCTCCAAAGTGGGGAAAAAAGATCCCTGCCTTAAAAATAATTGAAAACCAATGCTCAAATTTGATGTATCACAGCCATGTGATGTTAAAACATGGGGGGGCGTAGAACAATTTCTAGGAAGAGAGAAGCCAGAATGAGTAGAAGAAAATAAAAGACTGAATTAAATTGGTCAAACAAAGAGGCCCATGGTGGAATCGGTGGATTATTTTGGCAAACACAGTTGCTTTCAGATCTGTATTTATACTGTGGCACAGCCAATATCCCATCTGCAAATAAAAGGATGCATCTGATCAATTTTTATGTGACCGTAAACAAAGCTCTGTCTTCTACAGTGTGCAGATAAAACATTTTTACACTGCTGCTAACAAACTGTTGTGGTTGCACTTTATGAGCCATTTCCAGAGTGCTTTTAAACATATGACTCCTCGCAAAGTTCCTAACGGAAGTTCCTCAAATTCTTTTTTTTTTTTTTTTTTTTTGTGGGTATGCCTAGATTCATTTCATGCCATCTTTTCAAACAGTGCATTGAGTGTCATTATGAGAGGGATTACTTGTGATGATCTTCATCTCCACGCAGCCAATAAATTTTACTGGGAAATGTGAAGCTTTTCTCTCTTTTTTTTTTTTTTTTTTCTTTTTTTTAAGCTGTTGGCTTTCTTGGTGTGCTGTTTTTTTGTTCTTTTCATTTTGTACAAAAAGTGTTTGCAACCTCAAATGACTAACAATGCTCCTCTATACAATATATTCAGAAATGTTAAGCACGTTTTTATCATATTAGAAAATGTGTTACATTAATTAGTATCACCACTAAATTTTCTTTAAACATAATGTAGATCTGTTCACATTCTTTATTTCATACCACCCCTGACTTTTTAAGCAGAGACACTAGACGTGAGCTCCACAGGATGCAGTAGGGGTATTTATGCATCATGCATATTGCACTTCGTCTCACAGATTGGGATCAATCCTTTTGGCAGTCTGCCAAATAGATTTTTGGGACCAGACTGCTACTGTCAAGAAAACATGCTGCCTTTAAAAATATTCAGTAAAGCCAAGATGATAATACATTTGGATTGTAGTGATATATGCATTTGTACTGATGTCACCCGGGGGTACATGCTGTCAGATAATGAATAAATTAGCTACACCCCCCATCTAGGAGAGGAGAAAATGAGTAGATGAAGATGCCATCCAAAGCTGTCCACAGTGACAACCTGCAGAAGGCTGAACACTCAGAAGCTTGTTTTTAATCATCAGTGCACAAAAGTTTCAGGCAGAAGCAGCTGGGAGCAAGCAAAGGGTACGGCCAGCAAAGGGTACGGCAAGCTCTCGCGTCATGTATTATTGCATTTTGAAACATCCAATATTCTCCAAAGGTGTGTTTGATGTGTTCTGTGAAACTGAAATCACCAGATTCCAAGTCAGAAAAATACAAATAGAATGGCGACTGAAGTCAAAATTTTGACACAGGATGTTGGAAATCCTGGAGACACTTACTGTACAGTTCAGTATCCAGCATGGCTGCCACACATGTGAAATGTCAGAATTCCAGAAATTCAATTTGGACTTTTAATTGTTTGTACCAAAATAACCCAGAATCATGCAATGTATTTTGCTTTAGCGTGTTATTTTATTCAAACCTTCACAATCGAGCGAGATCTACACTGTCTTATTATTTTGTTAGCATCAATTAACATTACAGCAAATAAATCCCATTGCAAAGAAGATTGATGAGAAAACAGACCTCAATTTTCCAATGTGGCTGTCAGGTTCTGTTTTGTGAACCTTTATCATGGAATCATGAGTGAACCAGGAACGTTAGTGGAAATAAATTATGCCTAAATAAAATATGTTGGCACATGTTTTCTTTCAGACTTAGGTGATTATTTTGACATTTAGACTTCTTTTAGGCTGTTGAGGTAAAGTTGCTCTTCAACAGTCAAAGAGCACATCAGACTGAATGTCTGGTATTTAATAAAAGCAATTATGCAAATATACTTTAGTAATGTTGGATAAAGTTTCCATCATGTCAACTTAAAATACTTGTCTTTATTTAAACCTTTCTTTTTAATATTATTTTAAAATGCTATGATTGATGCATGTACGTGTTTGAGTAGGTTTAAAAAACACAAATTTTTTTCATAGGATGTCTTTTCATTTTTTCACATGACTGTATGTGTACTGTACAGTATACATACTGAGCAAACAGCACCTGAACAACATCAGTACTATTCACCCTATACCATAGTGGTTTCACTGTTATGATTCAGTGATTTGTATCACTTCCTTGCCCCATAATTAGTTTTTCTGCTATTTTTGTAGAATAAAAAAACAGCATTAAATTTCAGCAAATGTCTCATCTAAGTAAGCGAAAAATAAAATAAAAAAGAGTATTATGATAGGAACACCAAAAGTGATTTTATTTTTATCACAGAGACGACGAAAATCAAAGTCATTTATTTTCCTGTTTTTTATATGAGGACTCATTTAGACAGTAGAGTAAAGAACTTCATAGAGAAGGAAAAAAAGCAGCGCAGAAGTTAAAGTTGGTCTTTTAAGCTTTCATAAAATGAATTGTCAGCCTGCTGTCACATATCAAGGCTGCGCTTAAAGCCATCCAGCTGGATTTCAGACTCAGGCATATTTCAGAATCAAAAGTAAACTAAATATAAACTTCCAGGCTGAACTTTCAGACTGTATCTGTTTTTCTGTCAAACAAGCTGTCAGATATTTATTCCCAGAAGTACTTTTTTTTCTTCCTCCTGAATAAATTTAGAGCCAGGTTGATTAACTGAAAATTCAGGGCATACAGTTGACGGCAGTCGAAAGCGAAATTAAACTATTGCTGAAAGGAGAAAATCAAGATTGTGGCTAACAAAAGCAAAAGAGACAGGCAAAAGAATTAATTATATTCATTAAATTTGTAAAATAAATAGACTGACGGGGAAACATGTACTTTTCTAATAGCATGTGAATATTACTGTCTTTATCTTTACAGACATTTAGCTCTGGGACATACACACACGCGCACACACACATCCACACACGGATATAATTTAATCCACCAACTTGACTTTAAATAACTCGGTAATTGAAAGATAACTCCATAACAAACTTCCCTATTAGTTGAGAAAATATTATTTGGAGACTGCGTGTTAAGCTCCCCTTTATCCAATAAATAGAGCATTGAAATCACAGACTGTTTTCATAATCAACTTTTGTCATGATCACCACATTGACACACTGCTCACTGACACAAGAAGGAAGCAGACATTTCCCCTAGCCCTTCTCTTCCTCTCCAAAGCAGTGGTGGATTGAGCAGTCCAGAGATTTCTACCATTATTTGCTGCCCTTTACATCAGCAGCTACCACCTCTAAAAGCAGAAGGGAGGAAAAAATCCATCTTCTTTTTTTTTTTCTATGCTCGAATGTAATCAAATTATCATTGTCTCAAGCTGTTCTGTGCAAGAGTGATTTCTGTAATTACCCTGTAACCATTATTAAGGCTTGAAAAAGCTGTATAGAGTATAATTTTGCCCTGCTGGAAGCCTTCATATATCCCTTTTCTGCTCCATGTAAAAATAGATCCCACAGGGAACCAACATGAGATGAGCTGCAACCCTGCTCACCATCTCTGACAGGAAAGACAAATACTGAATAGTTGTAGTCCTTGGAGGAATTTTTCATATCACCTTGCAAGTTAGTCATCAAGGAATTGTCAAATATGATCTGTGCAGTGTATTTCAGCCTGCGTGGGGCCATGTGAAAAGGACCTGAACTGACCTGACTAGAGTAAATGCGGAGTGTCTCAAACTGAGTGGACAGATCGCATGCAGGGAACTCGTGTGTATGTGCCTGCTGAAGCAGTTAAGAGAAATCCCAGCATGTCAGAGTAGGCTAGAGAATTTACAGGTTTTATGACTTATTTCCAGAGTTATGTAGAAGCTCTGGTGGACAAGTCAAGTTGCAATTGCAAGCGTCATGCACTTTAGTGGGATTTAGAACAAAATGGTACATGATTGTGAAGCAAAACAGGAACAGTAGATGTTCAAATGTGTTACAAATAAAAAAGTTGAAAACTGTGTGGTGCATCTGGATTCAGTCACGCTAAATTACTTTCAGTATAAATACAGATGTTCTCTTACAGACTCAGAGGTTTGTGGAAGAGCTGTAAAGATTCACTGTTCAGATGGGAGAATCTATTGATAGGAAACTACAAATCAGACTTTTATGAATAAGTGATGAGACGAAAGCTATTGCTGAAAGACAGGCGTAAAAAGGATTTTAAGAAAGTTTGCCATAAGCCATGAGGTGGGTACAGCAGACATGAGAAAAAGGGTTCTCTAGTCAGATGAAACCGGAGGTAAACTTTTTGATCTATATGTTAGTCATAATATGTGGTGGACATCAACAGAACAGTCAGTCCAAGCACATGATCCCCACTGTGAAACTTATTAGTGGCTGCATCCTGGTATGGAGAATACAATGGGAACATTGAGTTTAAACACAGAGCAATCCTCCAGGACAGAGCTATTACTGAAAGATGTGCAGCTGAAAATAGTCCTTCAAAGAGAAGATTCAGGATGGCTGGAATCAATGCACAATGCAGCTTACATGGTTTTATTTGTAAAAACATGTATTCTTTTTCTTCAGCTATGTATTATTTTGTGTTGCTCTATTGCAAGAAATGTAATCATGTAATTGCGTTATGTAATCCAGTGTGCATCCCAGGCATTTTATTTTTCATTTATGTACCTGCATGCAGAGTGAGCCTGTCAAAAATGGTCTTGTCTCCACTGGTGGCGGGTTTCTGTGGAAAATAGGCACACCCATCAGCCCCCATTAGTCTTTACACTGACAGGCCCGCCTTCCACTGAAAGACTCTGTCTAGCAGGGGTTTCTGATTGCCTCAGACACTGGTCGGATATTTTTACTAACAGGCTAAGACACAGTGCCATTTGTTCAGGGCATTTACTGCTGGTGATAATCCTGATTTAAGTTCCCTGCAAGTGAAGAGAGACACAGAAGACTTTAAATAGTTTCTTATGTTCCTTCCGCGAGTGATGGAACGAGGAGAAGGAAGGTCATTCAGATGGAGGTGTCAACAGGTCTTGTAAAAATGTCTGATAATGTTACCTTCTTGTTTGCAGACGGACGCAGCTCTGATGTACGACGCAGTGCATGTGGTGGCGGTGGCAGTGCAGCAGTCGCAGCAAATCACCGTCAGCTCTCTGCAGTGTAATCGCCACAAGCCGTGGCGCTTTGGAGGTCGTTTCATAAACCTTATCAAAGAGGTAAAAACGGCCATCACTTTCAGATGGGCTGGACTTTGGAGCTCACCCTTTGTTGCATGCTTTTGCTTTGTGCTTTGTTATTCTTCACTTAACAATTTCAGGGTTGTTTTCTATCAAAAGCATTTTGTCTTGTTGTCCCTTGTGGTGATCATCATAATCAAATGGACATAAACATCTCCAACAATTCCCAACCTTCACATTCTCTGCAATCTTTTTGAAAATGGAATCCAAAGAAAACAGTGCTTTACTCACAATAACAATTATTTTAGGGATGTTTCATTCTCTTTGCCCCTGCATTTTCTGTGTGCTTATCTCCTCCTGTGTTTTTATCAAAGCATTGCTGTCTCCTTAACTCTGGTCAGGGTCAGCCATTTGCTTTGTTCTACAAAGCTCTTTCATTCTGCGAATGGTATCATTGCAGGTAATTTTCACAATGAGCCATTGTTGTGCAGCCAGTGCTTCTACCACCACAACAACCTCCCACCCCCCGCATCCTCACCTCATCCTGCTTCTCCCGTCGCTCTCAACGCCCGTCTGTTCCTCCAAACAGCTTTGATGTTAAACTTCAAGCCCAATGAACCACATGCATAATGAACTCTTACCTGTCAAACCTGTCTCTGTTCTTGCTGCTTTGTTTCTTGTTATGATGAAGGGAGAACCAGCTGGAATTAGAAATTAGTAGAGAAAAATGTTAAGTTTAGAAGAAAGAATGATTTTTTTTCTTGAGAAAGGCTATTGTAAAGCTGTGAGACATCAGTATATTTCTGCTTCCAGGCTCACTGGGATGGTTTGACGGGACGTGTTCTATTCAACAAGACCAATGGGCTCAGAACAGATTTTGATCTAGACGTCATCAGCCTGAAGGAGGAAGGGCTGGAAAAGGTGTGTCCTTAATTGCTGCTGTTGATGCTGAGTGATTTCTAATGTTTTAGCTACAAACAATATTTTGCTCTTACTGCTTTGAAGGCACAAAAGGTGATGTGAACTTGACACTAAACTGTTTGTACAGATTGGAACGTGGGATCCTCCCAGCGGTCTAAATATGACAGAGACTCACAAAAGCAAGACATCCAACATCACTGACTCCCTGGCAAACAAATCCCTGCGTGTATCCACCATTCTGGTAGACGGGAGAAAACACACAAGCACTGCACACTTACAGTAAAGAAATATGTCGGCTGAAAAAGCCCCTCTGATTTCTACACCAGCATGTGTTTTCTTGACAGGAGGAGCCGTATGTGATGTTCAAGAAATCGGACAAGCCTCTATATGGGAATGACCGCTTTGAGGGGTACTGTATTGACTTGTTGAGGGAACTCTCCGGTATCCTCGGGTTTCGCTACGAGGTGCGATTAGTGGAAGATGGGAAGTATGGTTCATTGGACGAGGGTACAGGCCAGTGGAACGGCATGGTGCGGGAGCTCATGGACCATGTGAGTCAACATTCTCATAGGCAATGTGCATGCGTATTTCTGCTAAAGGCACAGGTGTCTGTTGTTGCCCCTTCTCTGAAACTTGAGCTCATCTTTTCTAAAAACCTCATTTGTAAACACAGCATGTCTTCAAAATGAGATGACACTTCAGTCCTATTGTTTTTATTTGTATTCCTTGTGTGCTATGAATAACTGTAAAACAAACTTAGAAACTCAGACAGCTTTAGTGAATAAATGACTAAATCAATTAACAATAAATACACATCACCTTAGCTCTTTCAAAACCACAGAATTGTAAACTCAGCTATTCTGAAGTGTCAGGTTTCATTACTCATAATTTTCACTTACCAGCCATTTCATTAAGTCCACTTGCTGATACAAATTTGGACCATTATTTTCCTTTGAGAATTACTTTCATGCTTTGTTTCATAGATTCAACAAGGTTTATGGAACTCTTAAGAGATTCCGGCCCTCATTGGCATGACAGCATCGCACAGTTGCCGTAGATCTGTTAGCTGCACATCCATTATGCAACTCTTCTGTTTCTGTACATCCCAAAAGTGCTCTGTTTGATTGAGATCTAGTGACTGTGGAGATCACTGGAGCACGGGGATCTTATTGTCATGTTCAAGAATTCAAGATTTGTGAGACGATGCATTATCCTACTGGAAACAGCCATGAAACAGTCATACAGGGTTGGACATGGTCAGCATTATTACTCTAGTAGGCTTTTGAACTTAAAAAGTATTAAGTTCGTATTAAGTGGCTAAAAGGCAACTTTTTCCAATACACCACTGTAATGTCATGTCATCTGAATGCTGCAGCTGAAATCAAGACTTGTCAGACCAGACAACAGCCTGTGTCTATTTCTTAGCCTCAGTTTCTACTTGTTAGCTGACAGGAGAGGCACCCAGTGTTGTCTTCTCCTACTATAGCTCACATTAAAAAAGGCATGTTTGACAACATAACTGACAACACAACATAACTGTTGCTGGATATTTATCTTTTTGAGATTATTGTCTGTAAATCTGAAAGACAGTTGTGTGTGAAAATCCCAGTAATTCAGCACCTTCTGAAAACCTAAGAACAAACAGCAATGCCCCATTTGAAGTCACTTAATTTTCCCTGGTTCCCATTGTGAAACTCTATAGTTCATAAAGTAATTTTCCTCACGTCTAGATACCTAAATAGAGTTGCTCCCTTGTGATTGACTAATTTGTTAATTTAACAATGGTATAAACGATGTGGCCAATAAGTATATAGTTAAGTTTAAATCATTTAAGTCATTAACGGCATACTTATAGATTATTTACAGTAGGCAGAATCAAGTCTTTGGAGAATTTACATCTAGACTTTGATATTCTAAAACAATTAAAATTTTAAAGCAATTTAAATCAGTAAACTGTATTAATATGTACATTTTATTAAATCTCAAAGCCAATTATAAACAAAGTCAAGATGAGACATCCTAAATGCCTAAAACCACTGTGTTTGAGTAAAACAAAGCCCTATAGTTGTACTAATTACAAAGTTATTGGGGCTAATCTTTACACAAAGAGACCCAGATTGTGGCTATATGAAAATAACCCTTTCAATTCAAAATATCTAAAAACATATTCCATCATTGCTGGAATACACTTGTTAAGGTGTATTTTTTTACACTTTAACAATAGCCATACATGTACAGAGAGTATCATGGGAATTAAGTCTTGTCTACTGTTGGTATAAACTATTGGAATAATTTGAGTAGATTTTAAAAATACCCCGCAATGCTTGTACAAAATACAACCTCAGATAATTATTTTTATTATCTGAGCAATGATAGCCATGAGGAGAAGAAATCAGTGCCAAGCACAACATCAAAGAACGTCTTGAGTAAGAACTCAAACTAAATGGGATACACACAGCTGCTGTACAAAATTAAATAATTCTAGGAAGGATTATGTAAAAATACTCAGACACAAGTGCTAAGCAGGAGCCCAAGGGTCTAATGTTATGTTCGGAGGGGACACAAGGTTAATTTGTCACACATTAATCTACAGCAAAGACTGTTGCGTCTGTGACTCACCTTTGGCTCAACATAAGAAGGCTTAGACGTAATACCTGTAATTTCCAGAAAATCTCTGTTTAGCTGAAGCACTGTTAATGCCAGTTTATTATTATTTTTCCTTCATTGGTTATTTTCTTCTTCATTGTAATTTGAAAAATCTAACTGATGGAAATCAGTCATTATTTATGTAATTACATTAATAATCATTTATTATTTACTTGGTTATTTGTTAGTTGGCTGGCTGCTTTGAGAGTTATTGTTGTTTGATGAATGACCTAAATTTTGGTCGGTTTGTTTGATTAGTTGGTTGATTGTTCTGGTGCCAGCTTGTCCATCCAGTTGACTGATTGCACTGTTGATTTTTTTCCTTGCCTGTTGATTGGCTGGTCTAAGGGGCTCTTGGTTGGTTGATCAATTGGGCAGTTATTCAGTTGGTCATTAGATTGATTGTTCTATTGTTTGTCTGTCTTTATCTATTATGCATAATGTGTTTTTCCTGCAAAAAAGCTAATTCTACTTTCTGATTGCAGAAAGCAGACCTTGCTGTTGCTCCGCTGGCCATCACCTACGTCAGGGAGAAGGTCATTGACTTCTCAAAGCCCTTCATGACTCTGGGGATAAGTATCCTATACCGCAAGCCCAACGGCACCAATCCGGGGGTCTTCTCTTTCCTCAACCCGCTCTCACCGGATATCTGGATGTATATTCTGCTGGCTTGCTTGGGTGTCAGTTGTGTGCTGTTTGTCATAGCCAGGTAACATGTCAATCCCTCCGATTTTATCCCTCCTACCAATTTTCTTCCTGTCAACCTGTCCGGCTTTTATTCTGACATACAGGTGTTACATTGTCCTGGGACAGGAAACTGCCTATTTTGATCTGTAGTTATGATAAAAAATATTTGAGGACAAATTATTTGCCTTAAATATACTAAGACCTACACTAGTGTGGTCTGTGAATGGAGCTTGTCATACAAGGTGCCTTTCCACAAACACTACTACTGCGAATGCAGCTGCCATATCTCCTGATCAAGGGTAAGAAATGTGTGGAGGACGGTTCTTACTCTATCTTGATGAACCTCTCACACTTAAATTCCTGATGCATAGCTGTGATGTGTGTTAACCCTAGGGCTCTTCTCCTTTCATCCTGAGAGGTTTGGGTTTAATGCATATCTCAGTAAATGTTACTGGCAAAATGATCACAAAAGAGGAAAGCAGCAACTGTCACCTAAGTTAGTTCAGAATATGCAAATTTCGAGCATTTGTTTCTGCAGTTGGTCAGGGTAAGTAATTACCATAAAATTACTGTAAAATGTATTCTGGTTCAAATAAAACAAACCCTCTGTAGTTTTATGAAATCACCACCTACTTTTTCTCTGCTTATACTATGCGTTATGTTCATTGCATACCACATCTGTCATGCAAATGCACCTGGTTATTTCTACCAACCTATAAATATGCAGTCAAATCTGAAATACAGTGTTCTCTACAGTTCGCTGAGTTGGTTTTCTCATAATTGTAGTATTGATTGCACAGCCGCCAGATTGATTAAACAATCCCCCCAAAAGCAGGGTATATTATTTTCTTTAATCCCCTGCAAATAGAGTGAGTGGAGTGAGCTTATGAAGTCCCAGTTTTGCACAATAAAACACTAAACACCTCAATCTCACTGGGGATTTGTGTCTTTGACTCAATTTACTCACACATTTTTCTTCACTAAGTAAGCTATCTCATTTCAAAGCTGAAGAATAAAAAAAGAAAGGAAAAAAAAACCCACATTTCACTCAGTGGTTTCTTCCAGCTCTGTTTGCAGCTGAATTGATCTGTGCTATTATTTACAAAATAAATAACGTTCTCTCAGATCACAAAATTGGCAAGACAAAACATGACCTCCTCTCCTAAAGACTGGATGTTTGAAAACGTTTTATTACATGTTTGCGCAATTCACTGTTTTTTGCAGCTTTTTTTTAAAGCACTTTTCAGACGTCTTTGCTGCAAGCTTCAGGTGCCTGCAGTTTCTAAGACCCCACCAAGACAACATTTACACTTGGCGCGAGGTGGGAAAGACAACAAATCTATAAGCCCAGTGCGAGAAATTGAATCCAACAGGAAGGTAATGGAGGGAGCGTGTTTTGTGCTAATATTGTTAGGACAGGTGAAAAGAAAAGGGAAAAATAAGACGGGGGACAGTTCTCTTAAGATTCAGCTTGCAATTCAACATGTCCCATGAGCTGATGCTGAGGAGGTGACCTTACGTCTGCCTGTACCACATCCACCCCCCCACCCACTCTACACCCCTCCGACCCCCCGCCTTCTGATTGGTGTGCACGATGTTGCTCTGCAGGAATACAGACCAGGCAAAGGTCTTACAGAGCCCCCATCGCACGTTCAGAATACACATGTAGACACTGACAGACACAAACACAATCCAATCAAGTGTGCATTTTATAGATCTACACCCCACAGACAAGCCTTCTGCATTCATCTTCCATGGCCCTCGGTCTGCCTCAGGCTGCAGCTTCACATTATAAGTAATAACTGTGAAGATCCACATAACTGTTTGACTGGGAGATGGATGTGACGGCGTCGACGCGAATACGCAGGCGCTTCTGCAGAACCTGCACAGCTATAAAGGTTCTTGCAGCAACAGGAATGAGTCAGTGAACACAAGAAGAAGAAAGAGAAGGAAAACAGCATGTGCAAGCAAACAAATTGAAACCCACTTAGCCGCACAAGGCCATTGTGTCATTACTGTTGCCTGTGGTTCCAAGGAGACGGAGCTCATTGACATTCCAGTAAATCAGGCATCCTGATGGTGTTGACAGGAAGAATTATAGTGTGTCATCACCGCCATGTCCACACAAATGATTCTCAAGGGGACAGAAATGCAAAAAGCTGCCAAGGAAGGGCAACATCTCAGAAATGTTGCTGCCTTCTAAATGCATCTAAAATCGGATAGTTAATAAGCCAACCATGATTAAAGAAAAGCTTCAAGTGATATCTAATGACATGTCTGTATTTACATCCACAGTTATCACGCAATAGCCTTTCACTTTGTTTCGTCACAGATTTCCAGATTTGGGATTTGTTTGTCAGATATACAATGCAACAAACAACCTGCAGCGACATGTTTGGATGAATAAAGTCTTTGAGAGTTAAAAAAAAAAAAAGGGTTAGAAAAATGGAAATTCAATAAGACTGAAACATTTCACCAGGTTACATAAACATTATTGATTTATGGGGGTACTTTCCTCTAAAGGGACAAGTAAAAGCAAACCATGCCAGCATTATGCTCTCAAAGCATCAAGCATTCAAGTCCCCTTTCCCTCCTCCCAGTGAAAGATGACTCACCGGGAATAATCACTTTTTCTTCCCTCTACATCTCTGCAGACCATCACCTGTGTTTTTTTGCACCAGTGAAGTCTTAAATGTGCACTCATCTGTGTAATGAGAGGTTTATGCACTGCAACCTCTCCATAATATCCCTCACTTTGTAATTGTGAACAGACTGTTCTTGCTGACACAGTCCGGTCACGTCCTGCATTGACATTTTGATTCACCTGAGGAAGTGTTACACACTGCTTTCCTTAAATATCAAACTAATGCACAAGCACTGCGGCCCTCGTTCGGCGTTTTAAAAAAACTTATGCGTACCCATTGATCCTTTTTACATTTTGATATGTTTATAAAATTCTGTATGTTTTGTAGGAATTCATTTTTTAAATAAATCAATAGAGAGTAACATACAATGGGACAATGGGGAAGTGAAAGAAAAATTTGACACGTTTTTCAAAACAATTTGTGAATAAAAATCTGGAAGGTTTGACAGCCATTCATATTGAGCCTTCCTTTGTCAGCCACTGTTTACTTCAATTACAGTTCCATGTTTGCACATCTACAGACTAAATTTCAGTGCATTCTTCTTTGTAAAATACCTTAAACTTAGTCAAACTCAGTAGAGGACATCTGCAAATATTGATATTCAAGTCGAGCCAAAGATCCCTGATTTTCATCTTGAAGTTTACTGGGTCATTCTCTAGGTCATATGAATGATTATGCTTTGATTTTACTACTTTATAGAAGCTCTGGCTGAGTTCAGAGTCGCTTTCCTTTTGGATGATGAATTTCGTCCCCAATCCTAAGACTCTTTCCATCCTCTTACAGTTTTTTTTTTTTTTTAAGATTACCCTGAATTTTGCTCCATCACTATTCCCATCAACACAGAACAGCTTAGTTGTCTCTGATGACAGAAAAGTATTCCTACAACAAAAACACCGTTGTTCACTGAGAGGGTAGCGCGTCTAAGTCTGATGTGGACTTTTTATTTCCAATACAAAAAGCATTACGTTCCACTTCCACTATATGTTGTTTTATGTTGGCCGGTCACACATATCTCTATTCAATAAACTGTCGCAAAGTCTGTAATTTCACAACAAAATGCAAAATACTTCTAGCACTTTCCATATATGTACATACATAGAAAGAGAATCCATATCACCGCTCTTAATCTTATTCTGTCACACTTTTATATATGCAAGATTTAGTAAAAGCCCGTTTTGAGTTAAATCTGCTTGATATGGCATTCTGTCATTAAATATCTTCGCCCAGATAAGCCGTCCAAACAATCCAAGCAATGTGTCTTTCCTTCTGCATCTCTAAAAGTCACAGCTGACAAATTGGCATCACTTTTCTAAACAGTCTAAGCCTTTAAGACATGGCCACAGGCTTATTAGCATGCACTAAGTTGCAGAAAAAGCTCCTCAACAGCATTACCTGACGGACCCCTTGACTCTGCATAAGCAATGTTCTCTCTATCAACCACTTCAGCACAAACTCAATCAGTTCCCCATGCTTAACACTAACCCAATCACCTTGTGCTAATGCCATGCCACTTTTGGTTAGGATAATAAATGGGAAATGTCCACAAGTGACCCTGAGACACCAACAATCTGCCAAGACAGGCAGCAGATGAATGGGGGTAAAAGGGGGAGGTTCATAGGGGAAGTAAAACCCTGGGGGGTAAAGAGAGGGGAAAAAAAACAGTTGATTGTTAGAATGAAAAGGGAATGAGAGCATCAAGGGTTGGTGAAAGCAGTAGGGTGGGGGGCTGAGAGAATAAGAAAAAGCTGCTTGGAAGAACACAAGATCTCTGTTGTGAGAAGAAGAAAGAAAGAGAGGAACACATTGTATCTGCAGAAAAACGGTGACTGCAGCTGCTGAGGAAACATTTAAATGCTCCGGAGTAAGCTTAACGGTGATGATGGCCAATATCATCATGCGCTGGGACATTATCATCAGTGACAGTGTTATTTCAGCATATTGATCTGTTCCACAAGAATCCGATGGCATTTAATTATGCCGATCTGTTGATTTCAATGAAAACATGAATGATTTTCTTTCCTTTGTGCAGGAACACTGTTTTCTAAGATATATAAAAAAACATTTGTAATTCCTTTATTGCAGCTGCTTCAAAATATTTTTTCATTGATTTGCATCAGGGAATTCAGTGTTCTGTGCTCGTTATACTGACTTGTGTGTCTTTCTGCTCTTTCTCCTGTAGGTTTAGCCCTTATGAGTGGTACAACCCGCATCCATGCAACCCAGACTCCGATGTAGTGGAAAACAATTTCACACTGCTCAATAGTTTCTGGTTTGGAGTTGGGGCTCTCATGCAGCAAGGTATTTGCCTCAGCCTGTGGCAACAGTTGTTCTGGGGAGCTGAAGCTCTCTGCACCCCACTGTCCTTGAGGGCTGGATGCTTTGAAAGGCCACTCGCAAAAGAAAGAGACGTCAAAGGATACTTGGCAGCTTTTTGTAAACACAGACAAAAACAAAAAATGTTAAATATTGTCACAAAATACCAATAAACTTTTGATATTTTACAATTTACACAAAATGGTTGATTGTGGGGCATAAGAAAAGGACAGGTGAACAAATAAAAGTTTCAAACGTGTATTCAATGCTCAATTCAATACTTTGTAGAAAACCACCTTTAACTCGGATCAAACCTTGCACCTTGTCAAGATCGTTTTTTACGTATTCTTTGCAAAATAGCTCAAGCTCAGTCGAACTGTGCTTGGCTCATTAAAAGCCAACTGCTACGTTCAGTTAGCTTTTAATTATTGATGCAGATTCTTTATGGAATTTAGATCTGGCTCAAGTCTTTTGCAGACGCTTAACATACTTACTTCCAGGACAGGAATTTTAGATTTTCCAACACAAGTGATGAAAAGGCCAATTTTAGTCAATCAGAGGAATTTCTTCCACATATTTGATGTTTTCCTTAAAGGTCTTACAACAAACTGCTATTAGAACTTAAGTCCTTATTTCTTTGCCTTTCCTCATAAAGGTCAGATTTGTAGAGGATATTACTACTTAAAGTAGTAATGTCAACAAATTCTTCCACCCCCAGAGCTGTTATGAACCTAATTTGTATTTCACGTGGCCTGTTAGTTTAGGTTGAGTTAGATTTGTAATTTTACCATGCTCTTAACATTTTCAAGTGAAGGACTGAACAGTTCTCATGTTGTAACTGTTGTTACAACATACACCCCTCATACACCCCTCATAGCTGGTGTATTTGTTCTCTTAAACCTTTACAGGACTGCTGTATTAAGAGCAGAGATGAAATCATAAAGAGGTGTACTCTGTTCAGTAATTAAGTGACTTCTGAAGGCTGTTGGGCCTGGATTTAATTTTTGAGGTATTAGAGTAAAGGGGTTATTTTTGTGCATAATTATGTTGTCTACCCATTGTAAACTCTTGAAAAATGCAGCATACTTCAGTGTTTTTTTTTCTTCATGCCTAACTTTAAGACTGTTCAATATGTTGCACACATTCTACCATAACTTTTTTTTTGTCCAAATAGTTTCCAATGCTAGATTTCTTTTGCAGTGTCTGAACAAACAGAACAGTGAAAAAAAAAAAAAAAAACGGCAAGACATATACCGAGCTCTATAAACTCAATATCAGAACATTGCACTAGAGCTATGAAACAATTTTGACATTGTGTTTAGGTGGCAGGTAATGGTTTCTTTACAATAAATTATGAAAGGTAACAGATGTAGAATGATGACACCATCAAATTTAATGTCTGTTCTCAATAAAGTAAAATCCAAAATTAGATATTGTCATTTAGAATCAAGTTAGTAAAACAACTGAAGGCTTGAATCACTTGAAAATATTTTTTTGCCACTTCATTTTCAGAGCAAAAAGAAAAAAAACATTTTTCATCTCAGATCAAAGAGACATTAGAGCACATTTCACACATTCTTAAAAGCTTTTGTTTTTATGTCTCGTATGTACGCTTAATTACTTTACAGAGGCTCTAATGTTACAGTTTCCATCTCTTTCCACCAATCCTTGAAATCCTGGAGCTTAGTTCAATTGCTGCAATTTTTTTTCCTCTTATCTCTAAAGTTTTATTGAATAATTTATGTTGTGTGTTTTGGCCCAGCTCAGAGGAAAACTTAAAACACACCGTTTACGTGACGGCAGCACTAACCTTAATACTTTGGAGATTACAAGCCTGTGATTACATTACTGCCAATATCCAGTCCCCTCTTCTCTTGCCAATGGGCTCTCAGCACCTTGAGCGCAGTGGGGTGTGGAGTCAGGATGTGAGGTTACCTTGGGTGCATGACTCTCTGGCTCTCACTTCTCCACACTGTTCTGAACAATCGATACTGACTATGTTTGATTTGAAATCGTTGATTTATGCAAACACTCTCCTCCCAGCAGACGTATTAGACAGTACTTTCAGCTTTCTCTTGAATTAATTAAAGGATTCGCTTCTAGATAATTTAGCTTGTTTGAAGTGTTTGAAACTGTCTGGTGTTCAGAGGTCCCTTGAGTGATTCACTGTTGAAACCAGTTGCAGATGTACTCGAGCGAGGAAAAAAAAAAAAAACTGAGTTCTGGAAGCAAGTTTAATTGATACAGTCATGTGGTGTTTTTTACATGAGAAAATTAGTACCGTAATAAGACAAACACGTTTTGAAGCATGATACTCATTCCTGCCACTTCCCCTCACCTCAGGCTCAGAGCTCATGCCCAAGGCCCTGTCAACTCGAATAGTCGGAGGCATCTGGTGGTTTTTTACCCTCATCATCATTTCGTCATACACAGCCAACTTAGCGGCTTTCCTCACTGTGGAGAGAATGGAGTCGCCGATAGACTCTGCCGATGACCTGGCTAAGCAAACGAAAATCTTGTACGGACTGGTTGAGGACGGTGCCACCATGACATTCTTCAAGGTACTTTTCTTCAGTGGTATTGTGACTTCACTGTTTTAGTCAAAACAGGGTGGAAAGGCTGTGGTACTTTTGCCTCTTACACCAATTTTTGGCTTTGTTTATTTGTTCTAACCTTTGCTCTTATTAAATGTATCCAAACTTTGTTAGTTGTTCAGTACCAACAGTATGTGCCATTCATAGAAGCTTTGTTAATGTCTTGTAGCTGTCAAGAAAATTGACCATTTTAGTTTTCTGTAGTTTTCTATGATGGTGTGATGTCATTCCCATATTCTTGATTCAACTCTCACAGTAAATGCAGCAATTCTGCAGCATTGCTAAACAGTAGAAGCTTGTGGAAAATATTATATTTATGACCCTTTCTTGGTCTTGATGCAGAAAATCATAAAAAAAATTACAGACATAAAGGTTTTAAAACATAAAGCATCTACGTTTGTATTCTATGATGTGTTTTGCTTAAAGTTAAAGTGCTCGAGAAATAAACTTTTTAATAATATGGTGATTAATTGCATCTGACTGACAGCTAACATGTTGCATTGATATTCAGTCATATAAGCAGCACTGCGTTTAATTAACACAGCACCATATGGAAATAATTGGCGTCAATCAAAAATAAAAGCCTGACTATTAACTGGATGTGTGATACAACCGTACATAATATTAAACACGGTGACAATTACTACCAATCATACTTATTTTCTAACTTTTAAATACACGACACCAGAAATGCTGTTTTGTCTCATAAAAGAGTTAATGAAAAATGTCCTTTTTTCTCAAAAAAATACTTATAATATTTAGAATAATGTTTCTGATCTGTCTTAAAACACATCTCGAGATCAGAATGTGATGGCCTGCTCTCTTTTCTCTTTTTTTGTTTTTTTGTTTGCAGAAGACAAAGATCTCTACGTATGATAAGATGTGGGAGTTCATGAACAGCAGGAGGCAGTCTGTGATGGTGAAGAGTGTGGAGGAGGGCATCCAACGTGTTTTGACCTCTGATTACGCTTTCCTTATGGAGTCCACCACTATTGAGTTTGTCACCCAACGCAACTGCAACCTCACACAGATTGGAGGCCTCATAGACTCCAAGGCGTATGGAGTAGGAACACCTATGGGTAAGTCACCTGAAATCTTACATCCCGTTTCTTTTGACCTTTTTTTTTTTTTTTCAAAGTAGAGAATGATTGTGAAGTGGAAGGAGATGGAACACAGATTTTAAATATGGCACGTCCTGTGTTTTCATCCAATACACTGGAGATGTCGAGAGGAAAATAATTGCTGAAAAATATGTTACTTGAGCTACGATTCAGTCCTGGCAGCGGCAAAGTTCATCTATCAAAACCCAGCTTTTATTTTGGTATTCCACTTTTGATTAAATTGCTACTTCGGTAGCTAAATATTTAGCTTGCCTGCTCACTATTTAACTTGCTTGCTAGATATTTAGTTAGCAAGATAAATATTAAGCTCAGAACTAAATATTTAGTTTGGAAAGTAAATATGTAGTTTTAGCTTGGACTTCAACATTTAGTTGGGAACTTCCTAACTAACTAAATATCTAATATGAAGGCTAAATATTTAGTTTGTAAATGTATTTATTATTCATTTTAGTTAACTGAATATTTAATTTGGAACTCTGACATAAATGTACGCATAACATGGTGAAAATATGAACACCCACATTTTTTTCCTCTATACAGGCCGAATAAGGCAAATTATTGTTCTTATTTCTTTTACTGTGTAACTTTACAAACGACTCCCCATAACAAACTTCCTTCCTGAATTGTGACTGATCCTGAGCTACTTTTATTTTTTTCTTTTTAAATAGCAAAACTCCCAAGCTTTGGATGTGCAAATGTAGTACAAACATACATCTAAGGACTGTAGCAAAAGCTTTGTCATTTCCTTCTACTTCCCAAGGTTGCATTTAAGAAGAAAATTAAAATGAGTATTTCACTTGCTGGTTTGAGCCAGTTTGTGTCCTGGAATAAAATAGGGGAAGTCCATATTTCAAAATATACTTTTTGTTACCAGAGAACTAGAGCACAGTAGCACACACATTAAAGCCGTAACATCCCGAGAATGCTGGCCAGAAGTTGTAAATTCATCCAGGACCAGCATCACAGAGGTTAAAGTGGTCACGACAAGGCCACAGAGAACACTTTTACCAGCTGCAATAGAGGCGCCTATAATCAGCGATACGAAAGCCATCAAACCAGAGAGAATCATTCGTGGCTGGTCACATCTGGGCCTGACTTATGTCTTTGAGCCTAGGCCAGTTATGAATCTGCAGGGATGCAGTGATCGCCGTGGTGATGGGAAAGCTAAAGAGATGCAATGAAATATATCCACATTGTGGCTGTGTAAGAGCAGAAATATTTACAGTGATGCCCTTGAGATAGACATACTGAACCAGAAGATGGATTCACTCGTCTTTTTTTCATGTGGCAATGCATTGTAGGGATACAATCAAATCGTTCTACAATGCATAAAAGTTAATAATCAAAAGGTTCAATCTCAAAGCAATTACTGACCACTAACACATTTCTGCTTCTTACTCTGCTATTCATTGCTCAATAGGCAAATTACAGCCATCAGAATGTTTCCTCAGTGGTTGTGAGATAGTTAATTTCTTTATTTGTTCAACTGAAGTCATTTCCTCCTTTTCTTTTTTTGAACCGTGCCTTTGTCCTTGTTTCTTTCCTCCACAATCTATGAAAACCTCAGCTGTTACATCAACTTAAAAGCTCTTGCAGCTTTAATACAAAAGCAGCGCCCGTATTACATCTTAACCTTTTGCTGCTTCTCAAGTCTTTCAAACCTCTTTTTTTTTTTTTCTCCCCCAAAAAACAGAAATGCGTCATCTTCTGCGCTATCGACTTAAACTGTGATCCTATTAATGCTTGAGGCCAGACAGTGGTAAGAATGATGGATGTCCTCGGGTGTTGAATATCTGTTAGGTAGCTGTGTATGCGCAGAGTGTCGGGAACAACGCTTTTCCATTTGCCCAGATCCCGCTCTTCATATCCCCCTCTCCAAGGACCCATCCTATTAGCATTTATCCAAGGCCTGCTTTGTTAGGCCATCATTAATCATTTGAAATATGAGAGGAGCCAGAACCTGGGGACTCGGAGACTCGATGGATCTCTCATCTTTAAATGAAGTGGAGAAATGCTTCTCACATGCAAGCTCCCATGCATATACACGAATGTGTTTTGAGACCTGTGCTTGCTCCAGAGTGCGGAATGCATACAAGTGAGGCTAAGCATCTGAGGGGAAAAAAAAAAAAAAAAGATCATAAATTTGCTGCAAAAAAAACTTTAGTGGTACAAAGTGTTATATTCAGTTTTGTTCCAACACTTTCTTGTCAGTGTAAACACAGAGACTGAAGATGAAAGGATGATGGATGATGATGGATAAATGATAGATGAGACAGCGGGGGAATTAGTAAAAAGGAGCTGACAGGCTAAACTGTAGCAGGGTGACAAACAAAGTGATGCTACCAGCTACCTGGAGCCATATTTTATTAATTTCCCTTGAGTTTCACACAGAACGTTTTCATGTTTTTAAAAATAATGTATTATTTATTTATTTTAAAAAAAAAGCCACATTTGTTTTTAGTCACGGCTTGTAATCCGCGGAGCCGAGTGTCTAAAATGGAGATGTAAAACCATGCTTCATTATGCATGAGATTGTAATCACAAAAATAGACTAATAAGCTTTGAGAGCTGTAAACGGGAAGCGTGAGAGCTCAGCCTAAGTGTTAATTTTTATTTTTGGTCGGGTTAAGAGAGGGTGTGTGCTCTATAGCTCTGCTGTGGATGGGAGAGGACCGCGACTCAGCTGCTGTGTGACAATTGCTCCAGCTTTGATCATGCTAGCACCCACAGAGCCTCAATGTCACTAAAGTCTGGCTCTCTCCCACTTTCCGTGGATTTGGGCCCCATCTCTTGACAAGCACAAAAAAAAAAAAAAAAAAAACAGCAATGGTGGACCTTTTATCTCCAGTACCCACATATAATCCCAAACACATACGGAACCGTGTGATGTTTGCCCCACAGGGTTCCTCTTTCTCTCTCTTTTTTTTTTAGACGCTATTTCTGTTGCATGAAAGTGTCTGTGAACAGCAGCTAATTTGTCAAAATCGACAGCGGTTCTGCTGCACAAAAAGCCAAATTATTGTTGCCAGCTCCCTGCACGTTATAATCCTCACGCTGCAGAGATGAGTGAGAATTTTGGAATCACTCTGTGAAAATACGGATTAGCGGGATTTGAAGAAGGACTTACAAAAAAAAAAAAAAAAAACTCCCTTTAAGAAGCCAACAATAACATGACAGGTTTTTATGATCACAAGTCTCAATGTGTTTCACACACCCACAAACAAAAGAGGGACTGTACCAGACTCTTAAACATGTTCACCAGGCTCATATTGTGCCGTTTGTATCCACAGGCTCTCCATACAGAGACAAGATCACAATAGCTATTCTTCAGCTCCAAGAGGAAGGGAAGCTGCACATGATGAAGGAGAAGTGGTGGAGGGGCAACGGCTGTCCAGAGGAGGAGAGCAAAGAGGCGAGCGCTCTTGGAGTGCAGAACATCGGGGGGATCTTCATCGTGCTGGCCGCAGGGCTGGTGCTTTCTGTGTTTGTTGCCGTGGGGGAGGTCCTTTACAAGTCCAAGCAGAACGCCCAACTGGAAAAGGTACAGCGGACATTTTTGTCACGATTATAGGAATCGGCCTCAGTGACAGCTAACTGTAAACGATTGAAGGGTCGTTGGTCAAAGATGCGTTTGTGTTTCGCATCGTAATAGACGATCATAACTGACAAAAGTGATCACGATGTGCACTGAGATGAGGGACATGTACACGTTTCCAAAAGAAATAAATAAAACTGGGGCAGGTGCTCAGTTGAAGAATGAGGATTTTGAATGAACAAAAAGGCTCACACACTGCAGGCGCCCATTCTTGCTTCATTTATTGCACCGTTTCATAGCACAGAGTTGACATGTTGAGAGCTTTTTCTCTTCATTATACCAGAGTTCTGCAGCCTAGGAGACTTTTTGTTCATTCATTGTAACCAGCATGCAATCAAAAGCATTTTTGGTGAAAGAATTTTTAAAAATCTATGGTAAAGGTTTAAAACTTATACAATGGGTTGCTTGGGATTAAACCTGCCAGCAGTTATCATTGTGAATAATCGGAAATAAAATCAACTGTCTTACCGGCATTTACCTGACATTTGCTCATTCTCTTTCTGTCAAGTCTGGATTACTACATGTGGTAATATTCAAATGTTTGCTTTATATAGCTATGTATTTTCTGAGTCAGTCTTCAAATTAGAATAAATCACAAATAAAAGACAATCACAGCATAACACGGTAGTGGCTGCATCCTGCTTCCAGACTACTTTTTTTTTTACGTTTTTTTTTTTTTTCAAGGTTTATGAAATAATGAATTATGTAAGTTCTGACCTAGATTAATCATGCAAATACTAAAAATATGAAGATACCGGTTGTCTTCCAGCATACATCCAAATCTGAGAAGTTCTTAGTGAAAGGAAAATTGGTTTTAGAATCACATAGCTGAGTTCAAAACTAAGTGATAGTAAAGGGTTCTGGAAGAGAGCTGCACTCGCAGCCCTCTCTGATTTGTGTGGAGAACTTCTGCAAATTAGAGTGATCAAATATTCATAAGTAAAGCTCTGGGACGCTGATACAATCCTACCAAAGAAGACTGAATGCTGAAATTGAGTCAAAATACGCTTCAACAAAGTCGTAGCTTAAGGCTGTTCACACGTATACAACTGGGCTTTTTCCTATTTCCTTCCAAAACAGATCTGTTTAGTTTACAGTTGAAATGCACCAGGCTTGACGTATAAAGAGCAATGTTTGAAAATTGTTTATTAAGATATAATTTTCTTACGTTAGAAGTGTGCAGAAAATTAATTTTTTTTGTATTGTACTTAAACATTTACTGAAGGTGAATGTTACATTGCAAGTTTCTACACTGGCTTTCTCAAATCTCTTTCTTCAAGAGATTTGGAGGAAATCTGTAGGATTTTGCTTCTCACATCAGAGAAATGTGACCATGGCTACAATTAGTATCCACTCAGTTATGAAGACATTTCAGTGGAAATAAACAAAGGACACTTTACAAAGTTTTTACATATTCTCTCTGACAATATTTGCAAAGCTGCAGATTGCATGACTACCATCAGCCATGTAATCTCATTTAGCCAAATCACACAAAAGATTAGACAAGTTCATGGGCAGTACAGTGAGAGAGCTGGTATTCAAGAAGAGTCAACAACCCTGTTTGTGTTCAGCAGTTTGCTCTGCTCTCAGGGTTTCACAAATTGTTTTAGTTTAAGTTTTAGACAATTTATTTATGAGAACATTGTTTTCCTTTAAGAGGCATTTCCACTTAAGCTGTTCCAGTCCTACACCAGTACCAGTGGGCATTTAGCATCATTTCATTTTCCGTTTCTAAGCCCTGAACCACTCACCTGAGAAGCAGAAACAAGCAGTGCAGTGCCACCAATGCATTACTCGGCCAGAGGACAGAATCACATCAGGGGCGGGTTCCTGTAAAGCAACGTGTATAAATAAGTTAGTTTCACTTTCAGGCTCCATAATTTAGAGAGCAGCAATAAACAGATGAGCTTTAGCGACTCAGAAAGGTATAGCATAAGTTTGTCTCTTTCACAAACTGAAGAGAAGCCTAGACACTGCACAGAGATGCTTATACTTACTCTTTTGAGGTGAATTTATAAACACTGTTTGTGTTACTTTCCCCAGCTGGCACTAGAAATTCTGGCTTGACCTGGTGAATGTAACTCACATTTACGGCACGTTTATGGTTCCAAGTATGTCTTATAGAATGGATATGTCAGTCGGCATCCTAAGTATGAAGGAAACATTCTGTAGCTAAAACCAGTGATTACGAATTAGACTTATAGTATTAGGACGTTGGTTTGCACAGATTCTGAGATAAATATTGTGTTTTCAGAGGATAAACAGTCTCCCCTCCATGCCGATCCTCAACAGCAATTCAGAATACAGCAGATGGAAGCTGTTAAGAACTAACTCTTGCTTCAGCCCTGGTGTCATACTGGAACTGCCGTTCATACGGCACGTCGTTTCATTTTTTTTTTCATCATATAAAACAGACACCTTGTTAATAAATATCCACATAGTAGGAAACATTTAGAGCTCGCAGCTGCCGTCACTGTAAATAAGGCCACCTGAGTTAAATTATTACCATGAAAACGTCTTTTAATCAGCATATATTGCACCATCTTTCTTCCCCCTCAGGTTACGTTTCCAGAGACTATCCACCACCATCCGGGCCCTTAATATACGAGTGCACATTATTCATCAAGCAGAGTGGAGTATGTATTTTAGCGCACCATAATGTGTGCAATTGCATTTCCACATAATTGCCGAAGTCCCTAGATAGCGTTTTTTAATTATTTACATCTCAAGAATTAACATAGTGCAGCAGCTTCTCACTTTATAGCAGTAGTAATTATTTCTATCTTCTTTCTTTCTTTTTTTTTTCTTTTCTTTTTTTGCAGACTGCATATATTTCACAGCACATCTCAGCTATCATTAATCAAGAGCTTCAAGAGACTGGGTCACAATATTCAGTTGATTTGCAAATGCCAGGATTTTCTAGGCTTCCAAGGTGCTCTTAATTTGCATACAGACAACAATCTGCTGAACTCCCTGCCTGCAAACCTCCTTCTACCCACCTCACTTTTCACTACTTATTTCTATTTTCTCTGACACAGTTCTCCACTTTCCTAATCAATCTACTCCTTTAATTATTTATTTCCTAGCATATATATATAAAAGATTGTATTCTTATTCCAGACAAAAATATTGAATACATAGAAAATAAAATACCTGGAGCTTTCTATTGATATCTATCTCAAACACCCACACATATAAACAAACCGAAAAATAAATAAATAACAATGTCATATTTTTATGCTCTCTCTTTTCTTATATATCTTCTCCCCTCCCACAGCCTTTGAATTTGAATTACATCCTGCATAATTGGGTCAGGAATGCATGAGAATTGGATTTGCCAAAGTTGGCGCAAAGGCATATTGACATTTTATAGGATTTTACAGCACATACATAATTTAGGCACAACAGAATCTCGTATCGTAGAAGTTGCATAACACCAAGATATTTTAAACAGTTTACCAATATTTTTGGATTTAATCTTCTTAAGTGGGTTTTATGACCTCGAGGTGGCATTATTCTATTTTTTTTTTCATAATTCCTCTTGGATTTGGTTCTCGTCTGCGGGGCAAAGGCTGTAAGACAATAAGATCTTCAGATGACAATGATACTGACGGGCAAAAATGTTTAACAGAATTGTAAATAGATCTCTTCTTCAAATTCATTCTTAAGGATTTATACATTTGGGTCTGCTTTTCTTGCTATTCAAATCGATCTTAGATTTTCTCCCCCAGACAAAATATGCCAATTTTTATTTTATGCGCTTGCCAGCAAAATCTGCATTTTACTCCATTGTTGTCTTTTCCATCTTTAAATTGTCTCCAGTATTCCCAAATATTGCAGCAGCAATCAATGTCTTAACAAATATTACATCATTATTGTCAGCTCCTTGTCTCAAGCAGCTGCAACTGGAGCTTTAAACTCAGTTGGTTATTATTGCTTTTTAGCACTGAAGAGGCCTTAGAAAGTGTTTTTTTTTTCTTGGCTGTCAAAAAAGAGTAACTCAGTCTCTGTCACTTCAGTTTTATTGTCTATTCATAAGCACATAAATTTTTAGGGCTGCCAACCAAAACTTTATACAAACAGAAGCAGAAAGATTTTTTTTTTCACATAAGCTGAGATCCTGACAAAAAAAAAAAAAGGTAACCTCTAGCACTGGGGAAAGAAACAATGCACCTGAAACCAAATCCACCTCTGCTGCTTCTGTTTTTGCTAAAACCAGCATAAGAATGCAACATAGGAAAGAGCAATGCTCATGAGCCCTCAGTTTAAATGTTCTGGGTTATTTATTTATTTTTTGTATTGACCATTAACACATCAACCCTTTTCCAGAATGCTCGTCTCTGTCACTTCAGAAAACACACTTATTTTTGTGTATTTTGGGCTGTAATATTTGAGTATGTCTGGAAGATCTTTAATTGGTTGCTATGGAGAGAAAAAAAAAAGCTACATGATGAAACTCTGAACAGGCAACCAGCTGACTGAGTGAGGATGCATAGAACAGAATGTGCTGGAAGATGGAGAATGGGCAGTAATCTGAATGAAGCAACTATACCACAGCATAACACTGCAGCATTTACACCTGCAAGCAAGACACTGCTGTCTGTCTGACATCTCCATTGCAAGCTGTATGATTACAGCTGGATTGACACCAAGATTATTTTTATAGAATCAATAAAGTGACAGTTTTGCATAAACCTCCTGTTCGGAATTGTTTGCAAAGTTCTGAGTCAAGAACCAAAGCCAGATTTGAAGATATTTGTCAAATTTGTATTTGACGGGAAACAAATATAAACTTTGTGATTTTCTTTTCACTTCACAACTCTGTGGTATTTGGTGTTGGCCTCTGTCATGAAAACCATTGAAAGGCATTCAAATTTGTAATATGGAAAAGCATAAAATCCTACATTAATCCCACCTCACATCAATATTGATCTTGCTCAGTTTACATTGGTCAGATGAGTGTAACATAAAGAATAACTGCTCTACTTCTTGTCCTCCTTCTGTTTTCTTCTGCAGCGATCATTCTGCAGTGCTATGATGGATGAGCTGCGTGTTTCTCTGAAGTGCCAACGTCGTCTCAAACAAAAGCCTCAGCCGCCCGCCATCGTCAAGACAGAGGAGGTCATTAACATGCACACGTTCAACGACAGGAGACTCCCAGGAAAGGAAACCATGGCATGAAAACTGACAACGCCCTGAAACATTCCCCTCAATTAAAATCACCGAGGGGAGACAGGGGTCAAATTAACGCAGACTAGACCAGGGGCTGAGGTTAGCAGTAACAACAGGATTTCTTTTTGAACCAACATGCTTATGTAGACCGATGTTTCCTGTGGAAATACAGATACTTGAGAAGTGTCACCTCACTGTGACCATTACTTTTTGAAGGGAACTGGAAACGGCGGACTCTCTCCCAGGCTGGGCGGGTGACACGCGTAAACCTCAAAACGGATTCAAGCAGGTTTGGGACAAAAGCGTTTGCTGGTTCACACCGGAAGTGGATTTAAACACAAACACACATGTATACACAGACACGCATACTGTCGTTTCACACTCTTTACTGCTGTGCATAAGGGAGGACTCAGTTCGAACGATGAATTTGGTTGTAGTTTTTCTGTTGTTGTCAATGCCCTTTGTCTTACTTCCATGTCTGTGGCCCCTTCCTTCAGTGGCTTGAGTTTCTCTTCAATCATTTAAAGCAAACACTAATTTCATACCAAAAAATTAAAAAGTAGTCAACACCATCTGGGTTATTATGAACTGATGTATAAAAGTGATAATTAGTTTGGAATCATCTATGCTGATCTTGTCAAATACTGTCATTTTCTTCGATATGTGCCAAAGTTCTGCCATTGTGAAGAACTTCCTACCACGCCTGTTTCTGTTTTGACGCCTCTAGAAGCAATGTAATCTGTCAAGCTCCTGACTCATGTCGCCCTTAAACACTGTCAACGGTTTTCACTCTGTATCGGTTGTTGTTTAAAAGGTGGAATTTCTACAAAAGTGTTCGTTTTTGTACAAGAACAACGAAGTTTTGTAGTACTTTGTATCATATAGTAGCCCCTCCCGTGGACAAAATATGTAGCAGATATCAACTCAGCCCTCGGACTCTTGACAACAAAGCTTCAGGCTCTGCTGTGTGGAGTACATTGCTTTCATCAATCTGCGATTCAGTCTTTTGTCTGCCACTCTCACGGGGGCCAGCGGTACATACTGTTTGGGGACAATGTAGTGGATTTTGGTTGGGGAGAGCAATAGAATTGTAAATGAAGAGTTCACAAAGTAGGCAAAGGCGGTGATTCATGCTGAAAAATTCAGCTCTTGTCCTATCAGCAGAGAGAGTGGGTAAATAACAGTAGCTATGATGAATCACCATGAAAGACATGGTAAAACATGCAAATGTTGCTTTTGTGGAATATAAATACAGCCGTAGTTTTGTAGATCTGTTGTACTACAATGACATTCTTTTTTTTTTAATGGTATGTCCTAAAAGTTTTATTTTTTAAACTAGTGGTACTAATAGGTTTGACATATGCGTATCAGAGACTTGAACATAAAAAGTACTTTGCTTAAATAACAAATTATATGGACAGACACAATTAAAATACTTATTTTAAAAGCTTTTCATCAATGAAAATCTGTTTTTAGTTATTATATAGTGTATATACTGCAAATATTTCTGACTTAGTTTGAAAATTATCACTTTTAGGACTCATATTTAGTGGCATCTCAATAAATTATAATATCATTGAAAAGTTAATGAATGTGGCTTACAGCTAAACCAAAGATCAGCTTCTCGTGAAATTTGAATACTACATAAAACACACTTAGCTGTCCATTGATACACCTGCATGCAGCACTCTCTGAATATCCAGTTTGTTTAGCAAGTACCTTTGGTAGCTTCGTGTGCAGGATGTCACTGAGTGTTTGTTTGACGACTGTCAAGTCCTTAATCTATCCCATGATTTCACAACATTTCTGTATTTCAAAAGGCTTTTTTCATACTCTGATGAGATCCCCAAGGTTTTTCTGAGAAACACAATTTTGGATGTCATTAGCTGTAAGCCATAATCACAAAATTACCAGAAATAAACACTTGAAACATATTAGTCTCTGTGTAATGAATGTGTAAGATGTGTCTCTCGCTTTTTTTAAAATGTAGAATTGCAAATGAATTCACTTTTCAGCGATAATCTAACTTACTGAGATGCACCTGTAAGTGACCTCAAAAGTGGGCCGTAATGATAGGGGTGTGAGTTGTATGAATGTTGAAAACAGTGCAGCTGCAGTCAATCGGATGGCGGGTATAATCAGGAGCTGCGAGGCGCTTGTATGTTGGATAGTAAATGTCCCACCTTAGCTCAAAAACCGGGCTGTGCTTCACTCATCTTTCCTCGAGTGGGCTTCATCATCTTGAGAGCTTGATGTTGATGATAGCTTGTGGGCTGAGCAAAATCATTTATCCGCTAATTGTCTCCAGATGTGTGTTATCTTCATGACCTAACACAAGCGCATTTGGTGCAACAACTCTTCCTGTCTGGTAACTCTGTTCCCTGTTGTGAAATGACAAGCACACTCGGTAGGTTACTGCTCCCGCTGCCCCCGTCTTGACCCGTTTGTTCAATTCATCTGGCATTACAGGTGTTAGAAGACACTAACGCCCACGCGCGACCCTCTAATCATCATACATTCATGGGTTAATTTAATTATATAAAAATTGACACGAGGGTTTATGTATGTAAGCTTTTGGTGATCTACTAGTGTTGCTTGTCATTTTCCATATAGCTATATCTAGTGGTGCAAACTAATTGAATTTCTGAAAACAATCTTCAATTGATTCCAAAGGCTTAGCGGTGAAATAAAGATAATAAAAAAAATTTAAAAAAAGCAATGTGAGCTCATGGAGTTTAACATTGATGCAAGGTTTTACAAAAACTGTCATTAAAAATGTCATAACTGTAGCTCTGCCTCATATTTTTCTGCACAACTCAAGGTAGTCTTTGGAAACAGATGTACTTTGCAAAAGTTTTTTTTATAATTGCTGTGACTTTCTGGTGTGTTTCCACATCGTTACGAAGTAGCCTGTCGTTAATTTGTTTTTGATAATTAAGGTAGAATCAACCAAATAGTCACTCTTTTGAACTGTGGGAGGAAGCTGAAGCCCCAGGAGAGAATCCACACATTCACGGGTAGAACGTGCAAACTCCATGCAGAAGAACCACAACCTGGAATCTGAACCCAGAACTTTCTTGTTGTGAGGTAAAAATGCGTTTGTGCCTCCATGTAACTGTGTATATACTAAGTTATCTTAATTCAGTAATCCTACTTGTTTATGTCAAAAAAAAAAAATGAAGTCTTGTTTTAAGCATATACTGCACAATGTGTGTGGGACAAAGAAAGAGCAACACATGAGAAATGAAGCAGGTAAAATCTAAAAAATAATTCTAAAAAACTGTTAGTTCATTTGACTATCAAGTCTTAAAAGATTGCAAAAAATTGTCTTTTTGTCTCTTAAGTCTTCAGACAATTTGTAACTAGCAACTTGAGGCAAAGACAACTGAATCATATTTTCTTTGTTGAATCCATAAAAAACTAGATTTTAACACCAACAAACTGCTTATCAAGAGCTATAAATTGAAAATCTGACTTCTTCTGGCTAACCTGAAGAAAGAAATGTTTTTCATAATTATATTTGTTTTTTTTTTATTATTTTCTGAAATATACACAGCATTTCAACATAGGATACAATGCCTTTCCACAAACCCTTCATCAGGATTATTTTGGTGATGGATCCAACAGAGTAGTGCGATTGCTGTAAATCAGAAGAAAAGTACAGGAACATTTTGACATCTAACAACATTAAAACCATTGCATGTTTTTGTTTTGAGACATCAATATGATGTAGAATCTCCCGCTGAACTTAAAAGTCCTTTAGCTAGGCCACTACTGACTTTACCCGTGTAAAACTGGCATTCTGCCTACCCCTTTATTGTAAAATAATTCAAGATCAATGAGGAGCAGAGCAGTATGTCAACATCAATGCTCAAGTCTTTTCACAGATCCTCAAGTGGCCATTGCTCTGGACGTTGAGTGGGCAATTCTAATAGTGGGCGATTAATAAGTTTAATTCAAGCCACTCCACCCTTTTTGCTGGCTGAATGTTTAGTAACTGCTCATTTGGAAGGGGAAGTTCTCCCTCTCCACCCTCGTCCAAGTCTCAAGTGTTTTCCATCTTCTGACAGGTTTTCTTTCAGAAAGGCCAAGTATTTATCTTCAGCATCTTCCCACTAACTCTCACCAGTTGGTGGGAAGATGTTGAATAAAAACATCCGCACAGGATGATGCAGCCAACATCATATTTCACAATGGGAAAGGTATTTACAGGGTTTTAATTTTTCATCAGACAAAACACTTTGCTTAAAGAAAAAGCTCAAAAAATCTTAGAAAAGTCTTAACTGTACAGGAAAAATTCTTCCTTGTTCTTGTTTTACGCCCTACATGTAAAATATGAAAAATTGCACAGAGAAATATTTAAGGCTTTCTTTTGATCACAGATTTCTTCAAATTTGTGGAGCACATGACAAGTACATTTGGCGGATGATCCCACCAGAGCTGTTGCTCCTCCAGAGTTACCATGCCTGCTTCTCTTATTGAATGATTCAGACTGAGTTAACTGACATGTCAAAACATGAAGTGCTTTTTTTATGATAAAAATGCTTTAAACCTGCAATTTGATTCCTGATCTGCCTGGTTTGTTATTTTGGTTTTTAAGATGCTGTTTTACAAGGTTCTGAATATAAATGGAAGCTATGCTTTTATGGTTTATCATTTCAAAAATATCTAAAGTATAATTTTACTTCTGCAGCACAACCAAGGGCATAAAACCCTGATTGAATTGCATTTAATTTCACAGTTTTAAAGTGATAACAGGTGTGTTTCTTTTAGCCTGGCATGTTAATCTGTCATTAAATTATGTTGTTTATTTCTAAGCACACGACTCAATATTTTGTGAGAGTTGGGAAAAAAAGGGAAAGTGATCAAGACCACTTAAAGTGTTTCAAGAAACTTTTGCTCCTTAAGATGTAAAGAAACAAAATAAAGAAAAGAGAAAAAAATCTGGAGTTCTGTGGAGTGAAGCCTCCTCATCTATTATCATGAATATACTCCTCAAAATATAATCAAATATCAGATTAATTGACTAATTCCCCAAAATAGTTGATTTAATGACTGAATGAATGGGTTATAGTTGAACTGTAAGTGAAGACAAACTGAAAGCATGTATGACAGACATACATGCTTTCAGTTCTTTTTTTTTTTTAACTTGCTCCCTGGCTGCCTGTGTAATCTTTCCCTTGGTGGTGCAACTTACACAGGATTTTCTAGAAGTTGCCATGAAAAACCGTCTCTGCATCTGCAGCTCTGCTGCCACCACACAAACGGCCACCCCTGTTCGCCCTCCAAAGTGACAGGGAAGGTCAGAGCACGCTTCAGTGCGTTCAGCAGGGACCGTTTAGTCTGTCACACTTATTTCCATCATATTAAATCTTCTTCCTCCTTTTCCTAAGTGGTCATTGGGAAGGTATCCTTGGATAACATCTTGTTCATCAGACAATTAATGGCTGGGATTGCATTGTAGACAGAATATTGCTTTCTGAATGTGACTTTGGTTTGTCACACAGATATCATAAGTAAATTGAGTCCGTCAAGAAAGATCTTCAAGGAGGACATTGGCTCCGCTGCTCATTCCCTGTGGTTCAATAATTTATGATGACAGGTCGCAGATTAATAGCATGTAAGTCTGCTTGATTATTATTATTTAACTTTTTTGCCAAGAGTACATCCATGTACAGACTCTTGGTGTAATGCAAAGTCTTCAAAAGATCGAATGTGATAAAGTTTAGTGAAGATGAGAAATTTTGGGTTGAAAATGTCTATGTAACATCTGTAAACTTTTAACCAGTCTCTGATACTCAGGTACGTTCCAGTGGCTTCAGCTACTTCCATGTGTTCAGGGTTAAATATCCTTCCTTCATATCACTACTATGTTTTTATGATGTCTCAGGTTTGGCTGGGCATTTTTAGAAACCTTGACAGGAAATTGTATTTAGTTTTTTGATAAGCTGCTCTTAATTTATTTATCTAGCATGGAGCTGAGAAGATCTGCGCTTGGAAGGACTCTGTCAAGACAAGAAATAATATTTTTATCCCAGAGTTGCAGTGGTAAGTCTACAACTATGGTTCTGTTTTTAACACTTATTAGGTGGGCGACTATTAAATTTTGTGGCAGGATTTAGAATTTTAAACTGATTAATTTGGTCGTAGACATAGCAAAGCCATTTTCATGAGTGCCCTCCCTAACCCCTGAAATTTCATATCCAAGTCTTATTAGTGTGAGGGTTGACAAAAAAAGGAAGATTTTTCTTTTTTTATTATTATTATTAAAGCTAATAAAGTGCCATATTAAAGTGTGTGAGTGGGCTTAGCGTGGTCTGATTCTGCAGGCACTTGTGTAATGTGCTCAGCACTGATACATAATAGTGGTGTGAATACAGCAGTCTACTGTATTTGCATACCTTTCTTTGTGCAAAAAACAAGCAGTAAAAAAAAAAATAAAAAAGAGCGGACGGGGTGTATGCAGCACACGACACATCAGGATAGAAATGGCTTAAATGCGGTTTGTGTTAGAGCAGCTTTGATTGTGCCATAATAAGAAGAGAAGATGACAGAGGAAATTAAGAAAAAAAGCTGCAAGCTAATCTGCATGATGATGATGATGAATATGTTGTCTCCAGCATTTCTCTGCATTGCCTTTCTGTCTGCTGGCAGGATTCCAACATAAGCTAGTGGAGTCCCTCGTTTTCCTTCAAAAATGTGACTTGTATTCAGAGATTCTTTTTTTCACCTTTTAATGGAGATTGTGTCTCAGGGGGAAGTTTAGTTGTCGAACAATTGAAATTGTCTTTGTTCAATTTCAGGTTTGATGTCACCTTTGGCAAGGCACTTAGCCCTGATCTGCGTCATAGTATTTGATCAAATGATGTATGTGTGGCTCTGGTTTAAAAATATTTTAGGAGTTATAACTAGAACAACATAGATGGAATTCCTTGACCGTTGATTCAGAAAATTGACTATAAAATGCAAAAGGGGAAGTGACTTCACAGCTTTTTGAACAATGAACAAAAGCTGCAGATGGGAATAAAGTGAGGGTAGACTATACTGCCAGGGAGATTAAGGACACAGAATTAGTGTTCAATAAGATATAACAATACTGCATTCTTTTCTCTTTTCTGTGAAAAGAAAAATTCTGCAAACTTTTGAATTTAAGGCAGCTTCAAAATACCTAAATACCTGAGAAACTCTTGAACCAAGAGTCAATTTGTTATCAATTGGCAGTACAAGATCTAAGGGTCTCGGATGTTCACTGCACAGGTTTCTAGTCAATTGTTGGGCAACACTGGGCAACCATTGCATACACTCAGACCTGAGGGCAATTTATAGAGGGCATGAGGCATTTACCTAAAAATAACCTATGTATTCATAGGGAGATCATACAAACGCTATAGAAGGTCCTTGCTAGTATTCAAACCTAAGTCGTTTTGGCTGCATTGATTGCCTCAGCATGCAGTCCTTCAAGTAAAAATGAAATGCATAATGAAACGACATCCTTCAATCAATCAAGTGGTGCCAGTGGGAAAGATAGAAGACATAGCGCTAAAAAAAGCTTTGTTCTGATGAAGTGCTGTTTTTAATTTGGCCATGATTCCAGCACTTGGTATTTTATCACATTTGAAAGCTGCTGCAGTGGGTAGTTCTTCATCTGTGGACATTTTGGTGCTTTGGAAATTAGCTTTAGTTTCTTCTTGTGAGCTCAGCCTGTATAAAGGGAATTACAATAAAAGGGGAACCGACTATAAACCACACTTGGGAGCGTCCCCCATTTTTCCCTCCTGCACCTACAACAAGAGGGGAGTTCAGTGCAATAAATGTTGGCCAAAAACAAAATTTAAATGATCTGCTTCAAACTACAGTGGTTTCTTTTGTGTGTGACCTGAATGTGAGTTTTCCCGCTATTCAGGATGTGCAGGATATAAACTCAATTTTAGCTGCAAATGAGTTTAAATTTAAAAGAATGATCCTCTGTGTCTTGAAGCAGTTCTTTTGGTTGTGGTTGCATATCCAAATGTCTTTTCTCCCAGTGGCAGATGTGTTGTGGTGGGTGGCAGCTGCAGAATGGAGGAGCACAGATTGCTAAGTGATTCACCCTGCTCCTGGCATCTCCGTTACCCCATGAGTCTTTTCACTGACAGTGTTTTCATTTCTATTGGCTTCATGTGTAACTAGCATGGTTTGGTGCTTTGACAGCTCTGTCGGGGAAATGACAATTCAGGTCTCCTTGCTTAGAGGTTATTTCCTCTGCTGTGACCCGCTCTGCGGGAAAAAACGGAGGGACCCCGGCTGAACATGACACAGGATCACATTTTTTGAAATGCACATGTTGCTGGTGCTCAGTCTGATAAAAATTTCTGGCCCGATGTTACAAATTAGCTCCGCATCTGATGGCATCTGCTGCCCCTTTATGCACACACCAGAAATAACAGTGTTGAGTGTTGAATTGGTCACATTTTCTGAAGTGTGAATTGTATTTTGTTCACTGCTGTCAAATAGAATCCTCATCCCTTCTAAATATAAAAAATAAAAAATAAATAAATAATCCCCCTTTTGGTTCTCTCGAACAAATGTTCTGCCTCCTTCCCACTTCCTTCTGCCTTTGAGTCATTCATAGTGTTGATTCCACCTCTGGAGGAATACATCAGGCATAACGCCTTTTTCTTTCATCAGGGCATCAGCTTTAAAGTAATTTTCCTCCTCTCGCAGGGAGCCAAATGGAGACGAGAAGATGTCGATTCTCTCATCTCTTTGTCTGTCCCCTTTGATCTCTTCCAACATGAATTCCCAATGCACAAAAAGTAAATGCCCCCCCTTCCCACACTCCTCCTCTGCCCACACTTTCTCTGGAGCATGGTTGATCATACAAAATTGACCAGAAATGACTTCTAATGACCCTTGTGTTTTACTTGGAAAACAGAATACCCCCACAACACACTCCTTGCTATCATTATGCCTAGTGCATTTTAATGATGGATGAATTATTCAGGGTGTGCTTGTAGACATAATAGTCCAAACCGCTGATTCTGAGAACATCTTTATGAGCCCTTGTGAGAGATGAGAAGGATTTTGTGACAAAAGGACCAGGGCATAAGCAAAGGCGCACATGCTGGCGCGTATCATTGACTGTTGCATTTACAGTCAGCAGCTGTGATTTATGTTGTATTCCCTGTGCAGGAGCCCCCTCTATCTCAAAGAAAAGGTTAAAGCATACAGCCTGGAGGCAGTGCTACAAAGGTTAACATGCAGTTTAGGCACGCGGAATAGAGAAAAAGCATTGGGAAGATATGCAGTACCCTCTTCTCTTTGGCCTGAATGCTGCCTCTGATACCCCTAAACACCACAGAAGACCCTCTCTATGATGTTTAGTGGTATTTATCCTTCAGTTCTCTCTATCCTTGCCTTTTTAAACATCCAGCACCTAACACCATAAACACACCTGACCTTGACAAAGCCATCTCAAGAGATTGTATCTCAGAGAAAGAAAGAAATATGATGATGGGTAACCGAAGCAAACCGTAAACAGTGTTCATACCATCCAACGCCTAAAGCGGTGTGCTTAAAGATGTGCTCAGGAGAAAGTCAGTGAGACAGAGTGATGATTATAAAACACACACACGGTGCTAGACCATTAAAGAGGAGAGGGATAAAAGAGAGAGGGCTGTGAAGACACACCAGTGTCTTGGTGAGTCAGATGTGTTGAGGTGATTAATCTGTTTTGGCTGTCCTTCATAGGCCTGAGGGTGGGTAAATATTTAGCAGTGCTGGGCTGCCCCCTTTTGGAGAAAAGAGGATAATATATTTACAAAATGCATCATCCATCATCTAGTTCCTTGAATTTGCTATCAGTTTGAAATGTTTGCTGGCCATATTTGCTAAAATGTGTGGTTTGGAAGTAGCCTGATACTTCTTACACTCAACCTTTGTTTGTTTGTTTGTTTTACCTTTCAAAGATTATCAGTCTTTCTTAAAATATTGAAATTTGTTTTCATCTTACAGAAACTTTCATTCTGACAGATAAAAATATCAACTACCAAGCATAGTTGCATCATGTTTGCCTGCAAATGACCTATTATTCATGTAATGATGTCGATTTTCTTCTCTAATGGTAATGTTTTGTGATAACTTCATTTTTTTGTAGAAAAGTAATGACATCATGCAATCCGGTATACAGCAGACCTTTATTTCTTTTTGTACATCAGGCTTTAAAAAAAATACCACATTCTTCATCACTGATTTGTTGAAATAACTATCTTCATAGCTACAATGTATTAATGAATTTGAATAACATTTCAGACGTTGACGTGTAAAATCTAAAAAGTCCTTTACAACAAAACAGGCTTTGTTAGGCTACAAAATGATACCAGAAATATTGAGATACCGAATCTGAGATTTGTTTACCGATTTCTGAACATCTTGGAGCAATAATACATACTTTAATCTTTAAGTGAAACATTAAAGACATTTAAAAATCCAATCCAGACTTCACAGGGAAAAAAAGCAGTACACCAATACTGAGACAAATAATGATTGAGGAACATTTTCCCAGTTCAAAAGCAATCAGTGCTTTAATTTGACAGAAACGGAGCATAAAGACTCTCTGGCCACAATGTAGATATTAAAAACACGTACAAAACATGGAAACAGAGAGATTATTCATCAGTGCATAAAAGGATCTGCACTTGGCTGAAGTTAAAAAGGTCCCCAAAAGGTACAATGTTCAGCTACGGCTTTTACACAAACACTTCTGAAAGTCGGTTTATTACAATAAAAGACAAAAAAGGAAGAGCATATTGTATCTGAAACATGGATCAGCTGTCAAAGGCAGCTGAAGGTTGAGGTATGTGAAGTCCAGTATATTTGTCCAGCTACTAACCAATTCCCATGTCTTTGTACATTCTCTCTGCTGAGGAGCGTTTGATAACTCACTGCTCTGGATATTTAAGTGTTTACATTTATCATTAAAAATTAAAAATATTCAAAGAATTTGAACTTAGAAATGAGTTTTTGAGGCACAAACCAAAACATTTAGAGAATGCATTCATTGCTAAGACCAATTTATCTGAAATTAAATATTGTGACGTAAGTAAATTAAAATACTGTTTTCTCTTTTACCTGTGATAACTTTCACTGGCTTTTATAATTCTGGTGGGGGGGAAAAAATTGCACAAATGTATTTAAAACAAAGAAAGTTATCTAAAAGAAATTTATTATGGATCCTTAAAAACTTACGTGAATATTTTATGCATTATGATAACTTTATGATAACTTGCTAAAATATCATTGAGTGATGTTTAGAATACCAAAAAGATGCCACTATGTAGCCATTTTCAGCTCTACTGAGAAGACATGACTTTTTGGGGGGTAAAACATGGATTGTGCCAGAGGCTGTTTGATGCATATAAAGTTGAGTTTACTCAGCAGTTTCCTGCTCTACAATATTTTCTCTGATCAGATTGTAATTGATTATCGGATAAATACTGCTGTGTTTGTCTCGGGAGTCAGAACTCGTAGCCGGGAATGATGCCACACCCGAGTTGAGTGTGTTCTAGTTGCAAGTTAGAAAACCAGTGGGATTTAATAATTGTGTTGGTCCTACACACTACAAGCTATTAATATATCTTTGTCCGTTTTAAGTGTTCAAACACACACAAATGTTTTTTTTTTTCAAATAGACATTTTACAGCACTATATATACACCACTGGTTTATTGAGATGTAAACACAACACAAAAGTGCTAATAAATGGTTTATATCAGCAATTTTCACAACATTTTATGACTGTATTATATCAGGCTCGAGGCTGTTCCATGAGCTTTGACTATCCCAATCATTATCTTAACATTAGGGGTTGCTCTTCTTTCACTAAAAATCAACATTTCAAAGGTCAAACGTTTTCCACACAAAAACTTCAAATCCAAATGAAGTGAGCTGCCTGTCTAGACAGAAATTGAAGGTTCTTCTCCATCAATAGGCAATGACATAAGAAATGTCTAACAAATAACTAAAGGGTTATTTTAAAGGATTTGAAGAATTATTTCTGCCAGACAGAGGTGAGTTTAACACTGGATCCTTTCAGTGGTCTGTAGAAATTACAAGGCAATAAACTTCACAAAATAATGAACCAATTCAAACAATCAAGGGCATTTTGAAGAAGCATTATAAACAATCCTAGCTATCTCAAATAAAACAAGATTTATTTGAGATAAAAAAGGACGTTCTTTGCAAACAAAGAATTAAATAATTTTCCTGACAATGAGGAAAAAGGCCTTTTTCTTGTCGCTTCATAAACAAACAAAAAAAAAAATAGTTGCTTGGTATGATGCTCCTCAATGTAAGTTCCTTAGCAAAAAAACACAAAACATTGCATGGAATCCTTTAAACTTTTTTCTTGCTCTGTTGTGTCTTTAAATTTCCTTTAACATCATCAGATTTTCATTAGCCATATGCAGAATCAACATTTTTTATGATTTCATGTTTTATGCTTTTTTTTTTACTTTAAAGTACACATAATTCAATACTTAAGGCAGTTGAGAAAATAGCAACGCATAGGAGGAAAAAAAAACTAAATCTGAAATGTCTTACACTTTATGCTGCCTTTAAAAACCACACATTGTTAATTTGTGCCATCAAATACATTAGTCAGTAGTTTCAGTGCTTTTTAATAGATATTTCCCCCCCACTCACCAACGGATTTTCTCCAATTTTATAAACTTTTTTTTGGCAAACCTAAATGTTTCAAATCCTCTATATAATAGACAAACATAATTGAAATAAATACAAAATTAAGTTTTGAAATGATACCTTCATTTATTCAGTGGGAAAATATTTTCCCTTCCATTTACGACGCCTTGTTGTGACAGCAACTGCCACTAAGTGTTTGGAATGATTGGCAATAAATTTTTATTTTCTAGGCACAGACTGCAGTTTAAGGTATCGCCATCACACTTAAACCAGTGTGATTGTCCATGAAGGTTAGGGACGATTCCATAACCTCCATTTTGTATTTCTGAATTGGAATTGTTAGCATGCATTGGATCGCCATCCTGCTGCATGTGGTAGACATTTTTCTACAAGATCTTCTGGCAGAGATAAGAATTCATCCCCATTCAAACACTAAATCAGTTTGTTTTTTTTACCTCCTGGATAAGTGTTAGCGTGTTCTTGGAGTGATTTTTGTAGGCTGCCTCTCAACCCCAGGGAAGGTTACATTTTCTTCTGGAATCTCAAAGCACTGGAAATTGATAAAAACTGATAGGCGTTAATCATTTTTCTCTCTTTTTTTTTGCTCTTGAATTGTTTCAAATTGTGGCAGGATGTGATGACTTGTGAGATTGTATTTGTCGTCAGACGGGTTCAGTTGTGGCAGGAGAACTTGAACCAGAAAATGTAATTAATCACAGTTATGATTTAACAGGGGGCTCTATAGACATCCTCCCTTAATCAAATTTTTGGGGAAACTGCTTTCTGGATTTACTCTGTTTGTAAAGAAAATTGTGTTTATGATCTGAAACATTTAGATGTGGAAAACAAATCTAAAACCAGGAGTACAGGAGAGAAAGTTTTTCAAAGCACTGTAAACTGATCAAGATCAAATATTAAAGCTAACAATAACACTGGAAAATCATGTTTGTGTATACATCCCAGAGCTCATCTGGCTTTCTGTCCCATGTGCAGGTCCACAGTCATTTTCTCTGTTGATTTTGAAGAGTAACACTGTTTTTATACGCAACTTTAATCTCTTGAATTCAATAACACTTTTAGGAATGTCACTAAATGAAAACAAATCACGTTTAGTACAAAACCTACAGATTTTTAAGAGTAAATGTTATTGTCTCCAGTATATTTAAAACAAATAAGCTTGCACGAATGTTATCATTAACCTCAATTAGCAATATCTAACAGAAACAACTTTTGATTATCTTTAGCTGTGAAAATGGCTGACTAAGACCATTACCATGGAGTCTGCAAACAGGTAATAATATCTATTTGGTAACAAACTGATAAAAACAAAAAACACAGGGAATCTTTGCTCAAGTGCAAATCTATTCTTTTTCTCCTTAGGCAAATCATCACCAAGTTGTTGTAAAAAAGACAGTCAAGATACAATGCAAAGTCAAAGTCAAAAAAACAGTCGTAGTATCTTAAAAATGAGTCTCACAACCATAAAATATTACATTTGTGAATAGCTAGCCCAACAAGCTGAGGTAAACTCACTGGCTTTGTGCAAAGTAATGGTTATTCACTCATTACTCGCAGATTTGAGATCTTGCGAAAGCTTTTAGGAAAAGCGGCAAGTAAAAAGAAATAAATGACGGAGAAACAAGTGAAAAGCCACATCAGGGCTGATTTCTTAAAAGCATCGTGACACAAAGTAATGATAATTAAAAAAATAACAGCATGGAGGAGGCATGCGACCTGGGAGCAGGTTAGGAGCCTGTTGAGGAATAGTGCTAATGAGGTAGTTTTTTTTTTTTTGCTGTAAACAAAAAAGCAATAGTTTTCCAGTATAAAAAAAAAAATCTGGAAAGGAAGACGGGGTAATCTGTGGCAACACAAAATACTGACTATGACGATTATTATACAAACTAATAATAATAATACAGCTCGATTAAAAAATAACAACAAAAAAACCCAGAAACCAACAGCTATATGTAACTCAGGAGGTAGTTGCTATCATCAGTAAGTGAACTGGTTATATGTCTCTTCGTCGCTGCTTAAGAGTTTGTGGAGCCCGTCAGTGGATGATTCCCAAAAGAACAATAAACACTTGTTTGCTTTTTTTTTCTTTGCTTTTTTTTTTTTTTTTTATTTTTTTGTTAATTCCCTGAGACGAGTTCATCATCCTGAGAGGAGCTGTGTTTAAAAATGTAAAAAATATGTAATACAAAAAGATGTTTCCATAGAGATTTAAGCATGAGTTGCAGTTTGGTCAACCAGTTTGTTTTTTTTGTTTTGTTTTGTTTTGTTTTTTCTGCCAAGCTGCATTTGTTATTTGATTTTCAATGCACGCACACATTCAAAGCTGTATATTATTTAGAAAACGCTTTGCTGCACTTTTAACAAGAAGTTGCTCTATTTCCGAAAAAGCAAACACTTCAGCAAGTCTTAACTTTAAATGCCTTCAAGAAAAGGAAAAACAAACAAACAAACAAACAAAAAAGCCAAACCTCTTTGGTATAGAAATATACCAAAAAAGTTGGTTGTCTTTACAGAGCTTTTCTAAAGCCCACATGCCAGTTTGATATACTTGTACAAAGTTATTTGATTTGTCAGAACATTAAGATACAACTCCAAAGCGACCTTACGTGACCTTTGTGAGGAGTCGACTTCAGATGAGCTCTTTTCACATTCAGTATGGTCAAAGAAGAGTTGTTAGGGTCAGTAAGTGCCACTAAAGCCATAACGTGTTTGGGATTCAAGTTATACCAAAAGCAACACAATCCGTCCGGCTTTTTCTCCCTCCACTGTTTTGAGACTGGAGCAGCAGCAGCAGAGACGTCATCCCATCACCTGACTGGTGCTGACTGACAAACGCTAGGCACTGACGGATGAGGAAAATATGGTTTGACTTTACTGAAAAACATTTTTAAAAAAACACTAAGAGAGTAGACATTGTCGACATTCACTTCCCGAAGGAAGAAGTTGTGAGGTATCATGTGAGTAAGCAGCTATGATAATGAGGTTATGCTAGAAACTACACCTTCAAGGTGAGTTTTGTGCTGTGACCATGCAATGCCTTGCAAATGTGTTATGCCCTTTACACTTTGACACAACTTCAATGAATATCATTAGGGTTTTTTGTGGAAGGGCAGGAGTAAGACATATATTAGATTATCTAAGAATCAACAAAGTGTGGTGTGTATTAGTACTCAGCCCCCCTTCAGTCTGACAACTCTCAAAAAAATCTATCTTATAAAACTTGGAAGTATTTGATGGGAAGATGGATGGAGCTAAAATACGGGATAGTCCAGGAAAAAAAGAAAGAAAAAAAAACACTTGATCCTTGAGGATCACCTTTCAACAAGACGGCAATTAACACAGACAGAGCTCCTATAGTTCAGATCAAAGCATATTGGTATTTTGGAATGGCCTAGTCAAAGACCAAAGCAAAATCCATTTGAGAAACTGTGGCAAGCCAAATATTTTTTTCTCTCTCCATTGTTGTTACATATTGACAACATTCTCATACTGTTGGCCAAATAAATTGCTGGCATGCAGAAATTGATTGACTGGTACCTGAAAAATTATATTTCATCAAAAAATTCATCCAAGGAATCATTTGAAATTGGGACTTTCAAAACCAGATAATTCAAACATTGCATATTGCAATTTCCATTAGATATATTATGTGACTGCGACACACCACTAAAGACTTGCACCTTTAATCACAGCAAAAAGTAAAGACCCGGGGGTGCTGGATACAAACACTCTGCAAACTTTTTTTATCTTTTTTTTTTACTTATTACAACTGAAATATCCCTCATTCTATGCTGGTCAAGCACATAAAATACCCAATAAATGTGCTGAGGCGAGTAGTTTGTGTTACACAACAATCCATGTAAAAAGTTAAAGGGGTGTTAAAACTTTTGCAAGGGACTGTATAAACGAATGGGTATGAGAAAGAGTGGAGGACAAAAATGGAATTGTCTACATCGAAAATGGGTAAAGAGGGAGAATTTTCACACACCATGACGTATCCCATGCACTTAAAACAGGGCTGTGCACCTATATCAGAGTCAAGTCCTTATATATGCTTACTTAATGTTAATATAATTTTAATTATATCTCATCACTTTACATATATATATGTATATATATATATATGTATATATTAAAAACTACTTTAAACTAATTACGCAACAATCAAAATGGAAGTCTAATGATAAGGCATTTCCTTAAAACCTAAGCTATTATCTTGACTAATTATATATTTGCCTTATATAATATGCATCTATCTGTGATAATAGGAAAACGGTGGAGTTTTAACAGCCATGATTCGCCCATGAAGAAGACAATTCTCCAGTTTGACTATTCTGATTTCTTACGGAGTATCCATGAAATGCACACACTCTCCCTCTTCTTTGTTCTCAGTCTTGCACTTGCTCACACTTCAACAATCAGTTGGTCCAGTCCGTGTCACGAAAGCGATATGTATCGAGGGTTTTGAAACGAGAGAAAACGTACTCTAGCAGCTCAGCAGCTTTTTAAAACGACCCCTCAGGAATGCATTAAGTTTCCCCAAAAGATCTCTAGAAGCCAGGCTAAAAGTCCTGTGGGTCTGGATTATTACTTAGTGGGACTCAAGCTCTTAAGAGTTGTCCCCTAATCCATTTTAAAATGAGCTACCATGTGTGCTGTGAAGATGCAATCGGGATTTTTCTCTCTCTCTCTCTCTGAATGATTAAGTTTACAGTATAAAGTTGTGGCTTTAGGTCTCCAAAATAAGCAGGAAGGGGGCTTTTAAAATAGCCACCCTGCAGGTCCAAGGGGCAGCAGAAACAGCACAGTCATCAAAACCTACACACAAATGACATTTCACCATTGAGCTGCACAGATTGAAACATAAAGAATTATTCCCTGCAGTCACCTTTCTAGCAGTCGTTTCCATAGCTGCACCAGATGACTGCAAGTCAGTCGCACACATTCATGCACGCATGTACCCCGCTGATCGCTGCCACAGCTGTGCTGGTTAGAAAAATAACACAATGAAAAATAAAAGAAATAATAATAATAAAAAAAACTCCCAATTTTTTCTTCTTTTTTCACAAGTGTGAGGTAGACGAGGAGGAAGGGGGGCTTGGGGTAACCTTGATTGAGGGTAGACACAAAGGTCAGAGGCTGTGTGTTGGAAAAAAAAGTTCACCTCGACGGAACATTTTCAGGATTTCCTCCACCTTTGGGTCCGTGAGCTGCGGTGTGTGTGTGGCTCCTCGGGTGACGAGGAGGACCCCTCCAGGGGAGACGAGCCGGAGCGCTCTTCCTCCTCGGGGAGGCGGAGGTGAGGCCCCGTGCCTGGAGCGGAGGCCGAGGTAGACGCTTGTTGGTCCTGAGAGCCTGCGCCGGGTGCCAGCGCCTTGTGGGGACACTGGGCTACCATGTGAGTGATGCTCTGGCAGTAGTGGCATTTCTTTGGCTGGGGGGGCAGGCCACACTCCTTGGCATGGTGATCCAGACCTCCACAGTTATAACAGCTGCAAATGAAAGGATAAAGAGGCAAATGAAAACAGCTATAGAATACACAGTGCTGAACAAAACAGTTTGAATTTTTGGTGAGTCTTTGGCAACCTCTAACAGCTTTGCATTCATCTAATCATCAATTCCTGCTCCTGTAGAAACAGTCATCCAAAAATAACATTTTCCACCTGTCATTACATGCGTCACCACAAGATGGGGGTATGTCGTTTATTTTTAAGTTCTCTGCAAACCTCTGTTCTTTGACTGAACGTTTTTTGATTGACAATTGGTTGTCAACAGATTAAAATCGATCCTTGAGGGTAAGCCCATAACAATTAACTTTTTTTTTCTGTTGTGTCAGCTAATATACTCTCTGGACACTGTGTGCTTTTCATTTAAGGGGATGGTTTTGTTGTTCGTTTTCTATAAACAACTGCAATAACTAAGGAATCTAAACCCAGCTTTCTTAGGCAACAAAGCTGTAATATAAGCTGCACCAAACAGATAGCTTATTAAAAAGGTAGATACAAAGATATATTTTTAGCACTTCACTGGAAGCAATCAGGAACTCAGTCATTCATTGATTCAGTTTTTCTAAGATATTCTACTGACAAATATGGATTTTTTTTTGTTGTTAATCATTTTTGACCGGATGAAGCCAAAGCAGCTTGACACATGTGATAGTATTTCTTCTTATCTATAAATATTATTAACACAGACACTGGTTCATAAGGTACAAAGTTTTTGAACCACCACAGTAAATCCTTGGGAGCAAAAGACTTAAACACCTTAAAAAGAAGAAATACAAATAGACAGATGTGTCAGTAAAATAAGGGCCAGAAAACCTAAAATCCTTATCCTTTGACTGAACATTTTATCAATCACTGACATGTTTAGCCATGACTCACTATTAATTATGTATTAAACAAAAACCATTCACAGGGAGATTAAATATAATTTACTTAGGTAAAGAAAATCTATTTTGCTCAGATGCATTTCCAAAAGAGATTTTCTCTTCACCAAGTAACACGTGAGACAATATTTGTCAGATAGCAGCAGTTATTTGTTCAAATCCTAAAGCAAATAGACTGCCTCAGCAGAGATCTGAAGGGTTGGCATGTTGTTATACACCATGAGAGCCAGTAGGGGTCAGAGTGGCATCACTTTCAAAACTGCTGCATCCACTGAGCATGCCCAATGATGCCAATTACGTCACAGTCATCTACCTGCCATCTATGAATCCAACACCGGCTCCTTCCAGGCTTGTTAAAAGTTAGACACTTGACCCAACTCTGGATCAATTATCCCAAATGAGCTCAATTATTCAGCTGTGTAAAACAATCATGGAGTCTCCTCTCAGATACAGTTTCTAGCTGTCCAACAACAGCGTTTATGTTCTAAATTTCAAAAGGAGTACAACAATACTCCAGGTAGCAAAGCATGGCGGGGCTGGGATTTCAAATGCAAATGCATCCTTAAAACAACACAGTTGCCTATAGCGGTTGTGGAGTGAAAGCGCTCTCGTTGTCCTCAGTGGACAGGGAGCACACTTACCTCTAACCGCCAGGGGTTTTCAAGGAGCTCCACAGGGCTGCCTTTCACACATTTGAGCACATCATTCTTTAGGTTGTTACTGATGATGACGAAACAATCGAGCTCCAGAGGCACCGCCTATTCGCAATCACACTCACAAATGTAGGCGCTGGCAAATTGATTTAAAGCGGCGCCTATGGCTGGTGAAGAGCCCTATTCATTTTCATATTTCACTACACAATAACCATGGCAACAGACATGTACATTGGCAGGTTGAATAGAGTTAATCTATACTCTCAGCCCACTCAGAAAGGGCTGGATGCTTCAAGATGTACAATTGTGAACTCCCATTTTTACTACACCCGTCTTTCACACACGTACACTCAGATTTTGTCAGATGTCCTTCTACTGGGAGCATAATTACATTTCCAGAGGCATATAATATGAAATAATTTCATTTTTAATGCTTACCGATCTCCCTTTGGTTTACGTTTCACGAGTGGAACCTTCCCTTTAGGTCTCCTCTCACTGCCTGCACAGGGTCCTCCTCCAGGTCCGGTCACCCGCAGGGACTCCAGGCCCTTAGAGGACTTCTTATAGATGAATTCCACCTGCTCACCCTCCTTTAAGCTGCGGAAACCCTCCATCACCAGTTTGCTCTGTTGGGAAATATAAAATGAATAAATAACATAGTTCTATATATGAAAGTGAAAAATGCTATTAGCTGAAATGCAATGCACAGGGTTTTTGCATTGTATTCATGAATACCTAATGCAGTACAAGAAGAAATGCGACAATCAGTCAGCCAGACATGAGAATTGGCCAATTTTTCATACAGCTGCTCTGATCGTTGACATTCAAATCCATAAAAAAAAGAGGTGGGGGGGGGACTCCCACCATTTTTGGTGTAAAAACAAATCAAATATTACAAACAATTTGATCAAATTTTATAGAAATCAAATTTATCTTCTGATACCTTCTTTTTCAGCTTGATTGAAAAGTACTAATTCTATCTAAGAATTATCTGAAGCTTTCCTTTTTGTTACTCTTTTCTGAGTTATAATCCTTTGGATTTTTCAAGCTGTTATCTTGATCTAATTTCCTTCCTTTTTTCTGACAAAGTGCATCCCTAGAAAATTGAACATCAGCAGGATGATCATTTATTTAAAAAAAGAAATAAAAAAGCAATTCAGATTTAGATTTGATGCGACCATAATGAATAATGTTTTTAACTTTCATTTTTCGCTTCATCTTAGAAAACTGGCACAAACTATTTAGGTTCAGAGAACACATTTGTCTTTCCTATACAAAATGTGATCATTGCATCGGTTTCATGTTGCGTCCACCGTTGCCTCAGAGTTCCAGAAGCCTCCACACCCATTGGGGCAAATTTAACACCTACATATTGAGCGGTCGCCACATATACTGTAACTGTGAACAAACGGCTCTCCAATCAACACTTCCCAAATGCAACTAACTTTTCACAGAACATCAGCACCAATAAACAAAATAAACATTACTATGTGGGATTTTTCACACTGCCACATAAAGGAAAAAACATTCAGCAAAACAACGTGAAACGCGCTGAGACAAAGACCGTTTTTTTCCCCCTCAAGCATGCTATATGAACATAACATGACTTTTTGTGTGCAGCGCGTCCTTGGTGTTCTCTCTTTATCTACTTTTGCAGAGATGCCACTTCCTATCCATTCTGCAGCCTCTAAAGACACAAGTCATGCTGTTGTGCCATCATTTCCCTTTAACACATTCACCATCCGTCTTTTCTACATGATCCCAGTTATTGATTTAGTTACTGCACAACCAGCGGACAGTGATTTATGTCTCGTTGATCGCGACAGAAGCGGCAGCTTATAGGCACTGTATCCATGACCTTCACAAATCGAGGCGAGCCCTGCAGATCCCGGCATAGGTAAACACACACACACCCCCACACGAGCGTGCAGCGTGCAACAGCAAGCCTGCAACCTGCTATACATCAAGCATCTATAAATAACAAATGCAGGTTATCTGTAAAAGCAATGCCTGCTAAAGAGACAGACGTGTAGGAGACAGGAGAAAGAAAGAAAGGAAGGAAACAAGCAATGAAGAGTTCCGAACAAATCAAACGTAGAACCGTAGAGGCAGGAGAGAGAAAATGCGCCCAGCAGCTATTTTCTTTCCCCCTCAAGTCTACTGCAGTTGCAGGAAGCTAAAGGTGATCTATAGGAGTCTTGTATGCACAAATGAATATATACAGGAGGAAAAATGTCAATGTATACAACAAAGAGAAGAGAGTGCAAAGAAGCTCGGTGGATGAACCCTCTGCAGCTTAATTTACAGTTGAAAACCAATGAAAGTGTCTTTTTTGATAAAAGTTCTTTTTTTATAAAGTAGCGTAGGAATCTTATTCATTAAATCCTATTGACTTAAAAAAATCTATGAAATGTGTGAAATGTTTATTGTAATATTTGCTCTTTGATCTTGACCACTATCTCAAAAGTGTCAGCAAAAACATTTTAATTTCTTTATCATTTTATTTAATGTTTTAAGACTAAACTAAATAATAATTTAAAGGTCTGGAGGTTTTTGAAGTAAGAAAGAACCAAAAAGAGATTGGCTAAAACATAAATAATTGAACAGAACTTTAGAATTCATGTGACCTATGAAATGTCATAGGTTTAACTTTCTTTTGATTCCACAAATCGCTGTGTAGCCATCTTTATTTTGGTTTTCTACACTGTGTTGTAGTAATTGCATTTGTACATAATTATACAGTTACAATGTGCAGCTAGCCCCCAATTATTTAGGTTTAAAATAACCTTTAGATTTTTAGCAGCCTGTTTCTTCTGACTGGAAGCAATATTAATGTTTGGAGCGGCCCAGCCAAAGTCCGGAATTCAATCTGAATCCGTGAAGGATTTAAAGATTACAAAGAGACCTTCCAACTTCAAATACTTGGAACTGAAAACAAATTCCCAAAATACCAGTGAGACCATGAAATTGATCATTTATTACTATTGTAAAAATAGATTTGTCCACTGATTATTGAGAAGTGTCCCAACAATTTTTGACCTATCAACTCCTAATAAATAAAAAATAGAAAAAGATAACTCATGATTTCAAAATCTACTCTTCTTGTGTCATCTTTTGGAGACCTGTCTTATTTTCAGACATAAACAAACAGTTAAATAAAAGAAAATAACTTAACTTTGCCATGGATAGAAATAATTCTAACTCCTGCTGTACTTTATATTTCATACAAGTTTTATGTTTACGTTTTTCAAGCTTTGCCATTGGGAGTTCCATTGTAGCTATGCCAAATCAATATTGACAGCACTTATTCGTTTGCATCAATTCTAAGCAAACAAATAAAATAATAATAAAATATTTTTAAAAATTTATTTCAGCTCTCAACTCTAAAATTAAAAAGTTTAAAGCTAAAGACTGTACTTATGTTTATGCAATTCAAAATTTTACAAATTTAAAGAAATATATAAAGACATTTTACTTTACTCTGATATTTTCTGAGAATTTATAAGCATACATAACAAGCTAAGTGGTAAAACTCTACCAACAGAGGGAGGATAAACATTAAACAATCATAAAATCCAACTTATTTTAACTATTCTAACTAAATTGTATGAAATATTTTTGATAACTGGTATTGTTGTATTTACAATATCACAAAAATCAAATTACACTTACATTGTCTATGATTTGAACGTTTATCTTTCTGCTCGTTACTGAGCTTAACAGGCCTTACTGTTCTACAAACAAAATTGGAATGATAAAAAAGACGTTTCTGTCAAATCTTTTCATAACTTTTAAGCAATGTAAATATTTCTGCTTATAAAACATAATTTACAAGGTCACAAAAGCAAATGATAATCACAAAAACAATGAATAGTTTTAAATGAAGAGAGAAGATTGTGGAATTTACATAACTATAAAAAAAAAACAATTATGCAACTCCTGTAATTTAATTTGATGCAGTTTTTTTTTCTCAGAAATAACGGTTTCTTTCCACTCATCAGCTTTAAAGCCATTCTGTCTTCTTGGAGAAGCGTATTTGACGCAGCTCATCCATTCCTGTTGTTCAGGTATTGAGCTCTGAGGAAGTGAAGGAGGATCAGGAAATGGAAATGAGCTGAGAGCAACAGTTCTGCAGCGCAGATGCAAGAGATGGAATAAAACAGATGGGACAGAACAGTGAGTCACAAACGAGAGTGCGTGGCCTCAACCAACTGACATCGATCACACTGGCCGTTATAATAAGTATCATCATTATTGTTTTGAGGATGACAATCATTTTTACTTGTTTATCATAAGATACTTTTACTGTGAATAGATATTAAATGTAGTAGATAAAAAAATAAGAGCATATGTTACATTAGTCATTTTTTTTAGATTTCATATCATGTACAAATAAATGTATGCAAAAAAATTATGATTTTGCTTTATTATTTTAAAACAAAAAACAAATTTTATAAGAAAAAAGACATTTAATAGTCATCAACATTATAGTTTTTGTCTTTTTATAAAAAACTTATTTTTGCTATAATCTTATATATATATATATATATATATATATATATATATATATATATATATATATAATATATATATATATATATATATATATATATATATATGGTTTATTGATGCCAATGACCAAAAGGCATTCTTTCAGTGGAAATCTATAAAACTGGAGCAAAAACTTAGAGCCCATCCCCCACAAAACACTGAGAATCATGATGAATAATCATCGACCGGTCTCCAGTCTGTGGCACAAGAGTATTTCCTCTTCCTCTCCTCCCTTCATTCACCAAGCAGTTTCTTTCTCCAGGTCAAAGTTGAGTGGCGCATCTTGCAGTCCGACCCCCCGACCCCCCTTTTCCATACTCCTAAATTCCCACAAGACACCAGCGAGGAAGCCACACAACCCCTTTTGTTCTGCAGCAATGCAGGAAAACACACAAATCATTAAATAGGAAGTAGCATCATTGTCGCGTCTCGCAGCATGCACTTGCAGCAGCACATGTAGTGAAATCTTGGGCTGTGTGCCTCTGCCTCTAATGCAGAGTACGCATACGTTAGTGAACGCAGGAAAAGAGAAAAAGAAGGAAAAAATTGGAGTAATCCGAGTTCCCTCCTCTCGCTTGACCTGTTGGGTGTCCTGACCCTTATCAGTTTGTGCAAAGAGGTCAGCAGAGGGCATGACCGAGGAGAGGGAGAGAAAAAAAGCCAAGGAGAACATGAAAGGCAGAGCGATTGAGAAAATACAGAATGTGGGAGTGGCCTGCAGGGGAAAATCTGCAATGGTGGTAGTGGGGGTAAGGGAAATACCTCAACCACATTCTGTTGAACTCCAACGGAGGAGCAACTCTTGATGCAGATTATATTTGATAGATTAAATAACTAGTCCTGATTGTAAACTTCACTGCTCAATAACAGAAATCCTGGGGTTAGTCATCTTAAATCAATCCAGTACCAACCCCCCTACCTTACTAAAGACCAATTCAACACTCTGTTCTCATACGCTAAGTTACCAGCTAGCGCTATTCAGAAATGCGCCCAGTAATAAAACATATCAAAATCAAAGTCCAACAATTTAATTTTCAAGTAATTAAGGAGAAATCAGTTTGTTTATGTTAGATCGCCATGAGGTACAACAAGCCACACTGCTTATGGCTGTAATTCAGTGGAATTACAAATGAACAATGAACAAATTAACTGATACCTACAAGAGGAAAAGGAAGAGAACTATTTCAGGGAATCAAACATCCTCTGGAATACTAAAATAGAGCAGAACAGAGAACAAAAGAAAAAATCTTCGGACCCCCAACCTAGAAATCCAATTAACATAATAGACCACAGACAAATAACGCAAATCCACAAGGCTTAAAATCTATGCAGGACAGCATGAAATAGATAAATAAAAAAGCAGTTCATTTTGTCACCGTGGGTGACTCATTTGGATTTGTTAATGCTGACAGCTTTTGAAGTAACAGACTATAAACCCCTGAAAACACTGTGTACTAGTAACAGTACTTTATAGTCTGAGTGAAAGCAGAATAAGAGCTAAAACATCTTCGGAAGATTCCAATGAATTACTCAAGATTACGGTGTGCAAAGTCATTGCTAATGAAATGAGGCTGACATCTCACACAAGTTGATGCAAGTTAAAGTAGTTAATAAACACCTAAATATTTTCTTCTTTTGATATATTTATTACACCACAATCCAATCACTGGGCACCTGACTGGTTACTAACCGATCAGAAACACAAGTCTGAACTTTTTCCTTCTCAGTGCGGAGGACGTTACTGAGTTGTTTTCAGAAACGCTGAGACATTTATTGATAAAGTCAAAGACAGTACAAAGATGTAAGAATCTATCTAAAAGGAAACTGCAGCTCCTGCATGTTGAGACAAGAAAAATGTCTCACCAAGACTGCAGGACAGTGACTTAAAGCTGATAAAGGGAAGATTGAATGAAGAACGGCAAAGCAGATGAAAATGCAAACTCACTCATTTTGCACTTCTTTTTGATTTTGTCTTTATTTTAAAATCTTTTTTACTTCTCTCTTACACAGCACTATAGCACAAAATAGCAGGAAAGTTAAATCAAAATGTTTTCAATTTTGTCTTGTCTTGTAGCTCTAAAAGATAAAGCACTCAACCAAAACCTGCACTGGCACAAAACTTTTAAAGGACTAGAAATAATTGGTTCCACAATTTTGATCTCATCACTGTCATTACCAAATTTTCTTAAAAACCAAAATTAAATTGCAGAACTAGTGCTGCAGCGTATTTTGTTGGGTATTATTATCTACGTTGCTTGATGTCATAGATCAAACACTTTTGCAGACTTGATCATCATCTTTTTAGGTAAAAGGAATCTTAGCTAATCAAAGGTAGAGGACAAAGTGTTCACTCAAGCAATCTCCTCAAGCAGGAGTATAAAATGTTTTGCACATTTTCGCTTTTACATCGCATGCAACCGATACGTTGCTGCCGTCATCAATACAGAATATGTGCTTTCCTTGAATGGATATCCTTCTATAGCTCTATGTGTATGTGTGTGTGTGTGTTTAGGAAGAAGCCTGTGATCAATATATATATACTCTGACATCCTGGATAGAAATAGCTCTCCTTTTCATCAGGCGGCCCTCGTCATCACTAGGCCCAGCAATCAATACAGGAAGCTGTAATGTGAGGGGATGTGGAAACTGAGAGAGACAGAGGGAGTGAAGGAGACCCACCATCCTCCAACTGCCTCTCTCCCGGGCGACCGACACTTTTGCAATGGCTAATTACGGGATGCTTTGAGTCAGAGGTGGCCCACGAGGTGCTGCTCTCTGAATTAAGAGGACAGGGATTGTGTAAAAAGGTGAGAGTGAGGGAGATGGTGATCAACGTGCGGCGTGGAGCCATTAGGCAGCTTTTTACACGCAGGAAATTCCAAGCAGACAAAGCTGGGTGAGACCATCTCAGACGGACGTCTCTCAGCGTGACGTATATCATCCACGGCAGGAAAGAAGATGGGAAAGGGGGAGAAAAAAAAAAAAGTGTACAGACACATAAAAGCAGCAGTGAAAACCACCAACAGAGCAACTCTCCTGATGCAGAGTCCTCCTCAACACGTTGTCATTAGTGGCCCTGACCCTTGAACCCGGCCCAACCCCCATCAAACACTTAAAAGCCTTCACGTCTCCCCTGCCTCAAATTAACAACATACAACACCCCCTGATTATGACTGGAGCAAATATTTGATCTGGGCCAGGAAGCACTACATCATCTCGGTACGTTTATCAGCATGAGACAGAGAATGAACCCTACTAAGGTGACTGGTGATAAAACACAAAGACACTGCTAACTGCACCTAATCAAACAATGTAGACCAGCTGCAGAAAAAAAAATCTGCTTTGATCAGACAAAACTAGCTGCTTGATTAATCATTTTTTAAGATGTTGATAACTGGATTATTTGAAAAACTGAAACATTAATCTGATTAGGTCATTTTAAGTTAAGCATAATCTGAATCAGCCAAATGGATGACTTTGGATCAAATTTTTAAATGAGACTGGATGATCAGAAGTAATTGCTATAGACAGACAATGTGATTATATATGTTTTTTCTGCACACAAAACTGACAGAATGATAACTTATTTGAGTTTTTATTGTGACTTATATTTAAATATTAAAATGTTCTTTTCTGAAAGAACTCCAATTATTTTCCCATTTTGACCCATTGATATTTTAACATCAACAGCAGAAAAGAGGTTGATTTACTTTAAATAAGTTATTTATTTTAAAGAATTTTATTAGTTTAAAATTTTATATTTATGTTGATATAAATTATTAAATTTATCACATGTGCTATGTATTGCCCAACGGTCCGTCAGCATTACATGTGCCGATTATCTTGTCAGTAATTCACCATTCCACATGTTAATTAAGTGATTCAAATAAAGTACAATTATTTCTTCATTTATTGTGTTTTATTTACTGTTGGTATTTATATTTAGTTATGCATATATCATGTCAAAAGGATTCTGTCCCACAGAATTACTTAACTGAAGCGTTTCTTTTATTTTGTTTACATTTATTCATTTACTTACTTATATGATGTGTTTGTCTTGTGCATAAATTTGCTATTTAAAACAAAATAGCTCATTTTTATTTCTCCGTCACATAAAAGTAAAATCTTTTTAAATCCTTTATTTCCAAAAAATTAATTTAAAAGAATAAATAATGTTATTTTTTTTTTGCTGGAAGAGAATTTGGATTAATTAATAAAGGACATTTAGGTGAAAAAACAAATACTAGGACGTAACAAAAAAAAAAAAACATTTCTGTTAGTTGCACCTATCTTTTTTTTATGAATAAATTACGCAGATTGTGATGAATGTGCAGGCGATGATCAGAATTTCATCAGCTGCATTGCAATTGCACAATTAATTGTTAATTGACAGTGGCCTCAAGCTAAAACGAGAGATTTTTTTGTGATTTTCTTACACTTTACTATACCTTGACAAAACCATAATTCACACCGACAAATCACAGAAATATTATTTATTTATTTTGTAGATTTCTTTAATTAAATTTGTTTAAAGTGAAAAGTTTAATCAACCAAAATCAGAATCGGCTCACATAATCAGCCGTCTTTGTGTATTAAATGAACTGTGACTTGTCTGAAGCCCTAGTGCCCTCTCCCCATCCCCACCCTCCACTCAGCCCCATCCCCCGATGCCACTGTTCCAATTACCAATCATCTCCGCTGCATGTGGCCAGCTCCTCAAAAGGAAGTCACGTGACCACTTTTTCTTCTTCTTCTGGCTTTTTTTTTCTCTCCCCCAAACGTAGAGAAGAGAAGGGTGGGTTGGAGCCGGCGTGGCAGCAAGAGACATAAAGCCTGACACTGGCTATCTGAAGGCAGAGATGGGTGGGATCTGCATGCCAAACGGTGACACAGACCAGAGGTTAATCTCACTAGGGGCCCACTTTAACCTCACTCTCTCGAGTGCTGTAACATCTTACAACCTTTTTGCATCAATAACAGAAACACGCTTAGAAATTAAACACACGCACTAGGGAAATTTCAGGCACGAACTGTTCTACGTTTCAAAACGATTGCAGACTGAGGGCAAGCTTCTCTTTGCCACACACCCCAGAACTCCCTCTTACCTTTTCATCGTTGAAAGAAAAATTCTCTCTTTAAAAGAACGCCCGAGGAGGAAACACCTCGAATGTGACTGCGGGGCATAAACCACACACATTCACACAGAGGAGAAATGTTCTATCCAAACAGGGAAATAAAAGTATGACAAATCTGAGAGATATCAGGAAGTGAAGATGCCTAATTGCTCTCTAGCCTTCCTAAAAAGGGAAGCGATCGAATAGACGGGAGCGCTGATGAGGAGGCCTCCCAGGAGGAGAACTCGTGGTGGGGGCGTAGAACCCTAACATACGCACGCACTCACACACTCAGCCTCCCTTTCTTACCTCCCGCTCCTGCACTCACTCATCTTTTCCCGAGCTCACACTCATGTTTTCCTCCACAACCCACTGCTAGTGCCCTCCCTTCCCAAACCAGCACCACCACCCCTCACCCACATGTAGGTTTCCCTCAGCCCTCCTCTTTCCCTCTCCAGAGGAAACTCCTCCTCTCACTCCCCCTCTTACTCCTGGTCCCCCCTTCCCACCATTCTTAACGTAACTCTCTCTCTCTCCTCTATGTATACATATAGCCAGTGTTTTGCAGTTAAAATTTTTTTTCAGCTGTTTCTATTTTGTTTGCTTTCAAACAGAACTTTGCGGCAAAATGATACGAAAATTGCATGCCATCCATGTCAAACAGAAATTTCTCTAGATATAACAACCTCCTTGCAGACATTAGATCAATATCTATGTTTTTTTTTTTGCCTAAGTACAGATCTCAAATCAAATTTTGAACAAAACAAAACCCCACACAAATTGAAATTTTTTGATCGACTTCTCTCCTCTACCTGTAGAAATCATGGAAGCAGCTTGAGGCTTCTGGCGGAACAGACAGAGAGGGAGGAGCAGCAGAAGTAAATGAATGACTGTCTTAATGAGGGATGCATGTGAATTCTTTGCAAAGAAACGAGCTGTTTTGCATTCAATATGATGATTTGCTTATGAATGCATATTGTCTTCCCTTTGTGTAAGATGACAGATGTGTTCTTGTAAACACGTAGCTGGAGACTATGGGATGGAAATGCATTAGTGTGAAGACACAATTCATTGCGGGCTTGTTAATTTACCTAAATAGTGGTAATTAGCTTTTTTTTTTTTAAATGGGCAAAAATACATGTGGGAAAAATAAACCCATACGAGATCTTATATTGCTGCGAAGCTTCTCTCTGTGACTTTCATTGGTTTTGCAAGAATGCAGATTAATGGCATTATTAATCAGATAATACCCATACAGAAATCAAAAAGATGACTCAAAATTGCATAAAGCTAGCTTTGCAGCATTTACTAAAAAACAAATCGTCACATGAAAGAATCATTTTGAAAAAGAGCATTTTTTTAAAGAGATCATTGTTTTACTCTCAGCACAACAACAAATCTGTCAATAAAATTGACAGATATTGTCAATGTTGAAAACAAACTGAGCTTTAAAATGGCAAGTATGACATGTCCCTAACCAGCCAATTTTTTTATTATTTATTTATATCCCAGTTTTACAGTCCTACAGAAATACACTGATTGTTGGCAGAATATACGCAACACCTACTCAGCTCTTAAGCCTGTTTCCTTCACTGCTCCAGACCTGATCCATCTCTAAAACATCTCAAGGAGTCAAGAAAGAAAAGACCCCACAGTATACAAGTACTTGTTGTCTACTTTGTCAATAAAAGCAGCAAGACAATCAATAAAGAATAAGGTGGTGGAGTAATCCACTTTGCATGGTAAAAACAGAATTCATTTATAAATTGACTGAATGTTTGAAGCTTACAATTTCATCTGTATATAATTATATATCCTGCACAGTGAAGGACACATGAACTGGACACACGTGCACCTCAGGCAGACTCCATTGTTTCACGTTCGCTGTAACAACATGATCAGTTTTTCACTCGTTTGTTATAATTGAGGTGCCTATCTGCAGCGATCAGTGGTACATAAATGAGTGAAATCAGTTCTGTCTAAAAGTGTTGCAAGTTGTAAATGAATGTTTGTGAATCAGTAAAATAGCAATGGCGTTCCAAAATGGCCGCATGTGGAAGCCCTAAAGGCAGCTGACATTTTTAAAAGGAAAATTTAGTAGCGTCTTTTGAGTTTGATTTGTACCTAACTTTTAGTTTTTAAGATTGTTTATTGTTCAATGATTTTTTTTTGTTGTTTTTTTGTTTTTAATTCTAACAGAGTAATTTTACTGGTTAAAGTTAATTCACTTCAGTTTTATCCTCTAAAGAGAATGGCAACTCCAACATATCACCTACATATCAGCGGAAATACAAACCCAGTACGGGACAGGAAGCTCTACCAAGGTCAAAAAATGATAAAGAAGAAGAAAGAGGAAAAAATTATCTTGCAAAAAAAAAAAAATGTTTAGTCTTGTGACTGGCAAGCTGTAAAAGTAAAAAAATATATACTAACTGTAAAACAACAAATACAAACTTATCTGCAGTGGTGGTTTTTGATGCTGACGATATGGCCTTCCCATCCAAGGCACCATTAGATGATGACGCAAAAGTAAAGCAAAAAAAGAAAAGCATTTCTGATGCATTGTTTTTGGTGTAGGAGCGATCTCAGACTGAAGCAACAATGAATACTGGAATACAAAGATGACTCCAAATTGGACTGAACTATTTTAAAACAAACAGATTATATTAACAGACAAAAAAAAAGAAACGCATGATTCTTAGCTTTCTCAAACAGATTGTTAAAATCTCTCCTTAAATAGTGGGGATTCACCCAGGGAAGCATTCATTTATGTACCACCACTGCTAAACCGACCAGAAAACATTAAGTGAACCCAAATCAGTCCATTCCAAAGACACAAAGATTTTATGCACTCGCCAGTAATAAAATCATATTTCGAAGCTTGTTTGTATTTGTATATTTGGTGAAACCTAAACAGAAATTAAATGGAGACATAATGTGTTTTTAAAATCTAATATGTCAACAAAGCCCTAAGAAAGCAGAAAAAAAGGTTAAATTCTTCATAACGGTATTGTTCTTGTAAACAAAAGGAGATATGAGCATAGATGAAGAGAAGATCACATTTCTAAAGCACGTTAGCTTCACTGCTTAAAAAGTCTTTATCAAACAGGATGATCATAGACTTAGGTTTAGTTATGTTTCTAAAAACACCTGAAATCTCATTTTAAGTTAGAAAATTGCTCTTTATCAATTAATATTTTTCTTAGATTTTTACTGCAGCTGCATATAGTAAAATTGAGAAAACTAGAAGGTATATGCACATTGTGGAAGTCCACAATGCAGTTACAAAATTCGACGTTGAAAATTTGTGGAATTACTGAGATTTTTTGTCTACTAAATAAATGGTAAAGATTTTTGTGTCTAAGAAAAAAAGAGGACGTCGTCACTGACGAGGAAGTTAAGAGGATAAGAGGACAGTCACAATAAACCACACGTTCCTGATGAAACACTGTATGAAATTAACAGGAGAATTTTAAAGAACTTTATAAACCATAAATTTATTCAGTTTTAAGTATAACACGTTTGGGTTGCTTTTCTACTAAACTGATTAAATTTGACTTTGTCCAAGGTTGGAAAATGTTTCCATGTAAAACATTCAATTCAGAAAAGCTTTTTAGAAGTTTTTTTTTTTTTTCTAACAAAATATAATTAAAAAAAATCTTGAATGACAAGGCAATGGGGGCTTAAGGGTAACTGGCTGGGAATGAGTTTTCAATATGGCTCTCTATCAGGGGCCACCACTGGTTTAATTTTATGTTTGTTTGTTTTAAGGTGATTATTATTATAGCCTAAATAAATCAGTGGCCCCAATTTGGATACTCCTTTGAAAACTTTCTGCAGGAACCTCTTTAGGGGTAATTAGTTATGGGTGGGGGCAAAAAAAAAAAAAAGGTGGGGCTTGCCCAGGGCCTCATTCAAACCAGAACCGCCACTGATTTGTGGGCCTTCAGGGTCCTACGTCAGCTTATATATTTTAGATCACTGCCAAAACCTTGACCCTCTTTAGAGATTAGAGTCAAAGTCTCCTGAAGCCCACAACAACCACAGGACAGAGTGTCCAAAACAAACGGCGCACATGAATCTCCTCATGTCCTCGAAGAGAAACTTTACAGGACCGTTATTTAAAAAAAGGGCAGCGTTAACGGGGTAGAAAGAGGGCGGAAAGAGTCGAAAACAAGGCCTCTGAATGAACTCCGGAGCCTCCACAATAAATCAACAGAGCAACATGTGGTGGAAAAGCGAGCCTGGCTTCATGCGTTTCAGAAAGCGCCTCGTTAAATCACACAAGATCCTGCAACAAAAGCAACAGCAGCAGAGAACAGCAGAGCAAAAGAGTCAAAGTGAGGGCGTCAAGTTAAGACTATAAAGCAGAAAAAAGAAAAAAAAAGAAAGAAAGAAGCGGAGACACATGCTCGACGACGTGTTTAGCGGGCTGACTGGGTGACAAGCGAGCTCTGCTGTCCATTAAGGGCCAAAGTGTGAAACTAACCGTGTCACAGCCACACAACACTTCTCCCACTTCCACTCGCAGAGGCGAGGAGGGGAGGGGGGAGCTGGCCGCATGTGGCCGAAGAGGAAACTTAACGTGTTTTTGTTTTTTTTCAACCCCGTGGACAACGTGTGATTACACAGTAAGATGTTGGGCAATGCAAAACATCCGGATGATACAATGTAACAAGCAACTGGCTCTCTGTGCAACAGAGAGCCAGTTGCAACACACACACACACACACACACACACACACACACACACACACACACACACACACACACACACACACACATCCGACCCTCATTTCGGGCATAAATCAAACTGATCACCGTCACAGATCAGTTATTTCATGATTAAATTATTTAATTGCTTTCCGACTTACTTGGTGGACGAAAACATCCAGAGGCGGGTCGACGGGGCTCCCCGCGCTGTGTGTCATTGATATAAATCCGAAGCCCATCCGGACGTTGAACCACTTGCAGAAGCCCGATCCGGACAGGACCTGGGCTCGAGTCCTCTCCTCCTGCTCGGTGGACTCGGCGGGGTCTTCTCCGCCGGCGCCACCGCCACCTTTACCCGGCCCTCCTGGAAACACACGCAGAAAGAAAGCTGCGGGGTTAGAGAGGGATCTGCCCCCGGCTCTGCAAACCGCTTTACATGAGTTGCATTTAAATAAATAATAAAAAAAATAAAAAAAGAGAGAGAGAAAGAAAGAAATGGGGAAAGTACGAAAAACTTAGAAGCGGGGATTCCCCTATAACTCGCAATGTGAAGTTCACGGGCGGTAGAACATTTCTAAACCGACATCTCCTGTCCACACAAATGCAGTGCGCGTGTTGTGACCTCTGGAAAAGTTGTTACTCCGTGACAGATGCAGCAGTGGATGCACGATGCATCCACTGCTGCATCGTGCACAGGCATGCATGCTCTGTAACTTGTTGGAGGGGGGCTTTTCTGTCCTGTCGTGAATCTACAACCCAGTTCCTGCTGTGGAGTTGTAAAGGGGGAGGGAAAAAAAGGCAGGTGTACACATGGGTTCACCGAGCTTTTTATTATTATTATTATTATTTTTTTTTTACTACACGGCCACGCTCTAACAATGCGCGTATCTTAACGCAGCCAAACATGGTTAGATACGGCGCTCGGCAAGGGGCGGTTCAGGTTTCCCTCTGTTTTAAGTAGCTTTGCAACAATAATCACGCTGCACCTTGCCTGTCCCCCCTCCACCCACTCCCCCATCACCATCTTCGCTCGCGTTAAAGAGCATCAAAATATTTTTAAGGGGAGAAGAGGGAGGGGAGGAATTCATAATAATTGCAGAATAACCTTCGGCCATGTTTCCCCGCGGACCCTCTGCGCCCAAGTTGCGATAGAGAAGCTTCCTCTGCGAAAACGGGCTGCGGTCGTCACCATTAATCCGACATCCTCGATCCCGTCGGTCGCCAGTTTGGCTCGCATGGTACGGCGTGCTTTCTGCCTTTTGAGATTTTTGTCATGTCTTTCTCTCTTCCCTCCGATCCCTTCCTCACTCACACCACCTCTGTTCTCGCTCTATCCCCCCACCTCCTCTCTCTCTCCCTCTCTCTCTCTCTCTCCCTCCTTCGCTTTCCTACTGGCTGTGCCCGTTCCCGTAGTGAGAACACGTGACTTTGTCAATTATATGCTTTCTTGTTTCTAATTTCTGCTCCCACCAATGAAGGCGACAGGACAAAATCCGTAACAGCCTTCATGAAGTAATCAGGCACATTCCAGGTAAGAAAGATACTGTTTGCATCCTCCCTCCCCTTCTTGTATCATAAATGGGCTGGTGTGGCAACCATGAGCCTATTATGCACACAGATTAGATTAGATGATTAGACGGGATTAAATTATGCTTTGATGAATGCTGCAGGGTAATTGGGTGGTGATGGCAACAAGAAAAACAAGAAAAGGAAAAAAAAAAACAACAAGGAACAATTCAGAAACAGAAGCAAATGATAATGCTAATGACATGTGGCAATTAGGCCGAGCCTGGTCACCTGTACTGAGACTGACAGGTTTAAAAAGAAGTAAAAATGTGCAGCTACACTGCTCATGTGCAATAAAGGCAACATGTCAAACAAGTGCCGAGGGGTTTTTTCAGCTTTTCCACCTGTTGCAGCAAGCTGAAAAGTCAGCTGGCTGAAAGAAAGCTACTGAATGTTTCCACTGCCCAGAAGAAAGACAAATGTTTCTGTGCAAAATGGTTTCTGTATGCGGAAAACACGACGGAAACCAAAGAGTGGAAAACAGAGCCGTGTGGGAACACTCCTCTCAAATCTGTTGCTGCACACTGCCTTGTCAGCTTGCTGAATGTAGGCTTGACTTACAAGAAGTCCAAATTAGCCTTTTTGTGTCACAGAGAACAACTTTCATTGTGAAAACTAGAGTGAAACACAAAGCGCCAAAATGCTGCCTTCCCCCTCCAGTGAAGAAAAGGTTCCTCCACTTTTCTCTTATTGGCTGCTGAAACATTCAGCTCCCAGAAAACACAGGCAGCCACGGTGTGGAAACTGCTGCACACTCCCCAGTCAGCTGACTGAAAGAAGGCTTATTGCTTGAACACAAGGACATTTCCAACTGTGTGGGAAAACACTGCCTGTAAAGATGTAGAGAATGTGAGGCGCTCCTTCCGTTGCTCTTATTCGTGTTGCACCGTTTAAAAACTGCTGTTGCTGAGGCTACAAGCTTGTTGGCAAGCTGTTTTAAAAAGTTCCTACGGCTCAGGGTACTTTGAAGGAGATGCCAGAAGGATCCGAATATTTTACTGTCTCAGTGGAGCATATTAGCACCACGTTGCCCATCCACCACATTGCTTCAGGTTTCTAAAAGCAGATTTTCTGAATACAGAAAATCTGTAAAACCAAAGAATCTGCCTGGAATTATTTGTTGCTGGAAACACAAACGGTCAAAATGCAGAAACCATCACTCTTCACCCATTTTTTGAAGGCTTAACTTAAACGTAAGTTAACTCGTCGTGTTATTTATCTTTACGATACAGAATTCGCTTTAAGATTCTGGCTTGGATTTTCAAAGTTATGTGAGGTGATAATTCTTTGTATATTTCTGACATATTACAGCTGTATGTCAACCACCTGGTTCATGAAGCCGACTGATAAGGGCTCGCTATCTCTAAAGACAGAGAAGAGCAAACTGTCTGCTGCACTTGCACACAAACTCTGTATTTTCATTTTCATTTTGTGGATCAGTGAACTTCACAAGAGGCAGCTAAAGATTTCCCTAACCTTTTTTAATTTTACTGGTTGTAATTTATTTAACTTTTGATATATCTTTTTTTTATGTGTGTGTCTTTAGTTATTTTATTGTGAAGCACCACTGGATTTCTATACTGAAAGGCACTTCAAAGTAAAATTTACTGACTACTGCGCAATCTGAATCATATTATAATTTGCCTCCAATTACAAAAAAGTATAAATTGTCAAGGTTTGGAGAAAATACGACTTGATAGACAATGAACTGTTTAGCAATTTGTGTTTAATAAAATAAATTACAGCATGGCTAAATTTGTATCACACTTTATTTTACAATTGTTTTTTATTTTTATTTTAGCTACTTTTTTTCTATTAATATCTGATTTAGTTTTGATCTGTCTGGACATGCACAACCAACAAAATGCTTCAGATACAAGTTGACACATAGTGCCACGAAGCACAGGCAAGCAATAAATCTGATTTGAATTTCAAATAATGGCTTCTGTTTCAACCATTTCAACCAGAAATGAACTGAACACCGCTTTGGTACCTGAAGCTTAAACTTAAGAAGTAAAAAAAACAAATAATAATAATAATAAGAGTAAGTTAAAACAAAGCACAAGCTCGTGTTTCCAAAGCTCTATGAGTAACCTCCCAGCATCCTAGTGGGCACTAGAGGAGAGCTGAACTCACAGCTTTGGAATGTGAGCAGAAAAGTCTGGAAAAACAACCCCGAAAACTGTCATTTCTCATCTCCACTTGGTAGGTTTTGGCTTTTCTGCTTTTGTCCTGCACATCTTTGCAAATTGCTGCAGTAAGTGAGTGCTTCGTAACTGCAGTAAAGTGAATAATATACAAGGAGAACTATGGATGAATGGATGATTGTGCGGTCTTTATTGTTGAAATTCCATGCAGGTTCGAGACTCAATTAGCGGTGATTATATCTGGCAGGTTTTGCATAACTTGAAACTCCACAACAATTTGTTCCGTTTCTTCTTCTTCCTCTTCTTCTTCCGTGAGCTCAAAAACAGAACGCTGCAGAGAGCGAGGGAGAGAGAGAAAAGAGGAGGAGGGGATGGTTGTGAATCCTCAAGGCCGTCCACCAGCTCGAAAACAACAAGCATGAAAAATAGTCTGCTCCTGGAGATCCCCCCACCACCCCCACACCTCCTAACCCCTTCATCTTATCTCACACCTAACCCTGGTGGGACATTTCTCAGGGGGTTATTCCCAGTTGTAAGGAGAGAGGGAAAAACACATCGGAAGGAATGAAACAAAAACAAGCCCATATCCCCACCCACCCACCGCCAAAGAGTCCGCCCTCCGGAATTCACAGGCTTTGCCCCTACCCCCAGCCCAGCCCAATCCAAGCCCACCACTTCTTGCTCCCCTGCCCCGCGCAAAAGGTCCTGTTTTTGAAGATGCTTGTGGTGAAGGCTTCCGCAGTCACCACAGAATTACGGTTGGGGTCAGAGGGCTGGATGCCAATGTCAGATGTTATCCCCTCACTCATATCCCCAACAGGAGCTTTCTGATCAGGAACAGTCGGGGGAGATCACCCCTGAGCTGTTCACCAACATGTGGAAGAGAGGGAGTACTTGTGCATGAGTGGCTTGTGTTTTTGTTTTAGCTACAAGGAGGTATTTAAAAACAAAATGGGAAAAGGAGATTCTTGTGAATTTCGAGAGGCATGAAATCTAAAGTGATTTTATTGTTTAAAAAAAAAAACATTGATTAAAAATATCTAGATGAAGACAGGATTCCTTCGTTAAGCTTTAACAGCTTAATAATGCTCTGCAATTAAAAGTAATTATGAGTCAGAAATTAGCAAAGCTTGTCCTTCACTCACTTAATGTAACACACTGGTTGTCTTTTTATTTTCATTTTGCTCTCCTAAATATGCAGGGTTTTTTTTTTTTATATATTTATAAAAACTTTCATACTGATCCCAAGCTTTGTGATATGTTTTTTAGTTGTTTATTTTGGAATAACTAAATCAAATAAACCAAAGTTATTAGATTTTTATGCAACACTTCACAAAAAGGATCTTTTTTTTTGTTTGTTTGTTTTTTTGCCAGACTTGTTTCATCTAAAAGAACAAAACGAGAAAGTCGGAGATTATTTGTGATAGTTGTTCAAGCTAAAAGCATTCCAAAATAATATGTTAGTTTTTATATGCATTTATAAGGGATTGGTTTATTTTCAGCTTTGTTTGACTATGATCAAGGAAGAACAATGAATAAAATCCCAGGATTTGGTAAGAATAATAGCACTAATGAGAAAGACTGATCTTTTTAGACAGTAAATGTAGGTTCCCTTACTCCACATCAATTCTTCCTGTAATGATAACCCTTTTTAAAAAGTTAGATTGCAGACTTAAATTTGATTAAATTGTGATTAGTTATTTTAAACAAGTGGAAAGAAATAAAAACAGCCTTTTGCATTTAGTAGTACTCATTTCTCTAAGACTTTTCTTCAGCCACAAATGGTTACTTCTCCCTGTTTTGCCATAAGAAAAAAAAAGAACAAAATTAAACAGTTTTTCATGCAGTTGAAGGAAAATGCCTAGAGATGGTTAAGAGTGGAGAAAGCATTAGATATTAAAAGAAGCTTCAGCTTCCTTCTGCTTCTTATGCATGTCAGGATATTTTGTCTATTTTATGTACTCTCCTTTATTTCATGTGTTCAAAGAAAACATTGATCCATACGTTCAGACATTGCTGATTAATGAAGACAAACAAATGTGGCATAACTGTGAACTGTCTGTTTTTAGAAATAAAAGCTGTGGAGCAAGATCGAAAAACTGTCTTCGATATTTCAACATCCCCAGTGATTTTCGTTTATTTATTTTAAGCTCTTATTCGTTTTTTCAGCTTTTCATTTGTTGTCTATTCCAGTCAAATAAGGCTGGTTTTAGCTTTTTAAGCATAGGGGGAACTTTCATGTTGAAATATGATTTAAATTACTCTGTAAATCATTGTATTTCTCAATAATAGCCCAATTGTGTAACAGTTATTTACTCTGAAGCAATGCACAATACATTCTTGCACAATACATTCTTGTAATTAGTGATTTTCACAGTAAAACAACCAATGATTATTTCTTTGTCATTAATTGTACTGCAATCTGGAATAAACTATTGCATTTTAAAATAGATTGTTAAGCATATTGAGGTACTTGGCCAGCAATTCATCTTGAAATGAGAAAGGCCCCTGATCTGGATTTGAGTAAATTGTTCTTGATTTATTATTTTAATTAATTAATTTATTTATTTATTTTACAAGAGCTGACAAAAAAAGCAGTTGGTTTTCCCAAAAAAAGTATAAAAAGAAATAACTTATTGCAGATGCAGTTTTAATTCAACATGTGCACCGTTGTTGTTTTATTTCATAACACAACTATTTTAGTGGCCTATAGTGCTTATTCCACATTCTAGTTTAGCATTAATTAATTATATTTTAAAATTAAAACATTAGAGCTGAAAGATCATTTCTGCCAGAAACAAACAAAAAATAGTTTCCTTTAATTTTAAAACAAACTATTCTTAGTGTCTTGCATGTCAGCTAACTCTGCTTGGTTGTTAGTATAACTTTAGGAAAAAACATGATGTTAAAGTAACCTTAATGTAGAAATTATTTTATGAGATTTAGAACAGACAAATGTGTACTGATAAAGCCTGCCTGCGTTCATACAACTTTAGTATACATTTGCACATAAAGGTGTCAAAAAATGCTTTCTTTTAGCTTGACCTATGGGATTTTGTTTCATCAAACCGTGCAACATACCTCTGATTAATTTAAAAGTTGTTTAACATCAATCACCATCCATGACTGGATGATTAAACAAACATCTGAGGTATCCGCCATCATTTGAAGACCTATGCAGATGAGAAGCTGATGAAAATGTTTTGAAACATTATCATTTTCTCCTTAAAGGATGGGGAAACAAATTGGATTGTGGTTTGGGTTGGTGCTTATTGCCACACCAAGTAGTTCAACCACAATTTATGGCAAACAGAACTGCTGAGGGGATAGCTTTGAGACCTCTGATCATGTGAACAGGAAGTTACATTGATGCATCTGGAAAAATCCTGAAAGCATCCTGATGTTTTTTTTTTGTTTGTTTGTTTTTTCTCTTTTGTTGTTTTTGGGGGGTGGGTGAGGACAATCTGCATTTGTGAGCACCTGATAAACAAAGCCAGATTCCCGAGTTGTTTGAATACCAACCTTCTGAGCAGATTTTGCACTCCATCACCCCAGCTAACCCCACCCAACCCCCACTCCTGCACCCTGTAGGCTCCCAGAGGAAATTTGCCTTCACCCTACTCCTGTCAATGTAGTTCAAAGGGTTCATTGAGCCCCGTGTCTCTTGCCTTTTTTACGTGAGGGGGGTTGTTTTTTGTCGTTTACTTCATGCATTCCAGCTACCAATCCGTTATTTAAAAAAGAAAGAGGAAAAAAAAAACTTTCTGTAGGAAAGGGTAAACAGTGGGAACCAGGCAAGTCATCTGCTCTGTAATGTTTATTTTTATTTAATGTATAAAAGTGATTGATATGTACCACTCAACATAAAGTTGATTTATTAATTATTTATTCCGGTTGTTACGTCATAGTTTACGTAATTCCAGATTGTGTAGTAATTTTCTTTCTTTTTTTTTTTTTTAAACATCGGGATTAAATCAGGAGCGATCTTTATTACGTTATAATAAACATCTCCCTTTGATAAAGCTCCGGAATTCGTTAAATATTATTTGGACTCAACGAAAAATAATTACGCAGAGAACATAAAAGCACCGACAAAAGAAATTAACTTTAAGAATTTTTTTTCCCCCCCTCGATTTAGTTTATTTCATGTTTTTCACAAACCGCCTATAATAAAACTACACCTTTGGGTTTGTATTTATACTTTTAAATATCTAACATTGTAAACTTAAATTCGATTCGTTTCCATTAAAATAATTGTATAAACGCACTCAATGGGTCAAATCGGGTTTTGCATTTAGTGAAGGGAAGGGATGAGTAAGTTTTTCTTTTTTTTTCTTTTCTTTTTACAAAAAAAACCAAAAGTAGATTATTTTTGGAACGTAATTAAAGTTGTTGGTTTTCTCAGTCTGGTATAAAAGCGAATATGTGTGAATGAAATATTGGTGACGTCACGGGAAAGGGGTAGACGGAAAAGCGGCTCTGCTCAGGACGCGCAAAATTCACTTGAAATTTAAAAACGCCCACGACCACATCAAATTCCTGCTTGAATCCGTCCGATTCAACTTTTCATCACTATTTTATTTTTTTATGCCGGCAAAGCGAGTGGACGGAATGCTCCTTATTAAACTTTTTGTCTCTTTGCAGGCTTTTGACGTCATAAGGAGGTCATCCATTCAACAGTCCATTCATAGATTGGCTCTCCCAACTAAAATCTTCTTCATTTCTTTTTTAAAATTAGCCGATTCAGAGGCGATCACGTAATGGATGGAAATATTCACAGTTCCCTTTTAAATCCAATCGCGCATGTTTTGTAAAGTCAGAGCACGCAGCTTTGTTCCGATAAAAAGAAGAAGAAGAAGAAGAAGGCTCACGCATGTGCGCGCATCTTTGATTGTGACTGAAAAGAGGACAGGGGTCATTTCAGGTCAATGAGATCAGCTTCACGTGTGTTTCCGTGCCACCAAAGGCAAACATGTAGATAAATAATAATAATAACAAAAGCAGTAAACGCTTACAGTTGGGTCAACGTATTTCTGGAGACTCACCTGTAGGAGAGGCAGTTGAGGAAGTAGACATGCTCCCTTTTTTTTTCTTCCCCCACTCTGTGGCTGAATGAGATCTGTGATTCGGCCAAGACTTTTTTTTTTTTTTTTTTCTTGTGCGGATGCTTCAGTTTGAGTCACATGTTTAGGCTGGCACTAACCTGCGCGGCAAGCTGAAGACAAATGGCCGAGTGAAATCAAAGAGATTTTCCATGGATGAATATTTTATAGTGAGTCTGTAACACAAGCTGCGACAGCGCGGCTGGTCGGGCAGATTTGTTGGAAACGTGTCACACTGGACCAGGAGGCAACTGTTGGGAAGCTGCGGCTCAGTTCTGGGAAATCAGCTCCAAGATACTCCATATTCTCATTTCAACTCCAAACTTGCCTCCGTGCATGACCCAGAAGGTAATGCCGCTCTGCGCAGTTGCTCCTTCAACCACGAACGCCAAGATGTTTAGAGTTGAAATGGTGCGTGCGGTAATTCAGAAGGAAAGTGTCCCCATTCAAGATTTCCGTTAAGGAAGAAGAAGAAGGGGGAAAAAATTCTCTGTGTGGCATCATCTATACCTTTTAAACCATGTGGAATGTGTGGCCACCCCCAACATGCTCCCATTCTCCCCCACCCCTCGTTTTCCCTTGTTGATAATGATCCATACTTCACATCCCCCACTCAGCTTGTCCACAATCAGCATTCAACCACTCAAAGGGCTGCCTGTTTAAAGCTGAAGCAAACATTTGTCCCAAAATACCACCCCAAACCATATATCCTGTTTTTTAAAAAAAAATCATCTTCCCAATGCATTAGTAAATTTATTGCGAGTTTTTAAATTTCATAACCCCCAAACTTTTTTCCCATAGATCTATCATCTGCTGTTCTCCTTACAATACAGCAGTAAAACCCAGAGGCTTTCAGATAGGTGATTGGGATTTGATCGGGAAAATAAAGTGGGAGGGAGAGTGGTGCTAACAGCCCCACCTGTTGGTTCACTTTAACCTCAGTATTGCTCAAAAATGGCCGATAGATAGATAGATAGATAGATAGATAGATAGATAGATAGATAGATAGATAGATAGATAGATAGATAGATAGATAGATAGATAGATAGATAGATAGATAGATAGATAGATAGATAGATAGATAGATAGATAGATAGATAGATAGATAGATAGATAGATAGATAGATAGATAGATAGATAGATAGATAGATAGATAGATAGAAACAGTTCTGCTTTATGCAGATGACACTACTCATTTACCTTGACTATCAGTGAGAGTTTTATCCAGCATATTTCTGTGAATCACTGCCTTTACTTCAGGGAGAATAAAAAAAGATATAACATATAAGTTAGGAAACAATATTGGCTACATTTTTTAAATTGTATTCTAAACTTATTATAGGGAATAAAAAGAATGAATTCCCATGTTCTTCGTTATCTGTGTTTTTGCTTTCATTAGAGCAAAAGGAGAGAACAGAATAGAGTTAATATAAATTGTGGTCCTTAAATTGGTTTTTCTATAGCACTCCCAGAATCCTTTGTTCTTGTATTTTTGCTTAATGCTTGTATCCTAAAAAGTTCTTTTCAAAACATTCCTGACTAAAAACTGCGAGCTCTTAAGACCTTGAATATATGATCACCCTGACTTGCTTCATTGTGTTCTTGTATTTAGATTTAAATAACTTTCATCTGGCAAAGTCTCCCTCAGAAAAGGAAAAAAAACAACAACACATTTCAGACTCAAGAAGGTTCAAATGAAGAATATAAAATAAACATAAAAACCAACCTTGTTTGCCCTTACATGCTTTTTACATTTATTGAGTATCTGGTTCTAAATGCTTTTGTTAAAAACAACTTCTGTTGGATTAAAACACACACCAACACACAGACACAAAACAAACAACTGAAGCTTAATAGGATATGAAGAAGTAGCTGAAATCTGTAAAGGTGTAAATCACCTTGAGTCAGGTGTTGTGTAATGTTTTTGTTGCCTCGCTGTGAACTGTGTACCTGTTTTCCTGTGACCACTCGAAAATAATCAAACTCAGACGGGTGAAGAGGAACAGAAGAAAAGCTAAAATACTTGAGAGGAACATCTTCCTGCATAATTATTGATTGTCTACTCTTTGGTCTTTGTTTCTGAATAATTCATAGTTCTGAGTTAGATGAGATAACAAGTAAAATAGATTGAGTATCATAAGCAATAAAATAAATAGATCTGATCAGATTCTTGGATGAAGTTGACGCATAAACTTGATAATGAACTGTAGGTTATAATTATCGAACCAAAATATATTGAGTTATTGAAATTTGATTATTTTCTGTTTCCATTTTTTTTTATGACCGATGAAAGCAAGAACAGAGATCTGAAAAGGGATTTATGTATGACTCATTGCATAAAAACTGTGAGTGAACAGAGCTTTTCGTTTCTGAAGAACAACAGTTGTCAGGCAAACACAGACACTCAGATGGAGGAGGGGTACGCACACGTTTGTACTAAATACATAAAAAAAAAACGCAACACATTAAACAACTTAATTGGGAGTTCTCACGACTTCTGACTGTTTGACTCCAGCTCCTAAAAATAGACACAGCAAGCAACTGAAAGGATGTTTTTCATTTTCTGTTGCACATCATATCACGTGCAACAAAATGCCTTACATTATTCTAAAAATTGAATAAGTGAATCTGATTATGCTGAAAAGACAGCTGTATTTGGACCGGGCTATGCTGCCTACATCGGTGCCTGCAGAGAACCCTTACCAGATTTGGGACCCAGTCAGAAGATGGTGAGGTAGAAAAAAGAGATCATTTTATTTATTGCTGAGGTTAGATTGAAACAATTTAAGACCAGAATGTTTTGACTAGGTCCAGATGACCCAATAACTGACTGATAATATTCTTCAGTTCTTTGCATTACAAAAAACAAAACAAAAAAAGCATGTGGTAGTATTATTTTTACATTACTAAGACCCTAAAATGTTGACATTCTTTGGATAGAGTGAGTGAACCGAATAGCATTTCCATGAAGTACTCTACAGCTAATAATGGTAAATTAATTAACCCCATGATGAAGATATGTTGCCTTTCTCTGGTTATAATAACCCTTGATGGTGGGGAAGGGTTGGTGTGAGACATCTGTAGCAAATTAAAAATAATAACGAGATGTATGTGGCTGCTGTCATCTACATGTAGTAGGGGTGGAATAGGCTTGTGAGCAAATTTATGAGGGCCACAACATTTTTCCCCGGAACCCGTTTGATGGTGCCAGTGCCTTGATAAAAGCAATGCAAGGTACTTCAGTATTCCGCAGAGTAACATAGTACCTTCTGAATGGCTCCAAGTGGCGTATTAATTTTTCATAATTCAAAATAAGGAGACTCATGTGACAGCTAAATAAATACAACCATTTGACAGGCAATGCGCCTCTTACTTTTATGTGAAACTGATTTTTAAAGTTGTAGAAGTAAGAGTTTATGGATTATACTCTCAGGTTTCTCGGGCGCCACCTAGTGACTTCGAATCTTCGATTTCCCTCTGCGGGTGGACGAACTGCATTGAACATTAAAATTTTATTTTTGTTTGCTTGTTTTTACCTTTTAATAATCAAAAATGTATTTCTAATTGTCTCTTTTGATGGTGAAGCATGACTTTTAAAGTAGTCTTAGAGGAATACTGCTTTTCTGACAAAGACTCAATGTGTATAGCTTCTAATTGACTTTGATTGTTTAGTAATAATTTATCTGCTGATGATTAACTAAAAGCACTTAATAAAGTAAGGTAAGCACATAAACTATGAGGGAATAAAAGGTTTTCTCCAAACCTTGCTTGATGAATCATTTCATCCAAGAATATATAGTGAGGAATGAAATTTATCAAGACCATGTGTGCTAATTTGTCCTTCTGTTAATGGAAGGAAAATCAGTGTTTTGACCCGTTAGCTTGTTAAACTGTAATTTTATTTATTACCTACAGCAATGTTGCTGTAATCAAACCTAGATAATTCAATTTTAACCCAAAACTTCAGTGGTCAATGTGAAGTGGAGAGAGATAGTTTACTTCCAGTTAGTTGAAGTTTGGCCGTGTTTAAAGTAAATTGTATGTGTTCCAAATCTGAAACTGTTTCTGCTTTGTGATAACTTGTTCATCCTGTTTCTTCTTTTTGTAAATACGTTGTGTTATCACTTGTACATAACTGCACTGACAATCAGTCTGCAAACAAATAATTTTCTTTAGGCCTACAGAGCAGGCAAAATCATCAAGATGAAGAATTTCTTCTTTTTTCCACTGGTTTTTAGGCCCAACTAAGTTTTTTTTCAGCTTCTTTTCTCATTGACTGAAGTATCTTATTTAAAAATTATTTATTTTAAACAAGTAATCAATTTAAATCCTGACAATTACAACCATGTTAACACATCTAAGTGGTATTCAGTTAAGTATTTTAGTTATTTATATATAATTGAGCAAAATTATAAATAATTTTATTTATTGGCATTAGGCTAGCACAGACAAGTACAACTGGACACAGTGAATCACCAAATCAAAATAATAATAATAAATAAAACTAATAATTCTGTAAAAATTAAAACTTGCAATTTATCCATAATTTGTTGTGAAATGAGCTTCCCTCTTTCAGATCTGTGTTCGACGGTGTCGACTGCATAACAAATTTACAAATGAGTTTCTTTGTTTTTCCAAGCATTTTTTTTCCCACCCACATAAAAGTAGGACAAAAGAGTTGTCTCGAACATTAGCCATGTAAGATCAGTAATCCCCATGGAGGACCCCATGTCGGACCACCCTCATTTACTGCTCCTCCTCCACGTGTTGGGTTGGTTTAAGGATGACTGGTGCCCCCTGCTGGCGGGATGCACGCACTCAGAAACAATAGGTTGCACAACCAAGAGAAACATTGCTAATATGAAAAAAGGGGAATGGACGAGATTTATATTTACTAATAATTTAATTTGAGATAATTTCTTATATTTTCGAAAGCTCAGATTTAGTCGGCGGTCGTAACACATTCTGTAGAAAATCGCAGAAAATTTATTTCTGTTAATTGAATTCAGAGGCATTCATACTCATTACCCAATAAGTAATGCATTTTAGGAGATTATGTCAGACAATTAGGGTTTGGCTAGTTTTTTCAGACATATTCCATTAGACTAATAAAAAGGCATTTTTTATTGCAGTCTGCTGAAAAGTATATACAATTTTTGCACTCCGTTCTCGGTCAGGCTTCCTTTCATGCTAGAGTTTGTCAACAATGAAATTTTTTCTGTTGGCTTTGAGCACTTTTTCCTTCCACTTAACTTCCCTTCAGCATTTTTGCCGCAGGGTGTCGACACCATGCATTTTCTACACAATAAGGGAATATGAATCAGTCCTTAAAAAGTTTATTGTAGTTCTGGCATTGTGTCTCGTTCCCTTTAACAAGGTAAACAATCAGCACAAGTCAAGAGGTAGAAAACTTTCATTTGCAAAAAAAAAAAAAAAAAGTTAACCGATCTTATTACATCCACGCACACCATCAATGCAAAATGTTATGTTTGCAAATTTCCACAGAAAACATCGGCTATGCTGTCTACTTGCAGTGCACTCATATACACAACACTATAGAACAGTGATATCATTCAACACTCCATGGGCTCCATTTTGTGCACAAAGAAGAATTAAATAATATGCATCAGCGATGGGAGCTCCTGGAGGACAGACAAACCTTAAATAAACATCTGACCTCAAGACTGAAATGGCTGATTTAAAATTCCTGGGCATACAGGCAGCAAAGAGCCATGAATATGGCCCACGATATAGTAAGTATATGGGCTGCTTGATGTGTGTGGTTTGTGCAGCTGAAACACTGACAGGTTTATATTAAAAAGGAAAAATAACGGAGCTTGGGTAAACAGCTTGGATTCATTAAACATCTCATCTAAGTGTTAAAAAGATCATGTCAATCGTCGGTACAAACAGTCCTCTGAATCTGAGTAAAGGGAAACAAGCCAAACACTCAGGCTGATGTTATATGACCCAGGACAGGTTGAGACAGCGGGCGATGAAGGCGTAGGTATCGGCCACTTCCTGGATGACTTTGCTGGTGGGTTTCCCGGCTCCGTGGCCCGACTTTGTGTCCACGAGGATGAACAGAGGATTTGTCTGCTTGGCGCTGCGACCCACAACGTGCTGAAGGGTGGCGATGTATTTGAGCGAGTGGAGGGGCACCACCCGATCATCATGGTCTCCTGTCAGCAGCAGCACTGCTGGGTACTGGACCCCGTTGCCCTCTGGGATGTGGATGTTGTGCAGTGGCGAGTATCTGGGAAATTAGAAATAATTAGAAAGAACTACATGCAGTACAGCTAACAGATATTAAATAGTAAATATTACACAGGGTAAAGTCAAAACTATTGAGACCAAACATATCATTAGAACTGAAGTGATTCAGATTAATCATTTATTGAAATAATGGTCAAGTAACTGAGTGATTGTTCACTGTAGTGTACAGGCTTAAAGTCTTGTTTGCTAAAAGAATATATTTAGAGCAGTAATTAATGTTAAGTCAAGCAGAAAGTGGCCGAGCTTTACACATGTTGATGGTAGAAATACTTATTTTGCTGCAGATGTACCTTGTGTTACAAATTATCAGATTAAGGAATGCTGTTACTGCTTTTTTGCATCTTGTAGTGTATTTCTAATAAAAATCAATAAATAAAAAAATCTGTGAAATATGTCAATTTTATCCCCTGATTGTCAGCATAATCAATAGACAAACCCATCACAGAAATGATCATTATTTGTAGCACCACATATCAGTTTAAAATATAACTAGAGCTATTTTATCACCCAAATGTAGTGGATTCAGTGGTGTGTGTTTTTTTGTACTTTCTATTGTTATTGTTTAAAAGTTCAATAACAAAATTAGATTGTGTACGTTTTATACTGAGATAGCTTAAAGGAGTTCATAAGCAAAAGAGAAACCTGAGTATAGCACTCTTAATCTGAAGGGCCTGGTTCAAAAAGGACAGTTATGTTTCTTTCCTCTGAAAAGGTTAAAAACACAAAAGACAGATGGACAATTCTGCCCAGGAGGTCTTACTTAATGAGCCACTCGAACTGCTCTTTGTCCTCTGCACAGCCAAAGTCTGTGGTCCACGCGTGGCCGATGGTGAACTTGTGGAACTTCATCATGTCCATGACGCCCACCTGAGCCACGGCACAGCCAAACAGCTCAGGCCGCTGGTTCACACAGGCCGCTGAGGGACAAGGTGTTCTGTTAACGACGCTCTCAACTGGAATATAAACCAAAACTCATCCGGTCTCTAGGATACATACCAACGAGTAAACCCCCGTTAGAACCTCCATTTATAGTCAGTTTGGACGGCGACGTGTATCCCTCCTTGATGAGATATTCAGCTGCACACTGGAAATCTGTGAAGCAGTTCTGCTTGTTCGCGAGCATTCCAGCTAAAGAAGACCAAATACATCATTGTGGTTTTAAACATCAACCCAAATACATGTTTTATAAACTGCCGGGCCTTGAGCTGCCTACCTTTGTGCCAGGTCTCCCCATACTCGCCCCCACCTCTGATGTTAGCCACAGCAAGAACGCCTCCTAGATGTCTGACGAAGATGAGTCGGGAGACGCTGTAACTCGGCGTGATGGAGATGTTGAAGCCTCCATAGCCGTACAAGAAACCTGGATGGGATCCGTCCAGCTTGATGCCTTTCTTGTGAACGATAAACATCGGTATCTGTGTGCCGTCCTTGGACGGATAGAAAATCTAACGAAAAAAGACAACTGCTTAATCATAAAATGGTTTAGCAGAAAAAAATATGAGTATGTCAGTATTTAAAATCTATACAACTATGAAGTTTATCTTCTTAAACTGTGTTACCTGAGTTGTTTGGTAGTCCGCAGGGTTGAAACCTTTGACAGTGACCTCTCTGAAGACATGGGGCTGCAGTGGTTCCTTAGTTAGGTCACAATGGTAAATGATTGCTTGGAAAGGAGGGAAACAAAAACATTTAGTGCTTTTCTAAATCACATGGAAAGGAAGTCGGAAGGTTATTTCCCTGTGTGGTTTAAATTATCAAGTAATTTGTTTTTAAATACATGTAAATTAGCTTTTTGAAACAAGAAAAAACAAAAGCAAATGGGATTTTAAATTTGAAAATATATCTTGCTCTTTTTCTTCATGTTTTTATGTATTATTATTGAACCATAAAGTAAATGTCTTAAAGGTAGGATTAATAAGTGCAATATTATAATAACAGGCTTTAAGCTAAATTGAAATTTCTGTGCTTTTTGGCAACACGTTCACCTTAATCACCTCATTAATGTCCACTGTCAACAATAAGACTAAAAAAAAAAAAACTATTTTTTAGGAATAATTTTTAAGAGCTTTAATTAATCAAAAAGACCAAATATTTTTAAAATTCAGTACAGCCCTTTATTGTTTCAAAAAAAAATAATGGCTGACTCTGATCAGCAAGTTCATCTGGGAACCGGTGCTTCATTTCAATATACACAAACAAGCAGCACTGTTAATATTTAGCCTACTGGTTTGTAAAAAGCACACACCGTATTCATTAATTATGCAACAGCACAGCGTCTTCTACCTGGTGATAAAAAAGAGGTGAAATAGTAGAAGATCTCCGAATCTCTCTTCCGTCCTGTAAAGCCCACGACAGAGCCGACGTCAAGAGGGAAGGTTCTCAGCTCCTCCCCTGAGCTCAAACGGTACATCTTCAAAACATTCTTCACATCGTGGAGGAAACATACGAACAGGTAGCTGGAGTAGGTGCAGGTAGCGAACACTGGAGGGAAGACATGGGAAAATTAACAGAAAGTGAGGGCTTTAAAATCAGGTTAACATTGCGGAGCTCTGAAAAAGTTTGCACACCATTTGTGGTTGCATTTCTCACATAATTAGTAAATAAAGTTCACCGGTTTTAAATTTGATCTCAGCTCTAAGAACCAGTAAAACCACAAGAAGTCAAAGATGAAATTGAGCTATTTTGCGAAGGAGCGTGAGAAACACATCTAAATATGCAAATCTGATTTTAAAAAATACCACAAAAGGACACGCAGATTTAAATGCAGCAAAATACTACTGAAGGAAGCTGCATCCATATTTGATCAATTCTTATCAACTTCCATCTACTTTAGGATTATTTACGGCTTATGTTGATCTGTGACACAAACCCTGATAAAATATGGTGTATTAAATATGTGGGTTGTGATGAGAGAGATAAAATTTTCCAAAAGCTCACCAATGACATCTTTGTCATGTTGAGGGATGAGCTCCTTCCAGTTTCCCTGATCTGGAGAGGCGAAGTCGATATTGATGAGTCTGTAACGCGGGGCGTCTAAGTTGGTCTTAAAAGTAAACAAGGTTTCCTCGTTGGTCACGTATTCGTACTCCGCGTCAAAGTTGTCAATCAACTTTATCCAGGGCAAAAGTCCTAAAAACACAATGTTGTGCAAAATTAAATGAAATAAAACAAATAAAAAGTCTGTATCATAGCAAATAGAACTGCACAAAATGTTGTCATTTCAGATTTAGTTGCTTTTTAAAAATAGAAGAATAGCTATTTTTAAAGTTATAAGCAACTTTTTGAAGAAAAAAAATGTTATCAGGTAATTTCAAATAGCACAGAATGAAATACTACGAAAGACAAATAGAAAAAGGAATACCTGTAATACCCTGAGGAGTTGTCTCCAGGTCGCAATACCACAGTCTGTTGACAGGATCACAGCCTTCTCTGATTGACAGCAGCACATAGCGGCCATCGTCTGACACCTGAAATTACTCTCCTGTCACTAACCGCTGCCTTAAACATCAATTTGCACATGTAGTCTATTTATGTCATTTATCTGGAAGCATCAAAGAACTATGAGGCCCACCTCAGCACCACACATCCATTTGGGGTGGTCAGGAAACTCAGCACACAGCACGTCCTCAGACTGTGGAGTCCCCAGAATGTGATAGTAAAGCTTCTGATGAAGATTCGTGGAGGTCTCAGTGCCTGCGAGGTGTAACACAATAAGTTAAATAAAACAACCAGAATAAATACAACCTTGGTTATTAAAAACAACAATGGGGCAAAATTTCCTTACCATAGTCTCAGTTAAAGTCTAATTTCTGAACCATTAAGAACATATATTTATATTCATTTCAAAAATAGAAATCTTATGTCTTACCATCACTTTTGCCCTCCTGATCTGGGTACGAATTGTAAAAAAGCCCTTTCCCATCGTGAGTCCAGGACATGCAGCTAAACTTGACTCGTTCCAGGCGGTCCTCCAGAGGTTCAGCACCCTCAACCCGCAAGAAGTGGATCTCCACCCAGTCGGACCCGCTTGCGCTGGTCCCGTAGGCCAGGTACTCTCCGTCCTCAGAAAATGCGTAACCTCGATAATGTCAGAGAAGAACACAAAATAAAAACATTGTTTTTATTTTTATTAGAAAAATGCTATTGAAGAAAAGTTGCTATTGAAGAACACATGATCATTAACTTGTCTGACAAAAGTAAAGTATAATTGATGGAATACCTCGAAGAGCAACAGTTCCGTCATCAGAAAACGTGTTTGGATCTAAGAACACTTTGGGGTCAGCATCTAAACTCTCCTGGACATACATCACACTCTGGTTCTGGAGTCCTGTGTTGTAAAAGTGAAAATACCTAAAAATACATGGAAAAAAAGAGGTCAAACTGGGAACCGTCACCTCAGAGTGAATATCAAAACACTGTGCAGAATATCTCACCTGCTTCCCCTCTTAAACGGACAACTATACTTTGGATAGTCGTACAGCTCTGTCATGCGCTCCTTGAAGAGATCCCGCACTTCACATTGTTCTAAAAATGGCAACGTCAGCTGGTTCTGAGCGTTGACGAAGGCCTGGTGAGAGAGAAAAGGTTTCACACAATCATGATTTACTTATATGTCACTTATTTACTTTAGCAGATTAAAAAAAGACACATATAGAAGAGCCAGAGTTTTCTACTTAACTCACTGGGAAATCAGAGAGCCACACATTTTATTTTTGTGAACTATGGATGCTTCAGTCTCTAAGCAGATATGACAAACTTGCTGAAATTTGTCAGCTTCATTGATGACCAGATTCCACTTAAACAACATTCTTTATAATTTTATGACTTTTTATCAAGAGGTAAATGCAGCAGGGTAACTGATTTGTGCATGTTTGCAAAACAAAATGTGTTCTGCATGAAAATTGAAATGAATGGGTATGTCACAAAGTTGGGTATTTGTTCTCAGAAATTTTAATTCACTTCCAACATATGGTCTGAATAATCAGACGGTTTTGATGGTTGACATTATGAAATGGTAAAAATTAAGTTTTTAATCAATCTACAGAGATATTTATGACTGAATTCATAAAGATTAACCAATATAATGTACAATGTTAAAGAGGGTTATGTAAGTGAGGAAAAGAAACCACCTTTATATTTTATGTTATTTAAAGAGCCCATAGGGTCAGCATTATGTTAACAACTCAAAAAAAGTCATAGAATGATAAATGTTATTATCAATCTGCTGCTACTATTTTCGCTTCAGTTACATTTGTTGTGACAAATATAATAAGAAAAGGTTAAAGCTGTGTTACATTAATTGCCATCTTTGCAATGTTGCCAACACTGTAATGTGTGGAAGTGTCTTCTGTTTTTTCCTCATAGGACTTCCTGTGTCTGTGACAGAGGACCAATGAGGCTTTACCTGTGTCTTCTCACTGTCTGGATCCTCCAGCCAGCTGTACGGATCTGGCACTTTGCAACCATGGTAGTCATCCACCTAAGTAAGGATAATAATAGCAAAAACTCAATAGGCAATATAGATACGAGGCCGGCAAAATATCACATTGTAATGTGTAAGTTGTTTACTTTAGGAATCGCATAATTAAATGATCAGGTCTGACAGCTTGGTTTCTATCACCCGGCTAAGCTAACTAGCATGCTAACAAAGCAAACGCTCATTGAAATGAATGAACCCCCCACAGTGATTTAGCAAGCCAGGCTAGTCGGTTAGCGAGTCCCCTTTACTCACAACAGCCTCGTCGCGGTAAGCCTGGGGATAAGGAAAAGCCATTTTGGAGGACAGTTTTCGACAGTGACGCAGCACACAAAGCTGACGCAGTGACTGTAGCAGAGGCTTTGAAATGACTTTGCGGAGCCTGTGAATCATCAACTTGAAGCGATGGAAGCTTTTGTCAGAGGAGATGCTCCCCGTTAACACACAGTCAACGAGTTCCTTGGTCCAGTTGCTGCGCTGTCATCTGAAATTTGACGTCGCCCTCTACCGACGGAAAGCAGTAACACAACTTCTGAAGCAACTCGGTTGTCCCTCTTTTTTCAAATGTACGGCTGATGTAAAATTTAATCTTATATTTTACTCGTTTTTTTCATCTGATTTGTACAGATACGCAATAAATTACTGTAATCTCACTTTTTCAGTGCACAAAGATAATATTTCAAGTCCTGACACATGTAGAAATATTCAGATGACTAGTTATGAGGTGTGTTAAGAAACAGTGTTCAGGGAAATTATAAAATACTTTTCATAATTATGCGCTTTCATGAAACAAGATGAAACAAGAAGCTGAATTCTAAGAATTATTGAACCAGATAATGACTCACTTAATCTTCAATCATGGAAATTATTTCTCCTCAATAGACAAGTTTAAACATCTTGCTACCTAATCAATGGCCAGGAAAGACAGGATTGACTGGATTTTAAATAAATATTACAGATCTTTTTAAGAAAAGGTTCCGCATAGCATGATGCTGCCACCAATGTGTTCCAGAAAGGATACGTGTTCAAGATACATAGACAGATTGGCAGAAAGGCAGATAGACATCATGTCCTGGGGACTGAGCCATAATGCATCACCACTGTTGATCATGAGAAACTGATCATGATTAAAATAATGAGATCTTGGATACAAGCAGCTGAAATGAGCTTCCTCATCCTCACTAAGAATGATGTACAATGTTTCCATACAGAATTAGTATTGTATATTTTGGACCAAAGAATATCAAAATCTATGTACAACCGTTTTAAAAAAAAATTACACTGAACACCACGAGGGGGCACCCATTCCCTTCTGCCTGTAAAACCAAAGAAGCAGTAGAAAATTTTTGTTACAAATGTTTGTTACTTGAGTACTTGTGCCGCTCTCTGATGTAATGACACCCTGGAAAGAAAGCCACAGTGCCTGGTTTAAAAGCCACAGAGAACGAAAAATTTTCAGCTGTTTTTTTTTTTTTTTTTCCAGTAGTCCTCTCTATCCCTCCAGACATCTATTTGTGCAGGCGCTTCAGGACCAGTGACTCAGAGAAACTAAACAAACTGGATAGCTGCATGTGCTGGTAACTGTAATGGAATTTTAAAACCTCTCTGTGGAGGAAAGTACAAAGTTATTCAAACTTCTTAAATAACACCTCAAACAGAGTTATGAAACAGCAGGGTTTTCTCAGTAAGAGCTCTTTTGTTTTGGCCACAGTAGCTTTTACTTTTACTTTTCTGGCACCAAGAATAATTTCTGTGTTCCATATTGGCCTAATATATTTTGCTTCTATTGAGACAACTTGCCCTAACATCAGAAATAAGGAATGACTCCAGGAAGTTAAAGATGTTACAGGGTAGATGAAAACCGGGATGTTGAAAGGTCACCTAAGTCCATTAAGAATCTCCATCACTGCTCTTATCTGTCTGACAGTGCAGGAGAGAGGTCAGCCCCTCACTCCTCTTTCTTTCCCCTCATCATCCTCTCCCCTGTCTTCCTTCCTCCACTTTTTGCTTTATCAATCAGGGATGATTTGGCCATCATTGTCTCTGACAGCTACATTTACACAATGAATAATAGCGTTTACAGAGTTATCACACATAACTTTGAAAAGATGAAGGGATTCTCGAAACTGAATGTTCAATTAACTTAAATTGAATGTCATAACTTTAATGGGATGCTTTGTTACATCGAAAGTCTTGTTCCTTGTTCCGATGCCACATTTCTTTTTCAGTTTGTCATTCAGGAGAAATACAGATAGGATCTTTCATTGCACATACACAGCAGTGTTTCCGCCTAAAAAGGCAAACACATTGTTTGAATGCTCTGATCAGGCAGTCAGATGTCTTCTGAAGAATTCCAGTGTTGTCACTTTCACAATCAGGCACGAAGCGCATCTGATCTTTCACGCCCTTTAGGCAGTTGCAATAGTGTGCAAAGTTCAGAGGAAAAGATTCTTAAGAGCCATCACATACCTCTGTGTGATTGCATGATAAGTACAGAGAAAAGAGAAAATTAATTCAAAATGAAGAATCTGTCTCTTTTTCTTAGAAGCAAAATATAGTTCAGGCTCAGTGAAGGAAGTGGTTTTAGGCAAGTATTTTAACCCCTATTTCTCTTCCTACCTCAACTCCAGTGACACATTTCCAAATGCAGTGCGGGTCTCTTCCTGTTTGTTCATTAGCTGTGATGTGCGTAAAGGGCCTATTGTGTTCTGGACACCTCTGCTTTCCTTCACAACTTGAGAGGGAGAACAACACTAATGGTTTGAATGAGTGTGTTGAATTGTAACCTGGCCTTTCCACGCTCATACAACAATGAGTTCATGCACTTGTATATTTCACACAGAGCTGGACTGCGCTGGAGGTGTCCACGGTGAATCACATCTCTTTTTCCCTTTGTTTTATCCCCATTGTTCAGGGTCAGTGGTGATCTGTCCGTCCATAGTCGGAAGCCCCTGTCTCCGTTGCAGCATACAAAGAGGGATGACCACCTGTTGTGTTTTACTGCAGTGGGTTACTACAAGGTTATCCCATTCAAAAATCCCCATGGCCTCTCTCTGACTGACTCTTGTTTGAAGCTGCCATTGTTTGACACCTGATTAAACAGCTATGTAGGGAAGCTACTGATCTTTAGAGACGATTGGACAAACTCTTAAATAATGTCCCTCAATAGACTAACTGAGTTATTGCTCAATTAACCAATTCATCAACTAGCTCACACAAGCTCTTTACATACCTTAAGAGCAACGATACTTGTAAGCAAAACAGGTGATGTTCCGGTTTCTTTCTCTGATGCAAATCAAACTCCCAGAAGTCTTCTGTTACTCAACATCTTTCAGATATGATAGACCAACACAAAATACCACAGTCCTGTGAAATGGCACAAAAAGCATACGTGTTGTTTCTTGAATATTTTTTAAGTTAAGGCCTTATAGAATCACCTTTTTGGGCTAGTATGCAATACTAGCATTACAATAGCTTATAGCTTATAGTAAAATGTTGAAACAATGACTTTCTTTTTGCCATTTCCCTGTACTGCCAAATTTAAGAATTGCATGACTACCAAATTCCCAGCAGACATATTCTCTCCATTGAGTTTTGGATCTGTGCATCTTCCTCTGAGTTACCATTGGCCTGTTGGCCACTTTACTGATCAATGCTCTTATTGCTTTGCATGTCAGATCACGTTCGGGGGGTTCAGTTCTAGTTTTATTACCCAACCCTGCTTTAAATTCCTCTAGTCTCTGTCCCTGACATGTCTGTGAGCCACAAACCTGTCTGTGTCTGTGATGGCCACAAACCTCTGAGTTCCTCAGAGCAGCTGGTTTCACTGGATTTAATTTGATACTGGCAGAGTAAAGATGAAACAAATTCATGCCACCCTTTCTAGATTCTCTTTTGTAAAAACTGTTCTAACGGGTCCATTGTTGTCCTTCCTGCTCACAAATAACCCACTGCTTCTTCAGGACACTGTAAATATGGTAAAGTTCTTACAATAATATTTAATTCCCTATTCTAGAACCACAGCCTCTTGACTGTAATGACAATGGTCTCAGGGATGTGAACATGACAAAACAAGCAGTAATAGGGATGCTTTGAGATGACAGGGGACTGCTTCCTTCCCTGCTGTGATTAGCCAGGGCCTGAATAACAGTGTGGCGCAAGGTCAGTCCAACCTGCGTCCCCCCCAGACTACAGGATGTTATCAAAGATCCAGAATGATTACAGCTTCCATGTAGGGTGGATGAATGTATCTCACAGATGATAGGAAATACTAAATTTGTTTTGTCTGTACCATCGGGTAAAATACCAGGAGTGAGACTCAGTGTTAAGCTTTTAAGATGCAACCATTGGTTTGAACAGGTCCATGTTGTCACCTCTGGATAACACTGATGAAACAGTGAATGACGCTCTGTCTGTACCTATTAAGACTCACATTCCGGATTTTATTTGGCAGGAAAACATATTTTAGAAGATACAATAAGGTGAAGTCAGATAGTCCTGAAGACGACTGAAGTTCGCCATTGTTTGCCCTGATCATGGTGAAAAGGAAAAGAGAGCACTCGGGTTACTCATAGCCAGTTTGCTGAAAGAGCCGAAGATAAAAGGACAAGGAAAAAAAAAAAGAAGAAAATTTAAGTGTTGAGTGCCTTTGATTGCTTGTGCGTGCACTTTGTTCAAATTTACACCGCCAAAGTAATCCAGATGAAAAAAAACAAAACAAAACAAACCTCACTGTCAAGAGAAAGATCCTTATCTCTCAGTCAAGGGCAGTTTGTTTTCCTTCTTGACAAACTTGTCAGAGCACTCTTTCCTGATTACACTCACGCATAAAATCTCGCCAAAGCTGCATTTTTGTTTTGGAACATTCTTAACACACTAGCTTCCTTGCCCTATTTGTTTTTTACTAAAAACATGCAGAGTGGGAGAACAAAGATGAGCTACAACTGGGTTGGAAACGTGGTTCATAATCACTGAGGTGAAGTCAGCAGAGTCCAAAGAAGCAAGGTATAAATAATAAGTTTCCCCTTGTCATTACACACACCCTTAACCATCAGTGAGTGGCCATCTTCTCCTCTTTCTTTGAACCTGACCAGCTTTGTTTTTCTTGGCCTATCAAAGAAAGAAGGGAGGAGCGATTAGTGGGAGAAATTAATATATAGCTTGCGTGCAGACATATATTACCCTTTTAAAATGCAAAACAAATATGTGTTGGCGCATTCCCTATAATTTTGCAGTTGACACTGGGGCTCGGGTACTTTAGTAATGACTGGCGCAGTTAAGGCTGGAGACAGGTGCAGGACGGAGCCGTCTGACTGGTCTTATGAGGAAGATTGTGTGTGTGTGTGTGCGTGTGTGTGTGAGTATTTCTGCGACACAGATGCAGACCGAGATGAGCTGACAGACATGGTGGCACCTGGTGATGTCACAGATGTCATTGAATGGTGGTAAATTCCTCTTTTTATGATGGACAGGACAGCACTCCCGCGCTTTTACTCAAACAGGAAATTACAGCTTTGCACCGGTTCCTTTGTAGGTTTACAGCTGTTGAATGCATAGAGAATTTAGTCATCGTGAAAGATGAGCTCATTGTGTCACTGGCATAGGTAAGACACGTGAGTTTCTAGAAATGTAGCAGTTACACAAAATGGTGGGTTGCCAGTCAGCAGCAGTCGAAACTCGCCTCAAAACAACTCAAGTAGACACTCAGTTGGTGCATGACTGTGACTGTTGTTTTTTTCTCACACAGGGAAAGACTACTACAAACAGTCATCAAAATGAATTGAAATCAGAGGAAATTAAATTTCCTCTGATTTTTTCATTCTTGCAGTATGAAAAAAACTCATTAACAAGCATTACCTATCCTTTCTGGGTTTGTTAAATGAAACACTGACTAAATAGTTATTTTGTGCACTTGAATTCTGAGTCAAAACAACAAAATCATCAAAATCACTGACTTTCAGATGAACTGCTCTCAGTATGAGAACTCTGCCACCATCTGTGTCGCAACACAAGTTCTAATGATACAAGATACAATAAATAAGCCAGCTTGAAAAACTACATTCAAGCTTATGGCATCAGCTCTTGTGGCAGAGCTCAAATTCACTCATCCTGCCTTGCTTGTCAGGATATAGCAGAGGAAGCTTTGCCTGCGTGCAGGCAGGGGAAACTGCATCAGGCTTGTCATTGCGACTCCACTGTGAAGGTCTATGTCAATAGGATGGTGATCTAGAAGTCCAGCAAGAATCTGACAACAGTGGATGAGACTTATGCTGTTTGGCTGCTCTTTGAAGAGACAGTGAGATGTGAATGATAGAGAGTCAAACAACCAGAAAAATCAAAACCTAAGCAAACTCAATCTGAAAATTCCTGTATTGAATGAATATCTTAGATTTTATAGGATATTGGTTTTTGTATTAAAGTACATGTACACTGCTTCCTGGATGCTATGTCCCTCTGATGGTCATCATAATCTGGTTTAGTAATCAGGAGGAAGCCCAAACAATGTGAGGAGCGTCTTTATCGTCAGGTGTGGGAGGGTTCCTATATTGCCACCAGCTAAAAAGAAAAGGTCTTTTTAGTCTAGTGTAATAGTCTATTGCCAATATCAAGGTGAGATAACAACAAAGGCTTTCATATTTATTGCTGTGATGTGCAGAGTTATGTTTTGATTTATATTTAATTTAATGAAGCATATTGCAAAGAAAATGTAGTTTATTTATTCATCATATTTAAATATTATAAAAGTAGCTGCTCCAGCACATAAATGTATATTTAATTAACATTTTAAATGCATTATAATTAAAACCTTATATATGACTGCTTATAGCAAATGACATTTAAGGTTTTGAAATTGACAGAATTATTGACTTTTAATATACTGTAAATACCTGATAATTGTCATGCTGCTTTGCAATCAGGATTGGAAAAAAAAAACATCACTTATTATCCCACAGTCAACAACGGTTGCATATACTTTGGGGATAAGTATGTAAGTATGATATGCATAGCTGGTTTAAGCATATCCCAAAAGACTTAAAGTTGTAACTGCAACAATAGGTGGCTCTACAAAATACTCACTCAAAGGGACTTAATGCCAAAGCCAAAGTTTTTATATGGTTTTGGCACTATGTTGGTCTGTCACACAGAATTCTTATGAAACAAATCTGAAGTTGAAGTTGAAAATGTTATTGTGACAGAAGGTGTAAAAACTTTGCAATGGTACTGTAACTTGCTGAGGAGCTTAACCTATTGTTCCTGTGATGTCAGTGCTGGCCATCTCTTTTCATTGCAAGGTCGGCAAGAAGCATCTTTTAATCGATGAGCTGAAAGTAATGTTCTTTCTTGTGAACTCTGTGGGTGGTTTTGTAAAGTTTCAACAAAAAAAAAAAACATCTGTGTTAAAGCACAGAAGCATTCCTTGTAGCCCTGAAACCTCGATAATAACTCCTGGTCTGTCAACAAGGGATCATCCAGCAGTTGAGGAGAGATGGCCGCTGGACTCAGTGGGTGGTGTCTGAGGCGCGGCCATTTATTCATATCCGCAACTGAAGTGGATACAACATAGAAAAAACAGATTAAGCCTCCTCATATGCATTTGACTTACTTTTCTCCTGTCGTGTTCAGTAGAGCTTATGTTATCTCGATGAAACTACTACAGTCCGGAAGAGTTACATCTGCAAGTTGGGTGTGGGGGATTCTCAACCACAAGCTCCAGAGAACTTCAGGTGGTGGAATGTAACCAAAACATGAAGCATGACATTGTTAACGTCACAACACGGAAGTCAGTTGATTGAAATTTGCAAAACAAAAGAATTATTACATAAATTTAAAATATGTTTCTTTGGGTCCTTTCCAGTCGGGTGGCTGGATTGAATGTATCGCCTTTAATGGGTCATAAAACAGACAAAGACAAAGATCTCTGATTTGAAAAGCAAGGAGTGGTTACTTTTAGCCCTGCTGTGAGAAATGACCCGAGGCAGATACAGGTCAAACCATAAAAATCACAGAGCTAACGCTGCCTCTGCCATTTACAGAGAAAAGAAATCCTTAATTTCTGCTGAACAAGCTTTCTTCATCTAAGTGCCATTTACTTCTGACAAACATTCTGTTTTTATAAATGCATGTAAAAAAAAAGTACGAAAAGGATTTAAATATTTTTAACTTTTCTTTAAAAAAACAAAAAACAAAAAAAAAACCTAAAATTAATATGAGTATATTTGCCAGACCTACACCTACAGAATCTATTGGATATTTTTGGACCGTAACATATAGCTGACACTTGTTAATGCAACAATTTTGTCAAAAATAAATAACTAAATTGAAGATTGTTGAAGGCTGATGACGGAAAGTGCTGAAGGCTTATAACTCTAGCAGAACAACAATTATCTCTGACATGAAAGAGCATTTTGGGACAGTCAGAGCGATGCTCAGTAAGACATCAGGGACTCTGACAGCCAATTCTCGATGAGGACCCAAAGTTTTCCTCTCCCATGAGGCGTGTCATGGGAGAGGAATTTATTGATTTTTTTGCAAAGCTTAAAGTCTAGGAATGGGTGCAAAGAGTATCTTCTTTTAGTCTTACTAAAACCAAATTATTCTGTTTGCTCTGTGATGGAAAGGAGGTCTGTCCTGTACGTACCCTGACACCTGGAGGCAAACAACTGGCTCTATGCAACCCTGTAGGGACAGGCTGGTATGAACAATGGATGTGTGGCTTTATATCCCCTCCTTACCAGCAGAATCAATAGTTGGGGAGGGGATATCTCGACAAGAAGGTAAAGAATTCTAAATTTTCATCAATATTTAAAAAAAAAACTATGGACATGCAACTTTAAGAAAAATATGAATTCATGGAAATGTTTTGAGTAGAAGTACAAATGTTAGTAGAGGAAGTACAAAAAGTGAGTGAACGTGCAATGGTTATGGAGGACTATACCCTGAGGTATACAGCAGTCTTGGATTTTAACACGTCTAACGTCAAATGTAAGAACTCGTCACCACTTAACTGGTATTTCTGCCGATCAGGAATGAATTCAGCATTTTCTTATTGTGACCTTTGTGGTTTGTTTTCATTCTTCCTTTGGTCTACTCAACATGCTACCATTCTAAAAATGCAATTTTAGATACTGCACAATCAAAGCCTCCTTCCAACTCAATGGGCAGGAATACATACTCACCATCGAAAGCATCTACAGATGCATACCAAAGAATCTCTGTGTGACTTCAACTGCAAACATTGAACTCACACATGTTGTCGTATGTGAGTTACCAGCACAGGCCCTCAGAGTAATAGATTGAGTGGGGATAAGGTTCAGATAAAGAGGTATTAGAGAGGAAGAGGAGGTGGGGGTGGAGGAGAAGAGTGCTGAATAGAAGGTGATGAATGAAATGACTGAAGGCAAAGAGAGAGGACCAAACAGTGAGAGAGAAGTGGATTTTAAATTACATGGTGGCTCATGTCAGCAGCCGTAATTAGTAGCTTAGTCAGGTGTGGTGAATGGGACAGGAAGCCTGAAAGGAAGGACAAAACGGCGTGAAAACAAAGGAGTGTGTGTGCAAGAAACAGAATCCTCTGATATGAATGTTTCTACAGGAGAGAAAGTAAAAGAAAATAATGCATAAGGTGAAGGCACTCATGAAAGGAAATAAGGAAACAGATTGCTTGCTTGTTACGGTATGTCGTGTGTCAAACGCGTGGATGACAGCTTGGAGAATTTCAGACAATTCCTGAAATGGCTGGCAGCCAACCAAATGAGGGCAGAAAGAGACTTCAGTTGAAAGTCAGATTACAGATCAACACAAAGTACAGATCTAAACACACACAGTTCCTGGATCTTACCTTTGCTTCAACACACTGATGACCGGTTTCCATAACCAGAACGTACAAGTGAATTTGTTGTAAAAGGCATGTTCCTTCCAACAATCCAGTAGTGATTTATTCATTGTCCTCTCACTGTAGATTCACATTACAAAATCTTCTTGATTGCTGTTTTATTATATGTTTCATGTGCTTGTTTATCAAGTGTTCAAAAGCAAAAAAAAAGGAAAAAAAAAAAAGAAAAGAATAACAATAAGCTTTGTTAACTTTTGTTTTCAGCTTTAAAATTGTTTCTGGATTCAGAAACTCATAAACTGTTCCACAGTAATAATTGGACTGGAATTTCAGTTATTTTAATTGAATTCAATTAAACATGAGAATAAAACACCACAATTAAAATTATAGATTGCAAGCTACTTTGAAGTGTCTTGAAATAATAAACTGGTATTCTACTTTTATTCCTGGGAAATGTCTCCTGTGGTTACTAGCAGGAATGTTCTGGTTATCGCTTTCAAACCATACTAATGTTTTTCTAAGTTGCATCCTCATATATGCCTGCACACTACTGGTAAGCTGTTTGAAAGACGTTAGCACATGTTTTTACATACTTGTAGAACAAGCAAGTTTAGTTGTCTGGAAATTCACTAATACCTAAAGTATTGCCTCTTTTGCATTCCAAAGCAACTGAACTTCTTTTCTTGCTTCTTGAGAACATTTAACCTCAAAAGAATCCTTCGATTTTGTAGGAGCCAAGATAAAAAGGTATAACTGAAGAAGCTGTTTCGGTCAGTGTCAGAACATCTTCAAGAAAATAAGAGAGGAACAAAAATGATCAGTACCGTAACATTTAGCATGACGTCGACCCTCTCTTTTTAACCACTGTGTTTATGGGTTTGACAAATGGGGGACAATGTTGTTTTCCCTCCTCCAGCCCAGCAACCAGTGAAATTTATGTAGGAGAATTTTTGAACTCGTACATGTAGATGTGCTCGTAACAGGACACAAGAAAGTAGAACCAGTGTTGCTGTTGCTGTCACGTCACTGGGTTCATCCTGATGGTTAAAAATGTTTTTGCTCCCTGGAACACTACTGTATCTGACACTTTGTTTTGCACCTAATGATGGAATGCTTGGATTCAACTGTTCAACCATAAAAAACACATCCATTCTAGTTTGTAGCTATATGGGGTTACAGAAACTTGGCCACCTGTGTAATTTCATTTTTTTTTATTTGTTCGCTGTTCACAATCGCTTCCACTTTGTTTTAATACCACTAACAGCCTAATGTGGAGTACATCATGGTTAGAAAATTTAATGGCTGAACACAGTCGGCATCATATTACTGTATCACGTCAAAAATTTTTGAGCTCTCCTGGAGTTTTTCTTTGGACTTCAGTTGCTTTTTTCCAGATATCCAATCGAGTACTATACTTGATCATAACAACATACTTCTGCAGTGTGACCTTAAGAAAATGAGAAACAAGTTTGGTGGCAGGCTCCTGGAGACAAAAAGTCTACATTTATATATAGATTATTTTTGTTTTCTTTTTTGTAGAGTTGTCTGTTGTTGTAGAGACAACACTGGTCTGTTGTTTGAGAGTAGGTGGCCTTTTTTTTTTTTATATCAGAATGACTCATTGGTAAGACATATGTAAGTATCTTAACATACCCACAGTCTTCTGAAAATGCAAAAAATGAAAATAAGCAGCTGAAACCTAAAGCACTTTAAAAGGTGCTCTAGATTTACGTGTAGAAAGTTTTTTAAAGAGAAATGACAGAGAGACTGTCATTTCATTAAAGAAAGTCTGGGTTCTAAATAACAAAAATGTTGCTGAATTGTCTGACATACAATTTTGCTTTCATTTCAAATAACGTCTAAGGGAAAGGAAGCAACAGTTCCAAACAAACCATTCTTGCTTCACAATCTCAACAGAGGTTTGTCTTCTTATTGCACACAGAGTAATTTTCAAAAAATGAAGATGCATTTGTGTGATCCGGACATAGCTTTGTGACAGCCAACAAACCCCCTGGAGAAAGCCTTTTGCTTCAGGGCAACACAATGACACACACATACACACACACACTGATTTAACCAGTCTAAGGAGGAGTCATCATGGGGTAAAAAAAGAGGGGGGGAGTGGAGGAGGAAGAGAAAGAGGAGGGCGCACAGCAGGAAAAGGGAGTGTTTTACTCACGTATACTCTCAGAAATGCACCTTAGCTCCTCCAGACTCAAAGGTTTGACTGCATAGTCAGCCACGCTTAGGTACGCTGTGGTCGGGTGAGTGACAGGAGACAAGAGACGCAGAGAATAGAAACTCAACCTCGAGGAGAGCACAGACAGCCTGCCTTATGTGTGGCTCCTCTCAGGGCTTTAAAGTAAGTCTGATACATTCATAAAATCATTGATATCACTATCTGAAGGACTGTCTGCTGAATCGGTTTCTAATTTAGTAATTCTCTTTAACTGATAGACACATCTCTTTCTCTCAGGAAGAAGTGTCTGACAAAGTTTAATTGCGCTTTCTAGAGTCAAACTGATACATGGTAATACTGCTCTTGACTCATGTCTTGATTTCCAGAATATATTTTTTGCTGTGTCACTAGGTTGAATGGTTTCAAAGTGAGCTGTCACACTTTTGACAGTCATTCCGAGTCAGCTGTGGCGACACACTTCAGAGAAAAAAGGCTGAAACGTCCTCCATAAATCTCATCTCGTTGCATTTTTATTTGCGTCCATTCTCTCTCTCTTTTTTTTTCCTGCCATATAATAAATCTGTTGCTTTAGCTTCTCTGAGCCTACATTACATGCTAACGTCTTTAATAAGGTTTAGATTTTGCATTTAATGTGGTTTCTTATCAGGTAAGAACACGAGTCGCATGACTGCTTACCAATATTAGTGCTTATCAATCACTATCTGAGCAGAAAAGTGAAGAGATTAATAAAGCACTAGCTCTGCACGTTGTGTTTGTGTGTGTGTGTGTCACAAACCTTTCATCATCTTTTCACTCTGTATTTCATCATGTCATGTACGGCACATTTCTTTTTAGAGGGCTGAGCTACTTGACCACATCTTGTTGAGGTGAAACAAATAAATAGACAGAAAGAGGCAATCAAATAGAAAGAGAAAAAGAAGAGTTGAGGTCTGGCAAAATGCCAAGTCAATTCAGAGGAAGTCGGGTTGATACACAAGGAGTGTTAGTTTCCTTGTGCATGTAGTCCTGCTTCAGGGCTAACATGCAAAGGAACCTCCACTGTAGCCTCAGGGTGGTGATTCAGAGTCACAGGATGTATGGGACAGCAGGGCTAATCGGGCAGGTTTCACTTTGAAGTTTGTTTGTCCGGTGGAAAGAGTCTTATTCCTGGAACTATAACTACCTCCCCGATGATATATCTCACATTACACTTCAAAATCTACTTCAAGATCAATTCAAAACTTGACTTTTCGTGGTACAGCTGCATTTCTCTTTTGCTGTGAAATGAAAAGACAATGGCATATTGTGTCAACAAGAGTTCCAAAGTGAGCCTTGATGTGTTGGGTGGATGTGTTGTAAAGGAAACCTGTTTTTGTTTGCAAAAAAAGAACCCACATCATTTGTGGTAGCTGGAAAAAAAAGCCTCTATCATCTCTACAATCCAACAGCCAGCATGTTTTCATTGACATGGTCTGATTTACCGCTCACCCGAAAATTTGGTTTTCCTCCTCCCTAGGCCTCCTCTTCTGAATGCACCACAGACATGCTAACCTCAGAGGGGTCACCACAGAGCATAGGAGCTACCTCTGTGACAGGTACACAAAATGGAGATATGAGATCGTGGAGCGAAGCCAACTTTGAGAAGCAGTGCACCTACATTGTGAAAGACCATCCTCTGGAGGAAGAGTCCAAAAGCCATGGCAAAACAAGAGCCGAGAGGTCTTTGCCCAGAAATCTTGCCCTGAAACGTTCCTCAAGTTCTACAGAGGTAAGTAAGACTTTCCTGCTACTCTTATATAATATGTGGGGTTTTGACAAAAGCATGGCATTGAAATTATACTGTAAAATCCCTAAATCAAAAACATCTAAGTATAAACGCAGCAGTTGTTTATGTTTTTACAGACTTTCTTTGCGTCACTCCAACATCCTTCCGTCCACTCATCCATCCTCAGGCGGGATGTACTTGACATGTTATTGTCTAATTTGAGCCTTTCCTCCCTCCTGCATGTGTGCCGAGGCAAAGACAGAAACAATGGCTGAGCCCCCGGCACTCAGGGCAACAGGGGGCTGTGATTAGCAGCTTGCAAAGATTCTGATCCCTTTGTTCCAGGGACAAATTAGACCCTAAAGCAAAGCTGACACATGGGGACTCATCAAAAAGGAAATACCTGCAATAATCTTTTAAATATCCCGAAGTCTATGTCTGCCTTAGTGGAAATCGTCCAGCAAATCTAAAATTGTGTGGCTGAATCTATAGAGAAAGTATGGTTTTCAAATGTAGTCACAGGAAGTTGATCTTGTGTCCAAAGATAAATTCTTGCCTTTCACCTTTTAACAAGACTTGCCTGGGGTCTTTTAGCAAGTCACACAGACAACGAGTCATCTGCAACACAAGCACAACTAAATCCAGCCATCGAGAACAAAACTAAGTAGATGAACCAGAGTCAAACTCATCGTGCCACAGACACTATGTGAGGATCACTCACAGGTGAAAGACAGAATACCTTATATTTGCTTTTATGCTCTAGGTTTGACAAAAATGTAACCTGGTGTAGTTCACCAGTAGGGGCGTGGCCATGACACCTTATCCTCTCTTCTTCAGCCCGAAGGCCGGAGACATAGGAGTGAGTTTCACACCTGGAGGTCATAGAACAACAGAAGTGGTGAAATTTTAATGTGGTAGAGAAACTACAGAAAACTGGCTTATGAAATATGCAGAATATGGGAAAAAGATTGTGCCATATCATTAGTCAGTGTGAATAATGATGTGTGAGATCTTACACAATAAAAATGGCTGCCTTGTAAAAATAATAAGAAGATGAGAACTTTCCAGTAATTTATGAAAATAATAGAAAGGTAGACTCTCTTCTACCTTTTGTTGTTTTGTTGTCCTTACTTGTCTCTGATTATCACATAAATTTTAATATCAGACAAAGGCAATCTGAACAACACAAAATAGTTGTCTTCAAATGATAATTTCATGTATTAACAAATAACATTATTTAAATCGATCTGACAATATTTGAAAAAGGAACTGTACCTAAAACTGAACTGGTGGTGCCCTGCCAGTATCACTGTCAATAAATTAACAGAATCAATCTTTATTTATACTGTCAGTATCACTCTCTGTAAATAAACCTCGAGATGACAGTGTCCTGCTTTGTCTGAAATGTTGTTAGTATACAGTGTAATTCATAATGAGATGTATACCGAAAACAATTTCGTAGACAGTTCACATTAAACTTTACCAAGGATCGACAAACTGGCCTCTGTCTTCTTTTTGTTTATGTTTGGTCTTTGGGTTGTCCTTTGGATTCAAAATTTTTCTCCCCAATTTATTTAAGATAATTGGGTCATGATCTCTGACCCAACCGAGAGAAGTGAAGCCTGCAGTACCTGACATAATAATATGGGTTGCTTTGATTGTGTTTTTGATGTACTCTCAGAGAAATTCTGATAAGCTGCCTATCCTGGGAAAGTTCCCTTCTTTTTTAATGTTTTCACTGTTTCTGGATAATGTGGTTCTGTGAAGTCTCAAAGTCTTAGAAATTGTTTGTACATCTTTCTAGGTCAAGTGATTTATATGACATTTTGCTTAGGTTATATGTTATTTTTTCAGATTTTGTAGCCTACTTCATGATGTCAGGTCCTTGTTAAGTTACTTATTGATTATGAAAGTCGGGCAGTGATCAGATGTGGGTGTGGTTAGTGAAATTTAACTCAGCTATTTAAAAAAGTGTCTTGTCACTGTTAATTCATAACTTAGAAAGGTGGACAATTATGTTTTCAGATTGGCTGTGATGTCTTTTTTCCTTAAGTGAAGATATTGTATTTTGAAAACAGTTTTTTTTTTGTATTTACTGAAGTGATATTTAACACCAGAAATATGCCAGGGAGCAAATAGTTTTCCATAACACTGCATTACTTTATTTAAATCACATATAAGTTGAATTTGTAGTGCAACATATGATAAGACAGCTTTTCCACAAATCTGTCTTCTTTATTATCTTAATTTGTGAACTAATCTGTTATTGTATATTTCTTATTGAACAGGTGCTTGGAGTGACCAGTAAGGAGTTGATTCCAAAGGGTACCCGTTTTGGTCCTCTTATTGGCGAAAGCTACACCAGCAAAACACTGCCTAAAAATGCTGACAGCAGATACTTCTGGAGGGTAAGTAAGCAACATGTGAGGCTCTGGATTTGGGTGCTTGAAAGCAAAATGCAAGGGTGTGTGTTTCAGAACTGTTCACATCTTGCAGCTCCAACCAGGGACCTTTCTATAACAGTGTCATCGGGCTGGTTTACAGTTGTGGTCAAGGAGAGGCATCCTGTATAAGAAAAGTCTGCTTGTTAATTCTTGGGTATTGCACCAGATGGAGGATTAATTGTGTGTGTGACACGTATGCAAAAATGATTGCCAGTACTGAGCAAGAATGTCTGAAGTCACACACCCCCCCACCCCCCCACACACACACACATTTGCACACACGCAGGCACACACAGCTGTTTGGTTTCAGTGACGCAGTGGTTCTTCTCTCTCTGCTTCTCTCAGCAGTGGTATCACTGCCAGTAAATACACCATATACATGTCCGCACTTCTCCAGACTCACACATTCTCACACTGACTAAGCGAGGAAGTGGCTTTCAGCCTGAGAACTGCGATGTTACAAATCAGCAACACCAGAAGATCTTCCATTACACACAAGCTCTATTGCAATTCAGAAGCACAGGGCTGGTAACCTTGAACTAATATCAGGCTTATCTGACCTTTGAGTAGCTTAAACGGAGATGGTCTGTTCACCATGAATCAATCCAGAGCACTGCTCCATAGCTTCAGACAGCAGAGAGTAGAGATGGAGAGAGAAGGTAAAGCACATCTGCTCCACAATTTTCCTCGCTCATGGTGGCACTAGGCAAGATATCGTACTATAATCCAGTCATACTGAGAATGTCTCATTCAGTGTTGCTTTCATAACTCTAGATGACTTGCTACTCCACAACCAGCCCTATGCTACTTCTTCAGCTGAACAAAAATGTAAAGCTTCCCATAAAGAGACTAGGAAACTGACATCTTGATTTTGAAGTCAGATCACATTACAGTCCTGCCTGTTTCATTTTTACCAGAACAACTTTCCATAATTTCAATGTTGTTTTGTATAATAGGTCTTCTCAAAGGGGCAACTTCACCATATCCTGGATGGTTTGAATGAGGAACAAAGCAACTGGATGCGTTACGTCAACCCAGCAAGATCAGTTCAAGAGCAGAATCTGGTTGCCTGCCAGATAGGTTTGGACATCTTCTTTTACACAATCAAACCACTTCAGCCAGATCAGGAGCTTCTGGTGTGGTACAGCTCTGAACTTGCCCAGCGTTGCAACTACCCTCATCTTGGCCAACTAGCTGTTGAGAAAAATGGTAAGTGTTTGCTTAGATTGAATAAAATTCCATAAAAGTTATCAGAAACCACCCCAACAAATACGCTTTGACACATATCATGGTTAGATTGTCACAGTGAAGAGCTCCCTGTCAAACAGTTCATCAGCTGACATAGTCTTTGTATGGGTGTTAAAAAAGTTACTCAGTCACACCCATGGCCTCTTTGTTGAAGGAGACTACAAAAGATGATAGAGCAGTCATGGAAACAGAGAGGGGATTGTCTAAAGAGGCAGCACCTAAGTAAAATGAGACTATTTTCCTTATTTTAAACCTTTTAGTCTATATTATCTGTTTACATACGTCAGTGCTCCCTCAGTAGTTGTAACTTAACATATTGACTTTATTCAGGTGCACCATCTTTTATTTATTTAGCTCTTAAAAGAAGTGACTTAGGAAGGCTACTTTAACTTCCTGACAAGGTGACCCGCTGAAAGATTGATATCTCACTCAGTGTTATTTGTTTGTTTGCCAAGAGGTGGAAGGGTAGGGTAAGAAGGGAGTGAACAAAAGATAAGACTTGTGCTCCTGTGTGTGAGATGATGTCAACTGTGTCCAAAGTAGGTTAAATGCACAACCATACCCCTGTATTTTGTCTTCTTCTGTTTGCAACCTTGAGTACTTTGTCTAGTCTGCAGGAGGCCATAATAGCAGCACCCACAAGACTTCCTGGCTATTCACTTGCTATAGTGATACTATAGTAGTCCTGATATTGTAAATGTAATGTCTGTGCATGATTCAGTGAACATGTCCAGCTATCTTTAGGACTATTTCAGTATGACTGAAAGCCTGAATTTCTGTGCCATGTAGATGAAAAGCAGTTTCATCCATGATGTTTTTATATATAGATATACAAACACAAGCTTACAAAAAAACTAGGTCTCTAAACCAGTTTCTGTAACCATGGGCTGTATACTATTTGCATCAGATCATAGATTGATTGCTTTACATTTAGTGTCACTTTTTGCAAGGTTAAGTGGTGGGGGAGACTCTGAAAGGTAAACTTAATGAAAAAAGTTTAACTCCATGTTTACAAAAATAGTCAGATTGAAAAACAGAACATGCTTGGAAGAATGTTATTATTAAAACTTCACAAATCACTTAATAGAATGTAGTAGCTAGCAGAGTTTTTTTTAAATTGTTAAACTAAATTCACCTAATTCTAATGACATCTCTCCATTTTCTATTTGTCTATCAGAGCAGATTCATGCTTGCGAAAAGATGAAAGGAAAACGAGGGCACACTGTTTCTGAGATTCTCCGAGAAGAACCTTCCAAACCTAAATCTATCTGTCTCAGACACCAGGACAGTCAGGTGTTTTCAACGAGTGTCCCAGTTTTTCCCTTATGTTCCAATACTGCCTACCCAATGCAGTCCAACTTGGAGCCCGCTCATGGCTACAGATATGTTCCTTTGCTATCTTTGGCACCATACAGCTCTTCTTCTGTCAAAAGGCCAGCATTAAGCACATCTATTCCAACTAATTTGCACTTTGCCATGCAACACGCTCAAGACGCAGGCAAAACTGAACCTCACCAAAAACCTTGTGTTTCTAAGGATGTTCACGCCACTCTCAGGGAGGGCCCCTATTTACTTCCTCACTACTCACTGGGCCTTCTCCCACATTCGTTACCATTCTACAATGAACGACTGAAACCACACTTGCCCACATCCTCTAAGTTTCTACCTTTCGACAACTATGCACACTTTCTACATCCTTCAGGTAGTGGTTCCAAAGACTTTTTACTTGTGTCATCCAACTGCAAACAAGACCGCAGTCTTATGCAAAGCAGTGAGCACAAAGACACCAATGACCTCTACTCCAAAAAGGTAAACTACCTCAGGAATACTTCAACTGACCTCAGAGACTTTAAATACTCTGCTTGCACCAATGTCTACACAGACCTCACTGCATCTGCCAAGGCCTGCTCCCCACCCATTGGCATTAATCTCCATGGAGAACCTTCTTTTGTACCACGGGAATGCTCACCTCCAGTTGCTACAGCTGCCTCCTCAAACTACCTTCCTTCCAAACCTACCTCTGCCACTCAGAGCAATGCTGAAGATGCATTGGATCTTGGGAGGCAAAAGAGAGGAGGCCAGACCATTGGCTACAAGACCCTGTCTTATCCACTCACAAGGCAAAATGGAAAGATTCGGTATGAATGCAACATCTGTGGAAAGGTGTTCGGGCAGCTGTCCAATCTCAAGGTCAGTACAGCTTCAAGATCCTGAAGAAAGTTTAAGAAAATAACTAGCAAGAAATATAACTGAATGACTATGCTGTGGTTTAGAACATAGTAAAGCTGAAACTAAACCTATTGCTCTTACATGTTGTTTTCAGGTTCATCTGCGAGTGCACAGTGGTGAGCGTCCATTTAAATGTCAGACCTGCAACAAGAACTTCACTCAGCTGGCACACTTGCAGAAACACTACCTGGTTCACACAGGAGAGAAGCCTCATGAGTGCAAGGTAAGTGTGGAACTTCATTAGTATTATTTCACATCTTGAATCTGCATATTGAAAAAAGCTAACACTTTCTTGCCATCATGTCATCTAAGCTTGAACACGCATGTATTACATTTACGCTGCTTTATTTTTAGGTGTGCCATAAGAGATTTAGCAGCACCAGCAACTTGAAGACCCACCAGAGATTGCACTCTGGTGAGAGGCCTTACCAGTGCAAGCTCTGCCCAGCCCGATTTACTCAATTTATTCACCTCAAGCTTCACAAGCGACTGCATACAGGGGAGGGGACCCACCGCTGTCCTCGCTGCTCCAGTACATATCTTCACTACAGCAGCCTGCAGGTGCACCTCCAAGCCTTCTGCCCTCTGTCCCCCTCAGCATCCCGGAGGCTGTCACCAGAGGAGCTACAACGGGTCAATTCTGAGATAGAGAAGTTCGACATGAGTGAGGCTGCAGAGCAGCTAGAAGTAATGACTACTGAGGCTGAGATAGACAAAGGGAACATCATTGACCTGATACAAAAGATAGAGAATAATATCTTAAGCCTCCAAGATGCTGCCAGAGGGAAGGCCGAGCTGAGCATCTCTAGATCAGTACCGGAGTGTACCTCTGCTCAGATGCATTATCACAGTCCCATGGTTTTGCCACCAGCAAGCATCAAGCTGGAGTCAGGCTGCATTTCAGAGACTTAAGACTGACCTGCTAATCCCACCAAATAATCCTTAGAAGCCAACTCAGCAGCTGTCTGTCACTGTCCTATTTGAAGTAAAGCCTTATCTCTATCATGGATTGCCTATATACTCAATAGGGATTTGAGCTCATGAAGAGTCAAGACATTGCCAGCATGACCTGGGAAAACACAGACTTCAATGATTTAATATTCTTTTGTCTTTATAATTTATTCAGTTACTGATTTGAATCTAAGGTGTGTAAAAATTTGATATTTGCTATATATTTGGTTAAATATTTTTAAACATTTGAAACAATAAATTATTACCAAAATGTGATGATATTTGTGGACTCACTGTGTAAGACCAAGTTTTTCTGTTTGTGTGCACATGCCTGTATTAGCGCTGAGTGGCTAAAGTGAAAATGACTGCACAAACATGACTCTTGCATCAGTGGGCTAAGTGCTGAAATGACGACACAGAGGAAACCTCAATTGTTCGTGCATGGTATACATGCTTGCCTTTGTGTGAGTGCACTCGGCTGATGTGGGGAGTTAGTGATGCAGATAAACATCCTGTTATGAGTCTCTGGATATTCGCCAGTAAGTATCACCGCTTCAGCCTGGAAAAAAATATATAATTACCTCAAAATTACGCTATTCTCACTATCAGCATGGTCTTACTGCAAATGTTGAACCTATATGTATACGCCGTGATCTCAGTTTCAGTCAGGCTGTAGACGTTTTGCCCACAAACAGAAAACTTCAACTCGGCATGCATGTGAAATATCATGACGAGGCAAAATGTTAAGATGTCAGTTAAGATGTTTGCAAAAATTAATGCAGTTTGTTGAAATGCAGCATTTGAGGGAATTTTTATTTTATTTGTGATGGCTCTTATATCGCCATCAAACCTATTTCAAATACATGCAGCTCTAGTTAGTAACATGGCCAGATTGAGAGATGTATGTATCAAAGAAATAACTTTAAAAACTAAAATAGAATTTTTGGGCTAACAAACCTCTAAATATAAACCAAAGAAGCGTCGACAAAGGATGGGTTTCAATAGTCAGGTGGTGTAATGAATAATTGATGCTTGTTATCAACACATAATTCAAATGTCAGGCATTTTCAAACAAAGTTCACAGATTTTAAGTACAATTTAGGTCAGGGTTTGACAAAACGGTTAACATCAGCATGCTTTTTCTAATCCAAAACCAATGTAAATGTTTGGAATAATAATTAGAACACACAGCTGTGACCATGTTTCATTCATCCACTTCTTGGTTTGAGATGAAATTAAGGAATTTGGAGATAGTTGTTTTTCATTAATATTCCAACCATGTTTTGAATTGCACCACTTGCAGTAAAACAGCCTCACAGAATTATGCTGGCTCCTCCAAGGTGTCAGTTGTAACAGGCAACCTGAATCATCTAAATACACTACTTGTCACTATGGCCAAATAATTCAATCTTTGATATTTGCTATATATTTGGTTAAATATTTTTAAACATTTGAAACAATAGATTATTACCAAAATGAGATGATTTTGGTAATATATAAAACTTTTCTTCAAAAGGTTTTAGAGTTGGTTGGTCAGTGGGGGCAGTGAATTTCAGAATTTCAGTCTGAACTCAGAAGAGTTGATGTTAGAGGAGGAGTTTCTGTTTCGCCTCCCCACATCCCCCAACCACACACTCAAACACTAACACACTTCATTGTGCTGTGAAACTTGCTTTAATGTGGACACTGAAACTGGTAGCTCATATGACTCCTACCTGACCTGCCTCTTGGCTGATGATATGCTGTAGATCAGGTCACCATCTGTCTGACAGTTGCTCTTCCTTTTGTTCTGTATGATGAAAAGAAATGAAAGAAGAATTGCCTAGTTTTAAAACATCCTACAGCCACATTTCTTAAAGTATGATACAAATATTAGTGGTGGTTTTCAGTAGAAGATTTTGATGTGAATGATCTGCCTGACTACCCGGCGGTTGGCTTAGTCTGGGTGCGATGGAAATAGCACTGCAAAAATAAAATACTATTTGTGACTTGATCCGTAAATAAATTTGATTTTTATTGCATGTTCACTCAATGAGGAATGAACTTCATACAGTGATGTGCACAGTGATTCCTATGGTATCTGGAAATACCACAGGAAGCTAACGAAGCTCTGGTTGGTATCTGATACAAAACCGTTGATCTATCACCCAGGCATATATGTTTTTTGACTTCTTAATGATTCTTGATGATCAGTCACATCACTTTGCCTGCCAAAAACAATTAGTTTCAGCTGTTAGCAAATAAAAAAATCAACAAATTAACTATTGTACATTTAACTATTACATTTGAGAGGTACAAACATTCACTGGAATGAACTTTACAATACAATGTTTTAGTTGTTTTGGTTTGGGGGGTTTTCATCCAAAGAAATTAATTCAAGAGAAAATTCAGGAGGAAAATGCTTGAGGGTCTCTTGTGGAACCTGGAGTGGCCATGCTCAGATGCATTTACCTCTGTAGTTGTAGCTGGATCTGTAAAAACGAGACCACATCCATGTTCCAGTAGCAAATGATGAAATTCGTTTTCATTGATAAAAACACTGCATCTGCAATAGGCTTGTAATGCCTTTACATAATAGGTGTCTTCATAAAGTTATATTGTCTTATCTGGCATGAAGATTTTCACTTCAGATGTACTAATATGAACGAATAACTCTGATATTAAGTGCATGATAATATCCACAGCCTTGTGCTTTCTTCCACAGTGCAACCCGGTGCTCCATATTAAACAAGAAAGCATTTTAAAGACATCTGCCTCCCACATACACAAATGATTCATCGGTGTTGTCAGTTGTTCCAGTTGTTCATTCCCACTTAGGTGGAGAACTCTGGTCAGCATGGGCTTACTGGTAAAAACCACGCAATGAGGTGTGGCCCACTGTGTATATCAGAACCCCCACGACCATCATCATTTGAGCTACACAGCTCATCTATTGGTGCTCGACATATACATCTCAACCAACAATACATGCCAAGATGAAGACATAATCAATGTTATTCACTTCGAATGTCAGTGGTCATAATGGTACGGCCGATGGTCATTAAATGCATCTGTGATGGTGATCAAATGATACAATGGCCTGCCATAAACTCTACAGTTACAGTCTCATGAGTCGCTCGGTAACTGATGCCCCTTTAAAGCGACCACTGACGTCATGTTTTTTGACAGGGGGGTGGGCAACGGGAGAAGAAGAAGAAAAAGAAGAAGGGAGCGGATGTTCCCGGAGAGAAGGATGACCAGGATCATGTACCCCGCTGCTCCTCGCTCCTCACATATATCTGCAACATGATGAACGCCGCTCCTGGAGCGCTCGCCCGCAGGATGCCGTCCGCGGCCCGGCGGAGCGGCTGCTGGATAGCGTGGTGCCAGGCAATCCTGCTCGGCGTGTCGGCGCTCGTTATCGTGGCCGAGCGGAGCGCACGTAAGTGGGCAGCTAGCTTGCCGGTGGCGTTCGCGCTCCCAAGTTAATGCTTTATGGAATAAAATAGAAATAAAAGCAAAACGACAGGTTTCATGACACTGTGGAGGTTTTAGCTGCATTCATGGAAATATGGCCTCTGTAGCACTGTCACGAAGCTTTATGTTCCGGTGGAAACGCAATTTAATAGGTGAAGCTGTTATTACTAGTGCGAGCAGAGAGCCGAGGCTTTGTTTACCTCAGCTGGAAACTGCTGTGAACACCTGAAGGTGTCCCCCAACTGCTTCACCTGTCATCCTCCCACTCACCACAAACAGCATTTATAGATATAAATATGTATTATTAAAATCCATACCCCATATTAATTTCTAAAATTTTAGTCCATATTAGACAAAATGACCTCTCCTGCTGTTCTCATCCCACCTGTAATCTGTCAGCTCAGTCTCCCTGAACAAGCGGATCAATGAGCCAAGGTCAGGATAGCAGAAAGATGACTGGGATCTGTACAAAGTGTGACTTTGTGTTCTACAGGTATACCATTCCCTGAAGATAAAAATACTCAGCTGCTGGTTGGACCCCACACTTCTGCCGATTTCTCATTTCTGAGCAGCATCAGTTTATGTAACAAATATTTGAAGTTTGCATCAAAACTGGTAGACAGACAGCATGACTTGCACTGGTGGGGATCTTTTTGCTCGTCGCATTCTGGGCTTTTGGCAATATATCTGAACATATGCAGTGCTTTAATACAGTTCACCTCAATTACTTTTATTTATGTAATGCCAATTTGCAATACATGTCATCTCAAGACACATTTCCAGGTGTATGGAAAGATCAAATCAATCTAATACAAACCATTCACATATTCAAATCCAGTTCCATTGTGGTTATAAAACATTGCAGTTAAATTCAGTTTGTAATGCCAAATGGTTAAGTTTTTTTTTTTTTTTTTTGCAGAAATTCGTCCCACTGATAAAGCATGCTTTGTGCATAATGACTTGTTACCTCATTTTGTTCTGGCACTCTGCAAGTTCCATTTGCACTTCAAATTCTTGCACAAACCTGCTCGTCTTTTGTTTGCGTGCGTGCATCAGTGATCTACTGTATAGGATTCTACCTTTGGAACGAGGAGACGCAGTGGGCGGGCCTCACGCTTGGCCTCTTCCTTCCTGGGACAGCAGTCCAGCTGCTAAGTGTGAAGTGGTACTATGATGACGGGGATGAAAGGCGGTGCTACCTCTCCATCATACACGTGCTACACTTGGGCATCTTCAAAAGGTATGATCTGTGTAACCCCAGCATGTCGGGGTTCATTGCATGTGAGCACAGCCAGCATGTTTGGAGAGATATGACACTCCTGAGAGTGCAGACAGGGATTTTGACATCATTCTGTCATTGAGAAGGTTATACCTGTTCAGGTGTTTGTCTCCCTCTGCTGGCAGGTTGTGGGACTGCATGAGATCCGTGCTGCATATGCAGGGCTCGGTGGCTGAGCTGGGTGCTGCTGTCATGCAGCAGGCAGACGTTGCTGCCCTGTGGCTGCTGGAGGCGCTTGTCCTAACGCTGCCTCAGAGCTTGCTGCAGGCATATGTGGTCGTATCTACAGACGTGGGGATAATGTCACCAGGTCAGCTCATGTCTAAGTCAGTTATTAGATCTTATTTGAGGCATGACTTTATTGTCTAATGCTTTGCTTCTGTTTAACACTCAGTGGCATATTGCTGTGGACTATGTGTGCTGTCCATTTCCTGGGCCCTGGTGCTGTACAGCCGAGCCTGCTGCCTGATACGGCCAGGCCACTTGGCAATGCCACCAGCAGCCCTGCTGTGCCAGCTGGTCTGGAGAGCAGGCATGTTGGGAGCACGAGTGACCTGCCTCATGTTCTTCGCCAGGGTCTTCAACTGGTGGGTCTGCGGAGTAGCAGGTGAGCACAGAGAGCAAAGGTCCTCCTGTGCCATTTAGGCACAACCCAAAAACAAACTTCAGTAGTTTGCGTTTGGGCTATAACTCTCTGATTCTGATGGCTTTTTGCCTTGATCTCCAGGTTTTCACTGGCTCACAGCCTCCTTCTGGCTAATATCACAGCAGCCCGACATTTGCACTGGTCACTGGTGTTGGCGTGCCTTTAACGCCGTTCTGGGGCTCATCCACGTCTTCCTCTTCCTCAACGTCAAAGACGGACCCTCACGCTTTCGCATGGCCAGCTTCTATGCAGTAAGAAATGTCTTGTTTTACAGAAAACTGTGTGCTGTGCACCGGTATGCCCGGTCATCCCACGCAGCGACCTACAAGGACACACGCTTATATAAAGCAAGAAGTTTGCACCGTCATCCTCACCTCAGTGTCCTCAGCCTGAAGTGACGTAAAGCTGTTGGAAAATTAGTGATGGTGTGACTTTCTCCTCCTCCCTTAGTTCATGCTCGTTGAGAATGTGACGCTGCTGCTGGCTGCGTCCGACTTCCTGAGCGAAGCATCATGGGATAGTATGACCCTTCCCACCTCTGTGCTGTGCAGCTTTTTCCTTGGTGAGTCATTTTGTCTGCAGCATCTGTACAAAGGGATAAACCAGTCCGATTTGGTTAATAATAATAATGACAGCAAAAGGTATGGAATCAAAACTCTTAAAAACAACTATATGGCTGCAAAGATAGAAAATTGATCATCTGAAATGTCTGAAACTGTTAAGATCATATGATACCAAATTTTCTTAAATACACAACATTGACTCTTGTCCATTGGTGTGGTGTGTCTGTGGTTGAACTCCTCCACAAAAGAGGATAGAACAAACAATTAAGTCTGCAGATGTTATCGTCAGGACTGACCTTCCCTCCATCCAGGACTTGTACAGGTCTGTGGTCCGGAAAAAGGCAGCTACATTCTCTGCATACCCCACACATCCTGGACTCAAACACTTGAGGCTTTTACCTTCAAGTTGGCACTACTTTTTTAAAAACGAGCCGCCAAGAGAGGTTTTGTTTTCTCGGGTTGTCTCTTTGATGAACACTTAACATTCGAAGTTCCCACATCGATACTTACCTTCACCTTCCCTAATTCAACCTTGTCTTCCTCTTTTGTAAAATCACTGTATATGCACACATTTACAAAAACATGTTTTAAAATGTTCATACTGAGGGTGAAATGGAACCAAAAACAAATTTCTTGTTTGCGTGCACAAACTTTGCGAATAAAGCTGCTTCTGACTGAAAGTGTTGGTCTGCAGCTTTTCACCATGACTTAACTGACTTTCCCTGATAAACCTGTTTGAAAAAATTCAAAATAAGTTGCAGTCAGATACATTCATAGAAAAACAAATTCAAAATATCCTTAATTACCATACAGTTATTACATATGGACAAAATCTTGCACTGAGGCATTTTTTTTTTAAATCACTGGTGCCAATCCAGTTTGCAACCCAAATAATTCCTGTAAAATAAGATAAAGCAGTTATTTATTTATACTTTCTTTCTAAGGTTGAGCAAAGTTACAGAAGACAACTAATAATTAATGGCCCATCTATCTTTGCCACTCTTCAAATTGAGAAAGACGAACATACCACCTGAGTAGGACACAAAAATGTCTGTGTTTACCTACTATCCCAAACTACAATGTAATAGAGGTGCCAATCAGTCAGAGGGCACAGGAAAAAAATACATGCAAAACTTTAATATTTTCTTTTGTTTTCTTCCAAGGAGCCACCTCGCTGGTCCTGTACTACCGGTTCCTCCATCCCAAGTCCACAGAAATTTCCCAAGGTACAAACCAGCATCAGATGGGCAGCACATGCATAGAGCAAGGAGAGTCCTCCTTCTCTCTTGGCGACAAAAGTCTGCCAGCGTCTTCTGTCCAGAATCACTGCAGCTTCTCCCTGTCTGGCGTGGCTGGCTCTCTGCTGGAGCACCGGGGAAACTGTCAAGGCCACTCTAACAGCTCCTGCCCTTGCTTCCACCACCACTGGCTCCTCATCCGTCTGGCCCTGAAAACTGGCGATCTCTGTAAAATCAACAGGGCATATGGAGCCGGTGGGCCGGCGGGCATACTGGACATAGAGGAATACAACCAAGAGTTTAAAAGTAATGAGGGCATCACCTTTACGGCTGGTGGCAGCTGTGAAGGAATGTCCACCTCTGAGTCCCAGGGAAAGGGCCTGGCTCCACTCTCAGACTGCAAAGACGAGTTCCAGAGCGTGAGCGAGCCCACGTCAACCGAGCGACCCGAGGGAGAGGACGACAGTCTGGAGATGGAAAGCCCCATGGAGTCACCCACGTCGGATTTCAAACGCAGCTCCCCGGAGGGCAAGTCCGTTTTCGGAGACAGCCCGGAGCCTTATTACTGCCCAACTGAATCAAGTTCTACCTTGTACTTCAGTGCTGATCCCCAGTCCCCCAGCAGCGCCAGCAACCCCCGTTTGGACCGGGACATCGGGGGTCTGGAACAGGGGGTCCGGCTCAGCTCCATCCCCAGTGATCCTGCCCTGCACAGAGACGTGCGTGGACTCATGAGCCGCGTCGGGCCACGCTGCACCTCCACTCCTAAGTTGGACTGCGGGGTGTTGGATTCTGTCCCCAGCATCCCACATCTCACAGGTCCAAGGAGACAGCTCATACTGTCCCGCAGAGATGAAGATAATACCTTCTAGCTGTCTTGTGGCACAATCAGGGAACAAGAGCAGCAGCTTATCCAACATTACCGGAACACACCAGCATTATCTGAGTCATAGGGATTAGAGCACTACATGCAGTAGGGAACCTAAAATAATCCTAAAATAACATCTATTTTTTCTCTTAACATTAACCATTCTTGAAAATGCTTCTAAATGTTGGAAACACAGAAACAGATAGTTTCTGTGTTTTTTTTAAAAGGAAACTCTGACATTCAAGTGACACTAATGGTGTATGATCATGCCACCAGTCCCAGTTTCAGTTCATATTTTTGCTATTGTTTGGCAGCTACACTTTGGAATTATACTGTGCAAAAAAAAAAAAAAAAAAAAATTGCTTCCACATGACTGTAATTACTTAATATGAAAGCAAAAGTATGCATACCCCTTGAAATTGTTTACATTTTGGAAGTTTCCGACCAGAAACTCTTTTTATTGGGATTCTATGTGCATGTGCAGATTTGTGAAGTTGTGAAGTAACTGGTATTAATTTACTAGTTTTTACCCAGTGATAGTCTCAACTGTTTATGCTCAAGACAAACATCTCCACAGTATGATGCTGGCACCACCGTGTTTCACAGTGAGCACAATGTTTTCAGGCTGAATGCAGGAGTAATCTGCTGCAGGATTCAGGGGGAAAAAAATGATTTTGTTGTCATTTGAATTTCTTCCACATATTTACAATGTCACACACATAATATGAGGTAAACTCCAAACAAAACAAACAGTTGTCTCTTCAAGAGTAGTTTGTACTATTCTTAACAATTTTTCATTAATAGTTTTGAGAACTTGTCCTCAACATGGTCTCGGGTGTTTTGATCAGTAGTATTCCCTAACAAATCCCTTCACAAAACAGCTGCACCTATACTCACATAAAATTTCATGCAGATTGACTGTATTTACAGATTAATTCTGGATTCAATTAGTTTCATTAGATATAGTCGTATCAGTGGTAGATTAAAGGGGTATGATTACAAATGCACAGCAAACATTTTTCATTTTCATTTGAAAAAAAAAATGTTGATCTGTCACATAAAATTCCAATGAACTGCATTGAAATTTGTGGTTGCTTGATGACACAATGTGAAAAAAATTCAAGGGATATGAGTATTTATTCAAAGCACTGTACATGTTAGTTTGGTTTAAAACATTTTATCATAGGCACTGACTCTGCTCTGAAACAACAGTAAATTTCAGTAAGTCATAACAAAACATTCATATCACTGCAGCTATTTGATGACAGAGTGCATAGTTCTAGCAGTGAGTGGAGCATCTGACCTCTGAACCTATCTCAATGTAAGCCATAGCTTTTATGGCTTCTTAAAAGCACAACTGTTTTCAGTATCATCTGTTTCTGCTGCAATGTTGTTGTTTTTTTTCTTTCTTTAACATAAAAAATAAGACTTCACTACATACATGTGATATTAATACGCCCTGTTTCTCATGTGGTGTTAATTGGCATTGCGTTGAGCAGAAAACTGTGATGTTTTTATCTTTTTTTTTTCTGTTACATGTTGACCATGTAATTGTTAAATAACTTATTGAACTAACATTATGTTGTAAAACAACAATAATGTCTCAGGCATAAATTCATCTACTGTGAGACAAAATGAATCATGTGCTTATGAGACATTTGTGGTGACTTTTTTTTTATTTATTTGCTCTTGATTGCTCTTTTCAGGTGACAAACTTTTATTAGAAGCACTGTTCTGAGACAGGAAAGCAGTGTAACAATGCTTGTGTGGCATTTTGAAATATGACGTCTGAGGCCGCTGGTGGCTTGAAATAAGCAATAAACAGCCTACATGTTTGACTGAGTTGCCTTATTATTTCTGTCATTTTTTTAAAGACAATTCTTAGGAAATTATTGAAACGATCTCAGATTTGTATGTTCTTCCTGCAGTGATAGTAAAGTTATTTAAACCGATGGAGGGCGGAGCTAAATACAAGAGACTCCTGGAGGAAAAGCAGCTTTAGACTGAAATATTTGACGCACACCACTTCAGAAAAATATATGTAAATAGTATGTTTCTTTTGCTTCACGGTTGTCCTTGGCTTTGTGTCGGTCTTTTCATAAAATCACGTGTAAAAAGCAAAAGGAACATGAATAGGACTTTTTTTTTCACGTAGTGAATATTTTATTTATTCACATGTTCTCCTATTGTTTTTATTTTTCCACAATTGACTGTAGGCTTTGAAAAAAAAAAAAAAACTTAAATGGAAAATAATAATCACTCCTATTGTTGCACTTACTATAATGGTTGTCTTTATAATATTTGGCTAAAGGTTTCTGTAACTTTTAGGCAAATATTTTTCATTGCTCGGTGTAAAAAAAAAAATACTGGTTGTTAAAGCAGCCTCAGTTTTGAGACGTGTGCCTTAATTACCTTTTGTTTTTCAGCAGGCTGAGACCAAACTGGCCTTAAAGGTATTTATGACACTCGCCCTTTAAGATTAGGCGCATGCGCAAACCGCCGCGAAAGTTAACTCCTGAACTTCGCAGAGCCGAACATTTTTCTCTTTTTTCTGATTTATAAAATCAGTGAGCTGACATGGCATTTCGCCGGAGAAACAAGAGCTACCCGTTCTTCAGCCAGGAGTTTCTCATCCAGAACCATGCCGACATCGTGTTCAGCCTGGTGATTTTCATTCTGATCGGGCTGATGTTTGAGGTGAGATGAACTCTGATTCTTTCTTTTCTTCCCTCGTCTCTGTTTGTCTCTCAGCTGTTTTAAGAATGCAGGTCTGTCTGTGCGTTCCTGCACTGATGTGTGAGCGAAAAAGCTCCGTTTCCGTCGATTATGTGCAGAGTGCATCAGAGGTTCGTTCACACCGACCAATACGAACGAGAATATCACCTTCTTTCATGTACTTTTTTATTTATTTATTTTTTGTACAACTTTAGTTGCCAGTCAGTGCTGCTTTTCTGCTCGAAGACATACACGAATTAAAGCTGCTTCACATAAGTGTTGAACAAAACTGAAAGGCATATTATGGGATCTGTTTTTCAAAGTGAAATATTACATATTTGCTTTTAGTGTTAAGTATCTTTAATGGGGCTTTTGAATTTCTTTTGCATAAACAAAATGACTCCGTAATTACCTGGTTTGCTTGCTGTCAAGATGAAAATGTGTTCTTATGTTTAACGTATGCTTCATTCCAGCACACATTGTGTTGTAACAAACTTTATGAACTGTAGCAAAAATCCCCAAATTATGCAGGAAATTAGGCAGTTCCTATTTTCAAAATAATAGCACGGCACTCGCGCTGTTGTAATTAAACCCGCTCCTTTTTATTTTGAAATGCCGTAACGGAAGTCACTGCATTTTCAGCCGCGCGCTTTCTCTGTGAAGTTAACTGCCACGTCTCACTCTGATCCTCTGCTTGTGGCTACTCTGGCTCCAGCAGCTCCAAAGATCGCTTTGACCAGCCTTTATTTCGGCAAGGACATTCAGCTAGATGGTTCATAGAGGAGCTGCGTCTCCTCAGCCCCCTGCCACAGCCACCGTGTCCCTACCTCCGGGTGTTTCAAGTTTCTGTCCGGAACTCTGGTTGTCATCACACATCTGGTCGAATTGAGAATAACTTGCTGGGGGATTCCCTTTTTTTTTCTGGTTTCAGAAGAAAAAGGGAACTGTGCATTTCATCTGAACTTGATTTTTCTGATCTTGTTCCCACAGGTCAAATACCCCCATCAAACAGAACAAAAGCAGTGAATCCGATGGCAGAGCACCAAGTCTTTCTCAACAGTCCTGCATGCTTTTGGCAGCTTGGACTGCTTAAAACAGTAGCAAGCAAATACTGTCCTTTACGAGGCTAGCTTTTGGACTTTTCACCACTTCACAATGAAAGTTATCTCAAGGCACCTGACTTGGAAACACGTGTAATTTGTCCAAATTCCAATCCACTCTTTTCATTCTTTGACTCCCAGTCATATAGTCAGATTCTGACCCTGTGAATGTGAAAGGTGGTTACTTTGTTTAGATGAGACCAAATCGGCAAACATAGGAAAGAAGATGCTCAAAGATCTAAACTGAACCTTTTGGCCTCCAGTTGAAACGCCATTAATGGCAGAAACCAAACACCGTACATGGTATAAAACCCACAATCTCAATTGTAAAACATGATAGCAGCATCAGTGGTTTACGTTGATGGAGGATCAGTGGTTTACGTTGATGGAGGATAGTTGTGCCAATCACAGTTGGATCCAAATTCAGTTCATATTAGTCTGAATAATTTCAGTACAGCTCAGTCGTATTCAGATCGTATTACCTATAATTGTTTTAATGGAAGCATTAAGAAGTTTTGTTTGTAGTTCGCCACAAGCCATGTCAATGGAACAATCCAGACATGTCTACGAAGGTGATCTAATCGGATAATATTAAAATAGAACTTTCTGGCTTGTATACAGTATTTTCACCACCACAGTAGAAGCATCATACTATGGAAATTCCTCATACAAAAAATCCTCAAGTATCTGGTCTTTCCTGTTTGGTACTCCTGATTACGTCTTTAACCTATTATCCATAGGAATTCAGTTCATCTTACCTCTTTTCATTCCTCCTGTTGACACTATCTTGATCTAACACTTTGAAGACTCAGTTTGTCGAAGCTGCTTTACTCAGATCACTTACTTGTTTTTGTCCTTTTTCTTTCTTCAGGCAACAGCAAAGACAGCCATACTCTTTATTCAGCCCCAGTACAACATCACCACATTATCACTAGGTAAGCAATTATATTTAAGACCATGAACACGTTTTTTTTTCTAACTTAAATGCAGAATATTCCTTTATATAAATATTCTGTCATTATGGTGTATTAAGGCAGTCAGCTTCTCCAGGATGTTTTAACAAACCGGACGGTGTGTTGTGTGTGTTTCTCCTCTCCTTTGTGTGCTTAGAGGGAGAGGTGACTACGTATAATTATGGATGGAAGGACTGTGCCACCATCCTCTTCTATTTCTTCATCGCTATCATCCTCCATGCCGTAGTTCAGGAGTATCTTCTGGATGTAAGCGCCAAAACTGCCAAGCAAAATTCATTTGTAAATCACAACATTTACAAACAGGACAAAAGTATTTTCTTCCATTATTGATTCAAAATTGCTAAAGTTTGCCTTTATATTAAGTTTTCTCCAAGTTTGCTAAATCATTAAATCATTTGTTAAACACCAAGTTTTGAATTTAAAAATGTTTTGATGACTTCACTGCTTTTAACAGGTATTCAGAGAACTTTGTCATTGTAATTGATTAGGAGATTATGTGACACGCCAACACAATATGCATAATTCAGAAGAGCAGGTAAAACAACCAGAAATTAAATAGAATTTTTTGGGCTTCATGCAAATTGGTAAAAGTAATGTGATTTTGACAGCGTGAAAGATTGTATTTCAAGTCTTTCCAAAGGTCAGAAAATAAACTTTTTCACCAGGCTGGATTTGCACACATAATGTTCAATCACAGTACATCACAAATATTTTCAAGCTCATTTTAAACACTGAAAAAGTCTGCTTGTGTATGGCAAAGTCGCATAATATTTGATCTGTCTTAAAATACAACCAGTCACTAAAGACAAATGAATTTTATTTTAGCACCGTCCATCAGTTTTTTGTTTGCCTTGAAAGGGGAGTGTTTGTCAGCAGCAGCCATAAATGGTATTGCCTGTCTCTTCTTGCCCTACTTTTTTTTTTTGTATCGGTGACACTTCCTTGTGCGCCACAGTGACAGTGACGAACATTATGACAGGATCCAGTGTCACTCACATGATCTGTTGTTTTGTTCCTGTCACAGAAAGTGAACCGCCGCCTTCACCTGTCCAAGAGCAAAAACACCAAGTTTAATGAGTCGGGTCAGCTGGGTGTGTTCCATTTAGTGTCGAGTGTGTGGAGTTTCTACATCCTCATTACAGTGAGTAAAGATTTCACTGGTACAACGTCTTATTTATTGATGCTCCACAAATATTCTCAAACTTTGACATGTAGAAATGAGGCAGTTAGAGAGTTTTATTTGTTCTTTATGATCTTTTCTAAATAGGAAGGATATCTTCTGCATCCCAGCAGCCTTTGGGAGAACTACCCCCATTCACACCTCAGGTAGATATTTACAAGGCTCACTCTTTTAGAAATAGAGAGCTGCTTGATGGTACACTGGAATATTAAGCAGAAGTAATAAAAAGTAAGAATTTACTTAACTGAATAAAGTCCTGCTGAAAAATATGCTTCTAGATCATTTTTATTCATAATCGGCCACCTGTATGATATCTGAGATGCACTGAGAAATTGGATCCTGACAAGAATTGACAATTTTCTTTTTTTTTTGTTTAGTTTTTTTTTTATGAAGAAGCAAGACCTAGTTTGAAGTCAAGAAGGATTGTAACTTAATTTACCCATGTACTCCATTTAGTTTGAATTGCTTTGGGTTATCAGAAGGTCGCCACATTTGCAAGCAAAGTTTTGAAAGAAAAATAAAAATGTTGAAAAGGAGTCGCATGTTATATGTATGACAATGGCCCCAGTGCATAATGCTTCCAGCATATCAGCATACTAAAGGATTTTCTTCTTTGTATAAACAATTTAAACTGACTTTTTAAAACTGCAGATCATTTATTTATTTATTTTTTTTACAGCTTAGTAATTAAATACTTTTGCAGTAGTTTTCAATGATGTAGAAACTGGCAAATACACGGCGTGCTGTAAACAGTGTTTTTATGAAAACATAAATAGGAAATTGAAAGGGATTTGTGAGGGCAAATTAAACATGCGGCTTTATGTGTTCTTCATATTGTTGGAAACCCTTATTTATGCTTAAACAATTCTTTTGATTTTATGACGCATAAAAACCCCATTCCCCTCTGAAAAGTTCTATTTCAAAGAAGACGCTACCAATGACCCACAGAACAGCTTCAGAACAGAGCTTCAAAACTATTTCTTAAAACAATGTCCGTCCTTGAAACAAAATAAAAACAAAGCCTAAGTGGCCGACACCACCAAAGTTAGTGCACTGTATGTTCCTGATCAGAAAAGAATCATCTGTGTTCATTTATGCACACACAACTGCAGCATGTTTGCTGCTGTTTTGCTTCTGTTTAATTCTCTCACCGTTCTCCATGTTTGCATTCAAGGTTTCAGGTGAAGTTTTTCTACCTCACTCAGCTGGCCTACTGGCTCCACGCTCTGCCAGAGCTCTACTTCCAGAAAGTACGCAAGGTCAGTGGGGGAGGCCCGGGAACAGAGGGAGCTCTGGAGAGGGACGAGATAAGCTTTGTTTAGAACTCCTTCCATGGACTTCTTGTGTAATTTCCCTGCAGATGTGCTAAACAAAATGAGGGGCAATGTCATGGAAGATTTGAGAGTCGGGTGTGTTTCTAAAAATAACTCTGCTTTCTGTTTCAGGAGGAGATTCCACGTCAGCTGCAGTACATCTGCCTTTATCTGCTGCACATCTCTGTTGCTTATTTGTTAAAGTAAGTATCTGTGAGGAGAGCTGATTGGTAATGTGATAGTGAAGTGTAGAAGACCTGTGAAGAAGTTTGCATTAGTTCTAAGATAACCCAGCTCAGTTGGTTTGTGGTTTTGCTTGTACGTCCTCAAGTTGATCTTTTCTCTTCTGTAGCTTGAGCCGTGTGGGTCTGGTGCTCCTTTTTCTCCAGTATGTGTCAGAACTGGGCTTCCATATTGCCAGACTCCTGTACTTCACTGATGAGAATCATCAAAAAATGTAAGGGGTTTCTTTCCTAAATAGGTTCCAAGTCATTGAGCTGTAAAAGTTTCATTTGCATTAATGCAGCTGCATGCAGGGTGAATCTGAAAAATGCCACGTTGCTGTGTTGGTTCAGGTTTGATCTGTGGGCGGTGAGCTTCGTGTTTACACGGATGGCCACTCTGACCCTGATGTTCCTCGCCGTGGGCTTTGGTTTGGCCCGCTGTGAGAATCAGGGGCTGGACATAGAGATGGGAAACTTCAACACAGTTCTGATAAGGTGAGCCCTGGTTTTGGTTTTTTTGACGAATAGAAAAAACTAATGTTTTATCATTTGAGAAAAACCTGCCACTCTACAGCCAACTCCAGTAGTACCATATTACAGCTTTGAAAAAGAATTTTCCTGATGTACTTGCCAAACTGAAAAAAAAGCTCACTTTTAAGTTCACCCTCCCACTATTATTTATTTTTTTTTTCTTTTTCCCAAAACGGTATCGGCTTTTCTTAACATGTGAACCTGAACCGTGTTTTGTTTTGAAATGTTCCCCTGTTGGTTTGAAAGTTGTTTTTTTTTTCACTTTACCAACACAAAACATATTCCATTAATAGCGTGTACATCAACACCTACTATCATTTTTTTTATTTATGCTTTTTGCTCCTTTGGATTATGCTGAAAATACAAGATGACATTAACAAATCATTGGTAAGCAGAAATGTGCATAAGTAATATGGATTATTCAGTTGAAGTGCAATTAAATGATGCTTATATTTCCTCTTTGCTGTTTTGTGGTATTAAATAAGTAACTCAACAAAATGAGGCTGGTTGGATTTATACCAGCTAAATAAACTAATATATATATTGTCTCTGTGGATAGTCATGTTTATATTTCTAATAATGAAATGACGTGTTGTAGATCTTGTTTTTCTTCAATTGAGTCTGTTGGTAATAGATGGTTTGGGTTTTTTAAAGCCTTTTGACAACAGGATGTTATTTATCAGAAAGAATCAGTTCCTATTAAATAGTTTCTGTTCTTTATAATGTGTGAGCTTGATAAAATGCAAATTTCTCAGTTTTTATTTTCTTTTAATAAGAAATTGATAAAGGTGGAGCAACATCCAACATTGGTGTACTGATATGCTAGCATCAGGTTAACTTACTGCCTTGTTCATTTTTGTTTTTTTGAGTATTTGTTTTGTTGAGTTAATTTTTGTTTGTTTAAGTATTTGACACTGGCCAGCTAGTTTGAATCTGTTTGAACATTGCAATTTTCTATCCAGACCCCCAGTATAAACATGTCTTTTGGCCAATATTACCAGGCCTATAAAGAAAAAAGAAGAAAGAATGTCAGAGTTAATGGCAGCAGCACTAATCTTCTCTCGTTTGGTCTCGCTCAGGATGACTGTTCTACTGGTGGTGTGTTTGACTCAATCTTGGCTCCTCTGGAAGTTTATCCGCTTCCAGTTGAGGCGCTGGCGGGAGTTCAGGCACGAACAAGCCGTCCGCAAGAAGGCTACTGCAAAACAACCCGTACGGCAATTAAAGAGGGACACATGTGAGCTCCTGAGATTTTTTATTATTTATTTTTTCCATTCAACTTGTCTCGCTCTAACTTTTATGACTCGTCAGAGAATATTTAAACTTTTCTCCTGTCTCCCTGCTAGTTGGTTATCATGAGAACGGCGTGCTTAAAGCTGAGAATGGAGTCTCACCGCGGACAAAGAAGCTCAAATCCCCCTGAGGTGGCAGATTTCCTGGCCTTAACGGTGACTTCATCCCTAATTAAGGTTTCTCATCAGCACAGCAGTGAAGCTGAGGGGGAGAGCAGCCGCTGGTCACAAAGTTTTCGCTGAGAATGTCCTGTTATGATGATGATACAGGGACTCAATTACTACAGACTTTTGGCTTGAATGCTGGAATATGAAAATCCAAGGACATCCTTTGAGCCCAACAGACATTTATTCCTCTCATTGTATCAGTATTTTTTTTTTTTTTTGTACATCCATACTGCCTGCGATCCAACACTAAGGCACAACGTTACTGACTCATAAACAACAAATAAAAAAAGAAAGTAAAGTGAGTATTGTGTGCTGCACGTTATCTTTGTGTCCATGTTGAATGTGTGTTTGCATACTCTCAAACATAAGTACTGTACTGCCGCTCATACTTGGCTTGTTTTCCATTCTGCTCCGCCCAGGCAGAAAAGCGTTGCTGATGAAACAATATGAACTAATCAGCAAAAAAAGAAAGAAAATATATATTATGCATTTGTCACTGGTCACTTAACAGATGTGTATCAAGTATATATTGTGGATGTTACCGCATGCCATTTCATGTCCTTTTTATTCCCTCTGTTTTGTTTATCAATTACTTTATTAAAAAAATACATTGGTCTGAAACAAATGGGTTTTATTTATTATTATTATTATTATTGTCTTTAAATGTTTCTTGGATTTCTTTTTCAGTTTTTCTCTTGGGCAACAATATATTTATAAAACCCTGTCAGCATGAAGCCTGAGATTTCAGTAATTATTTTAAATGACACCGTGCTTGTATGTATTGAGCTGAGATTTCGTTTGTTTTTCAGAGAACGACTTTAGAGTAATCACAGCACTACAATTTAATCTTATTTGGACGAAACTTTATTCATTGCCTTTGTGGGAGAAAAATAATTCTGAATTTCCTTCAGGTCATGGAGTTGATTATTTTTCTTCACCTGCTAAAACAAGGAGAAGCATTAAGTCTTAATTTGTTTGAACTTATGTGGAAAGAGCGACACCTACTGTATGTAAAGAGGACATGACAAGCAGAGAGATGTAAAATCTGAGGTCAATTAAAAAAGTTACAGGGAAAAAAATCAGATTTAATGGTTACCTTTTTGCTCCACTGGCATGCTACTCGCCATCTCTGCTCCCAGCACTTGTTTCAGTGACTCCAGAGTCTGAGAAGGGACCTCATCTGGGTTGGACTCCAAGTATTTAAGCACATAAAGGTCCGCATTGGTCAGAATGAAGCGGTGGCTGAAAACTGGTAAACAGTAAGCTCTGTATTAATGTCTTGTAACGGATTTATTGGACAGAGCTCACGGTTCATGTATGATATCTTTAAAGCATTGTAGCAAGACTTGTAAACTTTGCACGACTTCATAACAATCTTTCAGGACTGAAGTTAGGATTACCCTCCACAGTGGTTCCAATAACAAAGTCTGCAGGTGTGTAGTATACAGGATTATCCACAGTGGAACCTGGCTTGGAAACTTTGCACTGTCCCAGAAACTTCCCACTAATAATGCCAGAGTTGCGCCTTGGCGTTTCATAAATACTGATCATGTCGGTGTCCAGGTGGTATGTCAGTATAAAACGCCGGTCTCTATCTTCAGGGTATGGGGAGTCCTGAGGGACAGTGAAGAAAAATGTAAGTCTGGAGGGACTGAAGCATTAAGTGTCTCCATAGCAAGTAAGTGTAGTTTGCTATTTGATTTACAGTGCCAGTCAGAATATTACATATGAGCATTTTGAACATTAATTTCATAACTGACTGAGGTTTTAACTGTGCCTTTCTACAATGAAACAAAGTTGCGTATTTAATTAAGCTGACAACAAAATTTCTCTACTTCACAAAGGGTTAAAATTCCAGTAATTAATGGCAGCCTACTTAAAATCAGTTTTACACCATTGTCTTGTTGAAACTCTCAGTCGTGTTAAAGTTTCACGTCATGAATATGAACACGGTTAAAACTGAGTACAGTTAGTTTATTCAACTTGCTAAAGCAAATTTAGTAAAATATTAGTGAAGGTTTGAGATTTTCTATTATTTCAAACCTGTAAATATTCCACTGTGATAAACAAACAATAACATTGTTCATTAAAAGTCTGAAATTAATGGGACAATAATGTGAATGACAAGCGAACGTAAAACTCTGAGCAGCACTGTATGTTTAGCTGATAGTACTGCCACAGAGCTTATTATTCATCAGCGATATCTCACCAGCTTGGCAGTGTAGCGAAGCATTTTGTTGCTGTTTACTAATCTTTTCATTATATTCTTTCTGGGAGGCTCAGGAATTAAAGAATAACAGTATTGGAGAGAGTCTTCAAGAGAGCCAAATCCGTTGTAGGGTGGAATCACCTGTGTCTTTGGACAAAAACAAACACACTTTAACATTAGATAATCTAAAAGGTGTATGATCTGTGATGAGCAACCAAATGCAGATTTTATGGGGGGCGGGGTTCTGCAAATTAGCAAAGCCATACCTTCTTTGTTGTATCTTCCACCTTTGGTATTTCTACAGGTTTCATCTCCATCTCTGGGTAATTCTTCTGGTAATATTCTCTAGTAAAGCCGTCACAGTCATACAAGAAGAACTGATGGCTCAGGAGCTTCACCTTTTGACCCAGCTGGAAGTCTTTGGGGGAATAGTACTCCTCTACAAGGTCCTTGGAGATCTCCATCACAATGCTAGGGAAGGACTCTTAAAGGAGAGGAATTTAATCATGTATCTTCATTTTATGTAGTAATCTGTTGTTTGAGCATGTTTTAAAAATTAAGTATGAAAATATTTCAACATAAAATGAAGAAATATTTACACATATCAAGAGCTATATAGTCACTTACACATCTTAAAGCTTCCTACCTTCTTTGACTTTCTTAGGTATCTTTTGTCGGCTCATGAAAAGAGGGAAAGGATCGCGGCCACTGTTGCGCTGATGAGCCTCTCTGACATCCACAGTGTCGTCCACCAGGTAATAGTGAATGATGACAGGCCAGGTGTGACTCTGATAAGCATCAGATTCGACCCACTGACCGTAGAATCGGAGCACCTGACCACAAATCACAACAGGGAGTCAAGATACAATTAATTAATTAAGATCATATTAATGCCTTCTAAAAAAAATTAAGTAGTTGCACTCAAAATTTATGCTTGCCATTCAAAGATGGAGAATTCTGTCACTATTCAGAATTTTGAATTCAAGAATACTGCTTTGAAAGACGGAAGTGTTTTACAGACTGATTTCTAAAATTGTGGCTGAAACATGAAAAACAGAAGTGTATTTTAAACTGTTTTACGCTTTTTATCTTTCGAGAAATTATTGTGTGTGCTCTGTCGGAGCTTATCTTGCAACTAGTGCCCAGTTTTATTTGGCATCCTCTCCAATGTAAATTCCCTTTTGGCCTTCAGAATTGCCTCATTTCTTTGTGGCATATTCTCACTAAGTTGTTAGAAATATTTCTCAGTTGGTCCACATTGACACCACACAGTTCCTCATTTATCCAGTCTCCTGCTCTGGTGCATCACTATCTTACTGTACGTCTCCATAAGAAGATAGATAGTGTGCTCATAAAGGGATGGACATGGTCAGCAATAGTACCAATTTAGGTTTTGACACTGAAATGAAGGTCAATTAATATCAAGGCGCTCAAAAAGTTTCAAGAAAATCTAAAACACACTTTTACACCATCCAGCAGCAGATAATCCAAGGAAGGGAAACAGACATGCTGTAGCTTGAACTCAGGATTATCAAACCAAGCAAAATGTTCTGCTACTGTTCTCTTTTAGTGAACTTATGTGAAGTGTAGCGACAGCTTGCTGTTCTTAGTTGACAGGCGTGGCACCTGGTGTGTTCTTCTTCTGCAGCATGTCTTAGTTGTAACAAATGGTTATTTGAGCTGTTCCCTTTCTGTCATCTTGAAGTAATGCACCCATCTGCCCTGAATTTACCATGGAGTCCATATGAAGAAAGCGGTATAACTTCTCGAACTTGGCAGGGCTGGTGTTGACATGTTCTTGGGTTAATTTAACACTACGGTGTTTGATGTAAGGATCTTCTGGTGTTTTCTCTGGCTCCTTCAAAATGATGCCCTCACTCTCCATGAACTCCTGTTCAGAGGATGTGAGATATACACACAGAGTGTGTATGTTTCCAAAAGTAGAGCTATGAATGCCACTACATCTTTTTGTGTGAGGTAGGCAGAAGTGGTAATTACTGTACCTTAGTGAACAAATCACAGTCTGTGATGTGGTACTTGGTCGCATAGACCTCCAGGTCCATAGCAAGGTTGAGATCTCTCCAGTTGTAATAATTCCCATACTCGTTTTTAGGCAAACGCTGACGTCTTATACGCTTGCCTTGTGGTAGCCCAGAGTTCACCACTGATGGCTCGATGATGCACATGCTGTCATCCTCAAGGTAATAGTAAATGGTCACGGGGCGAACACGGTAATGTTCTGCAGGGGAGTACACGATTTCCTCCAAGAAGTATCCATAGAAGCGAAGAACCTAAAACATGGCATGCAACTAAAAGGCATTAAAAACAAAAAAGTACACGCTAACCCATCTCGAAATTTTTCTTCATGATCTCAGACCTTCTTATCGAGTGCCACATGAGCTGGAATGAATTCTTCATGTTGCGGCTTATCATATACAGTATATGGCGTGTCAAAGCACAGTTTATCAATATCGTGGTGAGTTAATGGCTCTGATGCTAGAACGTCCTTCCCAATGACCACAGAGGGACGATGAGACAGAGCAAAGCCATTCTTGTAGCCGAGTGTCTGGCACCGATGATAGGCTGTCTTCTGCACACACAGACCACTGAGAAGTCAATGACAAAGGCCTTTCCAAATCACAGTATCAACTCCAAGCATGTGCATGAATACAAAAGAATGTATCTGTATCTGCAGGATCAAACATTCATATGCACAGAATGTGCATATTAAAGATTAAAGATCACAAACAACTAAATATGTAACAATAACCTCACCCTATTGGGGAAAAAATCAATAAATTAGATGCTAGCATTCGATCAGATACAATGACAAAAACCCAGGGCCTGCTCCCACAGTTTCTTTCGAAAAGAACATGTGGGTATTTATTTATTTTTTTTGTGAAATTGCTTCTTCTGACCTTAGGATGAATTTGATGGCAATGAAGTTCAAATGATTTAATTTCGCTTTGAGGTTAGAAAAGTATTTTTGAACTGAACTGAATAAAGCAACTGACGTGTCTTAAATATTTTTTCATCTGTAATCTTTTTCTCTACAGAATGATGCCAATAAACATTAGACATTCAGTGATATGTTTTTTTTTTTCTTGGCTATTTCAAGTCAGCCAGTCTGTCGTTGTTTTTGTTAAACCCAAAACCGAATTTCAAACACATTTAGGTATCATCAAACATCATTATTTAGAGGCATTTCACCTTTCACTTTTTAACGATAATTTCCTGTCAAAGAGGAAAAGTGACACCATCTTTTCCAAGTCCTGACAACAAAAATTTGTTTAGTGGTATGTCCTTACATAATGAATGACGGCAAGTTGTGTCTTTAAGATGACTGCAGGAATCCATCTAGGCTCTGTGATAACAGACAAGTGTATTCTCTAGGTCAGCAAACATTTTTCATGCTAAAACTCCATGAATGGAAAATATTTTCCATGCTCTGGTTTTATTCTAGGGGTCTACAATTTGTGGCTTCAGAGCTGCAAATGGCTGTTGCGAGATATTCTACAGTGGGTCTTAGTAACTTTAGCTAAAAATGATGAATAACAAATTAATGTTTTTACATATAGATATGAGTTCCTAGTAATTTTTTTTCTCATGGAATGGCTGCAATTAATTTCCAAAACTGAATGACACTAAATGCCATGCCATTTGGTTGTAAATTATGTTCTTTTCTTAGACCTTACTAAAAAGAGAAAGTATTTATCCTCATTTCTTAGGTTTTATGCTATTCTTTAGACTCTAAAAAAGGAGTAAGGGGTGGTTCTTGACATCTTTTTTTCTTTTCTTTTTTTTCTAATGTTCATGTAAGATTTATGGCTCTAAACAAGCTGTATTTACTCGGACTGAGAGCAAAAAGAAATGCTTTTGGGATTGTACAGGTTTAATGTACTTGTTTTATGTTCATCTACACCTGACAATGTCTTGAATTTACCTTACTATGTGGACAGGACACCCTTACTGGAAACTGGGTCGCTGCAGCTAGAAATTCTCACAAACTCGTATGTTAAGGGGAAAATGTTTTAGCTCTTAAATTCGTTTGTTTTTCGGCCCCTTAAGTTAAACGGGCCCCGACTTGCTGTCTGAAGGAATGCGGTAGCTGCATTTTCATTACCGGGGGACACAAAGCTATTTTAGGAATGAAATGGAACTTCTTGAACAAGACCTTGAATCCTTAAAAAAAAAAAAAAAATTAATTAAAAAAAAAATTTAATAATAAAAGTTATGTTCAACAAATTACCTCCAGATCCCGAAAAGTGTATCCAGGTATGAATGGTAGGCCTAATCTGTCATTCCACTCGGTGGACATTTTCTTTATCGACTTTCTTCTGAAATTTTCCTCACTCTAAAGGCCTGGTAATTCCCTGTTTTAGGGAATTAAAACGATTTCTTTGACGCAAAAACCTGCACCAAACTTCCACTGTTTAGTTTATGGTATCCATGGAAACCGAACGCCGAAAACAACTTAAAGGCAAAATGAGGATTTTTAATTTATTTATTTATTTTAGTCACTCTGAAAATGCCACAAAATAGACATTAATGGTAGATGAATCGATACGGATTTCAAAAGTGTTACTTCTGATCACAACAGCCTAAAGTCTGTTTCAGTATAACACAAGTTGCAAAAACTGTCATTCAACCAGCAGGTGGCAGCAAAGCTCAAATCTGACTGACCCCAACTGACTTGAGTTGCATTGTGTTGCTTGTTTCCATCGATTATTAAAGATGTGATTAAGTTGTTTGTTTTCTGTTTATTGATTTATCCAGGTATGCTGTTGAGTACCACTTCTCATTTACAAACATGACCTGGCTACAAACCAAACTAGAAAAACAACACTGTGTATGAATACCAAAAGTGCTTGACTTCTTCAGTAAAAGAGTATATTTACATAAAAAAAATAACAATAATAAAATAAAAAATAGTAAGAAAAGGCAACGTGGATGATCACTTAATTTGAACACAGTTTATTTAAAGCACAGATGAATGACATAGTTTATTCTGACAGAGAGCAACGCTTAATTTATTTATCATGTAGGCATAATAGTCCATGTGGACTGGTCCATTATAATAACAACTCTGAAATGCCCTGTGTGTTTTGTAACAAAACTCTGTTAAGATATTACAAAGCCAAAGGCAGTAGCTTATGTTATCAAACTGGCAATGTGACTGAAAAACAAAAGCAGGTTACATGCCAGTTAGGGAGGTGCACATCTCAATAAATTAGAATATCATCAAATAACTCATTCACGTCAATAGTTGAATTCAAAAGCAAGAGCTTACTTTTGTTATTTTATTTTGATGAATAAGGCTTACAGCTAATAAATAACCAAGAAGTTAGTTAGAAAAGACCACATATTTATGACGATTGTGTAACATAATAGTTAAAAAAGTGTTTTTATTGGTCTTATCTCTTAAAAAATTTGCTCAGTAACTGAATGTTGTGTTTTTATTTGCTGCACCTCATATTAATCAAAGTTAACAGAAACAAATGTTTGAAATAAGCCACTCTGATAGAATTTCATGTTTGAATGGATTGACTTGTACAAATGAACTTTTCAATGCATTCTAATTTACTTATACACATGTAGCCTACTTGTTTATTGTGCAGAGCTGGTTCCTTCTTCAGATACCCACAAACATCTGCTCAGGACCACTAGCTTTACAATATGGTCCTGATTGGCAGTAGCCCAGAACTCCACACAATCCTAAAGGAGCGAGGACCAAAACAGGAAAAAAAAAACAAACAAAAAAACGTTCAAGCAAAACCACTGGTACGGAACTGGTATATTCTTGTAATTTTCAGATCCGTCAGAATACATAGCAAGTGCAATATTAAATAGAAACATTCAGATGTGACACAAGCTTCACCTTTTCATTGCAACTGTACTGTAATAGTGGCATGCAAATGAAGTATTTCAAATTAATTAGCTCACCTGTTTAAAACATTTGTTAAATTCTACAAACTATTTTTCATAGCTAGAAAAAGGCACTGATCTGTGATTTACTGTATCAAAAATAAGGTTATAAATCATTAAAAACCTCTTGGAGGCTCTTTGCATCATATTCTAGCTATTTTCTTCCAATGCCTTAAGAAAGAATTTATTTGGTCTGCTGATGACCCTCTTTTTAGAAAGAAAGCGCATCAGCCAAACACAGAAACACTAGGATTGCATCCCTGAGGTGCCAGACAACTTTTGCCATGTATAAAAATATTTAAAAATAAGCCATACTTGAGAGCAAAAGGTCAATATCTCTTAAATATTATAAAATATGTTTCATAAGGACTGAGATGAATCCCTCGCACTCACACAAACACACACACACAAACAAAGTCTTTTGGTTTTATGAAGCTCAAAGGCAGCACGGTTCACCATGGAAAGATTGTCTTAATTCATCTCATTGTCAAGAGCACTTTTTTTTTTCTTTGTTGAAGTTCATATTGAATACTGGAGAGTAGATAGCAGAAAGCTCAAAGTTTCACAGTCTCATCCAGCTGCCAAGTGTTCTGTGTATAATAGACCCCTGTGAGGCCGTGGTCCTTCAGTCTCCATGTAGTCTGTGCAGCCCTGTGGATGTCCCTGGCAACCAAATCCCCACTTCAAAAAGGCCTACTGAAGTCAACGGAGAGTCAGTGTTGCCCTTCACCACTCACTTCCGGCAGTAAGGGCGAGCCATGAGGTGAGCTTGCCGTGCAGAGCCCAAGCTTATTGTTTGACTGAGGGGGCTGCACCTTATGATATCCAGTGGAACACGCAGACCACCCTACAAGCCTGCAAAACTTCCCCTCTGTTTTCAGAGTCCACAGCTGCATTTGCTTGCTTGCTTCCAAAGCTCCATGCTGGCTCTGGTTCCTATCCTCATAACCAAGTGCATCCTGGATTACGTTAAAGGAAGTCTTCAATAAGAACGGCAATAAGTACTCAGTAATACCGATTGAGGCTCCGTGTCCCTGGAATATCGGGCTGCCCATTCATCCAGATCTCACGTATGATTCGCTCCCTTTCCTCGAGTCGCTGGGCTCGCTCCAGCTCCTCTGCTGACGTGAAAACGTTCATGTTGAGCGTGCGCTCGAAGCGCCTGTGCCTCCGCGCCGACAGGTCCGATGTGGTGTCCCAGTCCGAGTCTGAGTCGCTGGAGCCCGAGGATGAGTGGGCGGGACGGGGCGGTTTCTTGACGGCTGGCCGCTTCCGAGACTGGCAGTCTGTGCGACAGGAGATCTGGACCACCAGGGCAAAGAGGGTGAGGAAGAGGCCCAGACACACACCACAGACGAAGAATAGTGCGGCCCTTTCGGGATGATCTGTTTTTGAAGAGAAAGCACATTGAAAGAGGGAAAGTTCCAAATTAGTGAGAAAACAGGGGAAATATTTAATTAGACCTAATTAGTTATGTAATTTAAGTAAGCCTATTGGTGGTGCTGTAGCACTGCCCCACAATGACACAAGAAACACAGAACAACACTGTATGGCGCTGTGTTTTCTAATTTTGATAGTGAGGGTAAGGGTTAGTGAGGTATATGCAGATTACAGAGATGGAGCTTTTTGAAAAAAGAAAACAACAAAACTTTCAAACAGACCACAGAGCAGATTCTCATTACTTTTTGTCCTGTGCTGTGCAAACACAGCAAGAAAACATGGAGGTACGCTCAACTGGCTTATGACACTAAAGTTGTGATGCTAATTGAGATTCATTTCTGACACTAAACCAAAGGATTTTATCATCGGTTTTTTAATTAATCTAGATTTGATTGTCTTTAGCTAATATCTAAAACACTTAAGCTGGTGGTAGTGGTCACACAGACTTTGGGATTTATTTAAATTTTATTTTATATTTATAAATCCAAATAGCATGCCAAAAAGTTTTAAGGCTGTAAAAGCATTAAAAACACAGGCAGACAAACAACATGCAGATGGAACAGACTTGGACTGAAATATTTTACATTATTAACAACTATTAAAATACAAAATAGTTAGGTTTTTTTTCCGCTTAAAGAATGTGTTTGAAGATCATGTTTTCCAAAATTTTCAATTTAAGCATTGCACTAACAATACTTTAAATGAATTTATCAATAAGTATGGAGGACATGAAAGCATCAGTTTGGTCATTTTCCAAATTTCTAGGAGCATGTCAGACATTCTGTTCTCTTATGAGTTAAACAAACTGGTCAAAGCACAAAATGAAGAAAAATGTCATCCTTAGAAAACAGATCTCAGATTCTTCTCTGCAAAAACACACTCCAAATTCTGAAAATTTTGTTTGTACTCAAGGAAGAAATCCCACAATGTAATCACTGGTTATTTACATTTCGCTCTGCTGCAGCGAAATCGATCAATCCACATGACCTTTTGACTACATTGAGAAAAATAATCTCAATGTTTTTGAAACTGCATCATCACACTCACTCAAATAAAGAAGAAATAATAATAAAAATAACCCCATAAAAACCTGTTTTTGGCTGTGGTGTAACTTCTGCAGCAAATATTTATTGATCATAAAATGTTATTACTATTAAATATGCAAGAAAGTTTTTAGTTTTGTGCAAACTATTGTTCTTGGATGTTTATTTTTATGCATGCACAATGCAGTTCATAACAAATAAACAATTGTTTCAGTCACAGAGTTGGATATTAAACACTCTAATAAAGTCTGTTCAGATGACATAAAGTTTCCCTCCTTCTTTTGCACTTTTCCCTTTATATCAGATGAATGCAGTCATAGTTGCAGCTCACTAAATTTCACCAACAGTGTCCTACCTGATATGTAGGTGTATGCTGCCAGTGCATTGCTGATGAGGGCCATGTTGGCTCTGGAGGTGGCGTTGATCACAGGATTCATGCCTGATGGCTGTGATGAACTATTTCCGCTGCCTCTTCTGGTGTCAGATGGTTTCTTCTTGTCGGGACTCCGAGCTAAAGGTTGCAGTTTTAAAAGCAGTAAGTCACCATGAGGCTTCGACTTCAAGCCCATTACATTCAGTGTGAGTAATTCATCATTACTAGGGTAATTTATGGTAAAACAAGTGTGTATTGTGCAAACATCTGTCAGAAAACTGAGTCACCTGAGGCCTCTCAAGAGAATTTTGTTATGTTTTGTCAAAGACACACAGAGAAATTCAGAAGGTGGAACATCTGCTTCTGTTTGATTTACTCTGACTCAAAAATTTTAAGCGACAGAAAACCACATGGAAATAGTTTTCAGTTTGGCAGCATTTCAAAATACCCCCCACCCCCTATTTCTCAGGAGGTTGTGTTCATAAAAAGTAATACTCTGGATTTTCGTCATTTCTATTTGTGCCGCCTTTGGTCATGTATGTGCCAGTTTAATCACCGGCTACAGACCATTTTATTTAACTTTAAATTGTTTCTTTTTTTAGACACAACTTGATCTCCATGAATGAACAATGCACCGCTAGAAAAATAACCTATAAACAAATGCAAGATGCATCTGAGTGTGGTTACACTGTCATGTTACTACTTTTGGACTTTTTTGTTTGGTGAAGGTAAGCAGGCTTTGGTAAACTGACTTACCTCTAATTGTATGTTTCTTAGGATGTGTCAGACTTTTTTATCTGATAAATACAGTTTGGATTGGGTTTGCTCACTGTGCAGTTAAGTGGTTCCACCTGTGCCTATTAATGCGACGAGCACATAAGTTCAACATTCAAGCTGGGCATCTTTCTCTTTATCAAACACAAACATATTCACAAAACTGTGAACAGAAAACACAGGAAACAGAAGAATGTTTCTTTAATAAAAAGAAATCTTAAAATGTGAAAATCTTTTTGGTTGTTTGAATGACATTATATTAATTGTAAATATTTTGTTTGCATATGCTTTGTCTAATGCTAGAAAAAGCTTTTTTTCACAATTGTGGGTAGAAAGAGCTAAGTGTCTCAAATAATTTGAGACACTTAAGTTTCTTAATAATTTAAGAAACTTAAAACTATATTGAAAAAGAAAATAGGAACTTTTTTTTTAAGAAATACGTTCTTAACACCTGGATAAAAAAAAACAGACAATGATCAGAAATGGTACATTCCACATGCCATTAATGTCCCAGAAATCTGCATGCTAAAATAACTAGCTGTTACTTTAGAATAGGTTCAGATTATGTACGTTTAACTGTTTTCCTGCAACATACCTCTGTCTGCCATTGAACAGTCACTTTTGAGATAAAAACAGGTTTTTCCCGAAAAACTCATAAAGGATTTTGTTTTTGTAAGTTGTGCAAGGAAGTGAATCTATTCATGAGTCAGAGGCTGTCAGTGCTGCATCATTCTCAGTTCCCCCTGTGCTTTTTTTCCCTCTATTAACTCCTTGTTCATTCAAGCATCCTCCTGATCAGTACTGTGCCGGTAGCTGAGCAGAGTAATGAGTATTGGATGGGAGCCAGTGTCCCTAAAGAATGAAGCTTTGTTCGAGTTTTCTTCATTGCCAGGCTCTCCACTTTTTCATTTTATCAGTCTTTCTCTGTCTTTTTATCTCCCTGGATGTTTGACATTATAAGACGGGCTTAGACTATGCTTACATGCAGGCTAATCAGTGGATCCTTGAATGCTTAATGTTTGAAAGGCCACTGATCACAACGTGAACTCGACACATATGGAAACAGTTACACATGTGACTTTTAGTATACACATACCTCTAAAGTTGAGCCATAAATTATGATTGGTCTTGAGTCCTGGAAACCTTCAAGACTTCTTTTAAAGAGAAGAAACCTTCTCTTTAAAAGGCTGAATGTTTGAGTCTGGATCTATCAGCTTGTGCTTTTGCCTTGTTGCTTACTTGGAACAGTGTTTTGGCCTGAACTTCCCCCAGAAGGCCCGTCTCCCACTACATTGGGGTCACGGGTGGCAGAGGGTGGGTGGTACACCGGTGGTCTGCGGCCTGGGTCCTGGAGGAGTCTCTTTGGCACTTCAAAGAAAGGGAAAAGCAAAGTTAAAGAGTTAGTTAAAGGAGAAGATAATTAAAGAAAAATATTTTTTATTCTAAGGCACTTCTAAATAAATATTTAACAACTTTTGTGTATTTAATGTAATGCTAGCCTTATAACTAAGTGGCTTACATAGGTATTTGCAGCTCAATGTAACTGCTTCAAGCCACAATGATGAACAAAATTAGCACATTTTCTGCCATAAGAAAGTAGACTTGTGAATGAGATGCAAACACAGTTTTTTAATAGCAGTAAAAATAAGTTTTGGTTTTCATTTCACAAAAATAGCAAGTAGATCATTTATTTTAGTTTCGAATTTTTGGGTAAAACCCCTGATACAGCAGTTGTACTTTAGTTTTTTTTACAAGGAGAATCTCCTACCTGCCTGCAGTTGTGGCTTAGTATTTTCAAGCTCTATAAGCTCTTGTAGAGACTAAGTAGAAACTACTAAGTATAAGCTACTAAGTATAAGCCATGATTTCCATTTTTTATTCAGAACTAATCTTTCAATGAAGCTAAAGATCCAAAACAGGCTACAGCAGATGCCAGAGATGCTTAACAGATGCTGCTGATGAAGACTGAGAGTTTCCCTAATGCCTGGTGTGCTTCATTAAAGCAAAGACAAAAGAAAAACAATCATTAAACAGCTTCTGTATGAAGGAGACAGATGTAGAGAACATCTTGGCCATGACTCACATTCGTCTTCATGCTACTCACTGATTCTCAAAAGTTAAGATTCTTCTGTTCCCCCATACCCACTGCAGCCCCCCACCATCACTGCTACCCCCATATCCTAACAGGGCCCTGTGAGTCAGAGTCTGAACTCTTTTCCCTCAGACACAAACCCACAATGCAGTGGGTTATACATTCCTGTTCGCTCAAATGCGGTTTCTGCAGGCCAGGCCACGCTCCGGTCACCTTGTTTATCTACCCTGTTGTATCTGCAGTGATTTGTAACTCGACAGATGACTGACTGTCCGACTTTCTGCTCTTCTCTCATGTTCATCTCTCTGGACAAGCAATCGGACTTAGGAAAGATTTGCTCCATGTTTCTGCAGGCATCATCAGCCCTCCTAATACTCAGATTCTGACACATGACTAAGGACAAAACCCCCCCAAAAAATGCCCGGTTTGTTTAAAATCTGGGAAAATAAATATACTTTCCAGGGTTATAATTTGGCTGTGATCCAAAAGCCAATCAAAACTCAGGAAGGAGCTGAGCGGACCACACTCTTTCCAGTCACTGGATACTTATCCCCAAGACATATTACAAGGCTTTTCCAATTGTAAGCAATAATGAAAATATAACCACTGACATGCAAAGCTTTTTCTCTCTGGGAATTCTGTTTGGCAGAGTTATGCGCTTATCTTTACAGCACTGTGGAGAACATTTCATTGCCTTTATAGTAATTAGATTTACATCATATTAAAAGGGAACAGCAGTCTGAATTCCAAACTAATTGCAATTATCCCAAGTGACCTCCAAAGAAGCAGTCATACTACTGCTTTAATTGGTGTCCAGAGGAAAGTATCATGGTTATAAGGGTCGGTAAAATGCCAGCAGATTCTTTGCATAACTTTACCACCATTTCAAGAAACAATCTGGCAGCACTGGACTGAAAAATGATGCCAGGTTTTGAATTACATTTATACAGCGTGTTTGTAATTAGGTATAAGTACTTATTGTTACCTGAGGACATTGTGTGTTTATAATTGGCCATTTTTTCCTCAATATTTTCCACCAAAGTTCTGGTTCAGAAATAATGTGTGGCATCACACCCACTATGATTTTAAACATTTTCTTAAACATCTTGGCAAACAAAACATTAATTTATCTTTTTTTTTAATTATATTTTGGTGTGTAATGATGCAACCATTTGTCAAAAATTAGAATCTTTACAAATGAATTTTCCTGACTGGATTAAAAGTGAATAAAACAGTGGATTCAGACACAGTGGTCCAGCTGGTGGAAACAGTGGCTGTTTAAATTTAGTAAGAGGAATGTGAAAGGTCATAAACTAGAATGCTTTTAGGTTTTGGCCTTCAGAGGAACCAGTTAACTCACTAGAGAAATAAAGACAAGTGAAGCAGCCTGTATACACAAGGGGCTCTAAAAGACATAGTTATTGACTTCTAGTATTTGTTTCAGTTCGCTATTCGCTCAAATTCCAAATGGCTTTAACCATGTTTCCAGTTGCAGAAGCATATATTCTTACATTTAAATACTTCCCTGTAATTGTACAAGGTCATGTGGCAAACCAAAGCAATATATCAAATTTGGAAGTAGGAGAAACAGCAACTTTGAGAAATGAGATTTGACCTTAAAGTTACCCTGTGTTCTTCCTCATCTATCTGACCCACTAATCACAAGTCCTAAAATGCCCCCAATAGCACACCGCCATCTTCCCCATGCCCCGCCCTGATTACAGCTTTCTGATTGGTCCTAATTGACTGCACATGTGGCCTGTGCTCACAGCGAAGAGACACCATAGTGTGACATGCACAAACACACTAAATGAGATGCGGTTGCATTACCTTCCAAAAAAATATGCTTCAGTGCAATGTGTTACACTGACCACAGCTCGTCTAAAAATATCAAAAAAGTCAAAAAAACTCAAACTTTGTGAATTAAATGGCCGCAAACCACCCCTCAGAACCCAGACAGTTAGACCGAACCAGTAAAACGGGAGGAAAAAGGGGGTGAAAGGGAGCAAAACCGAGCACATAAATCACACCCCAAAGCCTGCATTATAATGACATGCTCACATAAATGCAGGGCAAACGATTCCTCGCGATTCTTAAAATAACTTTGCCAAACGAGGCCTCTCTGCTGAAGCCGTGACTCTCAGAGGCCTGGATCGCCACGGGGAGCGAAGATACGAGGCGGGAAAGAGCCCTCATTACAATGACCCTTGTTTACACTGGCAGAGCACAGCTTTGTTTTCACTGGGCTCTGCAGACCAGTGTGCGTGTGCATGTGTGTTGGTGTTTGCGAGCCCTGTGCTGACCAATGCTGAAAATATTTGAAGCAAAACCTTGCAAGCCGAAGGGGATATAATGAAATATTAGAGCCTAATTATCTGAGGTGAGATCAAAACTGTGCCAATTACTTTAATGTAATGTAGCCCTTGTGAACATGCAAGAGTGGAGGGGTTGGGAGATTCGGGGGGCTGCAGGGGAATAAACATTTACAGCATTGTTTTAAATTCTCAGTTTGGCTCTGAAACCGAACATATGTAATGTATTTAAGGGGGAAAAAAATACACTGAGACAATGTGCTGGCATCTTGTTGGAAGTCTGAGAATAAACTGTCTGGTTTCAATTAGCACACAGCCAGTGTCTACTTAATCTACATCAATAAAGTGATGATTAAAGCTCAAAACTCAACTCATGCACACAAAAGGGTAATGATTCAGTGAATCTGTTCTATGTTTATTGACACATGGAAACAAGAAAATGTTTTATTCTCTTTTGGATCTTTCTCTCACCTCCCACAGACATGCAGACGGACATCTCCATGCACACATTCAAGAACTCATCCACAAACCTAAACACACACAGTCATTTTTCACTTAGGTAATGGCATTCCTGCGGAATAACAAGCGAGGTGAACAGGGCAGAAGCTGAAGGTGTCGAGAAAGCTTCTCAATTGTCCCTCCCCCAGTGAAACGCTATAACAGTATCCAGATGACAACAGCCTCATTGAGGCTGAGTGTGAATATGTGTCAATTTTGACTTCTCGTGAGAGACAGACAATGCATGGACATAACACAATACAATGATGTGAGTAGGAATGAGTGTTTAAAAGACCAGAGGCTGGAAAAGTTTATCTACTACCATTAAAAAACAGGGATACTAATACTCCATCTGTGGGAATAAATAGCTTAAAAATTGTCAACTTGTTTTACGTTTTCATCCATTTCCTTAGATTAGGGTCTGTATGTCAGAGGGCGTGATTAACTCACTCATTCTTGTCTTGTGTATACAAAGCAGATCAGATTTAACTGCAGTAATCTGAACACCACCAAGGGACTGATGATCTGTGCTAAGGCCTTTTTCTGGTTCTGCTCCAATTTTCTGTTAGCTTAAACTATGCAAATGACTTTATTGCTTTATTAGGTTTAGAGTTTAGCATGCGGAAGTACTAGGAAAGAGTTACAACCCACTATCATTGTGGTAACTTAAGAGGAGTCCTGAAGCAAAAGGCCAACAGTTTTATTTTTGCACCCTCCACAAATATTGACATCCCCAGTAAATGTGTGTACAAAAACCCTTTTAAAATTTTTAATTTTTAATCCTGGATTAAAAGTTAGGAGACACCGTGATCCACTCAAAACAGAAAAGGCTACATAAAAAAAAAAATGATTTAGCAACTTAGGTTAAAGTAGTTTTCATTGACTGGACCAATATGGACCTAAGAAGTCAGATTTTGACAATAAATTTTTGTGACCTACCTTGAATAATTTGTTGGTCAAAACATAAATTTGACCACAATTTTTCAGAACAAACTCTGGTTTGTGGGTACTTACTACTTATTTGAATGGCATCCATACCTCTAATCTTTTTCAGGAAGCAAATAGATGGAAAACATATGACACTACATCTAGAAGAACTATAATAAATGCTATTCTTAGAAAATCTCATCTTGAAAAAAATATTTAAATGTGTTAAAATATATTTTTGAAACTCAAAGCTCTGTCAAAATGAAAAGTGATTTAAAATAAATTTCTATGGCTCTTTGAACACCTTTATATTGACACATAGGTGTGGAAATCTCAAGTCATTATTCTGTGTTTTTCGGTAAACAAAATATGTATATGATAACATGTCACAAATGATTCAAGACAAGGAGAACTAATAACTGACACTTTGTGAAATCAAGAAATTCTCTATTTTGGAACGAGTTTGTCCTATATTTGCATCTTTTTTTTTTTATCACAATACAGGCTTACAGAGCGACACTAGCCCAAAAAAAAACAACAAATGGTGATCCAATCCTAAGAGAAGATAGCTTCACTCCCTACTTTTCAGCCTTACTTTTATTGTATGCCCAAATTCAGCTCCAAAACACAGCATTTACAATTTTTATGGATAAACCATGCCAATTACTTTTCACATGAATGTAAATGTATGTGCACACACACACACACGCACACACACCTACGCGCGCACACATGCAAAGACTCCACAGACTGGCTTCAAATTGTGATCGCTCTCACCTCACCACAAACATTTGTTTCACTCGACAGCCCAAGCTGTTTTAACTATTTAAGTGCTTTTCATTCTCTACACAAGCCGATGCACACGCAGGGTATCACTAATATACATGAAGTGACAGAAATGGACAGAATAGGGTCACAATCATGAAAGAAAGACTTTGTTGTGGTACTCTTCCTCAGATCCCAACCCATACATGTAAATGATGTTAGATCTCTGATGCTAATAAATCAAAAATAAATGTACTAAACTCTTTAACAGACTGGAAATGTTGTCACAGCAAGCAGATCGGCTCTCTTACTCATGTGGCTGTTTTCGTCAGTCGAAAGCAAGAGAAACTTATCTCAGGCTGAAATCAGCAAAGCTCGTCATTATCTGGTGTCCATCTGTGGGTCAACAAGGATGTATCCAATGCTGAATCATCAAACCAAAGCCACCAGCCTAAACTCACTCGTTTGTATCATAGTTATGAGGTCATGGGGGCTATTTTCATAGGCCCACACAGCAGCTGAGGTCACCAATTGACTGTCCGTAAACCACCAAGATGCAGACGTGTCATTTGTTCTCACTGATATAAAAGGTAATTGTTTGGGCAAAATAAGACATCGGCAACATGCAACAAGCATGCCCTGACAACTGTCATGGCTCTTCTGAACAATAGCACTATCTTTAGCTGAGGACAACAACTGGTTAAACAGAGGCAATAATAACATCAGCAACTGAAAGAAATCTACTGGGACCAGGAGAGTGCATAATGCTCCAAGATTAACTGCTGTTAAATTTATTTCCCAGTGTGTATGCTAGCTAACTGTTGCTTTTCATAGCCACAAATGGAGGAAAACAATGCAATCACAACTTTTGCTATGATTGCAATACAATAATAGCGTGCAGAAGAAGCATCTGATAAGGGTCGTCATTATCAGATGTTTGCATTGATTTGGATTTTGATGAACAAAATCAATGCAAACAAATAAAAGAAATCTGTTCTACCTTTTTAAGAAGTTGATTTCACAACAGCCTTTGTCGCAAGTTGAGACGAACGAGGTAATCATACAAAGATAGAACAGTGTTGCATGCATTGTTTAAGAGATTTCCAACAACTAAGTGGCTTTTCAGTAAACACACAACAGAAGTGAATTAAATTAGAAGCTGTTGTCTTAGACACCAGAGGACAAAATTATAGAAGCATCACAAAACATCTGCTTTCAGCATCTGTGCATCATTATGCACTCTATGATTTGATGCAGAACATCTCATTCTATTCGTTATTCAGGTAAAAACACTACCGCCTGCCTTATGTGTGTAAACTGTATATCACTGGTGTTACTGTGGTCTGTCATTGTCAAGCAATTATACGAACCATAAATGAGAATGATTATGGCCACCAGATCTCAGATAAGTAATACCTTACTGTATTACGCAAACAGACAATCAGTGATAACTTAAGCATCATCACATTAAAACCGCTGCGTGGGAGTGCGTATCTAAATGTGAGGAATGCTTTTTTTCCCCCCCAAGTGCTGTCAGAGTGTCATACATTAGAAGTGGGTTCTGGAAAGAGATGCTGATAGCGAGGCCTGGCTCAGTCTAAGTTTGTCATCTGTCTAATCATAAGACACAGGAGATTACATAATGGGAAAAACTGCAACACCGTTTGTTTAGTCTACCGTTAAACACTGTGCTGGAGTTTTGACTTTTAGAAGCAATCGTTACACAGTAATGGAAATGAAAGGGTCAATGGCAAGAGGAAGAACAGAGTACAAAAATAGAGACAAGGATAAAGGAAACACCTGGTGAGCATAAAAAAGGAGAAACTACTGACAGAAAGCAGAGGTGGTAATTAATAAACAATCACTGAGTGATGGAACAAAAATCTGAATGATGCAGATAATAGATTTGTAACCCAGTCCAAAATAAAGGTGTTTGTGTTGAGTTAGGTTCATGGAATAATGTGTTAAACATGTCCAAGAAGGAATCATTACACAGAAATGGAAATGAAAGGGTCATTTCCACTTCAAAATTGTTTTAAATAAGTGTTAACAAAAAGTTGTGCTCATAAGTACTTATAGTAATATGGCATAATAAGCTTAAAGAATTTGGAAATATGGAGTTAAAACCGTTTCATAGAAAAGTAATTGTCACCATATTTTACTTTTGTTTTTTTTAGTTAATCATTGGTGGCCTTGGTGGACATAGAAGTGTGGGCCCAAATTAACTTAAGTTTTGTGAAACTGAAAGAGTGAAACATTTGCAATTTTGTAAATTTATTATTTTGTTTAATACATGTTCATTTATTATTCATGCTGAGGGCTGTATTATTGGGTGATAAGAATAGAAAGTACTGGTGTAGTATTACTCTAAGTTGAGTGAAACTCAACATAGGTTTAAACACAAGAGTGTATTAGAGTTATTATTTGTAAGTTAATAGGTTTGACGAACTCAGGGGCCCTTACCTACAATATTAATGTAATGCTTATTTCAACATTGAAACTGTTAAACATTGAAATTACTATAAATGCAATTATACCTAAGCTTCCTACATTTCTTGTGTGCTGCATAAAGATTTGTGATTTGAGACAAATAAAGGTCCAGAATCAACTTTAAACATCAACTTAAAAGTCTTGTATTTTCAGGTGACTCAAGAGGTTTTGATCCACTGCATTTGCACCATGTTGCTTAATTTCCTCACATCTGGACCCACATAGAAAACAGACCACATCTACAGACCAGGAATATATGCAAAACTGATACACTGTATGTCACCAAATGCATTTGTACCACATACCAGGTGCAATTACCAGACTTATCCTTTCCCAGCAGAGAATGTTTAACATGACTCTACTGTCAACTATTATTAGAACCAGATCTATAGTTAGGCAGTAGTAAGCAGGTGTTACTACAGAAAGCACTCAGCAGCTGTTTGTGATCAACAGACAAAGAGGAGAGACAGTAAAAGAGAGCAGGACAGCCTCTATAAACATTTCAAAGGGGAATGAGAACATTTTTAGACAGATCCCACAGTGATTCTTGGGTCAACCGATCAAGGTAAAGACTCAAATTTATGCACGACGTGTTTCCACTCACACGGTAGAGATGTTCTGGTTGTCTGTGTTGCAGACAACCAGACAACCAATACGTGTGCTGCTGTTTCCTAAAACAACGAATACGTGTGCTGCTGTTTCCGGTGACTCCAGTCGACACAGCCATGGCTTTTAAACAGCTTGAGACCAAACAGATGTGGAGGCATGTCCCCAGGGTTACGAGAGCAGAAAGACAGAGCACAAGAAATCAGCCGAGAGAGCAACGCTAGCCTCAGAGACAGCTCCAGACACTTTTACAACAGTCTGTTAAAATAAACACCTGCTGCAGCAGACCAGAGAACCTGCACATATCTCCTCCTCCTTATGAGCAATTCAATAAGAATATGAGATTTGCACAAGTTTTACAGGGAACAGTCAAGTATTCTCAGAACAACAACTGTAAATTCTGTTGTCTTGAAAACTACAAAAGATCTTGGATGGACAGCCGACTGTGGCTGACAGAGGAAGAAAATGCAATTTGATCTGCAAGGCTTGTCTTTTCTTACAATCCCTTTTATTGATTTTATCAAAGCCAGACTTGCATAAGCACATACACAACACAAATGTCACCATTTGACACATTACGCTCAGCTGTATGAGACAGAGTAAACATCCAGCACTCAGTTGCCAGACTGAGCAGGGGGGAGACAAGAAGTAAGGCAATTGTGGCTGATTGTGGCAAAAAGAAAAAAATACTTTCTCGAAGGAATGATGGAGGTAAGTTGGCTTTAAACCGCATTTTATCTGTAAATGTAAAAACATTTACAGATAAACAAAGACATTTGCAATTATGTATTTACAGAGATGTCTGACTTAGCTTAGTAGATATTTGTTTGATTTCCACAGCAATGCATTCCCAACAAACAACATATCTGTTTCTTCTTCTATAATCCAGACATTTAGCATGCATTCTCGCTAAAAGATCAAATATGTATGTATGAGCAACAAGTTTCTGATTTACCAGTTCCTGCAACTTCATACATGAAAAAAAAAAAAAAAAGGCTTGTAGAATACATATGGGGTCAGTGCAAGCCTGCCGTAAAAAGCATACGTGGTCCAATGGACCCTATAAGCAAAATCTCGCAAATGTGAAAAAATAAAATCTCTATATCCAGATAATTTGGAGGAAGCTAAATTCAGTCCCATAGAAACCTGAGTACATTGTGGCTAAGTTAAGTGTAACTCAGAAAGCTGGCTGAGCTGTAGCTAGTGCATGTATTTATGCACACGGATAAAAAACAAAACAAAAAAAAACCGCACACACACTGTGAAAGAAGCGTCTAGCTTTTCAGAGTGGGCCTGTGGATGGACATTTTCCTATTGGACAGGTGTGCTAAAAACTAAAGAAAAGTTAAAATCAAGCTGCTTATGGAGTCTTCGAGACCCAAAAATAGTCAAATGGAGTTTTTTCCAAAAAGTTTCCTTTTCTTCTCACATGCAAGACTTAAGTATATCTGAGAAAAAACAGACACTTTTCAAGCATTGTTCTATTACAGCATACAGAAAACCAATAAAATAGAAGGTATCCATACCTAACAAATTGACATAAAATACCCCATTACTAAATCAAGTATGTCAAAGTAACATGCGCCACATGAATCAGTGCTGCAGAAGAAAGTGGTTCCCAGACAGTTTTGATGAACCACGTTTATTATGTCACACCCGAATCACATGCAGCCACATGGGCCGCTCCGTACCAACATAAAAGCCTGCCAGCGTTAGCATAGCAGTTAATCATAAACCCCATAACAGCGCACACTCCCCAAAACTAGCAGAACCCAATCTGGCACAGGGTGTCATGTTGCAGGCAGGAAACAGATGGCCTACTGGGAGAAAAAAGTGGAAAAAAGTATGCCAAACAAGGACACAAAACTGCTTTTCCTCCCACTTTTTCTCTTGCCATTTCTTCTTCCATCATCTTTTGCATCTTTGTTGAAGGGAAAAGGAAGGGAGTACAACCGCTTTGGTGCTTAGAGTGCAGATCAGTGGGCTCTGGCTCGAGATCAGAGTGATGGATGTTCTCTGGGAGATTTTATAAATATCAAGCCTGCAGGATTGTACTGTACTCAGCCACGGTGGAGCTTTGAGCCTGCAGGATATTTAAGACAGACTGTGGGACTAATACCAGTGGGAGAAAATAGATTTGAAGCCTTTAGCAAAAAATATTATTATCTAGAGACAAGCCAGACATTCACACTAAGGATTATAAACTAAGTTTAGTATTCAGTGCCTTGCAAAAGTATTATCGCTTGACATTCTTATTTTGCCATCCGAATACCACAAATATTAATGTTATATTAATTTATGTCATTCCCAAAACAATGTATAATTTAGACATGCGCTGGTGATTCCGTTGTGGAATCTTCATGTGGAAGAGGGTCTTACGCTCAGGTCAGACCTTTTGGGCGACATGCAAAAAGCTATGTGTCATGGCAAACTAACACGTAACATCACCCAAAACACACCATCACCATGGTAAAATTTGCTGGTGGCAGGAGCATGCTGTTTGATGCCAAAGTTCAGACCTAGATCAAATTAAAAAACAGTTTGAAAAATGGGGATTTAAAATGGATTTTCACAGATGGTCTCAATCCACCTAAACTCACATTAACCTATTTTTTTTTTAAATATTTGTAGGAACAAAATTACTAACCATGCATATTTTCCCCTATATTTTGCAATTGTGCACTACTGGGTCAATCTTTCACATTAAACTTTCAATAAATACATAAAGTAAGGTGTTACACATTTTGTTTTATAATGTTTCATAAATTACATTGAGTCTGTCACTTAACTTCCACTTTCAAAAAAGCAACATCAGGTAACAACAAGTTACACACTCAGAAGTGAAGACTGAGTGTGATAGGTTCACTTCCTGCTGCTTAACCCTTTGTGGCCTTTGCTTGGAACACAGAGGAGACCTATAAGCAACAAAGTGTAGATAACTTTTGACCCAGAAGACAACAATTACAGATCAATATTGTTTGAAGAAGAGCAATCTGCCACGTGATAAGTGGACTGACCCCGGCTGTTTCAGGCCATCATCCATCACATGTTTACGTACTTCTGTGTCCTGTGTTTTGCCCAAATTGCCATTGTCAGATCTTTATCAACAAAACAGAGCTCTCACACAGATCATGTAACATTTACAAAATCTTAGTCCTTCAGTCTAGAACTTTGATAGATTTAGATGATCAGTTAGATGTGGCACATCAAAGGTCACAAAGTAACAATTTTAAGTAAAATTTTAAACAGTTCAATGTAGTTTTCTCAAATTCTAAGACTTAAAACAAAGAAATAATGTAATCACATTTAGAATGCTTTCATTTAAATTAAAAATGTAAATACTGACAGCACAGGAGGTGTACAGAAAAAGATTTAACGCATAATTTGTAAAATATCCTTAACTATAAGAGCTTAAGAGGCCATTTTTAAAACTTGTCTGTTAATTTGTAAAGGTTGTAACACACCATGAACGAAACTACTGACGAACTGCAACCCAAGACCAATGGTTAAAGTGTAAAAAACGTGCTTCATGTGGCCTGACTTACATATGTTTAGATAGAAACCTCTCCTCTAATGAACGTTCATTAAATTTGCACTCTGTAATCCTGCTTCAAAACATTTCAAGCTTTATAGGCGGTCTTAGAAGTTGGTTGAGGGGTGTTTAGTCTTTTTGAAAGTCTCCAGGCTTCTAATAAACAGTCAGGCAAGCTAAAATATAAAAACACTTTACCTCATCTATGATTCTTTCTTCTTTCTGTTGGCATAGGGGCATGGCATAACATCAGTTCATTTGCTGAACTTCATGAAAATTATTTTAAAAAATAATTGCAAATGTCTCTCCTTTCTTATTTACATCTCAGTTTCAAAGAGCATTCTTTTTTTTTCAAACCACACACTGAATACTTGTCTGAAACAAGTTTTAACTTTGTTCTGCTCACTCAACAAGTGTTTTCTTGGCTCAAAGCAATCTTCGCCTCTCAGAACAAATTGAGCTTAATAGGGTGAGACTGGGTGAGGTGACAGTGGGGAAAGGGGAGGGGGAAGCAAAAAGAGGGCTGTAAAAATACCACATGCTACTCTACACCAGTATGCAGGTTGAGAACAGAACAGCAAATTTTAGATCCAACTAAAAGGCTTAGTATACTTATTGCTTTATATAAGTGTTGTTTTTTTGCCTTAGATATCCTGGATTTTTATTGAATGATATAAAACTCCTGACATCCTGCTTTACCTCACTTGGGGGTTCAAGGGTTACATGCCCTTTCCTTACTGACATACTTGGGCCAACCAGATGTTTACAAAACTTAATATATCGACATGAGTAGCTACATAAATTTTTAAGAGTGAAGTGAGCAATTACATTTCCAATAGGATACAGCATTTAAAAACTATCTGCAAACTAATATTAAAACCAATACTGTTGGTACAGAGTTGTTTTATTTAGATGCATAAAATTCACATACTTAGTTATCTCTCAAAAGTTGCACTTCTGACTAACAAATGCTCAATACTTTTTTCTACTAATGTGGGACAAAATTGCTACAGAGAACAAAACATGTTATATGTATATACCCCCTAAAGAAGCCAGTGTCAAAAAGACACCCGTTTAATCTAATGTGAACAGTAACTGGCAGATAGCTGTTGACCGGTGTCCAGAATACACAGACCTGGCCAGACAGGAAAGTGGGCAAACACACACACCTTGAGCAAGAAGCCTGACACGTACTCACAAAGAAGGCATGGGCCTCTGTACTGGACTTTTTCCACTTTACCTCATGCTGCAGAGCTCTGGTTTAATTACTTGGTCTACTGTTAACGGTCTTCTACTGCCAACATATTTATTCTGTGTCCTTCACTCTCAACATGGGGCCTTGAAAAAGGTATAGTTAAAGGGCCAACTATGAAGGTAGAAACTTTTCAGAATAAACCCTTTAAAGAAGTCATCTTGTCAAAAAACCTATTGTTCAGACTCCTGCAGTAAAATTTGAATATTTTTAAATATATTTTATGAACCACATCGCCAGAGACTGTTTATTTAATGTGCATGAGATTTTGTATAGAATTACAACCAAGCATCAGTACGATTAACAGAAATACTGTATAAAGCTAAAAATCCAGTCTTTTCAGAATCTGTGAATGCACCATTTATTTAGGCGACCAGATAGTTCTGAACACATGTTTCAGTGTGGATGTAGTTACTGAGGGAAAAAACAGCAAAATATCAGTCAGATATTTAAAACTAATATCAGCGGAAGAACAAAGACTTGAAGAGAAACTGTATTTTCTACTGAGATATATTCAGTCGAGCTGCTACAACACTTCTGTCAGAGCTGAAGAATCACATGGAGTTATCTTTGGCCTTTTCATACTGCAACGTTTTCCCCATTTCATGCTTAAAATTTTCAGAAACAAAAGTCACTGTGCCAACACAGAATTAATTTCTGCCCAGTGATGTTTTATGAAGTTTGCAACGTCAGAAGATATCAATACTGCCAATGTGATGTTTCTAATCTATCATGGATAATTGCATACTACAAAATGTCATGAGCCTTTTATCAAATGTCAGAATAATGAGTAAGTTTTGAACACAGAGAGAAACCAGTATACACTTATTAATGCCAACTGTGCTGATCATGCTAATTGCTAACACAAAATATGACAAATATAAGTGTAAAATGTCAACTCCATAATAATTTGTTTTAAATTAGTACATCAGTGTTGCACTGCAGTCATGCTGTTGAGCCTCCAGCCAAGAAGGACTGAATACAGGAGCTTGGTATGAGAACTATTAATGTCACAACACAGTGCAATGACCTACTTTCAGTTTCAACAAGAGGAGGAGTTTCAGTGTATAAAACTGTGAAGACATTGCAATTGATACTGAAGTAATTCTATTTCTCTTTTATTGGTCTTTTATGACTGCCATAGGTGAGACAAGTGCACTACGTGAGACCCCTTATCTCGCTGACAGAAGGAAGGGTTTACTCCTTGATCAGAAACTCTGGATCCAATAGAGTCACCAGAAAGGTGACTCTATTGTATTTGCCACAGTCAAAGGAATACTCCTGGTTTATGGTTTTATTCAGAATTCTTTAGAAGGAACCTCATACTTACAGATTCCCTGAGATTGCTGTCGACAGACTGTCACTCTCTGCTATCCCTCCAAGCAGAAGGCATGTTTTAATCACAGATAATCCTGCAAGGTGAGACTTTCTCCTTCATGGGTATTTTGCCTTATCTTTTTGGCACCTAATCTATGTAAAACGGCCCCAAAAACATTCTAAAATCTCCCATTTTCTTAAAACAATTTGCATCTAAGCTAAATGTAGCTAAGGGCTACGGCATTTCCAAGACAAAGCTTTTTGTGTTCACACAGTCAGCCAAAACAAACTGCTGACAATAAACCACTGATATTGCTATTTATAGTGATATTGCCTTAAGATAGTTTTAACAGCAAAATGTCAGATTCTGTACATTTAAGCCACACTCTTGGTGTTCCAAATTATTAATCTATCAGTCACTGAAGTGGTAATTAAGTACATAAGTACAGAAATAAATAGATTACAAATATATTTTTGAAAAAATTCATTAATAAAGCACTATTTTCTTTTGAATGAACCTGTTTTTTCAATATTCACAACTCATGCTGAACTGTAACATCATTGTATAATTTTTCTTGATTTTTTTTCAATAAATTTTAATATTTTTATTGTTTTTATATTTTCATCATTCTTTCATGATTTTTCTCAGTGGTTATGTGTTACTAGATCAAAGATCTTGTTGAATACAGTATTTAACTGAATTCTTTTGTCAATAAATGTATATGTTACAAAGAAGTAGTTTTTATTTATTCCACTTAATATCTTTCTGCTGAAGGATATTGAACACTTACTTAACTTATTATTTTAAACCCTAAACCACATCAGGCTTGATTTATATGAAATAACAGAAACTGAACTGTTTGGCTAATATTATTCTGATATAAATGGTGCCCTTACTTGTAATTTTGATCAAAATGACTAGTTTTATGAATAATTGATCTAAGGAAACATTTATAGTTAATCATAGCCAAATCTAGACTCCTATTGTTGCACAACAGCACTCTTTCACAAATGATGTTACAAAAGAATAAAAAAAAAAAAAAAAAAACTACTCATGGCAGGATAGCAAAAGCAAAAAAAAAAAAAAAGATTTTTGTATCAGCACAAGACTAAACAAGCTGGGATTTGTAAATGTAACTTCAGAGCATGAAGATAATGAATTTCTGTACTTTGTGTGGGTGAGCCTCAGTAATCTTCCACTGTCTTACTTCAGTGACTTGAATTCTACCTAAATCTAGACGAAATGTTACTGGGAGATAATTTATTGTCCATAGCAATAGAGGTCCCCATGAATTCCTCAATATGGAACCAGCCCAGGCAGTAACCTGGGCATCAGAGGAAAGGCAAAAGTACAGGTGTTTTTTTTAGATAGGACAGAAGAAGTCTCTTTGGCCTACCAATTGTGGTAGAGTACAAAGAAGTGGCCAAAAAGGAAAGACATTCCTATTAAAGCACCTTAAAGAGAAGAAGAACAAAAGTAGGTAGCGCAGACCTGAAGTACATAAAACTTGATTGTGTGGCTCCTAGCAGCAAATATTCAGTGTTGTTTGACAATAGAGACATACAGTAAAATGGTACATGAACTTGCAATGATCAGCCTATCTAAAACCCAACACGTAGATGCATGTTTGTGTTAAAAGAATTTTTTAGCTTCCCGGTATAGTTATCCCAAAATATTTTCATAAATACTAGTATTTCTTGAAAAGGACAACTGAAGTGTGAAGAAAGAGGTAAGAAGAAGGATGGAAAAAGAAAACACTTCTTAAGGAGAATTGAAGCCTTGAGGAATGCATGCTGGGCTGCAAAAACAGAGAACAGAGAAGGAAAGGATAAAAATGAAATCAAGGGTAGAGGAAAAAAAACGAAGGCGGTCAAAAAGGGTTTTTCTTTCTGTGAGAGAATCAGACCAAAGCTCAGTACAGTGCCAGGTTATATTTAGACTAGACGGAGTAAATGAAGCCACTTGATTAAAAACAGCAAAGAAGGGAAGACAGTGCAGTAGGGTCGGGGCTCCACTAAGATGAAGAGATGCTCCGACGCTGCTTCCTCTCTGTTTTTAGAACTGAGCCATAGGTCTTATCTAGAGACCAGACCCAAATCCAGATTGATTAGCACAGCACTGTGGAACACAAAGTCACAGAGAAAGAGCTACAAAAGGTTAGACAAAGAATAACAGAAAGATAGAGAAACATGTTTCGTTTGCCTATTAATCATTTTTGCTGCCCTCCCAATCTCTGCAAAGTACTAATCTGGAATAACAAACAGAGGCAAACCAACATCCTGAGTTGCTGAGCTAAATCCTGTGTCTGTGCTGTAAAACACCTGCCTCACAAAGCCTCTCCCTTTCTCTTTTGCTAACACAAACCACACACTAATTCATAAATTACAAACAAAGAGTCTCTTGTGGTTTGGGAGGGTCCAGGCCGACACTGCAAACTGGCACTAAGGGGGAACAGCCGCGCATCAATTAGAAGCAAACCTGGCTGGCAGGGAGGGGTAGGCGAGGGTACATGCTTGGAGTAACAGATTCTCATACCTTTGCCATGTATGTATGGCTTACATTTGTTTGTAGCATGCAATGAAACAGGCAGACCATTTGGAAGCAATATAAACAACTTGCTCCAAAACTACTAAGCAGATATTTTGTGCCCAGCCTAAAAGACTTCACACTTTATTGGTGGCAAGAAGAAATGCTGAATCTAAAATATTTTAGATCACCTCTGCGCATGCTAATTTCACAACTGTTCACAGATGGAGACAAGTTCAAAATCCAGCTCACATAAAATTCAGCAGCGGAGACACAAAACTATCCAGATTGTACTAAACACAGGTGGCAATGCAGTCAAAATGTTTGGAGGATAGATTGCAAATATGACTCCACTTCCATCTAGATCTCCTTCTTTAGTCTGAACAGAAACCATCCTCATCCCTGAGATTACACATATTTCCCTGTTCTTTTAGACACCTTGAGTCACCACAAGAAGTAACTCCTTTCTAACTCCAAAATACAAGTCTGAAACACAAATACAACACAGTTTCAAGCTTAAAACATGTACTTTAATAATGGGGCCCATAACAGCAGCCCAGGCAACATCACCACCTGGCTATATCCTCAAGGGACACTTTTTTATTTTGACAGGAAATATATAACTGTTGCATGAACTTGTGTCATGAGCTTTATAATTAATACTACAACTGGATATATAAATTCTTCTGATTGCTATCACACCATAAAGTAGTGGAAATGAGAATAGCAAACAAAATAAAGAAACAAAGTGACATGTATGGATTTATGTGGTTAAAGCATCATAGAAGCAAAATGGTTGTTTGTCTTTTGGACTTAAGAGTAAGTTCAAAAGAAACCACAATAGTCTTATGTCAGTATTATGAAGAGATATCAACCAGGACGTAGGACAGTGGTCTTGCAGTAGTGTCAAAATTAGCAATACACTTAACCGTACACAGGAAATTCATACCAAGTGATACATTTTTTTCATTTCTTAGATCTTGTTATAAGTGAGATTGCAATTTTTAACTAAGGAACAGTTAGATACTTAAAATTTTCAATTTCAAGCCATAAAAAATAAAGCAATAGTAACTCAGGAAAGTGTTACTTCAAACCTTCAGGGCTGTACTAATGTCAGTATTTTAATGAATAAATCAGTTACCTAAATACTCAATACCCCATTCCTGCCTTATTGTGTTTGGAAAACATATTTATAAATACATTAAATATTTATTACAGAAAAAAAAATTATTTATGCTTTAAATGTTCTAATTTTAACTTCACAAACTATATGATCTTGTACTTATTTATTCTTTTTTTTTTTTCAGTTTTAAAATCGGGCTCGTTTAAAAGTCACTAAAGACTCAGAAGAATTTCCACTGTCAAGTTGTATAATTTGGCCTGATGGCTTTTAACAGAAAATTGATTTAGCACATCAACAAAAATAAGCAAACTTCTTAGTCTTTTAACATTTGATTAGCACCTGAAATATATATATTTTTAGAATGAAGTACTTTAATTAAGCTTCAGTGTTTCATCACATTTTCCGTCAGCATGTACGGTTTTGAGCAGCAGTTGGTATTTGCTGTGAACATCTCATTGCCTCTGGTATTTTTGATTAAACTCTGGAACCCACGGTTGAGTTAAACTCAAGCTGAATAAGTTGGTTCATTAGGAAAACCTGCTGATCTTCTATAGTCACACTGAAATATCTAAACAAATAGCGTAGCTATCAATGTAACAGTGCAGACCAGAGAGTTTGTCAATTTGTCATGTTCACGTTTGCATGCTGGCAAGTTGTTCCTGAATCCACAGTCCGTATAAGACTTTAAGCTTGCAAATTAGCCTCTGATCATATTTCACAGGAATAGAAAAGCACAATAGGAATAGCAGCAGACATATTCACTTCAAAATTATTTTAGCCATCTGAGACATTCTTTCATTTTGAAATATCCTTCAGAATAAAACAATTTTAAAGCTTGGAGGATAGCAAAAGCTGGTTCAGTCTTTACCACCAGCCTTCAACAACTTCAGCCCTAAGAAGACAGACAGAAACAGAGAAATTCAAGAGCGTGTTCAGGCAAAAGGCGAGGGGACACTTACATAGACATTGCTGAATGAAAAATCCTCCAGGTTTAACTTCTTTCTCTTTGAGCTTAGGAGACTGCTTGGCGTGTTAAAGACCACCCTTCTGCCCCGCAACGAGAGCTGCAACTATCTTAGTCGTAAAAACAAATGCTCATGTGAATAGTCCACTGTGGGTCTGAGCAGAATCAGAGAGTGAGCCAAAAAAAGGAAACATAAGGAAGGAAGGAGGGAGGATAACAAAGAATAGCCCCTTTAAGAAGGTATGGTCCTTTATGGTGACTCCCCCTTTTTTAGCCAAATAAAGTACAAGGGGAGTTACCTCTTTTTTTCTTCCTCCAGACCAAAGGATAAGGATTCTTCTCTCTTAAGCTCTGCCTTCCTTCCTACTCTCAGCAAGAGCGAAAGTTAAACTCGGCTTTAAACAACTGGAATGTGACAGCAGGAGAGAGAGAGAGCGCGAGAGAGAATGAGCTAGAGAGGGAGGGACGGGGAGAGGGAGACGTGGGACATGTGTGGTGTCCACCTCCACTGCTATGTGAGTGAGCAGTCAAACAGAATTACAAAGGGGAGGGACAGAGCAAGTCATAGAAGGCGAGGGGCTGGTGTGGGCGGGTGTAAGTGTAAGAGAGTGAGCACGAGACAGACAGAGCCGGAGAGCAAAGAGAAATGTCAGAGTGTAGCTCTGGGAAATGACTTGAGAATTTCATTCAACCGATCCTGGAAAATCTGGAAGCAGGATGTGAGTGAGCTGGAACATGCTGCTGGGAGCTGCACGTAATTGAAGACACACTGCTATGGCAGGAGGCAAAGATGAGATATTCCAAGCAGTGTATCTAACTTTTAGGACAAATGTATTATTAGATCTGCAGGAGGCAGACATTTGGGAGAAACATAACCACTCATTTACTTTAATATTGAGAAGACCATGTTTTCTTCTCAATATGTCATTTGGTGCTGATCTCTGGCTTTTAGATCCAAGGAAGCACAATGAGGCACAACAAACAATGGCTATTTAGACAAAGAGTATGGTGTGGTGGAGGAATGGATTAAAGAGAGGACTTTCAGTACATTTCCGTATGTATGAAGCACAGCTCACCTTTGGACAAAGATGCACAATGCATAAATCAGATATAAACTGGATATAAAATAGTCTTTGTAAAACCATAAAAAAAAAAACCTTAAGCTACAGGGCTTTGGCTGTTCTGGTAAACAGCTCAATAGAATAACATTGTAACCTGGACAGGTTGCCAGTCCATCACAGATTCTAAATACACTCATAATATATTCTCCAAAATAGTCTTTGGCGAATAAAGGCTTTTTCTGCAAAGAACATTTGCAAACAATATAACAAGGACTAAGAAGCCAAAGCATTCCAAACAATATTTATCCTAATCATCTGCTTTGACAAGTCAAGTGGATTGTTTCCTTAAACTGTTCAATGTCCATGTTAATATTTTTAAAAATAAAATAAACTGCTGTATCAATGACAGAAAATGCTGAACACCTTGTGGGACTCTTTGAACTTGTGTAAAAGTTAACAAACTAAAAAAATGTTAAAATGCCAAAAATTCCAAAAATTATTGTTCTTATTTGACTCCTATCCCCAGACAGGCCCTCTCCTCTCGCACACAAATATTGCTCACTGTCCCATAATCCCTCTCTCTGCAGTGGATAAGGAGGCCTTTTCCCTCTGCAGGAAGAAAACTGAAACCAGCCACAGACTGGAAAACATTAGTCTGCCCCCTCCGTCTTCTGATTCAACATTCTCCACATATAAATGAAAACAAGAACAAGTCACAGATAGAAAAAGATGCGTGTTGTTGTATTTGACAAATTTGGTCAATATTTGTCCAGATTTGCCTATTTTGTAGTTTGAAGAGCAGTGGCCCATTTGGCAAAAAAAAAAAAAAAAAGTACATTTTTACATGTGCTGAGTAATACATTTGCTTTTACATCCAAGCACACATGTGACTGAGTGAATGTTAACAGACTCTGTCTTTTGTGTTACCTGTCTAAAGAAGACAAATGGCTTACTGGGTTGAATGCAGAACATTCCTCCACTCTGGAAAGAGCTTCCTATGCAGAGTGCTGGAATGGCTAGTTAGACATAAGTGGCTCTGGCTCCAAGCTCAGACTTTAGAGAACTCACCAGTTGTAACAGACATAATTGTTAACATGAAACCTGGCCTTATTATGAGCCATAACAGAGAAATAACTTATTACTGAAATAATGGGATGAATAGGAGGACAGAAGGATTTTTTCCCCTAAAGGCTTTGATGATGTTCACATTATAGAGAAAAACAACAGTGGGCAGGAAGTAAAGAAAATCCACCCACAATAATTCCATTAGCATTTAGTCAGATGGAAAATGATATGATTAATGATTCAAATAAAGACAAAGATGGCCCTGGAACCTTTGGCAGCTTCAAAAAAGCTGGGTTATGTTTAGTAATTAAAGAGACAGCTTTGCAAAATTGTTGATCGGAAATGAGCCACAAGATCTCTTGATTGGTGCAATTCTGTCAATACTATTTTGTTAAAAATAAAATATTTTACTTCACGCATTTATTATTATTCGAAAGGAGCAGAATATGCTGGGCACATAAACTTAAGTTGCTTTGCTGATGCATGTGACAGTGAGTAATTGTAGACACGAAACACTGAATGAACTTTGTGGTAAAGCAAAACACTGTTAGCGTTTGAATAGACAGAAAAAGCAAAATAAATGGTCACCATCTGTTGATTAGGATACAATTGGATTAGTTTTGCTTCAAGTTGCATGAGGTATCTGCCAGGGTGAGCAGAAAAAGATCAGAGGTAATAAAACACCTTTTCTACTTCATGATTCATTTATTTTGATTAAAATTTAACAGCCTCTCTCAGCTGAGATCACACTAACAAGGCATCAAGCTTAATGAGAAACATATGACTACAACATATTCTGTAATGTTAAGTGTGGAAACATTAAAGTCAGGGAGAATTAGTTTGGTGTTACTGAACTGTTCAGACATCAGTTTATGCTGGCAAAGCATGAATTTTACAAATCAGTAAAACATGGAAACTCACCTAATGTTCCTCACCCTTATCAACTGATTGTACTGATTGCCTTATTTTATTTTATTTTATTTTATTTGCTGGACAGCAGACTGTTCAAATTGTTAGCACCTTTGGTAAACATATTCAGTTCACATTTTGGCAATCAATTCAATGCACCATGAAAGAGATTAACAGAATCAGTTTCCATTCATAATCATAGCAAACCAATAGAAATCAATCATATGGACAAACCTAAATTTGACTCTATTTCGATTCAATCTCGGTTATAATACTCTGAGTATTACAACTCAATTAATACTGTCGAAAAAAGTTTTTAGAAAGTTGTATAGATAAAGAAGCCCTGCTAACACAATATTTCGAAATCACTTAAAATATATTTTGTTCTTTATGTTTTTGTCATTAAAATGTTGATTTCTTCTCGAGTGTGTTTGTTCACTGCAAGAAATAAATTCCCATACAAAGAAAGCAATGCTCCTAACATTGAATAACCTGTGCCACAATGATTAACCCTGACAATCCACTAAATATGTCACTAAAAATATTTCTAATTTATAGTTTAATTTTATAATATGATCCAAATGTCTTTAAACATTAAATTATAAATCCATGTTTACTGTATACAGTAAATATTTTTCAAAACTCTCCAAAATGAGTAAGACAAATGAACTTGCCTGCATATAGTGTCGACCTTCATAAGTGCTGACGTAGTTACAAGAAAACATCCCCATACTAAAACTTTCCTGTATCTACTCTACAGACAAATGTTTGCAGGATTTGAAACAACTAGAAAAATGTCAAACAAAGTTGGATGAGGACTCATGTTTATTGTGCCACTACATATAGCAATGAGAGTGACGGGAGGGGGAAAAAACTTTCTCCATTTCTGCTGAGTAAGCTTTGTGTTGTGAGAATGGAAATAACTCCACAGGGATTCTGCGGGATCCACTTTCAGATAAAGACAGTTCTCAACATCTTGGCAATTTTTCTTTGCCCAAAACATGTGGCTAATAAACTAATGATGCAAGAACATTTTTCAGTTACCTGAGCCTGGAGTTGAGTTATTGTGTACTAGTCTGGATTCATGTCTGGTTACTCCAGTTCCATTTGGAACACAAAAAAACTGATTAAAACCACGCTAAACGGGTTTTAGAGATTAGAGATAAAGAACAGAAAGTCCTCTTCTGACTGATAACTGTGTAAAATGCTGTGTCACATACACAGCTGTGTGTGCAATCTGTGTAAATTGTAGTTACCTGAAAAAAAAAGCACATGGTTCAGTGAACACACTATAAAACACGTGTGTTTTGGGGTTTATGTTGACCAAAAAATCCAGCTATACAATGAGCTATGAGAGAATGATGAGTCCCAGCAGCAGCCACTGTCTGCCTGGCTGGGCAGCAGCTTCATACAACCGAGCCAAAATAAACATCTTCCCCACAGTCTCCTCTGCTGACATGAAATGAATGTGCTCAAGTAGGCGGAGTATTATTGTTCATCGGTGCCTGTGTCTATGTGTCTTGGCCCACTTCTGCAAAACCATTTGACTATTCAAACCACAAGTTTCTGAGTTACATCTTTATCTTCCTCCTTTCCCCAGTTGCATATAAGTCATCCCCAAAGCAGCCATATCTAAAGAACCACAGGCTCCAATACTGGGTTTGTCTTCCGCTTAAACACTGGCAGTAAACTCAAGGGTCCATCATTCTGCCACTCACTAGATTTTCTTCACAGACAAAAGTAAGTTACACAACAGTTACTAAAATTATGAAACGTAATTTAATTTATGTTGAAAAATATGTTGATAACTTTAGTGTACTTTTGCTAAAAAGTTATACTATGACTTGTTTTTGTCTTTCTTAGATTAATTCAGTGATAGTGATATTTGGACCCTGCTTTTTTACAGAAGTATTTATTTATTTGTTTATTTTTTCAAATACATCTACACAATCAGTTTCTGCTATGTATTAGGAAGAATCCAAAATGGCTGCCTTTACAAACACACCTTTTGATACTGTAGCCAAGATAGCCAAACACAAAACAAAGTTTGTACACAGCACATTCAAAAGTGTCAGATGTTTTTGTGTTAGTAGACTTTACGCAAAAGCAGAGTTAATTTTACTCAAATAGAGTCACACTCTGTTTATATAACTCTGGTTTGTGCATTATTGGTAGTTAAAATCCAGTGTTAAAACAAAGTGTTTCCGTATGAAATCTAGAGGGGTTAAAATGGAATCAGTATGTCTTGACTTCTTAACTCTGAACTCCCACAGCGGCTGTAACACTAAGAGAGTTAATTCACTGACTCCGCCCCCAGAATCACAGGATCCCACCAAAGCGAAGCAACAGAATCCAAGTCATTTCAGTACAATTTAATTTGGGCCTGCTGGATTTGCAGCAGGGCCAAATTTGCCGATGATCATGTGTTAAGGATGATAAATGTTAACGACAATGAGTTTGTGAATAATAACAGTAATAAGTCTTAATGTCAAAACATCAAGAAGAGGTTTGAAGACTTGAGGATAAAAATATGCATTGTGGCCACTGGCCAGGTGGTGAGCTGGACAAATCTGTTCTGGACAACTAGAGTAAATCTGTGGAGGATTTTATGAAACAACTCCTGCCTTTTTCCTGTGTATTTTCATCCCTTGGATTATTTACAACCAGCAGATATGCAGCATGTACACCTGTAAATAAAACAAGGCTGTATTTTTTGCACAACAGTCACTTTGTCTACAACGTAATACATCTGTAAAAGTTACCATTGCTCGTAACTTACAACCTTTTTCGCAGAGGTTAAGACATAGACACTGCTGCATGATTTTCTTAACTTTTCATGAGTAAAACATCTGACAGTAATGCTAAATAGCGTCTTGACAAGGTGTCACTTTCCAAATACCATATATGTACACTTGCTATCTGACAAGCATAGCAATTATAAGATATGTGCAGTTATAAAAACAGGCATTTTACATGTTTTTGCACTTTTGCCCAATTTTATTTGTTTTGTATTTAAAGAAATGTGCTTTATATGAACTTTAAGGCTTTGCTTTTTTAAATAAATGGTACAGACCTACAAAGTTTTAAATGACTCAGTGTTAATTCTAAAAATAAATAAATAAATAAAATAAAAAACATTGTGAATCACAGCATTTCTGCCCAAGGATCTGTGGAGAACCAGATTAACCTAATGTTAATCTGGTTACGATTGAAAGCTCTAAAAAGACCATAACTATTAGGTAAGATTTTTCTGTTTTATATGGTTCAACAGAAATGTGGCAAAGGGATTTCTTGCGTGCTAAAGTGGATGCAGTCGTAAAAGCTTTATGTATGAGTACATAAATTATGCTTAAATTACACTTGGTCTTCTTTCCATTCGGAGCTTACAAACTCAAGGCCGGACATTGATGGGCAATGTACAACAACAGCCCCAAAATGCAAAAAACACAACAACAACAGAACGCTAAACTGAATTAATTTTCTTTTTTGCAACTGAATAAGTTTATTTCAGCTTTCTTTAACTCTCCTCAACAATGTGTGGTATAGAGTTCAAAACAGGCTGTGATGTTTTTATCTATTATTCCACATAGAACAGATCTGATGCAAAACCTTCTAGAAGAGTTTGGAAGAGCCTCTCCTTCATTTTGATAGAAGTTCAAAGGCTTTAATACTTCTTACGGGAGTAAAACAGGAAATGCCTTTGGGGTAGTGAGACAACCTTAAAACTGAGATTGATTCAGAAAGATGAAGAAGGAATTTTTCTTTTTTTTGTTTGCTTTGAGTTCATATGATTAGAATGATTGTTCATAGATCGTGTTTGGTTAACTTTAGTTTCAATTTATAGCGACTTTATGTAGAACAGAGCAGCCATTGGGCTTCCCTAAATGTGGCAGGAATGTCATAATATACAAAGTTACTTCATGGAGGTCTTCAAATAAATAAATGACAATACAGCACAAAGGTATTAATCAGCCCTCGAATACATTTTTCACATGTCATTACAGTAGAAACACAAAATTAAATGGATTTCTTTTTGGTTTTATGTTATAGTTTAACACAAAGCAGAATGTGCAATTCTCAGAGGGAAAATCACATATGGTTTTAACCAAAGCTGAGGTTTTGGCTGAGTGTGGGAGAACACAAACAATACAAAAAAGAAAAAATATGAAAAAAGTTCAAGCAGAGATAAATATCTCTTTAAAGCACCTAGCCCTTAATATGACCCAAAATTCACATTTCACATTGAGCAAAAATGCTCTGGCAGGTTCTTACATGCAAGTCTTTATTTTGTTTTATTGTATGTTCCATTAGTTAAAAATAATTTACTCATTGTTTTACAAACAGCAACTTCAATTAGTGGTCAAATTGGGTCAAATTTACCACAATGCTTAAAAAACAAATCTAAGAACAGAAATGTTATAGTGACAAAAAGGTCTATTGTTTAATTGTCTTTCAATACAGGTCAACCTTCCCATATATCTAAAAAACATAAGAAAAACAAAACATTAAAAAGTCCCTTTATGAAAAACAAATGCTCCACAGAAGACTCATTTATCCGTCTCAGGTAGCTACAATAAAAGAAAATATTTACTTTGTGAATAATTGTTAGCTTTTAAATATTTCTTTTCAACCCTAGTCTCACCAATTATATGGCATTAAATTTGTTCTACTCATAGATACATGTAGCAGTTCTGGGACAAACAATTCACAGGGACTTCCTCCTGAGGGAGAAAATGTAAATGAAGTCTGGCAGCGGAGGGCATGCAGTGTGTGTATTCTGCTGGGAGACTGGCAGAGAGTTCCAGATCATTTGCATCTGTGTCATTTCTAAGGAGCGAGTCCATCCCTTGAGCTAAGGGAAGAAGAAGCTGTGAAGCTTCATAAATCACAGGCAGGCTGGGGCTGATAAAGAGTCTTCGTCATAAATCAAAATAATACTTTCACAAATTCCCTAATGGAAATACAGCATCTTACAAGGGTATTTACACACCTTGAATTTTCCACATATTACCTAGTCACAATGGTGTTGTGTTCAAAATTAATTTGAACACAAATTTCAAATTAATTGAACACAAAGACCAACACAAAGTAGATAAACTGACACAAAGTACCCTATAATTGTGACCAGAAAACTGTAACAGTAGATCAAATGTTCTGGAGCATTACTGCTCCAACTGTGCAATGACTGGAAGTTTTGTACAATGCCTCAAACTCAGTCAGACTGGATGAAGAGCAGCTCTGAACATCAATTTTCCAATCCTGACACAGATTCCCAATTATATTGTTGACCCATGTTTCCTAACAAATCATTGAGACTTTCAAAGAACAACTCAGACAAAAACATGCAGCCAACTGCAAACTATTTTAAGGCAGTTGGCTGCACAGGGTATTTGAGTAAAACAGGTTCAACACACTTTTAAGTCACTCTCATCAAATTTATTTAGTTTTTTAGACTGAAAAGCATATATATTCCTTTAATTAATTTTCACAGGATAAAAACTTAAAATGTTCAGGGCTATAAATATTTATGCAAATATCGGTTTTCATTGAAGTATTGACGTGCAAACCCTTCATGGTGATTTGATTTTCCTGGCATACATCAAAACCTTGCAACCTTTTTGATGTAAATATGTGTGCAAACAATAACTCTTAAACACAAAGTTCCTTTTTAGATCATTGACACAACTAGAAATGATTCACAAATGATCATTTTTATTCACCTCTCCCAAGGAACAAGATGGAAAGACAGAAACATGAATGCAAATTGTTGTAAACCAGGCTCCCAGACTCCATTCGCTGCCCCTACACTCAACCACCAATGAAAGAGGATCCCCCTTAATTACCACGTTGCCTGAGCTCATAGCCACCAGTGACTTCATACACATGGTGGATCTACTCACATTCAAACATCTCCCTCTTGAACCGCAAACCCCCAGCCTCCTCTCAACAAGCTGCACATTTACAGACGCAACAATCCTAACTGCTGTAAAGATAGCAGGCTAACATCTCATATTCTTCTCCTTTCTGCCCTTTCTATAATACTTTTACACAGGCATTCATTTAGAAACTGCAGCACTGGAGCTCTTGAGGTTGACTGTTGAGTTATCAGTGACGGATAAGGGAGATCAGACAGAGATTCGGGCCAAATGACTGCGTAAACACAGCTGAACAGTCTGTGTATTTTTGTCTGCAGTGGGAAGTTGTCATTGAGACAAAGGCTGCAAGGATTTATTGAATGATTGCTGATGGTATTTAGTGATTAGTGTCAAATGGGAGGGGGTCTTGAAAACCAGACAGCATGTAAAAAGTTAGTAGCAGAACTTTGGGATGCAGAATGATTACATTGAACTGATTGAGAATGCAGAAGAATTGCTGAAAATCCAATCCACACAGATAAACTTTCAAACCAAATGAGAGCATAAAAGGCTTTTTCAAGCCCAGAGGGAACAGTGAAAGATGAAATAAAATGCAGTCCTTAAAATTAGAACTCAAAAATGCCACTGACATGCCAAGCCTCGGAGCTGGATTCATCTAATTTGGGGTTTCTGAGGCTAATGTTCTTGACGATTTGAAAAGCTCCACGTCATGGCGCTCACTGATCGATTCATGGTGCTTGAGGCGCCTCTGGGAGTGTCTGCGTGTGTGTGTGTGTATGTGTGACCTTTTGAGCATACCACCAAACGTGTGGTTAATGAATTACATTCTTGACAGTTCAGGATTAACCTGAGGGTAGGGAACAGATAAAAGACGGAACTCCTTATCTATTTATCTCGTCCACTGATGTAAAGCTAAAACAGGAGTAATGAAGAAAGAAAAACTGCCCCAACTCAAAGAAAATATGTCTCAATCACAAAGAAAGAAAACTGTTTTCTTTGAGAAACTATAGGCAGTGGAATTTTTGTGTTTCAAAAGCTGTGACCTTTTATTTTGGGGTGTATTTTAGAGGCAAAGAAGAATAAAGAAAATTTAACAGAAAAATGCACATTTTATAAATGAGCAAGTATTACCCCCTAGTGGCAGGAACATAAAATCTGATGAGTGTTGTCTGGCTCACCACATGTATAGATGACACTGAGGTACTTCTTGGTGCCGGCGTAGCATGGATCTCCAAATTCTCTGGTGGAGGCTTGGACCCGACAGCTCTTCTTTCCCTGGCAGCGGGCAGTAAGAACCTGGAGGGCCTTTGCTGCCTGGCAATCTGGGGGTAAAACAGGAAAGAATGTTTGATTTTAAGCCAACCAGCCTGTTCAAAATGGAGGAAATTTGTTCCTCCAATTTATGGCATAACAATTATATAGAAAAGTTTACAAAATTAGATGGAAAAGATTTGATTGCTTTCTCCACAAGACCAAAGTAACTGAACTTACATGGGTACCTATAGTGCCTGAAAGCAATGACAGTATGTTCTTCAAAAAGGAAAAAAAAAAAACTGTTGTTATGACACTAAAGAATAAAATATAACTTTGTTGCGCAAGTTCTGACTAAACTTAAACAAATTAGTAGACACTGGGTTTTATGAGCTGCAGCTTTTGAAGATCAGTGTATTTTTTTTCCATTTTCAAAGGAATTATCTTTTTAATCTCTGTAAACCAATAACATCTCCTCCATTTTTATACATAAAAGGAACATATATATATGTATATATATGAATACGTATATATTAAATGCAGATACATGAATAATAAAGACACATAGGTAATGTTTAAATAGTTCCATAAATACATAAAATTAAACGTACACATAACCGTGCCTTGAAGAAATGTGATTTTAAGGAGGAATAAAATTAATAGATAATTTGACTCACATATCTAAAAGGACTTGCTTAAATCATATACAGAAAATCTTAGTGTAGTACAACAGTACTAAAGCTTTATAATTATATATATATATATATATATATATATATATATATATATATATATATATATATATATATATATATATATATATATATATATATACATATATATATATATATATATACATACAATATATATATATATATATTATATATATATATATATATATATATATATATATATATATATATATATATATATATATATATTTAAAGTTAAACTCATATAGATTTAGTAAATGCAGAAAGATCTATTTTTTGTTTATGTGGATTTATCTTTAAAGTTACATGATTCAAATTCTTCTTAAATTAAAATTTCACATAACTCTTAGCAAAATAACTTGATCTGAAAACACTGCAGAATTAATGGAGCATTGTCAAGAAGGAAGTAAGAGACAGGAGAACAAACATCATCTCCTTGCCATACAGATGTACAACAGATAGAAATGTAAATTTAATCAAATAAAAGTATGCTTTTGAAATTCTTCATTTATAATAAAGGTCAATTGCATTCAAAGTTATAAACTTCTACTTCTTAATGAGTCATTACAATAATAGAACAGGGAAAAATAAAATAGCCATTCACCTTCAGTAATCTCTACTAGTGGACGAGCACAACTACAGCAGCTGTAGGTATAAAGAAACACAGTCAAACCCTTTCCTCACTCAGCTTGCACTACATTGACGTGTGTGTCCACATCAGAAAGCTTCCAAGAGCCATAAATTGTCCAAAGGACACATGATACTGCATCTGTGTGTGCTTGTGTGAGGAGACAAGGCAAAGGAATGGATGGATGGGTCTCTCATATATCATCACTAAGCACCTGCCATCTCCTCATGAACATCTCATCTGCAGTTCTCATCGACAGGGAAGCGTGACTGCACAGATTATGTCGACATGAACTTAAAAGGTGTTCACCTTGAAGGCGGCTAACTGTCCATTTATCTAGGGCAGTGCTTGATAAATGGACCATATTGTCTTTTCATACAACCAATTGTGATTTACTGAAACACCGCCAGTGGATTTATTGTGTTCTTCATTTCATAATACAAACTGCGATAAAATAGCACAAAAGCACATCAATACAGATAAAGTCAGAACGAACTCCTGCTGTGTGTCTAATGGGAGCGTGAATGGTTCCTGGTTTCGCATGGATGCCTCTCGGGCCTCCATGGTTCACCTAAACCCCTTAAAACAACAGGAGGAAACGAGCCTTTGAAAGTGGACACTTGGCTGTCTCACTGTCTCCCCTGGTGGGCCTTAAACAGAGGATAAAAAAAAGCCAAAGGTAAAGAGAAAAGGCTGGTTTAAACTCGGCTCACACGTCAACGGGCCATAACAAATTACGGTGAAGGTCAGAGGTCAAATGTCACAGTCAGGAAGACTGCAAGGGCAATCTAGTGGATGTGTATAGTTTCATATAGGGATTTTTTTTGACTGCCTCTAGCTATGCTATCCTGATTTATAACCAAGAAAAAGAACAATTTAAACCAAATTAATGGAAGCTAGAATTGTGTGTAATAAAACTAATGTAATAACAAGTCATAATTTGTGCATTAAATTATTCAAGCTGGCACCCTGTGGGAACCAGTAACAAGATCCAGAAACAAGCTGTTCACCTCAGTTGTTACACAGTTCCCACTGTCTCCTCAAACACACGGAGTCACTTGCTCATTTGCATCGCAAGTCAATAAATAAAAACACTATTGGAAGAAAAGAAATGGGGAAACGTCAATACTAATTTAATAGCTGTCCTAAGTTGTTTTGAAGATTTTAGTTTGGTAAATCCCTGTCTCTCTCTCATTGTTGTGGTGTTTAGAAAATTTGATATTTAGAAAATATAAGTAATTTAAGTAATTCTAATTGACCTAAAACATGAGAAGCTTAACTTCATCTTCAGATAGTGAGGGAAAAAAAGGTGCAAAGTGTCTTTTAACTCTTTTCTACGACCCACTCATTTGGCAGCAAACATTTCTTCATTGAGTGACACATTTAATGAAAATGATGGCTCAGTTCCCTGCCTCACTGCTGGTGACATTCTAAAACTTTTAGATGACCTCAAGAATAATCAGTGTTATTATTCTGGGAGGAGATGACCAGAACATGCTGGCAGTACACACGCAAGAACACAGCTTCAGAATCAGTGAATGAGTGCAGTTTTGATCGGTGACAGGTTATCACATGGCTAATTGCTAAAGGATTTGATATGGGTGGCCAGAACAATCATAAGAAACCCTCCATTAGCTCTTTTTTAAATCTGGACAAGGTGCCCTTCAAAACTGAAGTTCCAACTGGAGCCTCAGTTGGGAAATGAGGCTCCAAAGTTGACCTTTGTTGAAATAGGTGGTGCATTGCAGGAGCAGGCCCTAACGCATCTCCAAATGCCACGAGACATTCAAAGATGATTCAAACATATATAAAAAAGTCAAGGCAACACTGTGGGTATGTTTTAGATGGGGAAATTACATTATAAAGTAATATAAACCTTTAAAAAAATGATTGCGCGTAATACCCTTTCCCCTTTTAAAATGATTCTGCTGAATCATAATTCGTCTGATTTTCACTGGTTAATTTTAAGTAAGTTTTTCTTTATTACTTTTGTTCATTGCAAGTATTTCATTATGGGCTTTTCGGTCATCGAAGGAGGTTTGCTAACAATTTTGTCCATGTGTCCATGTGTGTACTTCCAGTCACTCTGGAGTTTGACAGGGCGCACTGCTCTCTAACACCTAAACCAAAATTAGGGAAATGACAAGACATCAACCTTATAATTCAAAATTTCTCTGCAGGTGATCATGCATATGTAGAAACACAATGTTTACGCTGCTGTTTTTTTGTCCATCTTTAATAAACATGTCTATGGTGACCTGCAGCTTTATTCAAAAGCAGAATGATTAGTTTAAAAGGGTCTGTCCTGCAGGCGCTCATTAGTGGTATTAACATAGATTGACAAGGATACCACATTATGTAATCTTTCTCTTTTTATACACACATGTAAACACAAGAAGGCAACAAGTGACCGCTCGCCTTTACCCCTAACAATTTCCCAAGATTGTGCTACCACCATTTTATCCTCACAACAAAATAAGGACAGGGCCATTGTTCAGGTGAAGAAGGCCAAAAGCCAAGACAGGCAGAGGAGTTTCCCAGCAAAACACACCTGTTTACTCTCACCTATTCTTTTTTTACTCAGATTTTACTGATTGCATCTACTAATAGAGTGAAATAACAAATCAGTTCCAGCTGCATTTTGAATTCTCCAGTTTCTGTTGCTTTGATACCCTGTACCAGCAGTATCATAGTTTACACTTTTAGCCAGCTCACTCAACAAATGAAATCAAATGGAAACTTTTACCTTTCCACCTTATGTTACAAGTATCAATGATGGATTGTGTACAAGCTTCCCCCACCTTCTTCTTGTTTTAACATGCTCCCATCTTTTCACATGATAACACACCAGAACAATAACATATCAAATACAATCTTGTGTACTGACGCTTAACGTTGCTTTCACTTTGGAAAGGTTATTTACTGATATATTTTTTTTAGGATGGCCGTGAGTTAAACCTGCTTTCTGTTAAAAAAACAAACAAAACAAAAAAAAAACAGCCTTTTAACTCATACAGTGAGGAAACAGATAAACCAACACACATGCTCATATCAGTATATCCACAGCAACTTCCAAAACACTCTTGTTTTTTCCACCCACACACACCTTTCCCGGAATTTAAAAACAATGGCCGGAGAAGACTGTCATACATCTCCATCTCCTCTTTCACTCTGACTCACCTGCTTTCCACAACACATAGTACTGCTTTAAAGGGAAGCTCAAAGTGAGCATTTATGAAATTGCCTTAAACAATCTAACATATGGACATTAACTAACCACCCCATTTTATAAGTTAATCAATTTTGCCCCTAAAGCTGGTTATAGTTGTGGTCCAGACTGAGCAAAGTGTCAAAATAATTCCATGTGTTGGCCGCAGATTTGTTAACTGCATATTCATGATGTAATTGTTGTGTTCCACCACATCTCGAACTTGGTCAACTGGGCTCAGAACTGGTAACTGTGGAAAACATTGGAGTACAGTCGACTCATTGTCCACTGTACTTTTCTACAGTAATCCACTAACTGGCTTGAGATGATTTCTGGGACAAGTTTCATTAACCTGCTGGATGCATACATCAGCAGATAGGTATATTGTGGTTCTAAAGAAATTAACATAATCAGAGCAGTACTCAGTTAGGCAGGGGTGTTTATAGGGGGCTAGTAGGAACTCCTCTGAATACACCCACTCATGTCCATACGTGATGGAAAAGAAAAACGGCCACACCAGAGTGTGATGGGGTTATAGTATGAAAAAGTTTGAATCATTAACAACTAAACCATCGCCTAGATGTTTTTCATTTGCTTTCTATTTGATGATAAATAAAGTCATACGACAACAGATCTCACTTTTAAATTTTCACCAAATTCACCTTTTCAATTTTTTTTTCATCTTGCCTGATGGACTAATAAGCCTGGGTTTAAATATTTTGAATATTTTCTTTGAAGCAGCGACTCAAAAGTGAAAGCACAATGGTCTCCCCAAAGAGAGGGGAAAAATGTCTGAAATCCTGCATGCCAAGCATGGGGGCCTATTTAGATGTCAAGAGGTGTGTGTGATGTTAATGTGGCAGATGAGAGAGGAGAGCTGAGGCAAGCCCCTTTACTTTGAGGATTCTCCTTCACCACCAAAAGTTGCCAGTCGCTCCCCCACTCCCTCAAAAACCAAGAAAAAAAAATGGGATCAAAGAGGCTTTAGTTATGTGAGCATGTTTCATGTACCTGCTTGCATCTTTATCTTTTACATTTTTCAGGGCTTCAGCTTTAACAAGCGACCTGATGTATGATCTAAAAGCAGTAAATTGCAGTCAATGTACACACTTCAAGTACAGTGCCTTGCAAAAGTATTCATACTCCTTAGAACTTTTCCACGTTTTGTCATGTGGGTGGAGGTGGAATAAATTGTCAGCAGGACCACAATTAGTCATGCATTCACAAATCAAGAATAAAGCAGGGTGAAAAATGGTGGTGGTAACTTCATGCGACAGGAAGCTGGTCAAGGTTCATAGGAAGATGGATGGTGCACAATACAGCCTGTAGTTTACTTGATCAAAGAGAATATCAATCAGAGCATGAATAAAAGATACCCTAGTCACAGTTCAGACCTGATTCAAGTTGAGAATTTGTGGCAAGAACTTAAAATAACTTTCTACGTCTCCATGCAGAATAAACAGTACACCTGGGCAGGTGCAGACATAGTGTGAACTCACCTCAGCAAATAATAAACTTACTCGGTCCATGTACTTTGGGAGACGGTCCTAAGCTCTGCAGTTGGCACATATTTACACGTTTTAAAATTACAGTGGGTAAAAAACAAACTTATGAAATTATTTAGACTTACATGGGGTACCATGCCACTTTGTGATTTAGAAAGAATTAATACTGCGTAACTAAGCTGTCACTTGAGGCAGTCTTATTTCCTGTACCAGGTGACATGGCAGCCACATCAAAGTCAGAGATGACAGGGGAAATCCCACTACAGTACCACAAGTCTTTTTGAAACAGCCTCGGGAGATGGTTATGGATGGCTTGATTTCACAAGCACACACACCCACACACACACACCCACACACCCATACACACACACCCCTGCACACACACACACAGTGACTCAGTGTTAGAGTGAAAGACCAGGGTCTTCCACTGCTCTATTGTGATTCGATTTTTCAATGTTGGGAGCTAATGTATTTGGGTCTGAACTTGAAACCAAATCCTTAGGTGTCTAAATTCACCTGCTACCTGTTGCACATTTTCGGTCCACCTGTATGAGGACCCCTTCAATGCAGCTATCAGTGCTCGTGTATATACAAAAGGACATAGATACATGTACACATTCCCACACAAAGCTGTTTTGTACATTTGTCTATGATGACTCAGTGAATGACGCCTTTGTCAGGCTGTCAACACTGAGCTGAGACCTTTGTCAAAAACTTATTATGTTAACCCCAACATCTAAAAATGGCCCCCAGCTTTCAGATCAAGGGAGATGTAGAAAAACAGGTGCATCCTCTGTCATTATTTCCTCCGGTGCAATGACAAAATAAAGGTGGAGCAAAGTAAATTAGCTAGTTAGTAATGAGTCTTTGGGCCAATGCCACAGTAGCTGCACTAATACTCAGAGTAGGTCCCAGCTTAGAGTCATTAACATTCCTCTATAACAAGGACAAGTATACATCTGGAAATCCCAAGTGCTCAGATGCGCACATCCACTACATGGTCTTGCATGTAAGGGAATTCAATATGTCCCCTTTTCTACAGGCCAGAACGTGCACTTTGGATGACATTTGATCTGCATTCCACCCCAGTCCTCTGGCAGTGTTTGCATATTTGACTGCGTCTTTCGTCATTCACCCTGAGAGATGTTTTTATTTATCTGAAAATGCTTTCAAAACAAGTGTATAAAAAGCAAAGAGGTATATTATGTCAAAAGTAATTTTTAATTACCCAGAAATTGTAAGGCAGGTATAAACAGGTTTAAATAGCTGGTGTACGATGTTTCCTCGAGATCATTTGAAGCTGGTGGCATCATAGGAAATTATGAGGCCTTAAGAAACCATAAGAACCCCGTTCAGGAAATATCTTCTTAGTTGAAAGAAGTTAATGAAGGGAATATGCAACAGGCAATTTGTTTTGTAGTTAAAAGAAGTTCAAGTTCTGACGTGTTAAATTCATTGAAATTTTGGGATTTTCCATTCAGAAATGATGTTTTGTACATTTTTTTTACACAAGGTTGCCAAAAGATGCTATTGGTAATTCCCAAAACATCAACTTGTATGAGTAAAAAGAAAACATGTGTGACAAAATAAGCTGGGCAGTTATGGTCTTTGAAGGACATAGGTCTATTAATTATGCATTGCAAGAGTGGAGACTTATTAAGTCAAGTTACACAACAAAACTTGATATTTGGATGTAAAGACTTGCAATGAACAAATATGCAACAAAAAAGCAGTTTTATCAACAGAACCTCGTGTTAGCATTGTGTGCTGAACGACATCCACCAAAGCTTTGCCATCCATTAGTGTGAAAAGAGAATTACCAATCAGCCTCAACTACGGTGCATCATGAAAGCTGACACTGAGAATGTGACTCACCTACTGATGGGGGCCTCCTGTAATGAGGGGGGCACTCCAGTGTGCCTCGTTGAGTTCGACCAAACATGGCGGAGTAAACAGAAATCTGCATGCCCTGTTTGCAGTTGAGCCTCATCTGCTCTTCCTCACAGACAACCTTACTTTTATACTCATCTGTGGACAGAGAGAAGAAACAATTACACAAAGTTTCACAACCTTATTAATGTTTCAGTTATGATTATATTCTCCTACAATTTCCAGAAACAATAAAACGTTGCACAAATTATGTGGCATAGGTTAAGCATAGGTTCTGGTAACAGGAAACAGAGTTTTATTGCTTGAGAACAATGACATATAGAAGAATATTAATGAGTTAACGTGCAGAGCCACGTAGAGGAATTCCTCAGACACACCCAGCCAAAGTGACCTGTGACAGCAAAGAGCAGATCCACTGGGCTTGAAATGAAAACAACAACGGCAATCCCTTCTCCGTCCATGTGGGGAGTGGAACAGGAATGTCGGCTAAAAACAGCAGACAAAACGGACAGGATATTTCCTGGTGATGGATTCACTCTTGCTTTCTCTGCCTCTCTGTTTTTCTTCACTTGAGGTGCCCTCCATCCGACTTTCCTTTCAGAAGCAGTGACACCTGCCTGTTGCACCTCACCAACGCTCCATGTGGCCTTTCTTTCTTCTGCACAGAAGCCATTGGTTAAGTAATACTGAACAAAGAGCTGTTGATTGGCCCCAGCGTCCGGTGCAGAAAGAAAAAGTGGGGGCACCAGGAGGATCAGTGGATTATTGCTCACTTGTGGTCACTCTAGCGAGAAGTTTTACACAGCTCAGTGCAGCTTGGCTCAGCACAGCTCTTAGATTTGAATGGATGCTAAAATCTGGGTGGGATTACTGCACTGTTGAAGCTCACCTCTGAAGTGATACTCTTAACTTGCTGGCTCACAAAATGGAAGCAAAACGCAAAGACTTTTTCTTTGGTAAAAGAAGAGATCTCAACAGATACAGAAAGATTACATTATATTATAGGGAAATTAACTGATGAAAAGGATACTGCTCTGCTGCTTTAGCAACCCCTTTTCTCATTTGTCCCTGTCAATAACAACTATCTTCAATATTATTAATATTTTAGATGATAAATCAACATAAACTGATGCATAATTCTGAAGTAAATGGAAAAACATATCGTTTTCAAAATTCTAAAGTCTATAAAAAGTAGCGTCTATTCAGCACCTCTTAGTCAAGACTTGGTAAAACCAGTGTTTTGGGACATGCCTAGCTTTGAACATCTAGAGACACATTTTACTTTCCATTGTTACTTGCAAAATACCTCAAGCTTGGTCAGGTTGGATGAACAGTGTTGCCGCAAATTAGATGTACACCTGGACTGTGACAAGGCACCTGAACTTGCTTTATTATAAGCCACACTACTTAATTTCCAAGTTGCTTTGCAGAAAGGTGAATCTTTGTCAAATCTCACATTATTTTAAGCTTCTAACAGAATCCTCTAACAGGACTTAAAATTGCCAAGTTTCATTCACATCTCCCCTAACTTTGACTATCATTACAGCATGTTACGTGTGGCCAGTTTGATGTGAAAAGTCATACTTTGTGTCACTCGTAGCCATTATTACGTGTGACACACTCGTAATAATGATTTTTTTTTAAAAAAGCAGAAAATATAATTTTTATTTTTACTTGCATTTTGCAGATTTTTCACTGCAGAGATTAAACTGACAGTTGTCTATTTTAACTAATTGTTGTCCTGTATGAATAACTTCTACATATTTCATTAAAGCTTGTTGCTCATGAGAAGATAACCCTAACTTGTACTAACCAACCATCTATTATCTTTTGCTTAACTGAGATCAGATCACTGAGGTAACAGATTCAGGAGGGAAACCCCAGATACCGCTTTCCCCATCAACACCCATTAGCTCATTTTGAAGGAATCCAAATGGTTCCCAGGCCAGACGGGTTGTATATGGTTGCACTGGGTTTCATTTAAGGGTTGCATTGTCAATGGAGCTGAATTCAAATGCATGCACCATTTTTTTTTTTTTTAAATCAATAAAAACTTTGTAAAACTTCACATATTTTTTCCTTCACCTTACTGTCACTGCTTTGTGTTGATCTATCACATAAAATCCCAATAAACCAAAGTGTGAAAGAGTTCAAAGGATGCGAAGACATTTTTAAAAGCCCTGTCTAAAAACAAGGTCCAAGGGTCACATGGGAGGGACAAAAATGTCAGAGAAGGCAATGATGGACTTACTAGGTCTGCATTTGTACCAGACAATGAGGTATTTACTGCTGCCAGGACACTGGTCCGTCCCAAACACACGGCTGTTGACAAGGACTTGACAGCTCCTTCTGTCTTGGCACTCGTCCAACATTTTCTAAAGAAGAAAAGTGACACAGAGCAGAAGAGAACCAAAGGCAGCTTTAGAGGGAGAACAATAAACAAAAATGATGGTGAAATCGGGACCCTGCAAACCTAAACCCACATCAAACAGGCTGGCTATATCCATGGAAAGCCAAGGTAAGAAAATGCTTTGGGAAACTCCACTCTTGTAATTTCCTGGCATTGTTTTTATTCTCTGGTTTCATCATCTGCATCCCTGGTGAGAACATTCAACAGTAGCCCAGATTTTTTTTTCTCCCCTGAGTTCCTCTGCACAGTGTGAGGAGACAGGGTAAACTTAGTCTCTCATCCAAACTTTTTTGTCAATGTGAGATTTTATTAACGCAGTGAAATATGAACATATTTGGGATAAATTGTGTATATTTCTCCCAACTTTATGTTGCTGCCTAAAAAAATTATCCAGAAAAAATGTAAAATCTGTCAGTTATTAAACATACAAAAAAAACTGGTGAATTATTTAATAGTTAAATAAGTTCCTATTTTAGCTTCTTTATAATGTTTTATCATTGTCAAATAAAATTTTAAAAGACAAAAAAAGGGTCAATTTTAACATTCAAGAAAGTTTACAGAAAACAATTATACAGCAACAAAAGATTATATTCAAACTCTACATATTTAGTCTTAGTTTCATATGTACTTCATTGAATTAACAAGACATTTAAACAAAACTACAAACTCCAACACAGTTATCATTAAATTCAACATTTTACAGAGATATTTCCACAATAATGTCAACAATCCTGCAGTCATGAACAGGTGGTATGATGGGATTCCACAGTTTGGCTCATGTGGGTGGCAGATCAGGCAGTCAATGTTTCACTTCCATACAAAGCAGCCTCTGTGCCTGTGCATTCATGTCTGACTTGTCTATGGCAGAAATAGTGGGTGTTTGACTCTAAAAGGCAGGGCGAAACAAGAATGAAGCTAACAACTGAATGAATGCTTAACAATGTGTTTGTGTCTGTGTTGCAAAGCGGTGGTTTTAGTCCCACCGCATCCTAATTTGGGAAAGGATGCTGAAGCAAAAACTCCATGAAATTGCATTGTGCCGTGGGAATACACGAGCCCCTTTCCCATTTAAAGTGGGTAATTTGGCGGAAAACACCCCAACAAAGCATTACATAATCAGTCGTTTCACAAAACTCTACACTTGTCCAATTTGACCACCTTGTGAGACACATTCTGCCACAGAAATTTGGAGAAAAAGAAGTTTGTTTATGTGCTAAAACGGGACTAACAGGTGAGCAATGCCATGAATGGAACTGGAATTTGTAAAAGAGCTACATCAGAATGAATAAGTAAAGAAAGACATTACAAATTATCACCCTCCTGGTTATTTACCTGTAGTGCAGTGGACACCGAACAATATCGATCATCCTCCTGGGAATGGTAGGAGGTCAAGAGAGCCTGGTAAGTTTGAGGACACTGTTGAGGATCAGAGGGCCTTTTTCTACCGTAGAAAGCTGATTGGACAGTTATGGTGGTACGGGGGGGACAACGAACAGACAGGAACTCTCCGTCACAGGCCTGTTCAGTGTAGTTCCTCAACACTTTGGACAGGTAGCCTTTAAAACAGAGAAAAGCCACATTTTTACAAAACATTGCAAACTTTTTCTTGGATCTTCTGTACTTTAATTGTTTAAACTGCAACAAACAGAAAATCTTATGGGGAATCAAACATAATTTGCAGCTCTCTGGAAACGTATATATGCCCTTTTAGAAATGTCATATTTGACAAGTGATGTTCACATACAAAATGTTTATTCTCCACAAGTGCAAAGTAAAGATATACCCATAGCTGATATTGAAACATAAAGAGGTTTAAAAACTGTGTAGTCATATGAACTAACAAATATGCATGTCACTTTACTAAAATTACAAATATGACAAATTTTTATTTGTCAAATTTTGAGAATTATATGTGCAATAATGTAGTATAATATGTTTTTGTTAGTCTATTACAAAACATTCCAATGAATTACAGTGAAGTTGTAATGAGAAAAAACTGCAAGACTATTCATGTGTAATACTCTTGCATGACACTGCAAAATAAACCATGCACATTCTAATTTAAATGATCATTATTCAACAAACTAAATATATTTAACTGAGCTAAAACTTCCTTTTATTGTATTTGCAAACACATTTAGCAAAAAGTCAATACACTCAAACTTACATAAACTCACAATATGAACACGGCACGATTCAATTATCCCTATTTGTTCAGCAGTATAAAAGAGGAAGGGACACACACACACACACACAGTGTATCCAAACACACACAACAAAACACTTGAACAAGGCACACTCACACACACATTGGCCCCTTATCACCATGGCCACAGCTAAAAGGAGGAAGGGAAACACAGGAGACATTTGAGGGCTTCGAAAGGTCAGCCTCTCTCTGACTGGAGATGCTTTTAGAAATGATCATTTCACCAACTAACAGGTTTTTAGATGTGAAAATGGAAAAGGAATGAATATCCAGTCAGTATTTACGTGGGATTGATTTCACCCGTCACGTTATTAAAAGTTCAAGCCCCAAAAAACAACAGTACCTGCCTTTGTTACATGTATTATTTCCAATACTTGTATCATATATAGTTGAAGGAACTACCCATCTAATCCAAATTAAATTGAACATTATCTCAAATTAAAGGCTGCCTGAGCAGCACTTGAGTAGCTTGGACATTTCATCAAGACATCATTTCTCAAATTGTGATTGTTTTAATGATTTGGGCTTTGCTGGTCTCCCTCCGCTCCCTCACTACGATCTCCATCTTCAACAACTGCACACACCCCCTGTCTACTTTGCTTGCCACATTCCAGAGTGAGAGGGAACTTGGCATTCCCCCTGGCAGCAGGACCACACACACACACACACACACACACACACACGCACACACACACGCATGCACGCAGGCCTACACACACATAAAGAAACAAAACATCAACACAAACAATGTGGTCAGGACAAGCCTGTTTGGCTCCTGAATATGGGACCTCTGGTGATGTTGTAACAGTATAGTATTATCCAAAGCTGGTTCCTGGCAGAGTCCCCTATCGTGCTACAACAGTGCATTTGAGTAACCAAGGAAACAGACAGGGTTAGGAAGGCAGTGAAACAGACTTGGCTTAAGATAGCTTAGAGAAATTGCCATTTGGAGGTTTCTTCAAAGAGACGTCCTTGTGCAACAGTTTCTTCACTATAACCGCTGTGATGGGCCTTACTCCACCCAAGAAGGGGGGCAGGGAGGTAAAAAAACAAACAGATTATCTCACAAGAACCCTCAGGTGCTTTTCGTAAGACTCCAAGTTGTCTCTTTTTTCCTCCTGCTATTTCAGGAACATACCCATTGTTCATCTTCCTTCTACCTGTTGAATGAGGTCTACTTTAAAGACCAACAAACCGGGCGGCTGTGTGGACACCACGGCCAATGACAGGTGTCCCTCAAAGGCAGACAGCTTAACAATAATGGTGGAACACCCAGGCATCTTCCTCCTCCCGTTTCCTCCCCCTTTTCTTTTCATGTAGCTTCAAACTACTTCTTTAACTAGATCTCTGCCCTTTACCCCTAACAAAAGCTGTCACGCTATTTTGTCTACAGGTTTGTTTGTTCGGCCATTAAAAGACAGGAGGCTGCGGTGGAGAAGCCGTTCTAGTACAAACAGGTCACTTTTGTCTGAGTTCTTTGTTGATATTAACATGTTTAATCTCAATAGAGGGACCACTTGGATCTATTATAAACAAAGACAGATGAAGCTGCACCTGCCTTTTGTATCCAAGGCCCAAACGAGACAGGATCTTTTCCTGTGACGCAATTAAACCTGTCAGTCGGGTGTTCAGCTCACAGACCGTATAACTAGACCTTTGGCTTCTCATTTGTGGTCATGTGAGGACTCTTAAGTCTGACCCGGTGAGGGAGGAGGTCAGGTATGATGGAGATTAGTGACGAGTTACTGTGTTGTGTCAACAAGACAGAGAAGGAAGCTGCTGTGAGAAATTTTTCTTCTAAAATCACAGCTCGCAGCTTTCCCACAATGTTACCTGTCTCGCCTTTCAGGTCAGCTGGGCTTTGACTAATTCAATTTGTGGTCCAGGTTCATTCAGATTCTTGCCTTTGCTCATAATCAGTATGCCAAGCCCTTAGAGAGAGAGAGAGAGAGAGAGAGAGAGAGAGAGAGAGAGAGAGAGAGAGAGAGAGAGAGAGAGAGAGAGAGAGAGAGAGAGAGAGAGAGAGAGAGAGAGAGAGAGAGAGAGAGAGAAAAAGCAAACAAAACTAAACAAAAAAAACATGGGTTTGACAAAACACTTTTGGCCCAGGTGGAGAGTCAATGAGCTTGTTTTCTGTTTGAAAGATGCAGTCTCTTCCTATTGGCTATTACCTCAGTGCATTCACAATAGCAGCAGCTTTAGATATAACTGACATGTTGTTACAGTGTTAGCTTAGCACAGAATCTTAATGAAGGGCTTAAGCCTTTAGCTCAGTTTATTATGTAAAGTAAACCTTCTTGCCTTCAGTACTAATGTATTACTCTGGTGAATATTAACAGATTAAAACCTAATATAATGCTGCAAATATGGGTATTTACATTCACAATTAGAGATATTCAACAGTCTGCAGAAACTACAAGATCATGCAGAAAAGTCCAAGTGCAGTGCCGAGCAATAATCTTCAGACCCCATAAACTTTTTAAAATGTTGTCAAAGTACAGTACAGTCATAAAGTATTGTACAGTAGAAAGTGATTTATATATGGTCTTCAAAATTTTTAACGCACAATAATAATCTGAAATGTCTGGCAAGCATTCCACACATGGTTTAAAAAACATATAAGTGTGCGTTGAATCTTAAAAAAAAAAAAAAAGTGAATAAGTTCAAAGGATACGAATACTTTTCTGAGGCACAACATATCATTAACTATACTTCAAAACATTTAAAAGCCATGAAATCCTTTCGTTTTTGCGAGAGCAACAAGAACCAAAGCCTGTATTACGTACCATCATGCCACATTTAAGCATTTACAGCTTCATAAATTTATTGGGATTATTTTAAGCAAATTATACCCATTAAACCATGAAAGGTTCCAAGACGCTGTGCTGCAGGCTTGCTGTGGGAGAAAGAATTCCCTTCAAGTGGTAACTTATAGGAAGCATTACCACTCAAAGACATAGGCCACACTCTGTATTTGTAGAGAGATGGGGGATGAAAAGTAAAACTTATACCACTTTATTATGACAGAAAATGGCTCAGAGGTGACTGAGTGACTAGGTGACTGCATGAAAACTGTACTTAAAATCCCTAAAAGAGACATTAAGACACTGAAAAATAAAAGAAATAAAAAAAATAAAAGAAATGGAATGAATAAAAGAACTTTGAGAAAGATTTCTACTTTGAGAAATCTTTCTAAAAGTAGAAGCAGGATGTGGCCATAACTTTAAACCTTGAAGAAGTTACTATTCTTAATTCAGAAGCCTGATCACACTGTAGCTTCCAAACAATTCATGCGTCTCTTAGACGTCACATGAATTTTCTATCATTAAACCACAAGCTCAAAAATGAAGAACAAAAAATTTCCACAATTACCACAACAAAAAGACGTTTTCAGATGATAATGACAAATACCAAATGCTTTTCTACAGATACAGAGCACAATGCTTACAGTAAAGCTCTTCAGATTGAAGCCTAAAAAAATGCATTCCTTAAATACACAACATTCTTATCCTTACAATAAATTAGTCTTGTCCTTACAGTCACGCCTTGGATTAGCCTACTTTCTAGTTAATCACACTATGGGGCAAAGAAAGCGCATGGGGGGAGAATACTGCACAAATGGATACTTCACTGGAAGCCCTTTTAAGATGTGGTGAAGCCCCGCAGGATTTTGATCAGAATCTGAATGTGCATGGGAAATATCCTGCAGCTTGAAATTGTTGGGCAAGTCTTTAAAAAAATTGTTGGAGCAAAGTAATGTTTTAAAATTGTGGAAATAACCTAGAACATGTTCTTGGGGATGGTCTTAAAAATTCTGGGCAGATGGAGTCATTAAAACTGGAGACACAAACACAAACACCCCTGTTGCACAAGTCCGATGATTCCCCTGTGCCAACACTGACAGTTAAGCACACACTCATAAATAAGCCAGCAGGGTCACACAGAAGCAATCAGACATCAAACAACTCTGCATAAATAACTTCTAACCCAGCCTCTGCCCCTACTTTGTCTGAAAGCAGCTCATTAATTATTTTCATGATGTATGAAACCAAGAGAAGCAGCCTGCAAAGCCTGGACTTGCAGGTTGGACTCACGGGACTGTGAGTTTTATGTCTGAAATGTATTTACAAGAACATAACAAAAAAGAAAGTATAAAACAGTGAAAGTATAACACAGGATATAAGTATACTAATATGATAGTAATGGAGCATAATATTGATAAGTTTTAGGTACATATTTTTAGCAAGAAAATGATAAGTCAATAGGATCAACAGATTAAATAAGCCCAATATAAAGCAAAATCAATATCTTGCAGGTCAAAAAACAATCACTCTTTTTGTTATGCACAAGCTCTTAAAGTCAGTGAAACTACATTTAGATTTTTCAATCATTTCAAAGACGTACTGAATTGGTAAACATCAACCGAGGTTGAAAGTGGGCTCTTGGTCAATTTCCACCTTTGCCAATATGTATTTCATTTTGCACCAATGCATTGTGCTTTTATCTATTCTTATTTCCATTTAATGCCCATGATTTACCCACCCCCTGCAGGTAAATGTTTTTTTTTTTTATTTGATTGCAACAAAATCTTCCATGCTAGAAGTTACCATCTGGTACCCAAAAGATCATGTTTAAACTGCTTTTAATGGCAAAACATGCAACGATACAAAATGGCAAAAGGGCAAAATAACAAGCACCACATAAGTAACTCTAGGTCTGTTGTGACAAAGAGAGTTGACCCAAAAGGCGAGCTTGATTATTTACTACACTTTAAATGACACAATGATAGTTATATTTGCTTGTTGCCTGAAAGAATGAGACCCAGTACAAACACAAAAGTTAGTGTACTCAATAGAGTGGTTCTGGATACCTTTAAGGACAGATTTAGGAGACTGGCTTATTGGTGGAGGTCAGAGTACTAGAGTCATTACAGCAAAGTACTAAATGGAGCTAGTTAATGTGATTTAAGCATAGAAGGAATAGATGCCTCCTGGAGAAGTTTTAAGGGAAAGCCTAATACTGCAACGGAGAATAAAAGGTCATATTCTAGCTCAATAATCACAGAATAAGCCTACATGTTTTTCCTTATAAACATTAGGCAATCTTAACAAACAATAAGAGACGTTCTACTTGTGGGTCTGTTGTCTAAACTCTCCCTGAGGGATAAATAGGTATAAAACATCTGCTGGCTTACAGATGTCATCACAGCTTGACAGTGGCTGCAAAGTCTCCCTTAGGGAATCCTCAAGCATTGGTCCCACCCAAGCCCACTCATGACCTCTTTTAGCACGTGTCTTTCCTGGTGACCTCTGAGGGCCAAAGGGTAGCCAGGAGAGGGGAGATGTTGCTCTTAGTTTCTGTGCTGTGGGTTTCTTATCATTAGTGGGTGGTAGCTATGGAGATAAAGGGTGAATAGTAAGAAACAGAAAGGTTTCAAGAACACCGCTGCATGTCCAGACGCCCACAGACAGAGTCTAATGGAGGGGCAGACACACAGATTGAGAGAAAGGCCAAGAAGAGGACACATAAGTCATTTTAATGGTCATTTTTATAGCCTGGGAGAAGTGGGTGGAAACCAGACTGTCCATTATTAACTGGAGCTCCAGCTTTTATTGCTGCAAAGTGAACGACAGATGGAGTCTTCCTCAATCATTCAAAGTGGATCGTATTTAAGCGTCAGAACAGCATAAATCTGTGCCAAAAGCATGAACCTGATAAGTCTCAGCAAGACATTGTCCAAAGCTTGTGCATTATAGTAGAAAAGGTTGAACAATAACTCCAAAAATATTGTTTTGAACTAAACTTTATACAATTTTAATAGCTCAACAACTAAGTAAAACTGTGATTTCAAACCTTGACAAATAAGGACCCAGAATGAAAACAGGCAGTGCCATCCATCCATCCATCCATCCATCCATCCATCCATCCATCCATCCATCCATCCATCCATCCATCCATCCATCCATCCATCCATCCATCCATCCATCCATCCATCCATCCATCCATCCATCCATCCATCCATCCATCCATCCATCCATCCATCCATCCATGGTCTGTATCATGTGTTCTGACAATCTTGGGTATAAAAGACACTTAGTATAAGTGAACCCATTCTTTTCTCAATTAAATGTACCTCTCTAAGTAATCCTTAGGCCCAGCCCACCCACATCCTTCCATTGCTACAAAGGTTTGAACCTGCCAACAGCACAATACTTCGCCTCTAGCAAATTTCAAACATGTGCAGAGAAGGTGAGAGAAATATTTTCCTTAGAAAAAGAGAAGTGGGGGGAGAGGGGGCATTGGGATTCTTCTGCTTCTCAAGGGGAATTAAAAAGCTTATCTCAGGGGTTGTTTTTTGACAACAAGGAATAGAGTAACTCTTGTAAAACAGAAAATATAAAAGGAGGGGTGCAGCATGTCCAATGAGACTTAGAAGGGAGATCTTTTTCCTAAATAAATAAATAGAGTTTCCTCTCACTCCGAGAGCTTTTAGTTTTTAAAAGCTAAAAGCTCTCACAGTACCATGTTAGTGTGAAACAAGAACAATAGTTTGTTACTGGTGTGGTGCTTAAAATGTTATTCCTTTAAATCTTTTAGTTTAAAAGATGTCACTCTGAAGTGTTTCAATCAAATTATTAAGAGTCTGTCTCAAGGTCAAAATGTAATTTTTGTTTTTCACTAAAATGGGCCCAAACAATGATCACCAACTGAAACTCCTTTCAGCCTCAGCTCTGTGCTGCATTTGTTAACTTGCAAATTTGTTAAGTAGCAAAAGGTTACACAACTACCTGTAAATACTTGTGAACATCTTTCTCCTTCACACAACCTGTCCAAAAAATGCTCAATGTTTCAGTTCACAAACATGAAGAGTCATAGTCCTGCCGATGTACACTTTCTCTGTAAATACAGGATCCAACCTGAACTAGTGATTTAACTGCTAAAGAATGAAGATGTTTTTATCTAACCTGCCAAAATGCCAATTGTGCTAAGATTTAAAGTTTTGGGAAGCAGCCCAATAAAAACAATCCTTCAATGGCCCATGCTGCAAAAGAACACTGCTCATCCGGCATGCACTCTAACGTCTCAAATTAGTGTTCAAAAATTGGCTGGCCAAAAAAGTGCCCTGTTTTATTTTTAATTAATGAATATCCCCAAACAACTTTTCATTAAAGAGAAAAAAAAAACAGACCTAAACTAAGCATGCCAAAAGTTGGGACAGAGGACTGAAAAAGGCTTCAACAAATCCTTTTTATAAACTATACAGCAACAAATAACATAAATAGAAATAGATTGAATATGTATATTCGGACCTTATTCACAATTTCAATCAAATCTGACTGAAATTGTGAATAAGGTCCGGTTTGCACAGGTTTGCACTCTCTCAACTCATAAAAGTTATATTAATTTCTGAGTTCGAAGCTGAAAAATTTACTGAAAACAGAAACCAGCTACAGATTAGTTGTGATTTTGGAAGGTGTTTGCTGAAGTGTGCCGTAGTGTATACAGTCAGTCCGACACAGTTGGGGGGCTACACAATGCCTCCTTGTTCAGCCTGGCCCTTCTGCTTCTCCATCTCTCTTTCCATCTCTCAGTGTGCCTCAAGGAGTTTAATCAAACTACAGCCGCTTTGTTTTTCTTTCCTTTATTAAAAACGGTAAGATAAATAAGTTGGAAAGACTTGAGTGACAAGAATAAAGTTAATGTAAGATGAAGGCAGACACATTTATGTCTAAACCCAAACATAAATCAGTTATCAAAAAGCATGGTGAGGAACATGAAAGAGGAGGAGCTGACAGTCTAAAAGCAGCAGAAGTAGTTCTGTCCATGAGTTTCTGCATGTGCTTGTCATTGGTACTACAATGTGTTTTATTCCTTCACTGTAGGAGAGCTGGACCAAAGCGACTCACCGAGGTACGTACACACCCACCAACCTGTCTGAAGATCTCATTTCTGTTTAATTACATCTTATGACTATCAAACTGAATACTACAACATTTTGTGATTACAGCTGCAGACGCCATAATTTTCCGAATTCAACTTTGCTCTCACAGGATGAAAAATGACACAGCATTCTTTGCTAATCTTTCAATTGTTGACTAAACAGAAGCAGCCAAGATGTGAAGATAGTTTCTCAGCGCAGCTGGGATCTCTACTGAAGAGTATTCCTCACATTTCCCAGTGTTTTCTTTGGAGCATCTAGGGCAAGTGCAAACATACACCTGTGATGTATATAGACATTTTTGTAGGTAAGTGGTTGAAGAATCAGACTCCCTCTCTATTCACCACAATAACAGTCATTACTAAAAAGAATCTATCCGAGTCAACACCTGGCTGGGCAGTTTGGGTGGTTTCTTGTATTGAAAGCAGGCTTTACAAAATAATGATTATCACACGGAGGCCTCGCTTTTGGGACACTCATCTACCAGTAATAAGAGTTGATTTGGAAACCAGTGCTGCTCATAGAAAGATCTCCCTCTCAGCACATTTTAGTAATTCAAAAAGCAACACAGATGAGCCCAAACTGAGGCACTATTTAAAAATAAAGTGACACCTACTTTTGCTCAGACATAGGTGTGCTTTCTCTTTACAGTAAATAGAGCGATAACAGTGCATCGCCTTATCTGTTGTGGCCAGTTTAGGCTGCCTTGTTATGGTGCTAAACAGTGGTTTTCATGATTTAAACCATGGGAAATCTCAACAATTGTCAACTTGTGACTCATGAGTCATATAGCAATATGATAAGATGAACTATGGGATTTTAGTAAAGAAAAAAACTGATTCTATCCGGGCTGTCCTCAGTGGACCATGTCTAGTTAAAGTAACCTCAGTATACATATATTAGAGTACAAGACAATTCCAAAATATGAGTAATAGTTTGACCTTTTCAGTTTCTGATAAATGGTATTGAAACAAAAAAGATTTCAAGTTATCCATTATATTTTGCTAAGTTAAAAAGTCTAAAATAATCTAGAATTAGTTTTTATTTTAAATATCGGTTATCATTGACTGTATTAAATATAGAAAAAATACAGTAAAAACACTATGAAGTAACAGACAGTTTCTATTTTTAGCCTTTTTTTGGGCTGAAGAGGATGTCTCATTTGAAAAATATCGTTCTTACGTCGTCTAAAATCCACATTTACGTCCCCTACACAGAAACAGACAGCACAATGGAAAAGAATCCATCCCAAAGCCTCAGCAGAGTGGGTCAGAAAGAGCCATTATCAACCTTTTGGGTTGAATTCTGTATGCTGTCTTTTGTTTGCACTCCACACTACTGTACACTGATCTATTTTGCTTCTAAAATTCTACAAAGTACATAGCAAGAGAGAAGATCAAAGCCTAGCTTTACAGCAACAGGTTTATGCATGATTGTTCTTGTTGTAAGACCAAGATATCACTAAGAGTAATTAGTGTGATCAACTCTAAATCCTTTAAACCTTAACATGTGTTCGACCAGAAATTAATATCATAATAACTTAAACTATCAGCACTCAGAAATAAGAATTATTGACGTAGATTATGTGCACAAAAAAGGAATTTGACTTCAGTTTCAAATACTCACATTAATATCACATTAAAAGCATTAATATCCAAACTTTAGCAGGAATAAAATAAAGGTTAAAAGGAAGAGTATGTGTTACAACCAATTTGGCAGCTTGCATTTGTAAGGTTGTGTGTGCACATACTTACAAACCACAATTTTTATCTATTATACTACCAGCTTCCTGATTATATAAAAATAATCTCAACCTGAGTGGCCTCTGATTTAGAATAACTGGCACAGGAAGCTGCCGCATTGCAGTGCATTTGTAAAAACTCATTTCAGTGGAAAGGTAATCATGGTCCAAAAGAGCTTTTAGTGCTCAACACATTTTCTCTCTCTGCTGCTCACTCTGTGCATTGAATATGGATTTCCTGTTCATGGAAGTCCTTTTTGTTGACAGTAACATTTTCTACATAGCAGTGGCATTGGAAAAAAAAAATGTGTAATGTAGTTTGAATACTGCCAGCCCAGTGTGGCTGTGCTTAGGTTAATAAGGCCATTTGTTTTTTGTGTGTGTGTGTGTGTTTTAATTCTGGGATGACAGGTGCCCGCATAGTGAATAAACTACTGCTGGTTGTATGAGGCCTCCACAAGGCCTCCATATGTTGCCACCATTCTGATAAACTACCAAACTCTCAACAGAATAGTTTCGTGCAAGCTTGAAAAAGTCAGGGGACTTTTACACTCCTTCACATGTACAGGGCAGCTCACTGTGCTCTTGATGAACAGCCGGCAGAACACTCCAAGACCCAGGAAAAACTATCCACATTCTAGTCAATTTTTAATGCAGTGGTGTGGTTTTTCTCCAGTTTGAAGGAGAAATAGGTAATTAGTGAATCCTAAGCCTGAATTGCTAACAGGGAAAATCAAAGAAGAAAACCAAAGTGCTTCATATTTTCCAAACATCCCAGCATAAATCACTTAGCAGCTGTTTCCACCATGTCTGTGCGTTGCTGCATGATGGTGGGATAACTTAATTTTCTCATGTCGAAACTGAAATGAGTGGAGCTTCCTGTAGTAAACACTCATCTCTCGTCAGTAACACCACTTTGTTGTTCCCCCAGCATGATGTCAAGCTCTGCTTTATGTGTGTTTGTATGTATCTGCTTATTGTATCCTGAGGGAGGAACTTACAAATCTTTCATCGCTGTCTTGTTGTGCCAGGTCAGACTTCCTCCTGAAATAACACACACACACCCTGCTGCCTGCGCCTGGTGGAGACAGAAGCTGTCTATTATGTCCCTGAACTGTCTGCATTCAATTTATGTGTAGTACCATGTGTTTCCACACTTTCTTATCAAGAAAATAAAGAGAAACTTTAATAATTGAAATTAATTAATTGAGTAGTTTAGACCTTTATCTGCCAAGACCTTAACTACTCAAGACCTTGGCAGATAAACATTGTCAGCTTTAGTTGATGTTGCCTAATAGAAAAAACTGCAGTTGGCTCACAGTAATCTATTGTCATTCAATGCAAAATTGAATAACTATTAAATTAAGAAAAAATGTACAGGCCTCTGAAAAAGTTTGCAGATTCTTTGGTACACTAAAATGTTTCAGACCATCAAGAGTTTTTAATCCCAGACAACAATCCCAGATTTTAATTTATAAAATAATTTATCTTTAGGAAATATAAGTAATTGCTCTCTACTCCTAGTCAGTAATTCTACCACCGTTGCCATTGAGTGTGTTTGGTAATTGGTTTTCTACATTCCTGCTAGAAATATTTTATGTGCAGATTTTTGCTGAATTCAATCGAGTGGCTAAAATCTTCATTCTATTTTTCTAATTGGAAAATTATTATTTATAACGTAGTTTCTTATGGAATTGCTGGGTTAGACAAAGACCCATGTATAGAGTTATTTTCTCAACAACTGCATAAAGTTTGTGTTATGAAAACTAAGCCTAAGTGGATTTGCAACAATTTAGATTCTGTAAGCGGATTCTGAGCTACATTTAAATCTCACAACATGCCATAAATCCACCTATTTCCTTCTGAAATCTGTCTACTGTGAGTTCCAGACAGGCCCTAAAAAGATGAAATTTTAAAAGGATCTTAGTTGAAGCAAAACTCTTGTGGTCTCGTTCCTCTATTCACCTCTTCGAAAACACAGTAAAAAGACTTGCTCTTTAATGCCTCCTATTCAGTTCTTAAAGAAAAGCAGCCTCACGCCAGGCCCTCGCTGTCCGCCCAGCCGCCTGCCTGCAAAGCGGTAGACAAAACAAGTGGGAGGCAGGATTTGTTTAGACAGAGCTCACCTGGCACACACGCAAACACAGAAACAGTGATCAGGCAAGCTCCAGGGAGGAGTAGAGGCAGCACAGAGGAGGAGAAGGAGGGGTGGCGCTGGCTGGGAGAAGACGGAGGTGAGATAATGAGTGTGTGAAGGAGTGAAGGGGCTCAAAAAGCAGAGCATGGGGTTTGACGTGTTACCCATCTACATGGATACTAAAAAAAAGTAAAGCGGATAAAGGTTTGAGGGGAATGATTGGTGCTCAGCCATATGTGGAGGGGCTTGTATGTGAGAAGGGGTTTGGAAAAAGCCTAATCCAGGACTTGCTTGTGCAGTAACCGAGGAGGAGAAATTCTAGGTTTTGTGTGTGTCTTGGCTTCACTTTTACATATCTTGGCATAGAAAAACATTTGGGTGATTTATCAATCTGGATGAACTTTGCTCAGCCACAATTACATGAAGCTTCAAAAGCCTAAAATCCCAAATATTAACAAACTGTCAGCCAAAATCATCCAGAATAAGGGAAATAAAGGATAATCTATTACTACTGGCACCATGAGTCAGCTAATATATATATATATATATATATATATATATATATATATATATATATATATATATATATAAAATTCCCTTCTCACCCACCGCGGGTGGTTCTTATCCTCTGAGCTCGGGTCCTCTACCAGAGGCCTGGGAGCTTGAGGGTTCTGCGCAGTATCTTGGCTGTGCCAAGGACTGCACATTTCTGGACTGAGATGTCTGATGTTGTTCCTGGGATCTGTTGTAGCCACTGCTCCAGTTTGGGGGTTACTGCCCCGAGGGCCCCGATGACCACAGGCACCACTGTGGTCTTCACCTTCCAGGCCCTCTCCAGTTCTTCCCTGAGGCCCTGGTATTTCTCCAGTTTCTCGTGCTCCTTTTTCCTGATGTTGCAATCACTTGGTATTGCTACATCTACCACAACGGCTTTCCTCTGATGTTTATCCACTACGACAATGTCTGGTTGGTTCGCCATTACCATTTTGTCTGTCTGGATCTGAAAGTCCCACAGGATCTTAGCTCTGGCGTTCTCCACCACCTTTGGGGTGTTTCCCACTTTGATCTCGGGGTTTCCAGTCCATATTCTGCACAGATGTTTCTGTACACTATGCCTGCCACTTGGTTATGTCGCTCCATGTACGCTTTCCCTGCCAGTATCTTGCACCCTGCTGTGATGTGCTGGACTGTCTCAGGGGCCTCCTTGCACAACCTACACCTTGGGTCTTGTCTGGTGTGGTAGACCTGGGCCTCTATTGCTCTGGTGTTTAGGGCCTGTTCCTGGGCGGCCAGGATGAGGGCCTCTGTGCTGTCCTTGAGTCCAGCTTTTTCCAGCCATTGGTAGGATTTACTGATATCAGCCACTTGGGTTATTTGCTGGTGGTACATCCCATGTAGGGGCTTGTCCTCCCATGATGGTATCTCTGGCACCTCAACCTCCGTTCCCTGTTGTCTGAGACATTCACTGAGCACATTGTCTGTTGAGGCTTTGTCCCTGATGTATTTATGGATCTTAGTTGTTTCGTCCTGGACAGTGGTTCTCACACTCATTAGTCCTCTGCCTCCATCCTTGCGGCTCGTGTACAGTCTGGGACTTATGAAATGTGCTTATTTTTCCTTTTTGTTTGTTTTGTTGTTTAGGCCATTGTCATACAAATTTTTAGACATCCCACAACATGACATTAATTTTACATAGCTGTAAGTTTGAGAAAGGACAACTGATAAAAAAAAAACTGAAGTTTTAATGACTTTATAAACTGTATTAATCATAAATTAAGTGTCAAATAATATAAAAACTATAAGCTTTCTTCTTCTCAAACCAAATAAAAACTAACATTTCTTTGCTTTAAGAACTCATTTTTCATTTCTGTTCAATCCAAGATGATAGGATAAAGTGGCAATATTGTTACTATTTGCACACCTTTTCGAAATGCCTATCACTTTTTGTCCCTGTAACAAAAAGCAAATCATCTTTCTAGAAACTCACTGGAAATACATTTAGTGACAGGACAAAATAAACATATAGAATGATTTAGTAAAAAAAAAAAAAAAAAAAAAAAAAACAGCCATAACGGAGTATTATAAAATGCAAACATGTAATTGCTATAAATTGAGCCTCGGTATCATTACATGGAGTTTTTCCATTGCATTCTACTTGACTGTGCTTGACTTTTCTCCACTCACTGCAGATAGTTTCCTCTCAACAAAAAGGCTTCAGCTGCTTATCATCTTGGCACAATGTCAAGTTTCAGTGATATAGATGAAGGCTTGCAGGGAACTAAACTGAAAAGCAAGATGGATTCCAATGGGAAATTATTGCATATTAGACCATTTTGATTAGGCTCCTCCCTACAATCTCTGAAAATGGCAAAATATAAGAGACAAAAGAGCAGAAAAAAAAATCTTAAATGTAATTTATTAAAAGAAAACTGGGTTACAAAACATCAAATCAATTTTCTTCTGCCAGTTAAAAGTTGGCTATGACTGAAATAAACTCAAAACTAAAATAAATTAAAGACTGGTATTGTCTTGACTTTCCCTCAACCTTTGCAATCTGGGAAAGAACATGTGAGAAGGGCCGTCAGGAGGGAACAAAAAGCAAGATGGATGGTAACTTCCCTCTAACCACACACACTCTCACAGTTACTATGGGTTGACCTCAGTTGACCCCACGGCCCCTTGACAGCCTCTCATCCTATTCACTGGGATTAGAGAGGGGTTTGTCCACGGGGTTTTATGACGGTGAAAACAGAACGAAAGTGGCCTCACAGTAACCCTTCGGCGACAACGTGGTTTTTCTGGTGAGACCGCTCAACAATGAAACATTTTTAACACATGTGGCAGAGTTTTGTTTGCTTGGACTAAGAATGACTCAATCTAATAAAAAATAATTCTTTTTAGTTCCTATTTTGGTTAAGCCTTTCTGAGGTCATTTCATCTCTTTCAGTTTCCTTCATTTCCACATGTTGATAATCTGCTGTGCTTGAGTTCATGTTGTCATCCAGATATGAAAAAATAAACACATCTTGTGATCCTCATACTGAAAGATATTTAAAACATTTCTGTCAGTCGTAAGATGACTGTTCATTTTTGGTAATAAAATGAACAGGAGAGTAGTAAACAAAACGAATCATCTATAAATTAATTAACAGAGCATCAATAAAACATACAGATGAGTATTAATTAACTGCTGCCACTGTAAGCCTAAAGACTCTTAAGTGTTCCACAGCTCACTCTGCACCTCTAATTATCTCTGTAGGCAGCTGTATACTGTAATAGACGAAGATGACGGGGCAGAAGCAGGGGTAAATTACCCACCAACAAACTATAGTTTTCTGCAGTAAGCTAAAAGATGCTGATGCTGTATTAAAGTGCAGCACTGATATGACATGCAAGCACACACACAAACAACTTCAAACAATATGAAGCAGAATATAAACTTCTGGTGTTTGGAAAATAACAACTAATTCCCACTGGTTATTTATCTTCAGCTCAGAGGTTAAACGTCATATTTAAGTCATATATAGTGCAGATGTGATTGAAGTGACAAAGGACCACCTTCTATCTTCCCACCATAGACCCCCCAACAGGATGGTAATAGAAGAAGAGAAAAGTCTCTGAAGCATACTGTTTGATAAACCAACAAATATAGACAAGCATTTGATGTTGTCTGGCAGCTTTTGTTTGGCAGCTGTGTCACAAAAAATGTGTCTGTCATCCACTTACAAAAAGTAATATGCAGAATCTGCCTCTACTGGGACTCAAAATGAAATCACAGACTGGCATAAAGCTCCCCCCTCCCTTCCCCATATGTAAGCTGCCTCTGCTGTTCATTCATCACCTGTCAGGCCCATTGGTGATGAATGAGAAGGCATTCACAAAATGAAGCCAGCATTGCAGAACCAAAGGAGGCATGTAGCGGAACTTATCGAGGTTGAAATAGAGTTTTACTGAGAAAATGAGGGTCTTATTCTGAAAGGTTAAACACATTAAATCCCTGTGATTCCTGACCACTTTCATACTCAAGTCAACTGTTCTGTCTCAGAACATTTTATCGCAACCTGTTCAATGTGAGATGAGCAGTACATCCATGTCTTGCAACCTTAGTTCTATACAAAGAGGCTTAAAGTGTTTTCTGAAGCTGGCTTATGATTTAAACTCCTGTTGGCCAGAAATAGCCTGGTAAAAACTAGACCATTGGATTATATTTTTCTTTTTATGAAGACTCTAGGCTCCCTGCTGTTGAGAAACAATTGCTTCCTGAAGGCAATTGATGTTTTAAATTTTGTCCAATTGATAATATTTATCTGTTAATGTTAATTCAATATATGGAAGCATTCACTTCCGCCAATGCCACTGCTAAAATTACAGGCAGACTACAATTCTCAAAACAGGGCAGAAAATCAATGTCATCATTCACAACATCTCCTCCTGTTCGCTGATTGGCCCGGTCAAAAATTGACAAGAGACAATCCAAGTCATGGGGGAGAAAGCCCACACACAATATGCCAGAAATGAGAATTTTTTTCAAGAGGAATTGCACAGGAAGGCAACGGCCAGACAAGAAACAAAGGAAGAAAATATGGGAAAACAACTCATCTCTCATCAGGTTTGTCATGCTGTGGGACTGTTTCTCTTTCATAGGCCCTTAAAGTCTTATGAGAGTGCATGCCATCATGGACTTTTACTATTTTAGATAAAAATCTCTCTGCCTTTTCCAGAAATCTGAATAACATCATGACATCTCTTAGCTAGATTCCTTCATCCACTTTTCATACCCTTTTAATCCATGCAATGTCCCTGCGGATAATACCTATCTTCAGTAGTCAACAGTCAAGAGGCAGCGTACACCAAATGGTCACCAGTCCCTCGGAAGATATTTCAGCTTGACAGTGATCCTAAACATACAGCAAAAATATCTGATAAATATTTAAGCAATCACATAATTAACCTCAGATGGTCATCTAACTCATTAGAAGATCTAAAACCTTTACTGGAGAAAGTATTCTGAAAGAGCATCAATGAATTCTTGCAACACAGAAAAGTTGCACCATAACACCTAAGCTTGGACCAGTCAGCTGAAATCTAAAATTGCTTTGCCTCTTCCTGAGTTAACCACTTTCTAGTCCACTCAGCAGAACTATTTGTGACAAAAAAAACAACACCCTCTCATACGTGGGGTAATTACAGCTTTACCAGCCATCCCTAGACCATGATCTTTAGCAGCTCATTAAACAGTATCAAGAATAGTATGCATGGGAGTATATTTCACACATCTGTTGTTCAGCAACTCTCACTATATTGTCACTTTGCTGTTTCCAACCATTACACCCATTAGAGACTAATTAACACTGTGACAAACATCCTTCCTGTTTTATAGCACCGTAAATAAAAGTGTTCTGACTTAATATGGGTTCCCTTCCTCTTGTTTGTGTTTTTTGTTGCTTTAAATTTTTTGAATCACTCAATTCAAAAGGCAGTTTTCAAATCATAACTTCATTTATAAATGGAAATAAACCTGTCTTAGTCATCCCAACACATCCTGAATAAGTAGTTACTGGCCACATTACAGCAACTAACTGTGATTATCCACATCCAAAACTACTCCAAGAGAGCATCAACAACTCATCCAAGAGGTTGCAAAAGAAGCTGGAACATTAAAATCACTGAAGGACTCGCTGTCCATTATTTAACAGTGACAAAAATACTGAACAAAAATGGAATCGATGGATGAATTGAAAGGCAAAATGAGCAAAATACTGTCTCAAATCTTAATCATCTCCAAGACTTGTTCCAAAAATGATTGGTTTTAATAGTTGTGTTTTGGTGATCAATATCGTCATTCACATCTCCTTCACAACTTGGTGATGGCATTGTTATGGTTTTAGCCTGATGCTCTAGTTTGGTACAGGACAATTTACCATAACTAAAGGTAACTAAAACTCCCAACTGTGTCTGAATTAAAACAGCTCTGCGAGAAGAGACCAAATTTCCATTTATAGTGATGTCAAATTCTTATATCCATTTACTGAAAACACTTAATGGAAGTCCTCGCTGCCAATGGGGCTCAACCACTTCTGAGCAGGGCGTTAGTTATTATTTCCACATAGTGGAACAGGTTTTGAACAGCTTTTTTAATAAGTAAAATACCAATTTACAAATTGCACTTTGTTTTTCCTCATGTTTTCTTTTTTTTTTTTTTTGACAGCTAAAGTTTGATGATCTGAATTATATTAAGAATGACAAACAAAGCAAAAACAGTAGCAACACCTATGGGGGTAAATAGTTAACTGTGGTTAAGTAATACAAAGGATTTGTAGTAGCAGATGAAAAATCCCAGCTCGTTACCTAACCAAAGTAACAGGCGGGTCCAAGGCACTGCAATGTATTAGCTTTCAAAGTGGCACCAGAAAACATGAAGCATGAATCTGCAGCAAATATTGTCCAACATATAGTAACCACATTATTCAAATCATCCGAGCCGCATCACCAATAACATATTCTATGTGTAAAACTACTTCACAGTAGCCTAACTGTACACCCAGTCGTTTTGAAGAACTTGTTCATGCAGATCGTTCAACAGAAAGTGACCAAAAGCAGGCCAAAGGTTCGGCTCATTCTGGCTCTTTATTCCCTCTCCGTGTGTTCGAGTTGTACATCTCAGAAGGTTTACGAGACAAACATCTGAGAGCGCATGCTGGAGCACGCCAGAGGCACGGGTCGTGATGCGACGCTGGACTGAAATTACACCTCAAAGTTGTTTTGAAAGACGCGCTTCATAACGAGCGCTCTCAGTTAGATTGAATCATTTCTTTGAAAGAGTGTGAGTTTTAACTGAAAATGCAAGGTAAAACGTGGAGAACCAATACGCAGAATAGTTATTTTATACATAGATTTATTTATATATATTTATATTCTTTATATATAAATACATATAGCGCATTTGTTTTATTTTATTTATTTATTAAGAGGTCCACACTTTTAATTAAAATGGTTACCTGAAAAGTCCGGAGAGCCCTTGGTGAGATCGCAGATGACGGTCAGACACGTTATTCCCAACAGGAGCGCAAAATTCACGGCTGAGATAGTCCAATCTGAGAATAACATCATTGAAACCTCGAAGTTTGTAATTTCCCCCCGAATCACCGAAAAGAAAAAAAAAATACAATAAAGTCCAGCAGCAACGAGTTCCAATTTCAAGAGATGTGTGATTCCATGTTTCTAGACTTCCATCATCCTCCCTCCACCACAAAGCTTCTTGCATCGACGAGGGCTGGGTTTGGAGTCCGTGTGTGTGCCGAGTGTTATTTCCAACCGCGCTTTGAAGGAGGAGGCATTCCACCTGCTGGAACTGCGCCACCCTGCATGCCCTCAAAGAGCTCAGGAAACACAGGGGGCAAAACACTCTGTTTCGAAATGACAATCTATACTGCACAATTTAGAATTCAACGACACTTTCAATTGGTTTTAGCATTTCATAAAATAAATAAAATTTATAGATTAAAAAAAAATAAAATCATTCCCCCATGCAACTAAACATTCGTTGAGAAGTCACCTAGTAGTTAATTGTTCTGTGAAGAGCAGAGAGGTTTTTTGAGACTATTAATAATGGATGAGGCTGTAAAGACGTTCAAAACAGAGTTAAAATTATATCCCAAGCTTTGAGCACATTATAAAAAACTATCCAGATGATCCCTTAAAAATGAAGATTATTGAACAACAGAAATCATCCAAAAACATAGCCATGCGAACACTTGTCAGGGTGGGCAACGGCAGAATGGCCATTTACCAACAGTTGTTTAGAGATCCAAAAAATCAGGTGGGAGACTCCGTCAACAGGAAAACTTTGTAAATTCTACAAATCTGACCTTTAATGAAGACTGGCACCAAGAAAGCAACATTGTAAGAAAGCAGTAATAAGGTATTTTTTGGAGACACTACCGATGTGAGGAAGAAGTGTTCCAGTCAGATTCACCTAAAATGTAACTTTTTGGCAATTAGTTACATTTGCCAAAAATTTAGCTATTTTTGGTTTTCAAGTAGGTGTAGGTCGACTTGAAAACCAGCTAACATGAGCAAATCATGGTAATAATGAAACCTGAGTGTCGACAGGACTGTATCAGGTGGTGGCATCATATTGAGAGGATGCTTTCCTTTAACATGGAATTGGTAGGAACAGGAATGGAGTTAAAATTAGGCAATTCAGGAAAAAAAAAAAAAAAAAACAATGTTAGAGACTGCAGAAACTGGAGGCTGGAGTGAAGATCCACCCTGAAGCAAGACAAGTGGGAGGGTTCAGTTCAAAGCATATGCACACATTAAATTGAGTTTTTGTCAAGACCAAATATTTGCTGTTCACAGATACTCTCAGTCAAATATGACTATGTCTCAGCATGTTTGCAAAGAAGGGCTAAAAGACACATTCCCTAAGACTTGCAGATACACTTTGCAGTAAAAGGTGGTTGTATGAAGTGCAGACTTAGGCAGACTGAATAGCAATGAACATGCACACTTTTTTATATCAATGGTTGAACAAAATAAAAAAAAACAATGCATAATTTTCTTTATGCAGTGTTGAGTCAACAAGTAAAAAAAATCTTTTTAAAAGCGACCAGTCTGTAAGATAAGAGCTAAGCCATAACTTACTCCACAATAATGGCATTTTGGTATTAAATTAGCTTATACATTTGACTATTTCGGTGTGTTTTTATACCTTTCTCCAGCTCCTAAAACTGCCTTAAGATTATCATCTAAGGCATAACAATAGCAACTTTTACGTAGATTTTACGTTTTCGTTTCAATTAAAAAACACGTTTTGTTCAATTTTCTCCTTTGAAAACTTTAACAGAGAGCGGCCGATTTATATTAGAACAATTGCGCCATCTTGCGAAGTAAACACCTGAACTACAGTACACCGTAATCGCGTTTCGAACGTTTGGCCTTCACGGTTTCCGTACAATGTGACAACAGAAGGTCAGACATGGCGGTCTGCACTAGAGGACTTTATGCAGTGTCGCTGCGTTTTTGTCGAAAACTGCAGCACCAGAATGGACGTAAGTGACTTAAAGATGCTTGAAACTGTCTGCAATGTTGTTTAACTCGCTTTCACTCTTGGAATGAATAGACTCTTAGTTATATTTTGTTCTGATATCGCTAAGGTTAGCGTGGTTAGCAAAGCTAGCCGTAGAAAAAAAAAAATCAACTTGAGATCGTTTCCTTTTTATTTTCAGGGTTGTTTTCTACATCCATGTGTCGCCCTGCGACAGACAGTGAACCACCGAAATTTGTCCCTCCTTCCAAACCTGTCATAATAGATAAAACACAAACGGTGGCTTCCCTGAGAAAGTAAGATTATTCTCTCGTTGGGAAAAGCTTAAGATGTCACCTTATCATTTGTTATTGTGTTGGTTCAGCTTGTTTTATTTTCTGTCAGGTTTCTGAGCCCCGAGTTCGTCCCTCCCAGGCAGAGGACGGTTCCTTTCAAGTTTTTCTTGGAGAGGAAAGACATGATTCGCAGGAGGAAAATACTCAACATTCCCGAATTCTATGTTGGTAAGGGATTAAATAAGTGGATTGTGATTCCATTTAACATTGTTTCATCTGGACATCTCTCCTGAAATACTTGCTATCAGTAACAAGTTACTTAGTTGATTATTTTTTCTGTATTTACACGCAATTGTATTACCAAAAAAAAAAATGAAAAAGAGCTGCTGATCCTCCATATTGAGAAGATTCTGCTGTGATTCAGACATTTGCTTAGCATGTCTCATGAAACTTTTATAAATTGAAAAGTAAAACAAAAGAAGCGCCAAACAACTAAGCAGCTTAAATCCTGCGTTATCTATGAATAATAATGGGTCAGGATTTGATGTCTCAAAATGAACTGACCAAAATGGAAAATTAAAAAAAAAAGAACTTCCTTTGAGTTTTATACAAAAACAGTCTTGAGTCTGATGGTCCGTGACCATCATGCAACTATCTGGATGATGACTGGCACCTTGTCATCAAGGTTTGCATATAGTTCACTGGGGCTCAGCAGAATGAGATCATACTACAAAAGCTATTAGAGTGATGGAAAGAATTGAATCTCAGCTTTTTTTTTATTCAAAAGAATTATTGATATTAAAAAAGAATCAAACCTAATAAATATTAACAAAAGTAAAAATTGTGATTGTTAGTGAGCAGAGATGTGCCCCAATGTGGTTGTTGGTATTAGTATTATTACAAAAATGTATTATTTAATTAGCTTTATTAGTCCCAGTTAGTATTATTTTAATGTCTTTCAGGCAGCATTCTTGCAGTGACCATGGCTGATCCTAATGCCAGTGGGAAAACAAACCGCTTCGTTGGTATCTGCATCCAGAGGGGTGGAAACGGTTTGGGCAGCACATTTGTCTTAAGGAACATCATTAATAATCAAGGTAAGATTAGTTGTGCTGCATAATTCAGCATAGAGAAGCATATTTGGCTTAAGATGTTATCTAAAATTCAGTCCAACCCTGCAAGGATTTTAAAAGCTTTAAACACTTGACATAGTTGGAAACAGATTCTGTTCAAATGTAGAAAGAGTCTTAGATGACCGTGTTTGATCATGCATTGAAACTAGTATTATGTTTTTTGGAATATCTTTAAATGTAAACCTTTAAGTCAAGATTAAAAAATTATTTTTTTTTTTTTGTTTTGTTTTTCTTCATTCAAAATTTTGACTAAATATTTGTCCAGCCTGCTCGCTACTGTGTTAAATCATTGACGATATTTGGATGTTTCAGTTACGTAATACTTGCAGAATAATTTTGCTAATGGAAGGAGTGTAACAGTGCACAAAAGTGATGGTTTGGTAGGTTTTATCATACACTTTTTGTCAAGAGAAATTAGTAAAAATGTGTGCTTTTTTTTAACTAATTTCACACATTAGTAAAAATATCACACTTTGGAGTTGTTTTGATATTTGGACAAACCAGTGTCCCAGCTATATTTGTGTGTAGTATGTGCATGGCTCCTGGCTGAGCCATGCACAGCGAATGACTTCATTAATCTTTAATGACAGTAGTAGATTCTCTAGATTGAGCAATTTTTGCAAAATGTCATAACACACATTTTTGTGAAAAAAAACCCTAACAAATCAAACTACTGTTATTTATTTTTTTTTAAACTATTGGTACTACAATTAGTGTGCAACATCTTTTTATTGTATACTAATTAAGCATTCAAAGGATTTCTTTATTCTTCTATAATCTTTACTTTAGCTCAAAGCACCCACTGCATGGCAGATTATAAACATTTGCTTTTCTACAAATTTATCCTCCTCATGCCAGAAACGGCCAACTGTTTCAATCTAGAAAACTCCATATTGTTACATTTTATGATTGTAGGGGGAATAAAAACATTTTCCTGACATGCCTCCCAAATAACCTGATAATCTTTCAGTAATTTGTCGGCATCACAGATCAGTTTACAGATATCTTTATTCTTTAATTGTTTACTGGCCTTCTGAAATGGCCAGAAGATTTTTCTGTATCCAGAAGATTTTGAAATTATGGAAAAATGTGCTAATTTTATTGTCTTGCTGATTAATTGGTCAGTACTTACTGGTACAAGGAAGAAAACTGGTGAGCATCAGACAAAATGTGTGTGTTTCCAAGGTGTTGAGATCTGCTTCGAGATGTACAATCCTAGGATCCAGAAAATTGAAGTCCTGAAGCTGGAGAAACGACTGGATGATAACCTTATGTACCTTAGAGACGCTCTGCCTGAGTACAGCAGAGTGGACCCAGAAATGAAGCCAGTGCCTTTCTCCCCTACTGGAGAAGTGCCTGTTAACCCGGTGAGTGGTCTGCTTTAATTTAAACTGCTCTTTGTCGTGCCGTGTCAAATTGTTCATACTAATTAATGTCTTTATGTTGTTGTTTAAGTAAAACCTGCAGTAAAACAAAACAGTTGAGAAAGAATAATAAAAAAAAACAATTAAAAATTAAAACAATTAAGCCATTTTTTTCTCCCTCTTTGTTCTCCAGCTCAAAGTAAAAATGCATCCAAAGCCGTGGTCCAAACACTGGGAACGGCCCAAGTTCAACATCCAGGGCATCCACTTTGATCTGTGCATGACGCCCAATCAGATGGCGGGTGCCCAGAAACGTGCAGAGCCTTGGAGGGAGTATGACATGCTGCGGGAGTACGACACCACCGAACTAGAGGAACAGATCGTCAAAGAAGTGCAGGAGGAGATGAGCAAGTGACTGGAGTCTTGTTTTACCCCTCAGTGCAACCATGGGAGCAAACATTTCCAGCAACAAGAAATAATTGGAAAATAGATTCATTCAGTGTGTGACAATTAACTTAAAGGTCACTGAATAATAAGAACAAAGGAAGCAACATGAACATTTCATATTTGTCAGTGGATTAAGTTGTTTTGTATATATTCACTTTACTGTACAAGTTCCTTTAGCTCTCTAACTTGTCTCCTTCCAAACAAATTAAGTTACCATTCTAAAAATATTAAACTGTTGAACTTTTGGATTTGAGTTAATTGTCTTTTATTTAGCTAGTTTTTCCCTTGTTATTGCTTTTATTTTAATACAACTTGTTTTTATTTTCTACCTCTTTCTTTTTCCATATATTAAGCTTTCACTTTTAACTGTTTGTAACTGAGGGGTCTGCAGTGGCAATATTTTTTATTGTAAATTTATGAGACAATAAGAATAGGAATTTTTAACAGAAGGTTATAGTACCATATCATAGTTTTCACAATGAAGTAGATGACTGCTGCCTTGAGGGTGGTCCAGCAGACATATCGCTCTATAAAAGCGATATGTCAAAATATGGTCATTGCTAAAGAAACTGGCAACTAAAGCAAGTTGACTAAAAAAAAAAAATTGGTAGAAAATGGTGCTTGAAGAGTCACCCCACACATGTGCATTACAAGGGCTATTGGGAACTGCAGGGTTCCTTTGCAGTGCCAAATTAAATTTTTAGGTTTTCAAGGTCTGGAGAAGTGTGGAAAAAGCACATACGGGCATATCCCATTTTCCTTCTGTTCTACTTCCATATCTTCTGTTCTTCCTGTATTCATGGCTGTCCTGCCTCCTCTGTAGTAACTTTCTTTTATCAATACTTCCTTATGTTTATATATATATATATATATATATATATATATATATATATATATATATATATATATATATATATATATATATATATATATATATATATATATATATTACTTTCCTAGTATCATTAAAACTCTGCCTGCTATAGCTATATGGCATAAATTCATAGTGAAATCTTGTATTTTATAAAGAAGGTGAATGACAGAATTGTGGAAGGTTCGTTCTTTACTTTTGAGTTGTGGAATGTTAAGGAATCCCGCAAATACATTACATTAAGCCACTCCTGAAGCTCAAATGTCCCTTTACTATTTCTCAGTTGTCCAACACGTATTTAGACTTTTAATTAGGCTAATATGTCTATGTTGTTATTATTTATTGCAGTATGCCTGTATAACTTATTTGAAATCTCCTTTCCCTTCCTTTTGTGGAGCTTGTTAAGACAATAGATTCACTTCTACTTAAAAAAAAAAAGGGAGATGGGAAACACAAATTCAAAAATTTCACAAGGTGGCACTGTTCTACTTTTATTATTGCTCCTATAAATGGTTACATAACTGTCTGCCAGGGATTTAGAAGGTAAACACCTTACAAACTAAAATAAACAATAATGTATTATTTGAATAAATCTAAAAAGGGCATTTTTCTAAAAAAAAAAAAAAAAAAAGCATTTATTTCAGCATGCCTTTCGTTTAAAATAGACTTGGTGTTTAAACAGAAAAATTCAAGGAGTGCAACCAAAGACACCCGGTAGTGTTTTACTACCGTGGATGGAAAATTGTGGTGTTAAGATGGTATGTTAGAGCGTCAGTCGAGCTGTATAAAAACACTTGGACTCCTTATGTTATGTCTGCTCCCTGTGAATGTGTGTGTGTATAAACAGGCTGAATGAGTCTCTGCACTCTAATTTCTGCATATTACAGGATGAGACGTGGAGAAAATGGTCTCTAATACAGGAGCAGCAGATGTTTGCTGAGCTCATTATGGACCACACAGAGTTACTGTGCGGAGATCCAAATCTGTAACTGAGAGTGATTATGTTTTCTGCTTTAACAGCAACCCATAGCATGTTTGTAAGTAGTTTGATTATTAAAGAATCTTCTACCTGTTAAGTAAGTTGTCTCGTATGCAGCTAAGTTACTCTGCTCAATCATAAATCTGCAGCAAAGAAAGCCAACTCCATCTGCTTTTAAGTGGCTGTCCTGCACATTGTCATTACCTTACCCACTGAACCAGCTGGCCCTTTCACCTTCTCATTTCTCTCTCTCAGTATTTCTGTTTGGAACTGATTGATGATCTCTTGCGGAGGCAGTAACTGAAATGTTTATCCTAAAGCACATTACAGACTCTTCAGAGGCATTCCACAGTAACACCACTGGACTGGTAAACCAGTTTAAACCGAAAGGTTACTCAAAGGAAACTTCCTGTCACTCTGTGTTTCCGTGTGTGTGAGATCTCGGCCCATCGTCTCATCTGCACGAGCCTCCCATGCCCTCCGGTTGACTTCTCTGCACCTGGAGTGAAGTTAAAGCCCCTTGGCTGGGAACCAAGATCAAACACACACACACTCACATTCGTCAACTTGCAGACAGGCTATCAAATCACCTTTCACCACAACCAGACATCTCAAACTTTGCCAACTGTAGATGTCTGGGGAAACCTGTCTGTCAATTCTTGAGCGAAACTGGATATGCTCCATTCATGGTTGCCGTGGCACCAGGGTGGAGCATGCAGGTTTGTGGTGACAATAATCCCACCCATCAATAGCGGTCAACTGTAAAGCATGGTGGGCTGATGATAGCTCCATTGCCACACCACTCTCAAGGTCAACACAGGAATGTTGGGAGGGATGTACTCTTCCAATCAGTCTTCCTCCCTTTTCACTTGCCCTTCCAAAGACTTCACCTTTTTTCTTCAGTCTCTCTCTTTCTCGGTGGGTTAGCTCAGGCTTTGAAAAGGAGCCAGCTTGGTGAATTGGAAAGGATGTGATACAGTGTGTGAAGAAACTCCCACAGACAGAAATTTTGGTCTTTACCTCTTTTTCTTTATCCTTTGGAGCGTCGTGTGATTTCCTACTCTTCTACCTGCCCGGCCTGGGGAAATTAGTTTCACTCGTTCTGTCCTTGTCAGTGTTAGTGTGAACTATATTCAAGCTGTCTACATGTATGACAAGTGCAACTGGATACTGGGCCACCCGTAGACCCCCCCAAACCCACTTTCTCACAGGTAAATTACACCCTGTCATTGTATGTGTGAATGCACTTGTGTGTATGTGCAGCTCAGGGCCACCCGTGGTCCTTGGTAGATTACACACTTGAGTTTCACCATATGCTTCCAGTGAAATGACGCTGCCGTCTGTTCCTCTGTCCAACTGTCCCACGAGCTTGGCTAGGGTTCCTGCTGCCATCACTCTCCCTTTGTAAGAGACACGCAGACAACCTGACAGAGCAACAGCTGCTAGGAAACATTACATTGCAAGCAGCTGATAGCTGAAGCTGAGCAGTCACATATTCCAGTTATTTTGCTGATGTGGTCCTAAGTGAGGAACCATGAAATTCTTGCAGTTGAAAGGAGAATCAACTGTAATGATAAGTAGGCATGAGTCAGTATTAGACTCACTGTGTGTCAACCTTGAACTTTAAGATAATATTGAACAAGACAGCTTTTGTCTAAATCCCTCTCTCAACAGTGCCACTTTCAGAAAAGTGGCACCACCATCAAAAATATGTCCAAAAAGCTTCTTTTCTCTCTTCAATAAGAATGAGATTGTTTTGAGACAACATGTGCGGGAAGGGCAGGCTTACTTTATAGTTCACACAGCTGGAAACGAGTTCATTCTCTCCAAAACACTCACAAGAAGTTAACTTTTTTTTAAACTTCGGTATACATTCGTCCCACTAACAGTCCAGTCACATTTAACTTTTGACAAATTATTAAAGACTGAATTGACCAACAAATTCCAGTGATACCATTATTTCTTTGAAAGTACAACATTCATCATCACTGGGAAGGGGGATGGTGGAGCGGTAGAGTGGGTACCACATACATGAAGCCTGCTTCTTCTGAATGTAACTGTTCGAGTTTTGACTCCTCTCCCCATATTTATTGCTGCTCGTCTCCCTGATTGACCTCAACACATTTTTCCCATTTTTAGAACTACTGGCAACAAATGAAATTCTGCATCTTAAATTATGAAACACCCTTATCAACTTACAATAAGCATAAATGACAAAAGCACTTACATTTTTAAAAGGTTTAATTTCGGTTGCCACTAATTGTGATGTGACTGATTTAGATAAAAACATTTATGGCTTAACATTTTATCTTTCCATACTGAATAAATGTATTTAAATCAAAGCTTGGATTTTTAAACATTCTTAATGAGACCTTATGCTTCTGCGATAAAACAACCCTACTTATTTAAATATTTAAACAAACTGTTTAGCAGTGGCAGTAATACAAATCTTGAAAAGACCCATTAAAAAGATACGTTAGATTTTCACAATACTTGCAATAAGAAACATCTTCCTTTACATCAGGCACAAGTATTAACAACTTTTACACTCAGTTATTTGATATAATTTTGTTTTCTTATATATTTATAGAAATTAAAATGTCCTTCGTCATTGTACTTAAACAGTTTCAATATCTCTTGTTTGAATTGTCCTATTTAGTATGTGAATTACTTTATTTATTCCTTAGCTTAATGCTATGGAATTATAATAGCAGCTTTTTTGTCCCTTTATATAGAAAAAGGAACACATCTGGTTTAGCTCCTTTTTGTGAAAGCTGTAATTGTGGTGGTTTAGTACGGAGAATAGGCCTTGTAGGAGGAGGAGCGATGTCCTCTCTGGGAAAATTTTAAGATTTGTTACTTTGACCATCAACATGCCCGACATAAAACACTGGAGCAAGGTTAAAGGAATAAATAAAACTCAATATGACATACAAAAATTTATACACATGCATTGCAATTTCCCTGCATTTTTACTTCTAACACAAATTAAAGTTAGGTCAGAACCACCCACAGACAAGAGAGAAAAATAAAAACACTTTATCACAGCAATGACAGAGAGCAATGAAGTCATTCACCACATATTCAACAGACTAAATAGAGGCTTCACAAATAAAACTCAAAATGTTGCTTGAAAATGTGTCTCACAACTGCAGTATGAAAACCTGAGCATTTCTTTTCCTTCAGTTTCACATCAAAAAATATTATTCATCCCTGGCAGTTTTGTTATAATATTATTATTATTATTATGTGTTTATTGTTAACAAAGAACAAGATATTGACAAAACAGTTCAAAGAATGATGGCATTGCGCCTTGAACTCCTAACCTGGGCATGAATGTGTAGAAACACTGTGCAGTGAGCCCAGCATGCCTGTATTTCACTACAGCTATACAACCATTTACAAATAAATAAATCCAAAATTTCTGCTTTAGATTCTGACCAGCGTTGTTACTTTGGTACGCACAGGTGAGAGACAATTGTTCTCCAGAATATATCATAGCAGTAAGCCATTAATTGTAAAACACAACATCAGTAAATGGGAGGAGCTGAAAGGCTCACATTTCTACACACAACCAATTTGATAACTATTAAATTCAATAATGCTGGACAGTTATTTTTTTAATGCTCTCATAAAAACAGTAGAAAAGAATGGTTTCAGCTGTAAAAATAATCTTTGTTTTGCTATCAGTTTGTGGAGCTTATTAATGTCAATCAAAGTTTTTCAAAAATTGCGATAAATCAGTTTTTTTTTATCATGATAACAGGCTGTAAGAAAATTGTCCATACCTATTTCACAGAATCAAGGCTTTCATATTAAATAATACTGTTCCAGTTATAAGCTTGGTGGTTGCCTGATACTGAGGGTCTGTTTCACTGTCGGTGACACTGGTGTAATCCAAAGTGGATAGCATGATGTAGACACCACCAGATATTGTGACTTCACCTCAAATAAACAGCTTGCTGGTTGAAATGCAGACAACTGTATGTTCCAACTGTGCAATAATGCCAAAAAGGGAAGTTTTTTGGCATGGGAACCTACACCACTTAAATTAACTTTCCCAATGTTGGTCAGAAGAATGGTGAAATATCTAGCTAGAATTATGTGTATAAAGATGCATTGCCAACCTACTTGCAAACTGTATTGACAATATTTCTGCCATTCCACCCAGTATACAGGACACAGACATCTGAATTTATTACACATCCTCATGCACATTCTTGACTTTCTGGATCTCCATATACATATGCTATCCAAGATAACATCACCCAAGGTTGTTTGATGCATTTTCTCATAACCCTGATATCAGTGCTTGCTACTGCCAAAGCTAGTTCAGTTGTGGTATAAGAATCAGGACATGTGATCCAGGTCATAACACAGTACATTCTTAATCATAATATATCCTACTCCTGTTTGGTCATGATGACCCCACTGTGCACTTTTAAAAGAACATTGCTTTCAAAGACATGCCTTTGTTTGGCATGCAATGGTGAACATATGTAGTGGGCATATTAGCAGTATGGCTTTCTTGCCTCTGAAGGGCGCCCTTAGCTTTGTCTTCCCTCAGCTGTCGTTCAGAAGCCCCTCTACAGCTGGTCTTCCTCTCTTCTGAGCTGTAATTGCACCTCTGTCCTGGGAAAAAAAGGGAGGAAATCCCTGAGCTTTCGCCTTGCAACAATGACAATAAAAAAGAGGTGAGGAAAGGAGGAAAAAAGCATTTCAGCTGAGATGAAAGAGGGAGGGAAGCTTTGGAATTGAAGGGGGTATCGAGAGTTGTTGGCTCAGGAGTGCATAGAGGTGGAGGTACAGAGAGAAAGATGAAGGAGAAAGCATGGGAGGAGGGATGGTGTTAGTGATGGTAGTAAACTCTTGAGTTTTATTAACCTCATTTGGTTGAGAGGCAGAGAGTGAAGGGGAAAGGAGGAGTGGTGTATTTAGTCTGTGGATGCAGACTGGAGTTTACTAATGAGGCCTCCAAATGCACACACACTCACACACTTTCTGAGCTCATTCCCTTACACATACCAGATTCACCTTGATCTAATGCCAAGTATGCAGTCAAAGCAGGCCTTTACGGGGCCGGGTATCACTAACTTCAATCTAACTGCCTCTGTTCATTTATTCCCTCGTATCAAGCAGCAGCTGAAAGGCAATTTACCCTAAATTGCTGTTGATATTCAAGGATGGAGCTGAGGCGCACAATCATTTGATTCAAAGCCAAACCCCATTGCTGTGGGTTGTCTAGTTATTTAGCACATCTATTATGTTATGTAATTCAAATATAGACGCCATTTAACATTTCCATTTTCTTAAAAAGGAAAAAAAGAACTTCTGCATGAGAAAAAACTTCACTATAATGTTTATCTTTAGATTATTGGAAGGACCCAAAGGATTTAGAAGAAACTCAAGTGAACTCTAATCTAGAACACCCGGGGCCAGAAAGGTTGACAAACAACTGAATAATTGACATACGGTCCTGTGAGGTAACAAGAACCCTGCTGCTGAGTTATCTTACTCCAGATGTAGATCCCCTTAAGTGATGTCTCAACACAAACATATAACAGATCCTTGACATTCATTTAGAATTCAACTCTGTAAATGTATCTGCTGCAAAAGTGTATTTGGAAGTTAATCATTGTGTCTATTTAAACTTAAGGTAACAGTTGAAGATATTTGACAACTTGATTTTCACACACTTTGGAATCTTCTCTGTAGAAATATTTACAGTGCAACAGTCTTTTTAGTATAATCATTTCATCATTTGACAGTGTCAGACTACAATTCATGTTTTTAGGGCTTAATGCAACAAATAAAATAAGAGCAATTTTATCTACAGTTATTAATTTACTCATTTGTGTGGTCCTGTTTTGATGTTTGACGTTTTCCAGTAACCACACCTGTCTTTACCTATACAAACATATATAAACATTGTAATATTTCTCCTATGCCATAAGTGTAGGAATAACCTGATTCTAATTCTGCAGGTTTTATTCTGATTGCTTAAGTCTGTTTATGAAGAAATAGTTTAGCACCAAAATTGTTGAACAGTTTTTAACTATTTTTGTTTGGTTTGAACTTAGAATAGATCTAAAAATTTTCAGTTTGTCACCATCTTATTCACCTGTTATGCATGTTCACCACTGATGACCTAAAATGGACACAAATAAATCCTACTTAGGACTCTTTCTAAAAACAGAACAATGAAGATGTGAATAACAGACAAATGGCCTGAAGGACATACACACTTTGTGAATACCTACTATACACTGTGAAGATAAATGACTCCGTAAAGGTGCTCTCTGAACTGGACTGGAGCTGACAAATGGTCTGACACCTTGGAGCATGAACTGACCTCCTGCTCAGCGCTAACCATGGGAAGGTCTTTATGTGATCTGACCAGAGGTTAAGAGGCCTTCCACTTTTGTTCATGAGCTGACGTTTAAACAAAGATCCCAATTATGAAGCCCTTTTTGTGCTAATAAGATGAACAGAATACATTCTGACTAAGACCAATTTATGTTGAGTAACATTTTAAAAATGAATATTTTCAGCTCAGTTATCGATAAATGACCAGAGCAATTTGATTCATAAACATTGGCAAACCACATGTCCTGATTCTACATCTAGAGAAGGATTCAAATTGATTCTGCCACAAAAATTTACTATTTGCGATAAGGGAAGTGAAAAAATCTCCAAAAGATTTGAAAACTACAGCTACTTTTGTGCGGTTATACTACAGCAAAAGTCCCCCCAAAAGATGTATTTATTTAAAGCTTTTTACACATGTTTACCAGGAATGCCAATAAATCTTTGAGGCGCTGTGCAAAAAAGTCTAACATCAGCTTACAGCTCTCTGATTGACAGCTTACCAAACACTCTTTGAACTTTTCTAAAGCAGTAAACTCTTCACCATCTGGTACTTCAGGCAGTTTAAAAACTGATTAGCAAATGCGACCCAGTCTTGATATAAAAACAAATTCTACAGCAGCCAGTAAATTCCACACAAGCTCAAGACCTCATCTGAACTGCCCAAAGCCATCAGTTGAAAGCGTTCAAAGTTTCTCTTAAAAAGCTGTGACGGGCCATTCAGGGCAGCTCTGGCCCGTTTGTCTGCGTGTCAATATGCTACCCATTCGCTGTGTCTCGCATGGACGCTATCATTAAACTTCTGACCTCGCTACGTCTGACACTATTTGACAAAACTCTGACTACTGTCTATGTAATGCTTAACCCTGTCACACTGAGTTTACTTGTCTTGTCTTTATTATTTAGCTATCATTATCACTCCCTAGCCCACACACCCAGGGGTATATAGGTCAGTTGTTATAAATTGGGAGCCTACAATAAAACCTAAAACCTATGGTAAGGCCTCATAGACAATTTGATTGCTCTATCGGAGCTGCCATCTTCAACCCATGCACCATTACCCTACAATAGCCCACAGTATCAAATTACAAAGATCTGCTTCACAGCTCATTACCAGCTTATAATAAGGACACTTTAATTGTTTTTCTGGTGTTATTTCTAGACCTATTTTTGCAACAGAGCAGCATTTAAATAAAATAACTTTTCAAAAGCACTCACAAGGTCAACGTTTTCTCCTTTAACTATCAAAAATTGCTTTTGTTTTTATGACAGAATAACATTCAGTACTGTGTAATTATGCAATAAATATCAACATAGTATTCAAAATTTTGTAAATTAAATCAGAAAAGTATGTAGTGAATTTATATAGACCCTGACAGATTCGGGATAAAGATGTAGAGAATTTTAAAGCAGACTAAAATTACCAAGCATTATTCCAAGATTTGAAAATCTCATGGAGCAATGTTAAATCTATGACAAATTGAATGAATATGGAACAACTACAAGCCTAACGAGGTATTGCAATCAACATAAACTGACAGGCCAAATCAGGAGAACATCAATCAAAAAAGCAGGTAAAATGAAATGTGTGGAAGAAAACTAATTCAGTGTTAATATTTTGAAACATCAATGCTACATTAGTATTTCAAAATATGAATATAAGATTATATATATGTTAGGAATATCAATTTCTATGTCTGTATTATATGTTGCCATACCATGAGGGGGTGGATAAGCTAATTTTTGTGGTTTTTCTACACTGATCTTGATATCCATTACTCGATACCATCCAACAGTGATCACAAATTACCGTTCATTGTTTCCTCTTAACCAACTGCTGGCCAATACCACTCAATACCCCAGGTCCAGTTTCCCCATCAATGGTACTCCTACTCTGCCCCCACGCCCTCTTGAGCCCCAGACCAGTCCCCATAGTAGTGTCTGCATAGGAGGCTGTTGGCGCCTAACCAGCAGCAGATGTGGTTCCGCAGAGAACACCGGCCCTCATTAACTTCAATGGATTTCCTAATGCGACAGCTACCATATTTCATTTACCGCGCACCCACACCCCAGTGGACCTGATGGGGGCCAACTGATACTTCCATTCTCTCGCATCCCAGAGTGGTGGTGGAGGCGGAGGGATTAGGGTAAGAGGTGCACTCATAGTCCTTAGGGAGTAATGGGGGAGCGGGAGGAGTGTAAGGCAAAGGAAGAGAAGATGAGGGGAGTAAAGGATTTCAGAAACCAGAGCAGAAGACATGACCCCTCTTACGAAGAGGAAATCAATTAATTCAAGCTTTTTATGGCACAGTCTCTGAAATGAGAAGCAAAAGCCAAGTCAGCAGTCTGAGCAACATTGCAATATGTCAAAAACAGAAGAGGATAGAAAAGGGGAGTGACTTATTTGGGGTGTGAAAGACAAAAGGGAAAAGCTTGTGGAAAAGATCTAAATACTGAAAAAAGCATGGATGCTAAGAGAGATGGATGTGAGGGGAAGGAGGGAGTAAGGGAATTTATGGTCCTGGGTCTTATTGTTCCTGTACACGTGAGAGTGTGCAGCTGGGGGAAAAGAGGGAAATGGGGTGCAGATGTACTGTATCAAACACAGAGGCCTGAACTTCAATAGATACATTACGATGTGCTCCCCTGCTGCACTCCTTTCCCAAACATCAAAACCTTTTTCTAACTTTCTCCCTCTTGTAGCTACTGATCCCCCCCCCTTTTTCCAAGCAACACATTTTTGCCTTGTAACCCCCTTTCTTGCACTAATATCCGCAACCTGTCCCACATTTTTTCTTCTTCTCTGTACCAGTAAGCTGCTCTCATTTCCCCTAAATGCAGCTTCTTTTACTGACGCAGCGGGTATCAGGATTTGCCAGCAAGTGGTGGCCTTCTTTGAACTGAGACTGGCTTGTTTAAAAATTCAACTTAACACACAGCTATGTACAGATGTTATGGAGCCCTAATGGTGTGGGTATACTATGCCCCGGATAACAGTTCGTCACAGCTGTTCACACTTTCCCTCTACCTCTCTTTCTCCCCACATTCCTTTAAAACACATACAAATCATTATAAGAAGACATATGGAACTAGAAGGGGAAGGGTGTGACAGGAGTCTAACCCCCAAGTTTGCCAGCTCTATCCTCTTTCAGGATACCAACGGTTCATGGGGGTGGGTTAGAGTACAGCGAGAGGTTTGGTGGTGGCACTGGAAGTGGGACAGGACATGACACTCCTCTCCTCGTCTTCCCTGCTGACTAAAGAAAGACAGAGAAAGCACTTCCCTAAGGAGTGGAGAGCTGAGACTCTGGATAATTCCCGGTGCTTTCCCGGTGCCTATAGAGGAAGGGGCCCCTCTGGATTTGTCAGTTGTGGCTGCAGCTGTCTCCGGGCAAAATGGACCACAGTGGACTTGACACTTGATCTCTCTTCTCTCCCTCTCTGCCTCCTTTTTGTCCTTTTATCTCTCTCTTTCTCTTTACTAACTCTCTGTCTGTCTTGCTCCATCATTTATTTCACTATTTCAAATTTACTATTTGCTTTGGCTTTCTTAAATTATATGAATTATTCTCTGTAGGGTTGTGTCTTGATATATTCTGAATGCAATTTTTTTCAACAATGATTACACTTAGTAATGCAAAATCACCTTGAGCCTATGTAAAAGGTAATCACCTCCTTCAAAATTATTATTTAGTTATACTTTTTCCATATTCACATCTTGGTTTAATTGCTTCTAGACCTGTACAATCAACAAATTATTTTAATTGAACCCACTGGACAACATATAATAGACAGGAGGGACTCAAAAAGCACACACACATAGGTGAAAAACCAAGTCACTGTCATCTTTCAGGAAAGGGTTTAAATCCATTTCCATGGCTTTGAGACTTCAGTGAAGCACAGTCAGAGCCATCTACAAAAGGAGAACTTTAAATAATGACACACCTGTTATAATGTTCTTGTTCCTATCATGTTTCATGCCGCTTCACTGATCTGCCCCTCCCAAACCTGCTGGCTGCTGATTTCTCCCATGGATGCTGCTGCCACTCACTCAATGCAAGATCAACTTTTGTCATCATTGTCACACCCTTAGAGCATTCCATGTCTGAATTTCTGACTTATTTTATGCCTTCTGACCATTGCCCAGCTTGTTCCCTGACTGCCAGGTAGCTGACCTGAACTGTTCAACAGACAAAGTAACCTCCCACTTTCCCATGATCAAACCTTAACATCGGATTGGACTGTATGATCCAACCCTGCTACTTTGTTTCCACTTTCCATGATGCCATTGTTCTCAGTTTGTATATTGTAAAATGTTCCGTTCTATACGGTACTGTGAGTGGAATAATCACTGCTAAAATGAAATTTTCCACTCCTCACTAGTTACATCTCTGAGGATTTGGGTTTGTTGAGTTCCAACTCTGTCCATTTCACAGAGTCTGGCCAGAAATGCCATGTAAAGAAGAAGTTTTAGTCCATGCCCATTCCAAGTTTGGTCGTTAAAAGTTGTTTAATCTTTTCTGGGCTGTAGTCTGAGTTCTGGGTCCAAAATGTACATTACCCTTTACAAGGAAGGTATTAACAAGTCTTTGATGATGTAACTAAAGAACATCTAGGCCCCACTTTTCTCAGTTAAGATACTGAGAACAGTCGTTGTTCATGATTTAACAATAACAAAGAGAGAGTGAGAAAAAATGGCCTGAGAGTTATAGCTAACCAAAAGGAACACAAAGACCTTAGATCTGTCAAGAATCATTTTGAGGACACCCAAGACTTTTTTTTGGGGGGGGAACAACTTTGCTGCTTTAGAACATGGATTGCTCATTAGATAATTGATGATTTTGTCAATTCTACTCTTAAAAATAATCCAACCATCAGTGACCTTAAGTCAGTGTATTTGGGTTATGCAGAACAACAGTGATCCAAAGATTCAGCAAGTCTGTCTCTGTATGGCTTAGACTTAGACAAAGTCCATTCTTCATGACAATTGTTCTCATCAAGAGTGACACAACCCATTTTTAGATTCAAAATTACATTTTGACTTTGGGCCAGTCTGGTTTGAATGTTTTTTTTTTCTCTTAAACAATAAAATCATTATTTGAAAATTGCATTATTTGAATGCTCAGTTTGGTTGAAGAGCTGGTCTAGATCTTCAAATTAGCAACTGTAAAAAACGTGTCATGTTACTGAGTACATGACTTTCAAAGACATATTATCAGAACATCTGCAAATACATCTTTGGGGTCCATATTTTTAGAAATATTTTGCTTAAATTCATTCTGTAGCAAACACGTGAACATTTTTAGCACCTTCCATTGACTGTGAAATCCAGCTGACATTTTAGTGCTTGTACCTGAAAAAAGTAGTGGTTAAGTAATTTACCTCCTTTGTCTGGGCAACACATCTGGCTCACAGAGACATCTAGTCATGCCCAAAGTCTCTATAAAGTGAAACACCATCCATAAAATCTCCATTAGAGAGGGGCTGCCTGGAGGTCGTCGGGAGGAGAATCAGGGGGTCACAGTTCCGCTGTAGTGCCTTCACACGTAAGGTTAGAGGTGAGTGCTGTTGACATTCCTCCCATCACTGTCTGATATCACCAAGATTGATAAGCCAGAGAAAGGTTCTGGGAGGAGTCCACCCACTCAGCCCCTGAGCTTAAACATTTATGTTTGGTTCTGTTTCTTTTAGACTATCTGCTCTGTGTTTTCTGGTGATGCATCGTGTTCTTTATTTCTCTGTCACCTAATTGTCTCATAGATATTCAGTTAGGCTTCAGACTCACACAGGGATTGACCTTGGAGGAACAACACAAGAGAGTGTTTATCTATCTTTCCTCTTAGCTAGACCAGATAAAAGAAGAGAGTTATGACTGATCTCCCACCCTTCTCCAGAGTCTTCTGGGATTTTCTGTTAACAATTTCATGTGAATTACAGTAAGAGTTGTGAATTATCGCCTTGTCAAATTCCACACCTTGTGAGTGCAGTTGCCCTTGGAGGGCAGGTAAAAACTTCTACCTGTGCTGTCTATAAACTGACGGTTTTATATTTCTTTTGATTTAATTAAGGTTTTGCAGCTACTCTAGATAGAAAATGTGGCAATCTTAACATGCAGAAAATATGTTAACCTTATTCTCTGAAAAGTCTTTTCAGTGAGTTGGACATAAACACAGAGATCTTTGATTTCCACTGCAGGGCTCTTAGCAATTAGCTGCTAATACCTTAGGCTGGAACCTACACCTCACTCAACAAAGATGGCTATAACCTTTTCTTTATATTTTTCAACATTATACAAGAGAATAAAATGACACATCTTTTTTTTTTATTTATAATTCCAGGTTCTGTAAAGCCACAATCCAATCATCTGTTTTGCAGACATTTACAGTAAAAGGAAAACTAGACAAAGCACACCCAGCTTTCCCGTAGGTCAGTCGATCATTATTGCCCTCTCACAGTCCAGCTTATCTTTTGTAATCAAATACACCAACCCCACAAAATCACATGTAATTGAAGTTTTTTTTTCCCCAAACTTCTTTCAGCCTGAGCTCTGTGAAGATAACATTCCCCGCTTCTGCTGCTGTCTCTGGTGTGTTTGAGTAAACAAACAAACAAAGTTTGAAACAGGCACTCAGCAGCAGGGCAGCCTTGTTAGGTTGAGCCACCAGGGCGACGGGATTCCAAGCCTGTTAGTTTTCCCCCTGGGAGACATGTTTGTTATGTGTGTGTGTGTTTTTTTGTGTGTGTGTTTTTGTGTGTGTGGGAGGGTTACTTGTTGTTTATTACTATAATTTGTCTGAGTGGCTCTGGAGAGATTTTAGGCTCTTTGAAGGAAGGCTGGATGAAGCCTGGAGCGTGGCATGCTGTGCCCAGGATTTGGGCCCAATTTCTAATTCGTCTAACCCCTGAATTCACCCAGCCTACTCCCTTTTGGTAATCCTCTGTCTCAATCCTTTATCCTGAGCTGCATCATCCTTGGTCCTCCTGAAATGTATGGGCCACACAGACAGAAAATTTTGAAAGACAAATGTCTTATGTACGATTTCAGGCAAGTCAAAAAAAAAAAACTTGTTTCAGTTTCTTAACTTTGAAAAAGGGAGACATTTTCTCTCCATTTGTTGAACAGTTTCCAAAATGAAAACCTCTTAAGTAGTTAAGCAAGTAGTTACAATTTTCTATTTCACAACTGCACCTGACAATTATGAAAAAGGCTGCAAGAACTGTAAATTGTTATTTAATGTAAATAAAGAAACAGACAAATGGGATGATGTAAGTGACTCACCCTTCCAGATCAAGATGGCTTCAAGGTATTTCTTTAATATTTATCAATTTGAAAAGAGGAATGAAATGCATAACTGTGTCCAAAGGTAACAGGGTCCTGCTTATCCAAGCATTTGTTGACCATATATACTGCTGTGCTGTGTTGAACTAGGACCATAGGGAAAATTACTCCAAATCCTAAAGTCTAAAGCAAACCTATCTATATTTATTATTTTTCCATTAACAATAAAAGAGCTTCAAATAAATAAATCTGTTTTTGAACTGGCATTATCTCACGCTGAAAATTTTAGCAAAAAAAAAGACCTTCAATCTTAAGTATGGTCACTCAGTGAGAAAACAATCTGCATTACTGTGAAATATGATTTTTGTTTATAGTCAGACACAGAATTTAGAAACTTCATTAATAATCATTTCCAATGTTGGAGTACCATGTGTAATACTTGTTGGTGGTAGAATGAGTTCCTAAGATCAGAAGACAGTGGATGTTAGCTTCTGCAGCAGTGGTAAGACAGATTCCACTTACTTCATTAACTCGTATTATGGTATATTTGGTGACTGAACTATTAAAAGTTTTTCAGAAGAGGTCTGAAGTATTTCTGGATTTTAGCTATTTGTGGGTGGCTGTTGTCCAGGATATCACAATGTCACAAAAGCAACTTTTTCTTTCTTATTTAATTTGAATGGAGCTAATACTGTTTATAATATTCTTTGCCATCAATTTGCAATAGTTTATTATCTGTCTTATAGTTAACATACATGTTTGTCTTATAGTTAACATACATGTTTTTGGATAGCTTGCAGACTAGAAACATTTTCTTGACTTTAGAATCTTATCTTATCCGAACAAGACATCTTTCCAGTTATTTTGGTATTATTTGAGGCACTGTGTGTCTGCATATACTCTTGTGTCCATCCGTGCATTGTATGTCTGCATAGGAAGTCCTCTTGCATACCCATCCATCATGCACATGTCTGCGCTCTAGCTGTGTCCTGCGGGGAAAGGTTCACTTAGAACCAAAGCGGGTTTAATTGGTGTCAAATAGGTCTCAGTAAAAAGTCATCAGAGACTAGGGACTCTCAGCAAGACAGGAAAGCTTTTATTAGGGGACTTCCTCCAAACTGTATGACTTTACATGTCACCGTCTGTCCTATTGTCTCTTCACATATCCCACCCTCTTAAAATCTCTCATCACTGCTCAGTTTCCATCTGGTCTCTTCCTCTCCCACTCAGACTCATTTGAGTTCAAATGTTTGCTATTTATCACTGGTCCTCCCAGTCACACTGCTAATTTTATTCTATACATCATGTCTCTCATGATGATTTTGGTAGATTTCTCCATTCTACGATGCAAAAGTTCTCTATCAGGTTGTGAGAACAGCTCTTGCCTATAGACCAACAGATTTTTCATCAGATTTAATTCTGAACATATGCTTGATTACTTTAAAATTTTAAATCAGTTTCAGTATTTTTGTTTGTTGAATTGCATGCATGTTTTGGCAAATAGTAATGCTGAAAAATAATAAACCGCTTAATTTCCAGCTTTCTCGCAGACATCTGAAAGTTTTGGCAAATAAAGTAAAACAAACAAAAAAAAATCTTTAAACTATTCTTGATTATATGAACCTTGACAATACATTCAGTTTCATTTGAAGAATGGTTAACCCACAGCATGATATTTCCACCCCCATGTTTTACTGTGGAAATGATGTTCTGTTGGTGAAGGACAGTGTTGCTTTACATGAAGCATCCATTTTAGAATTGCGATATTCTAAGGGAGTTTTGCCACCTGATATTCTGGGAAACTTGCTTTGTTTGGGGACCTAAATTTGTTACATTTTCAGCTGGTGCGGGTTGCTTTCACACTGCACTGTATCAAGCAAACCAGACAAGGGTTTGGTTTGCGAGGCGCCATCACCGCACCAAGAACCACAGAAGGAAAGGACACAAAGACCTCTGAATAAAACACAGGGCATAACTTCCTTTTTCATAAAATGTAAAAAAAAAAAAAAAAAAAAGGGAGTCGGTTTAGGGTTTAGTAGCTATGCCTTTGTTTTTTGCGTTTGGCAGAAGACTACTAGCCATTTCTTCCGCTGGCACTGAAGTCAAATCCTTGTTTTGGTTGTAGATGCCCAGAATGCCCTGTCCTGAAATCCACTTCCTGCTTTTGGAACGTCTCCAGACTGCTTGGCATGCAAACCGCACCAGAATTTACTTCAACCAAACCAAGACCTCGGTTTTTAGAAGAACCAGAATCCACTTTTTTGATCCTCATCAGAGTTTGATTGCATATTTACACCTCCCAAAACGAACCAAGCTATCTGGGGAAATGAACTAGAGTTCAATTAAAAAGCCAAATATAAAACTGTTTAGGAGTCTATATGACATTCTCTCAAAAGCTTCTGAACTTGGGTAGTTGCTTTTGAAAACAAACCCTCTGTCTTGAAACCCTGCAACTTAGCTTAGAGCCTTGGAGAAAGCAGGAGAGTGTTATCACATGTAGAACACGGACAGTTTTTAACAGAAATACCAGCAGCTCCTTCAGTATTGCCATTGGCCTTTTGAAAATTTGCATGACTGGGTTCTGTAATGTCACTGTTAAACCCAATTTTTTCTGATAAATAATGATTGCCTTTACCGTCTCATGGCATAAACACAATAACAAAACATTTCTTGTTCTCTTCTTCAGACAGGAAATTTGTATCCATTTAGATCTGTCAGATCCATCCTAACCTCTGTCCAAACTGATCTTTAGCAAAATCAAGCAAATGGATAAATGTTAAGAGATTCTGCAAGCACAGCAGAATTTTAATTCAGGGGCATCAGACTCAATATCTGAAGTCTACAAATCCATCAAAACGCAATACCAAATAATAGTCTGAGTGTATTCTCACTTATGCAACACTTTCTTCACATTGCACCTCCAGCAAATGAGTTTTTCAGTAAAAATGTACATGACATTTGATACAGTAAAGGAAGGGCTGGTTTTCTTTAAAGACACCAAAACTTGATATTACAACAGTACACCTTGGAGATCCATTGTGTCATTTCTGATAAGTTATTAGTTTGATTATATGATAGCTTGGCGCCAGGAACAACTGTCATCACAATATGCCAAATCATATGAGTCATTGTTATCCTGCATCCTTTCTTATTATACTGTGGTATGTGAAGAGATGACATCTACACTTCTCCTTTGTTTACTTTCACTGTGTTTATTTGGGCTGTAATATAAATAGTCAAAAAAGTCCAAGTGTTATACTGATAAGCTTTTTACAAGCACTGTCATGACATTTTGTCTTATGTTTGTCATTTCACACTTGACCTATTTTGCACCCTTGAAGGCTTTGAGCCGTCTATAATTGTATGTTTCATGCTTGCTTTTACAAGCAAGTAACTTTCTATAATTGAGTCATAAGCTTTTCACATTATAAATGTGGACAATTTTTTCTAGATTCTCTTTTCTTACAGAAATTTGTTTTTACTTTGTCATTGAATCAGTTATTACTTTGTCATTTGTCACAGAAGGTTATTCTTACATTTCTGATGCCAATTTCAAGGCATCAGATATCACTATGATGCAAAGTTACATTTCTTTTAAGATGTTCTTGATATAGCCAGCATTTAGATAACAACTGATATTAACACAGTTGTAAAATAGCACACTGGTAGAATCCCTTCAAGAGAGATAAGAGAGACAAAGACTTGAAAACATCATGGAGCTCTGTTCACCCATGATGTAAGGGGACTATTGAAATACCACAGTTCCTTGTAAAAATAGTTTCAAAAGTTTCTTCATCTCATATTGGTAATGTCTTGTTTCTTTCTCAGCCCACACATATTTCCAATGATGTACACAAAACAATATTAGTAAGGATCATGGAGCAGCTGCATCTTTTAAGTTTTGTCAACAGGTTTAACTGAAAGTGCAACAGTGGCTGTAATTACTGTTGCTCAATGACAACCAGACTAAGAAAACACATAACAACTTTGGAGACAGATCCTCTACCCATGTGTGTATATTTTAACGCTTGCTGGCATTCAGGCACATATGGGAACACCTGCCCCTCAGGCATCAGGATATGAGGAAAATCTTTTCCCTGATAAAACTCTGTCATCGAAGTTTTATCAGTTATTCTTTCCATGTTTGCACTACATCTTAGTGCCAATGGAAGCAGAAACTACTTAGCTGTCACTAGATTTGTTCTTTAGTGTCAAATGTGATTTACAGTGTTTTGTTAAAAAAAAAAACGTTACTGATCCAACCATCACTAAAGAACATTTCATTCTGTGCCTATCTGTGTACGTCACAGTACATTAATAAAGTGGAACAACCATATTTGTAAAAGGAACAGGAAGCAAAGACAAGTAGAAACTCATCCTGACAGCTTAGCTGCAACGGTGGACGCCTAACTGCCATTGTTACGAAAGTCTGCACAGAGTTCGTTTCTTGTTTCATGACAAGACAAGCTCACACAATATCCTAGCGAAACCATCAGAGTTATCTCTGTGTACCTGCAGATCTAGAGTCTTTCAAAAGAATTCGCAAGGTTTTGGCTCAGTTTCTACAATAATTTTTAAAATTACTCTTGAAAAAACGAACACATCCCACCGTTTATCTTATAACAAGACACTCTGCAATCAGCCCTCCAGCCAATCTGTTTCTCACTTGCCCTCTTTCTCTGCTTTTGTTCCTTTTCCCTGCTTTCTTTTTTTATGGCCCTCCACCTCTCTTTTTGGACTCCCCCATAGTACTCCCCTTTTCTTTTTTCCTCTTTCATTTCATTTATATCTGAATGCAACCCCTTTCTATAAGCCCCCCTTTTTTCTCTCTGCCTCCCCAACCATTTCTTCTCCACCCCTCTCTTGTTCGATCCCTGACTCAACTTTCACATTCCAGGAGCATTCCTGTAGGATTAGCCTTTAGCATTCTTACGCTTTGCAAAGGCCACGGCCCCCCCACTGTGATGGTGGCAGGCACTAACGGACGGCAGAGAAAAGAGAGTGTGTGTGTGCTCTCACTTTCTTTCATCACTACCCTCTTCCATGCCTGCTGCCCCATTTCTATCGAGCTCAGCTTCCATCACAGTCATCAACCCTTAGTTCTCACCCTAAAATGTCCTGGGAGTTCCTGTGTGAACATACATGAAAAGCACAAGCAGCCATTCACAAAATACTTCAGATATGCTGATCATAGATTAAACTTAGAAACAATAATGCAAATTCCATCTTGCTTATTTACAAAATACAGTTTGAATCTTAGATGAGGAAATTATCACAAGTTGTATAGTCAAATTTCTCAAATAAAAACTTAGGCATAGTATAAGTACAGATTTTCTTAAATGGAAATATAAATTTACCCATATAAACATAATCGTCATGACCATTCCAAAATGTAACAGATCCACAACCACGGATACATCTGAATAAGATTCAAGAAATGAATTACTTATATGTTATATGTCTATCTATATACTTTTTTTAAATTACCCTTTTCTAGAGGGTTTTTGTATTCAACTTTCTTATCCCAGCACTGCTTGAGCCATGCTGTAGAGGTTTTCAGGTTTAAAAAATGTCATTGCTGATGTTGCTCCTGTCAGAATTTCAAAGTCTGTACAGATGTAGATATTGATCTAAAAGCAGGTAAAAAAAAAAAAAAAAAACATTAAAAACCAATTCTGTTGTCATAAAATTTTGCCAGCATCTACACTTATAAACAATACAATGTTCGGTAATTGCATCCACTTGCATCCTAGCTTTGCACATGCAGATGACGCTCAACTATATTCATCTTAAAGTTATAGCATTTCAGAAATCTTAAAGACTTGCTCAACATGTCATGCATTTTGCCTTTTCTACTTAGGTAAAGAACTTTTGGTTACTCTATTGAGAGGGATTTTTCCCTTAAATCTCACATTAAACATGCTTTTTGTTCTGTATTTTAAATTACTGATAACCACTAATAAGTTTAATGTCAATATACCCGTTTGATTGTAGCAAGCAACAGTCTCCCTAATCCACATTTGACAGATTTTCAAAAACATTTAAAAAGCTAAGCAACATTGATATTTTCAATTGATGTAATTGTTTACAATTTTATTTTCTTCTCTCCTTTTCTAACTTTTTAGTCAGGGCAATCAAGCAAAAAAAAAAAAAAAAAAAAAAATTAAGCACTATGAGGTAATTGTGGCCTCTTCACTGTTTGTCTTTGTGCTTCCATAAGGGGTCTTTGTGTTGAATCAGTGTAACAAGCCAAACTGGTAGCACTGGCCTACCACATGTGGAAACACTCACTTCACCTCCCAGGATAAAATACTTGGCAAGGACAGACAAGCGCTGGAGTGGGGGTGAGAGACAGAAAGAGAACCAATGTTTGTTGGTGGGACCAGCGAGTGAGTTCGAGTTTTCCTCAAAATAAAAGTGTGACCAGAGCGGGGGACGCCCCTCAAAAATCTCTCAGCTGTTTCCATCTTTTGTCCAGCCAACATCATAAATTTTTCTGGCAGGACCTCCTTTTCTTCCTTTTATTTTCCTCTTCCCCTTTGTGGTTATTTGCACAGTCAAATTCAAATGTCTAAAACGGGAAGTTCAACTTATATTTCAACTCAAAATTCTGTAGAAACTATTGTTTAATTTAAGTATTTACTGAACTTATCACTTCTAGTTCTAGAACCAGCTGTTTTGGAACTGTGTACCTCAACCGTTTCCACTTTCTCTTTTCCCCCCTATCAGACCCTTTATCTAAATCTCCCTCTCCTGGCTCACGTTGCGGCTTTTTTTTTCTTTTTCTTTTTGTGAATGTACTGTACTGTATTCTTTCGCTCCACATCAAGCTTATTGCTTTCTGTCAGGCTGCTGCAGGCGCCCCAAAGGGAGACGGCTCCCCTCACGTCTAAACATCTGTCCATCCCATTACCGCGGCTGCTGCTGAACCTGAGCCCCTTTTCCTCATGTTGACAGCAGCTCTGACGAGAATGCGAATGATATCCAAGGGACTGATGTTACTCCCGAGAGCCTGCTCAAAGCTCCTGATTATGTGAGCCAGCTGGCTTAGAGACGTGAGGAGTCACCACGGCAGGCGGTGTTCCGCTGGGCATCCAATATGGTCCCGGATGTTTTCTAATCATGGCTATCTTAAGTGTGAGAAAGGCACCACACAGGGCATCAGTCGGCTGGGTCGTTTGGTTGGAATGTGATGCAGGAAATCCATAATGGGGGTTTCTGAAAGTGCTGGCAGGATGCGCGTTGTCTTTTAGCATGGAGAGGAACAGAGTAAACGGATATGGCTAAAGGTGGTGGCAGCAGTGATGATATCAGTGATGATAATGATGAGAATGCAAATGGTGAACATTTTTAAAATGACCTGGTAACAGATGGGAAAAATATTTGCTTAGGCACTGACCCATCACTGAAAAAATAAATCAGGAAAAAAGAATATTGTTGAATTTGTCAAAAGTGTTTCCATAGGCTTGGGGAAAAATTCTGTTTGCGAAAACTACGCAAAAGGAATGTTTGCATTGTTTTTAATGATGTATTTTTGAATCATGGAAATGTGTTGAAACTCCACCCTTTCTTAAAAGCAGTGAGATATGTGATCATTTCCTGTTTGTTTTATTTGTCTATAATTTTAAATGTTCCCATATAAAAATATTAATTGTCAACAGATTTGTGCCTGTTTTCCTAAAAATAGGCATAACTGTTGTAATACAACTGTTTGAAGTATTAGGTCGCTACCCTTGTAGTGGTTTTACCCACAGTTTTGATTAGATGTGACAACTCTCTCTTTAAAGAAATATAAATTCAAAATAGAGCTCTTGTGGAATTCAATTCGAACATAGTTTACATTGTATTATTTTTTTATTGTCATTTAGTTTAACAATAAATATATTTGGCATTTGTTTGTTATTGTTACCTATATGTAATGATCTTCTTGAAGAAAAATGTTCATTAATGTAATTTCTCAAAATGTTAGGAGTAAAAGTTAAGCTTTAATAGAGGGACAACTGGAAATATAAAAGGTGTCGTACTACATGTTTTGTTTTTATATGAACTTAAATAAATAAAAAATAAAAAACCTGTTGACTTTTTATAGCAAATATTGCAGGAAAAGATGATCTTGTAAAAAAATAAAAAATCTAAGCAAACATAACATTTTGCTAAAATCTTCTAAGTTGAAGCAGGGCTACAAATGAAAGCCTAGTTTTATGTCAGCATTTCCACAACAAATTAAAAATTCCTCTGTCTCCTGCATCTGAGACATAAATGTAACATTAAGATCAAAATCAACCAAGCATGGTTCACTAGGGCAGGTTGTAGAAAGTGTAGTGTTTAAGGGGCATTAATTGAGGACAAGCTGTCACTACTATGCAGGGACAGTCAACAGTAATTCCAGTCTGGACAAACGGGTAAGAGACTGTGAATGGATGAAACCACATCCATCACGACCAGATCCAGTTACCAAATGAGAACCTCTCCCTAAACCTCTCAAAGTAATGGTTTGGACATTTTTTCTTTTTTTTTTTTTTTTTTTTTTTGTTGCTTTCTAGCTTTGTCAACTGCAAACAGGTAATCCCTATTTTTCAGGATTATGTCCTGCAGATGGACCGAACAGAACACCGTTGTGGCTTTGACCTCCTCTATAGCCTCACCAGACAGGGCTGCAGGTAAACACAAACATTGTGAGAGGAGAGAAAAGGTTTTGGTGATAAATGATGCACACATGCTTGGACACACACATGCAGACAATCTCAGAGGAACTGCTCAGTAATTGCATTTCTCAGGTTTTGGAGAAGCAATTTGGTGGCAGTTTGAGAAAATTTAGGTATTGATGCTTTTCCTCACCTCCGTTACTGTTGCCTGAATTTGCAAGTTTCTGATCATTGGATTGACCTGGTTTCATGTGCTCTGACCTCTGATTTTTGCCTAACTGTTGTATAAGTAATTTGTTCCCTGTCTCCTGTTGTAGTCCCCTAAAATTCTCTCATGCCTGTGAATTGAATAATGAATTTCTCTTACCCATTAATTACTGTGTCTCTATCACCATCGCCTGCTGTTCCCTGATTTCACCTTGGGAACGTGCTGTGTTTTCCCTTCCATCCTTATGAACGTGCTGAAGTGTATCTGATATCTGAACTACTAAAGCTAAAGCTCTGTTAGCTTTCTAGCCCCAATTAGTTCTGCTGTGTTTACTCCACAGCCTGTTCTATTCTGGCTGTGACACACTGCCAGTACTCATACACACAATAATATTTGTATTAGTGGTACTTAAAGGTACATGTGTTATTTAGAGAGGTTGCTAAATGCCACAGCTGCTGCTATTTTCTGTGTTGTTAGTTGAGCCGCTAATTCTGGATGTGACATAATCACTCCTGCTCTCTGTCTGGGAAAATATGAGTCCATATCTGCTTTTTATCACCATCTCGGTGGGCCACCGCTCTATTCAGTCTAGTTAGCGCATTAAGAATCAATTATCCAAAATGTATATATTTTTTAACATTATTTTGTGAAAGTATTGCCTTATTTTCATTCTGTTTTGCATTGTGAACTGCTTCTTAACCCTTAGAAACTGGTGTTCTTTATTAGCTTTAAGAGCTAATTTGATCTCACTCTAATTTGTTTTGGGTCTCTGAGTAACAAGGTTTTGAGACCCAAACAAACCTTGATGACACTCACTGTGACATCAGTGTATCATTTATTAATTAGTTAATTGGTGATCAGTTTCAGTTTTCTTCTCATCTTTTACTTCTACAATTTTTTTTCACATAGTTTCCTTATTCTTTTTATTTTAACTTAGTTGAATGTTACATGCCTAGTTAAAGAGATTCTTAACTATAGTATCTTAACTGAAAGTTAGGTTGAAATTATTTGTTATTACATGTTCATATTTTGAAGAAAATTTGATTAATCCTGTGTGCGGAGCTTGTTGTTTGAGAACACCGGCGCTGAACCTTGTTCTTTGATTTACTGTTCTGAAATACCGCACCTCACCATTCAGATATTCAGGGAGAAAAAAGTGGTGCCCTGACTTGTTAATTTTGATTAAATCACGTTTTCTTACTAATTTCCCCTAGCATTTATTAATAATTATTTATAGCCAAGACAAATGTCTTGTTGCAAAATAATGAATACTTTTGCAAGGAACTGAACATTTTCTTCATTCAATACAAACACATGCAAACATACACACAAATGCTCCTTCATGCCTCAGCACAGACCCCTCCACACACACTACAGACATGTCCCTTGTAAGTGAGATGTCTTCTGTTTCAACAAAGTGTGCTGTGTGGGCTGCCTGTCTTTTCCTCCCATGGCAGAGTTACCCAATCTCCTGACACACATTCTGCACAGATGACGAAGGACTCTTCTCATGACGCCGCCGGAGCCACCCGTTTAGTTCCGCCTTGGTTCTGTACACGCACAGATCACAGAGGTCAGAGGGGCCCAATAGGGGCGTACTCTTTAAGTGAGGAGTTATGAAAAGTCCCAAAGTGTATTAGGTCTACGATGAACAACTTTGATGTGCTCAGCTCATCCCTGTGCCTGATTCTAGGTACAGTGCCATGCAGTGTCTAGTTACAAAAATTACAACTGACCCTGAGTGTGATCTCTGGAGACCAAGAACGCATGAATCCAAACCTCTGGAAAGCACTAAAACCTTCTTTTGTTGACCTTCCTGGAAGTCTGTAGACATGTAGATATTGTGTGAGTTCATGAATGTGTGTTTGCATTTGAGTGAGCTCGCCTGTGGCTATTCCCTCACCTCTATTGACCCCCCACAAAGAAAGAGCTCAAAGGCACAGAGGTGGTGCTCCCTGACCCTTGACAGAATCCAAGCCAAATTAGAAAACTCCACTCATTTATTATCACAGGTCACGACTTCTTGTGGATAACATGGGAATGTGCTCCATAATCAACTCTGTCAGAGGACAACCTGCCTGTTTACTCGTCAGAGATTATCATATCTCTTTAATTTACACACACGGTTGACTCTGTTTTCCTAGCAGTTTAATCTGATCACAGACAGCAAAAAATTGGGTGGATTTTGTAATCAACTGAACCAGCAAATTCCACACAGTAGCACAAACCTCAAGCTTACATGTGAGGACCAACTTTATTAACAATGTAGTATTTTGCTTTTGTTTTTTTTTTTCAGGCCTTTTTTTTATAGTTCAGTATTACTGGGAGACTCAAGTGAGAGTTCTGAGTCAAAACCAAATGAAAACGCAACAATTTTTCCATAATTGGTGGCGCAAGCTTCTGCATGCAGCTGCTGAGCCAGCAACACCCCAGAGCCTCTCCCCAGCTGATTCCCAGAGAAAACAAGTTGTGTGCCTGTGAGACTTTCAATTAAGAGACACTGAGCCTGAGGTCTGGCATTCGGCTCCCATACTCACTCATTTTTATGATGCCCTCAAATCTATAAACTCACTTATTTATAAACATATTGCAGAGGCCATAAAAGAGGGACTTGTTTCTGGCGAAGTAGTACACTGAGTACACTGAGATGTGCTTGGGTGCTCGAGCGTGTGTGCGTGTGCATGTGTGTGTATACAGAGGTGTGTCTGGGAGAATAACTGACAAAAAAAATGTGTGGATGTGGAAATATATAATTGCTTTTGTTTATCTGTCTTTATCCAAGATTATGTGGGTGTGAACTGCGCACACGCAGGCCTGTTCCGTCAGGAACAGGATGCATGTGCGCAGCGCAGACTGGGGTTTGGAACGGCCGCCCGAGAGGCTGGCAAAATGTGGATGAAACTGGCACAAGGTCATGTTGTGACGCTGCATGTTGCGTAAAGAGCAGGAGAACACGCTACAGGAGCCACAACACACTCAAAGAAAGAAAGAGGGTGTAGCAGAGCGCGGGAGTGAGAAACACACAAAAGATGCTTTCACACAGTCAGGGTTTTACTTTGCTGCTGTAGCAACTGGAATACATTTGGACAGTTTGTGTGCTGAAGAATACTCAGTAAACACTCCTTACATCACGTTTTATTTGCACAAATGAGAGACGCTTGTTTCTTTTTACTTCAAAAAAAATAAAAAGTTCTCATTAAGTTTCTTGTAAAAATATTCATGCCCCTGCTTTGTCACATTGCAGCCACAAACATTAAATGCATTTTACTGAGTTTTTAGCTAGACAAACACAAAGTAGTGCATAATTGCAAAAATAATTTTTCAGGTTTTTTTTCAAAAGTTTCTTTTTCTTTTTCTTTTTTTTTTTTTTTTTTGGGAAATAAGAAACATGTACTTTTATTCAACTCTCTTGAGTAAAAACTTTGTCCAACCACATTTTCCTTGCTGCAAATGTGTCATTTGGGTACATCTTGGCCAGCTTTGCAGAAATAGAAAAATACATTCAACTCAGCAAAATTGGACCAGGAGTGTTTGAGAATATTGATTTAAACCATTTCTCCATCCAGCTTCCCTTTATCTCTAAAATGTTTCCCTGCCCTGCTTAAGTAAAGCACTCCAACAGAATGATGCTGCCATCACCATATTTGAAAATGCTATGATTGAATATGTATTTCAACAGGATGTTTTGTTAAAACATCAAAAACCTTTACCTTAGCTTAAACCTAAAAGTATCTGCATTGCTTTTGTTGTTCAACAGCATTCATTTAAATATTTTGAACAAGCAGCATTTGTCTTTTGTGATCAGAATTTCCGAGTGCAGACCAGGACTGAAAAAACAAAAAAATGGCTAATGTGGGAATCTTTTTGGCTCCAGCATGGACATCCTGGCTGCCATAAGCTACACAGGGCATCTGCTTCCTTCCAGGGTTTTAACCCAGGCCTTGGCCTTGTAATGTCTGCCTGGTCACTAGCCTTTCAGAGGACTCATATCCCACTCTGTCTGGAATATAAGACACCACCATCCCAAGTGCACCAGGGGGGACTGGGTAGAAAATGTAGCCAAGGAGTTTCCACCTTCACCAGACTATCTTAATACTGCCTCTGATTGTCTGATTTTAAGTGTAATTTTGTATTATACTGATGACAATAAATAAGAAAAAATGAAACAAGGAAAATGTTTCATTATTCTTGCATCCAGTCAGTCAGGCTTTTGGGATTTGACTAATGGCTTCACACTTATTCTGAATGTGAGAAAAATTCAAACAGACAAATGCATTTAAATCATCCTATGCCAAGATTACAGATGTTTTGAGAATATTTTTTATTTTTTTATTTTGGATGCCAAGCCACACCTCTTTATTAATGTACATGACAGAGATGTACAATTTTATCTTCTTCAGGCTCATCCGGCTCACTAGTAATTTTCTGATTTGGATTTCACTTTCTGCTTTTGTTGTCCCTTTTTATACACTCACACCCATTAGGTGTGTGGGCGTGTGTGTGTGTTTGTGTTATTGTAAGGAGAAAAAAAGCACGGCGGATGTACAACGAGGTCTCCTTGTCCAGACACTTCGTGAACAATCAGAGAGTCTCCACTCGGTTTCCTGTTTGATTTTTATTGGCCATGCGGTCATCACTACGGTGACTCAAACAGGAAGTGCTGCAGTGCTGCATGATGGACGAATGGACAGGAAGATTAAAAACATGAGAGCAGAATGAGCGGATACACTCGCCGATCTATTTCAGGAGCTGAAAGGGCACTCTCTCCCTCACACACACACAGTGAGGATGCTTTGCTTCCTGACCTCTGCCACCAGTGAGTTGAACCTCTTTGCTCTTGGCCAGTGTTTGTTTTGAATACCTTTCACTTTGGTTTAGATGTCAAGACAAAATTCAACCTTTATTGTGGTTGCGTGACATATGGAACCCAGTGTGTATGCTGCCTGTAATCTTGGAGGCGCCTGGTCAAAAGATTGAAGTTTGTAAATAAAACAAAATCAGCCAATTTAGCAACTTGCAACAGTATTTATACTCTGAAATTGTTCAAATTTTTCCATGTTACAACTACAAACTTGTATTGAATTTCACCTGAATGATAAAAAAACCTATCGTTATTCAGCATTTCTTTGCCAGGTCACTTCAATTACAACTACAGGGCTTTCCTGTCATCACTCAGCCGATTTCACATCTAGAAATTCAAATTTTGTCCCTTCCTCGATGTAAGGTTGGCCAAACTCTGTCAAACTGAACAGAAATTTCAATTCTTGTTCTAGATTCTCGGTTGAATTTAGACTATGATTAGGTTGGCCTAACAAATTAATTATATTTAGATTTAAACCATTCCACAGTTTTAGAGACTGTCCATAATTTTGTATTTTCCCCTATGTTGTTTGTGGCTAACTATTTCTCCTGGCTGTCTTTCATTGGTCACTATTCTTGCAACTCATTCATAATTGTGTATAAAAGAATCGCTGCCATATCAAAAAATTCACCAGTTCCACTTCAGCTCCTCCAGATATTATTAGTGTACTTGCTGCACCCCTGATGCTCAGGGTTGACAGCTATAGAAAAAAAGTTTTTTTGAGGTTCTTGTATTTGTTATAGTTTTTAAACAGAAATAATAAATGGCTAAAATTGGTATTGATATGCCAAATCATAAAAAACAAAGAGGCAACACAATTCTGATCAGTACATTCCTACTTGCCATAATTTAGTCTCTTACGCCTTGTTTTAACAGCAAGTCACACAGATTGCATTCAGTTTTTCACCTCTGGATTTGTTTACAACTTATTCATTTCCCCTAAGGTCCTCCTAACCTGACTTCTCATCTCCCGTTCCTGCTGTTCCCAGTGGAGCTCTGAGTAATCAGTGGTTCTTTGATGGGGAAGCAGTGCAGGGGACAGGCACCGGGGGATTATGAGTGAGCTTCGGTTGCAGCTTCTACGTTTTCTCAACCTGTAAAACAGCAAGCTAGGAAATTTCCACTGAATCACAAAAAGGGGGATGGAGGGGAACATGGCTCCCAGATGTTATCATAGAACGTTGTGCATGCTTGTGCTTTTATATACCTGACAGTGTATATAAAACAGACAGTGAAATGCAAATGGATGTGTATTGTAGCTAATTTGTAGATTGTACAGACTGTTGGATCATTCATATTTTGGATGTGCACACACTTCATCCTTGGTAGCTGGAAAGAAATACTAGATACATTTGACTTAAGTGCTAAATTTTGTCATTGTTAGTAGAAACCTTTGCTAATTTCTTAATCTTTCTTATTATGCCCTTATAAACACAAACACTTTCCCTTTTTTTACCCTCATTTTCTCATAACAAACCATTTAGACCATTCCTATCACAACTCCTAGCAGGAAACATTCCCATCAGGGATGTGCTGTAATACAGCTCGTTATGGCATATTAATTTTAAGTTAATTTTAATTCCCCAGAAGAGCTTGAGTCTCATATTTTACTATTGGTGTGAGGCAGGGTATTTCATTCCATCATGATGTTCTCTCAGGGCCTCATTAGGGCCTTGTTATCTCATTAGCAAGTTGCACAATCCTCATTAGCACCTGCAAATTTAGGATGTCTGGTGCTCCCTTCAGCTCGATCTCTGATAATGAGAGAGATTGTTTTAAATACATCATTGCACTACTGATATATTGAATAGATTTCTACTCCAGAGGATTTTTTTGTGCAAGACTGGGCTGGAAAATCATTTTATCACCAAGGTTGGCAACAGACAAGACCAGTGGAGTGTGGGCATCTTGAAGGCAAGTCTAAAGCCTTAAAGTTTGACCACAGGCCTGACTCATTCCCTTCATGCGGCTGTTCTGTAATGTTTTGCTTAATAGACTTCAGCCTCCTCTTCTGTGTTGGCAACTACAAAAACACAAATAATTTAAGCCTTACAGATGCCTTTCCAGCCTTGAAAATGTCAAAAAAAAAAAAAAGACAGCAAACAAAAGCAAACAACTCACTATTTCCTTCTTAAGAGCTTGTTTGAATTACTTCTTTATTTGTGTTCAGAGGATTTCTGGAAGTGGACAGCCCGAGGAAAAGAGGAGGTGGGGTATGGGAGCAAAGGAGGTGGAAGGTTGAGTTTGTCCCGTGGGTTAATTTGGCCTGTTTTGTTGGTGGTCATGTTGAAACGGTGCGTTATTGCCCAGAGGGACATGCAGATTCAGGGTGATGTGGGGTGCTTTCTTTGTCGGAGGAGACACAAATGCACAGAGGAAACACTGGTAGCACTTAGGCAAAGCCAAATAAACAATTTGAGCCCAAATGATTCACAGGTGTGGGAAGGCAAACTGCCATCTGAGGGGTTATGGGACTGGGGCTGTGGTGGCACCAGCACACATGTTCACTGTGGCTGTGGCACTGTTGGTCTGTAGAGGTGGAGAGATTATGTAATTGGCTCAGCTGCCGTCAGGGCTCAAACTAAACCACAGAGCGACGGTGCATGGGTACAGTAGACGTTTTGGTGTTCCTAATAAAAGACGATGTGTGTACATGCATGGATGGTATTATATGGTCTCATATTTTTAGGGGTTCTCATGTTCCTTGTGAGATTTAGCAATCTGTTATGCATATAGTGTACATAGACATTGTGTCTTTCTGAGCAGGAATGGACTGTGACGTTTCAGGAAATCACCTGAAGATTTCACGCAAAGTCCCTCGTAAACGCACTCATTCAAGCATTATTTTTCACTTTTTTGTACATTACACCCACAAACCTCACTGTATTTTAGAAGGTATTTATGCAGAAGACTGAAGATGAGGAAAATTAAGCATTGTTCGTCAACTTGTTGCAAATATATATCTAAAAAGTATGGGGATTACATTTAAATTCCAAAATTCACCTAATATGTTAATAGGAACACAGCAGACAGGTAAAGGATGATGTTAAAGAATATCCCAAGCGATCTCTTATGTTCAATCTGTAATTTGAAAATTGAAAGACTACAAACCTTCCAAGACATGCTATCTATCTACATTGACAGACTGGTCGAGAAGAAATGTGGTATGGTCAGACGAGACCTAAATTGACAGTTTTGGCCTATGTGAAAAATCTGTATGGTGAAACTAACACACTTCATCAAACTCACCACAACAACCCAAAGGTGATGCCTGGTTGTAGTAACATCATGCTGTGGGAATGCTTTTCTTTAGCAGGGAAGCTGGTCAGAATGGATATATAACCAGATTTACAACCGGATGGCACACATAAGGGATATAAAATTTCAATTCACAACAATCAATATAACTGTGGCTTAATTTGAGAAAACAATCAGTGTTACATTTTAGTATCTCAATTTACGACATTAAATAGTTTAATTACAGAGAAACGTATGTTTCAAGGCTTTTGTTTCAGTTAATTATAAATAGCTCATGTCAGCAGTTAATAAAAATGCCAAATTCAAGATTAGAATATTAAATCAGAACAATGATGATATAATTTTAATACAGAATGAGGGCTTAATAAAAAATATGTCTAATGCCTGCTTAAAGATTATTTTGAAAAGTACTTTCAATTTAACAAACTAGCATACTTCCTTTTGTCTAAGAGGGAAGGAAGGATGGTGTTTAGAATATAATTTATAATTTACTGTATATGACCGTATTCAGGTGTTATAATGGCTCACTAAAGGCCCAGACCAACAGTGCTGCAGCAGTCTGTGACACTACATCCAGTCTGACTTTGAGATATTTTACTTGTGGGCTCTTGATGTAGAGATACAAACTGGTGAATGGGCAGCTGTGAAAGAGTTTTATACAAAGAAAGACATTTAAATCATGAATCATTTTCCTTTCATACATAACTCTAGTAAAGTAAACTGAATTTCTTTGGTTGTGAAAAACAATTTTAAAAGGGACTGCAAGCAGAAATTTCTGGAGAGGTAGGGGAAGCACCTCATCACATGTGACCTCAAAGAACTAAAACAGATTAAAATTCAACAAGTTTAAAATGATATAATTACATTAAAAGCAGACAGCAAACATAAACACACACAATGCATCCTTTCTGCCCTTCTATTCTATAATGGCTTCAGTGGTCAAAACCTTTACTTGATTAGCGGGATAAACATCAGCTTTAAAGCATTAAAGTGCAATGGTGAAACAGTGACCTCAAAGATAATGCACACACACACACACAAACTCACGCACTTAGCAAGCACTAAAAACTAAGCTAAGTATGGGCAGCTGCCAAGGCCAATCAAAGCCCTCTGTACATCCTGGGAGCAGCTGTCTCATCCAATCATAGCTGCACGTGTGTCATCTGCCTTTCAGTTGCAAACGCCGCTCAGAATAGAACTGTGTGAACCCAACAGTGGGACTCTTCTTAGTTGCATACTTCCTCTTGTCTTAGAGGGAAGGAAGGATGTTTAGAAAGCCAGAAAGTCTCTTTTTAATTGAACACAAAAGACGTCCACATATAAATCTAAAGTACAACTCAGTGACTTTCAAATTCTCTTTAATACTCTTGAGTTGAAGAACCAAATCTTTTTTTTCTTTTTCTTTTTTTTGTAATCCATCCGAAAATGATTCTCTGGTCAAATTCCCAGCAGGTGATGGAAGCAGGGGCTTTCCTATTTTACCTACCGTTACATTCCCTAATAAGCCATCAAAGACCTATCAGTGCACACAAGGATCCAGGCAGACTGAGGTGACCTCAGGTGACCTCTGCGCGGGTGAGTTCCTGTGCCCAGAGGCGTTTCATGGCTTACAACAAGCCAAAGGTCAATAAGAGAGGGGGGAAGACAGAGGAGATGATGGGAAAAGAGATTTTTCTTTTTTAAATGATAAAGGGGTGGATGAGTTCCTCTTCCAACATGCACACAGAATGCAGTCCAGATTATCTAAGGATAACCAACTGAGGTGTAAGTGTTCTCTGGAGAAGGAGGTGGAGGGACAGAGAGGAGATCTGTTCGCTTTACTGCAGAGCACAAAGTATGTCTGTGGTGAGGTCAGCTGGTGACAGCTGAATGCTCCAAATCTGTGCACCTCAACCAGCCGCTGCTTCACATACTTACTGAAAAGGCTGATTCATGCATTCACCCTGCCTGCGAAGCGATTCACAGCTCACCCGCTTGCACATGTGTGCATGTGCTACACAAACACATTTGGACCCCAAGCAGGGGTTCAGGGGTCTTAACACAATCACCTTTTCTTCTTTGTTGGAAGGCAGGAAAAACAACGGTGCGACACGGCGGCTTCTCTGCCCATGTGGAAAAACTCATGGGAGATTATCGCAGCGTAGCCCGGGCCCTGGCTGAACAAGGCCCCAGCTGTTGAACAGGAAGTCACCTCCGGTACAGCCCTGCTCCTCTAGCAACCCTCCTTACTGCCTGGTGGGCAGTCAGTTGAGGGAGGAAAGTCAAAACTGACAGGGACACAACAAAGTCTTTGGACTCAATAAAGATCCCAGTGTGTGCAGACTGTGTAAATCTAAAAGAAACGCAGAGTGGGAGAGTTAAATACTGGGAGTGGAGGAAATGTTCAAGATTGATTAAGGACATTTTTCATATAGAATAAATCTGGAAGAAGAGGACTTTACAACCAAAACTGAATGCCCAAATATATTTCAATGGGGAAAGTTGTTTGTCTGAGAAAGCTAAAGCCTAGGCTTAAGAACAAGACTTGCATCAATTAGAGATTAATTGCTCCTCAACAAATAAAATGTTTTTAAAATATTTTTTTTACAGTCCTTCTTGGAGGAATAAGCATTCACATTAGGAGTAAGGGCGATCTCACGCAGTGTGTGACAATTTAGCCTTTTATATTAGTGACCTGTGCAGTCAACGGCACTACCTGAAATGATGCCAGGATAAGATCACTCCGGCGACACAAAAGTGTAATTCAGGTAGTTCAAACCTCCAACAAACACATCAAAATACTGATGTGTCTACAAAGAATATATCCAAGACGCATTACGAAAATTGTAGACTATTTTGGCAGAGTTTTGTGTGAAGTGTTGTGTGATTGGTCAGACGTTAGTTGCTGTGTATATGCTTTAACTTGTTTGCTTCTACTTTCTAATTTTTGTGAAGAAAATATCAATACATTTTAGTATGTTTATCTGACGTGGTGAGGAAATCCATACATTTGTACAATTCTTCACTAAAAATCTACCATAATAATAGGACTGTCAAATAGTTAAACATTTCAACATCATTGTTCATGGAAGTTGTCTGCACAAAAATCTAGCACTCTCTGTATGACCGTTTTGTAAAAGTGAAGTAGAGGTGCAGAGAGCATAAAGGCTCCGACGTACATTGTTGCAGACCATTCGTTTTCACGCACACCTTCCTCACAATGAGGGACCCTCTTCCTAATTCACTGTACATCATGCTCCTAGCATATCTTCTCAGTCCCTGTATTCTCTGTTTTGCTTTGAAGATAATGCAGCAACACCTACATGAAAACTTCTGACCAATCACACAACTTTTCCACAAAGCTCTGTCGAAATATTGACTGGGGCCCGGTGACGAGAAATGGAGGTGCATGCCTCTCTGCGAACAGTGATAAAAGATGACGCAATTTTCGTGACAGAACTGAACTGATTTGGCACTTTGGATGAAGTATGTGGGAGCCATGCTTGAATGGTTGAGGGAAGACTGGTGCCTATCTCCACTGGTCTGTGGGTGAGAGGCTGGGTGCACTCTGCAAAGGTTAACAGCTCATCATAGGGCAGAAGGCATTGTTTCCTTTAGCTACTTCTTGCATCATTCATGTTTCCTCTGACTTTAGCTTTAAACACATCACCGATCAGAAAAAGATCACAAAAAACATCTTCACGTTTACAAGCTTCAAATTGTCTGATTCCAGTCACCAATGGAGTTTTTTGTTTATTTCTGATGAAAAAAAGGTTAGTTTCCTTTGAAGCATCTCCAAAGAATGCTACCAATGGTCTTTCAAATCACAGTTTCTGTCAGGACTGTGCCACATTCTGCATAAAGTTGAGAAACACAGCTTCTTTTGACAACTGCTTTAGCAAAGCTTCAGATGTCGTGCCTACGCAACTGCAAAGCAGGAAAGAATCGGGGAAAGAGGCAGAGATTTGTATAAAGGACAGAATCGTGGACAGAGTGGCACAGAGAACATGCAACAACCTCTCCCTGGTAGTGAGAGAAACTCACTCAGTCATTAGCATTGCAGATGCTAGCGATAGGAAGAATAAAAAGGCCTCATGCATCCCATCATAATCTGTGCATTGTCCAAGAACTGCGCAGCAGTCTTTGCTGTGTGCTGTATGTGTGGGAGTGAAGGCAGGATCCAGTGATTGGAATTCACAGTGGATATCTGTGGGATTCAAGGCTTTCCTCTTATCACAGCCAAATGTCAAAGTGAGGATGTAGTGGCGCGGAAACAGAATAAAGCATAGCAGGAATACTTCTCAGGCTCTGTCAGCGGCATGCTTCTCATTCAGTCGCAGACACAAGTGAGGTACTTTCATTTGAGCTCTCAGAGCTCCAGCTGATATGCTGATATAACAGGAACATGGTGATACACTGTGAGAAAATAAATTCTCCTGGTTTCTCTTCCCATGAATAGGACGGCACACAGAGAACATGTACAGAAGCTTACATTATTACTTTAAAGACCAAACTGTCAGATAGTTAAATCCAGGCACTCTTAAAGCCAGTAGTTGACAGTAGACAATCATGTTGAATAATTAGGTATAGGTAAGGAAATCCCCAGTAACTTGGTGACAGGCCGGTTGGCTTATCTCGTGGTACCTCCCAGTCCCCCCCCCCAAACATGATCAAATGTAGCCTAACAATGTTAGCTCTGCCCTATCCACAACCTAAACTCCCTCATGACCCCCATTAACTGACTATGTCTCACTATTCCACGGTCCATCGGTTCTGTTTGAAGTGTATAGGTACATGTGCGCGTGTGTGTGCATGTGTGAGTGAGTCCCTGTCGCTTCAAACTATGTGACAGATGACCTGATGACCATGTCCTTCATAGGAGGAGGATCAATACATAAAAGGACTCCTTCCATCAAACAGTATGAATGTGTGCTTGAACATGCAAATTACATGATTGTGTGTGCGTATGTGTGCGTGTGCACCCTCTGCTCTTCAAGGGCTGATTCCAATCAATATAAGATGGTTGGCCATAGAGAATGTTTAGCAGTAAGCTAATTATTGATCAGATGCGTTTGCGGTAAATAGTGCATGGTGCATTCTGCCGGGTCTTTAAGCACATGGCACACAGATCTATAGGTCAGACAAACACACAAAATTTGCAGTCTAAACAAATAAGGATTTAATATTTTGTTTTACAAAAATTTGGACATTCATTGAAATTCTGTGTTTATGGATGGTTAGTATAAATTTTAACATTACTAATACTTTTATTTACTTCTCTCAAATAAAACTATTTGAGAAAAGCAAGGAAGTTTTGTTGTATTGAAGTTTAATTGAAATGTTCAAACAACTGTCTCGTCTGACCATCTAATCAAGTTCACCTTAGAAGTTGAGTGCAAAATCCTAAAATAAGACAAGTGTAGTATTATGTGCTCACATTTACATATTCAATTTTTTTTGCTTAAGCCTTTCCGTTCCCCACTGACACTGATTAAACAACTGCAATGTACGACAAAAAAATATTTATGCACTTCAACCAACTTTGTAATAGCTGCAGTTGAAACCACAGTAAAATACATTAAACGGAAATTGCACACACAGATTCACTGGAAAAGCCTGGATTTAATTTAGTTTGGGTACTGCTGCTTTGAAAAGACCTCAGAGGTTTGTTGGAGATGATTAGTGTACAAACATCGTCATAAAACCAAGGAACACTCTGGAAAACATAGGAGTAGCAGCCCCAGCTAACTATGAAGGATCTGCAAAGATCAGGGATCACATCACAGGCAGTCTATATTTTTCCACCTGAACATATGTAAGCTATTTGTTGTGGGTTTCCACAAAACTAAGTCAAAATAAAACGCTATTGAGAGAAGGCCAAATAAAGTCCTGTTTGCAGTTTGCCACTGGTCATGTCGGAAACACTGCAGACATGGTTCAGACTGCATGTGTCATGCTATTTCTGAAACAGTGTTTCCTCCCGAGCATTCCACTTCTGTGATACAAAGTGGTGGAAGCATCATGCTGATTAAGTTCCGATTGTGTTTGAGCTATTTTGACAATACTGGGCTAAAAAATGTAAATGTTTATACTTGCAGAACTGATGGAAGCATACTCTAGATAACAGAAATTGACAAATTCAGCAAAAGATTTTTTCTCATAAACTGAGGTAAAACCTATGTATCATTTTCATATTTTACTTTACAATTATTCACTACTCTGTGTGGCTTTCTCGTGCAATCTCATGAAATATAAAAGAAAGTTATAAGGGCATGAATACGTTTTCAAGAATTATATTTCTAATTTAAACATCAATTATCAAAGTTGCAATAAATATGTTCTTTATGCAGAGTTTTTAAAAAGTCTACAGAAAAGATATAGCAAGTACCACATTCACATTTATATCACTGAAACATCCTCCCAGTATACAACGAATAATCCAAAAGCAATATATGACATCAACATTTTAGCTTTATCCTGTAATATATCAAATGACTGCAGGACACTGGATGTTATCACTCACATGTTGTATTTTCTGCATATGAAAGAGAGATGAATATTAATGTCTTTGGGAAACAGTGACCGTAAAAATGTCATCTCCGGCTTTAAGAATAGCTCTCACTGTGATGTTTTTTTGCTTCTCTTAGCCTCAAATATGAGGTCGACATCGGACGGTCACAGGAGCTCTCTGAGAGCTTGGTCGAGCTGCATAACTTGAGGTGAAGGCATGTGTGTTTTCCATCCTTGCACAGCATGAAGGCAGATTCGCCTTCACATCTCCCGGCAATCCGTCAGTGAGCCGCAAGCAGCACGCTGACACTCCAAAACAGGGGCTCCATTCTCCTCAAATGTTTCTCAACCTAGATGAGTCACAGGGTAACTGGCACTGCTTGAAACAAGCGTGTCGTCTCTTCGGTTCCTTGCGGCCGGGGCTGAGGGGATAATAAGAGACCTGGGAGAAATAAGGCCCCTTTCTAATCCTAAACCTCCTCATAGACAGCACTATTATCAGCCTTGTGTTTAAGTCAGATTACATGCTGCAATTAAAGGAAGGCATCGTTATGGGAACTACTACGGTGAGCCAACAGGCTAAGGGTTTGGAGAGTTTTGGAGAAAAAGACTTGTTTATGGAGCGGAGAGGCTGACAAACTGTCCCAGTGGTATTGGAGGAATGGTTTAGTCATGAGGTTATGCTAAACATGGGTGGAGATGAATAAACATCGACCATACATGGTGGAATATTTTCATATACAACCAGGGGGGAAAAAGGTTAAAGAAAGCGTTCATGCACACTTCATACCTTCCTAACGTACAGAGGACTGAGTCATTGCAGTGGCATGCATGGTCCTGCACTGGTATAACATAAAAAAATAAAAAACGTCAGAAAATAAAGAAATCCTCTTAATTTGCAATATATTTGCATATCAGGGAAATTAGCTGGCAAGAAATCAGGAGTTGCGCAAAAAAAAACTGATTATGAAATTATTCTTTTGCAACCATATATTATTGATAAGCTTGCCAATGCAAATTTGTCAACTGCTCATTTGTTTAACTCCACACTTTTCCAGATATATTTTTTTCATATTTTATGGCAGGTTTTGTAACATTATGGATGTGAATGGAAAACATTTAATTTGACAACGTTTTTAAAGTGATCAATTTTATTCAGTGTGTTTCACAAAGCAGGGAGCAGTACATGTTGACTTCAAATTTGGCAGTGTGGTAAAAGGCTATTCCACTGCTTTCTTTGGATCAGTTTGAAGACCAAACATTGATTTGGAGAGGACATAACATTCTGCCTGTGATGTTTAATACTTAATATTGTTTAGAAACATTCAGAAGATAAAATTTCTATTTTTTTTTTTTTTTACCAAAGAATTACCAAAAGTCATTTTAATGTTTTAGAACCTACAAAAGGAAAATCCAAATTCAGTTTTCTAATTTACATACCTGGAAAATGACATAACTACATTCCTAACTTTTTAGGCTTGTAGAAACCATGAAATGTTTAGATACGGAGGACAAGTGAACCTAAATGCACACACCAGTGGACGTGTGTGGCACTGATGAGAGGCCAACGGGGAAATCAGCGGGGACGCTTTAAATGCCCTAATGTGGTCAAATTGTTTTCAGATTTTCCATTGATGGACAGTTTCCTTTCACCCATTTAATAGCCTCACACACACACACACACACACGCACACACACACACACACACACAACCACACACACACACAACCACACCACACACACACACACACACACACACACACACACCCACACACACACACACACACACACACACACACACACACACACACACATATATATATAACTCCTCTGAAGCTCTGGTCAGTACTTCCAAGTCTGGACATCGTTACAAAGTTCTTTGCGTGACCCTTGACCTGTGACCTGTGATCCTAAAGTGCCGTTTGCATCGTGAGCCATGGAGATGGGCAGGAGGGAAGACCCATCTGAGACAGGAAGTCACGGACGGAAAAGAATCGCTATGGAGGCACCGGTGTAGGCTGATTGATATATATCCAAATAAACCGAACCAGATCAAAGGCACAGATAGGTCTTGAAGAAGCTCGGAAACACTTTATATCCAAGTCAGTTTTTGTTTTACATTCTCACAGAAGCAGAAGTCAAGACGTGCGAGGGAGATTTAAGACACTGGTGGCATCCGGTTTCTGCCCCAACTTGTGCTTCACAAAATGATTAGTTACAGGAGGTGAATAGATGAGTGCATGAAATGAAAAGGAAGCAAAAAGGGATTTAAAAAAGTGAGATAAATCTAAAACAAAGCACATGGCCTCTTATCTACCTTTGCTTCTTAAAACTCCACAATTATTCCATCCCCTCATCCTCTGACTAACAGAAGTGTAATATAAATAAAACAAAAATTAAGATAATCATCAATGGTTTTGACAGAGACACCAGTTCAGCCTGCAGCACATTTTTTTTTTGTAGGCTTTCAAAAATGCAGTTACTTTAGTCTTGTGCTTGTTTGGAAAATACCCAGAACCAGACGGAGGTGTGTGGCTCAGGCATGACTGGACAAGCAAGGTGGTTCAGGGTGTCCATGACTTAGAAACCTGAGGGCCAGAAAAGATGGAGGTAAAGGATTTGGGAGCATTGAAAGACCATTCTAACAGCTGTAGAGGAGAAAGAAGAAACAAGCAAAAACTGTGATGATTTCTGAAGGAAATACAAAAAAGACTCAGCTGTGTTAGTTATGCAAATAATTAATCACAGGATCTATAGTAGAATACTGTTGTGGTATAATAATATATTGTGGATTAGATTCTACATTTTACATCCATACGCTGCATTGTTTAGTCCCTCATCCTTAACTAGGTCAGAAGCAACACTGATGTTACTGTTTCTACTAGCAACATTTCAACATGTCCATAAGTTATGGAATCAAGCAGTCTTTTGACTTAACAGTGATGATCATTCATCATCAGAATAAGGATGGAAAAAGTTAATTTTCCGCAGTACATAAATCTCTTTGCATCCTCGCTTAGCATAAATCTAATTAGGTAGTTCTGGATGCTGAAAGCTAGTGGCTAGTAAAAAAATGGGCCAGGACCAAACCAGATCTGTACTGGCATTAGCTCTCATGAACTCCAGTCTGAAAAAAGAGTGCTATTTTATAAACCTTCAAAGTTTTGCTCCACATCAAACAGAGTAGGAGGCAATGTGCCCCAAGTCTTCTTTCCGTATGAAACTCAACAGATTATGTGATGAAACCAAGAGGTTTCGGTCTGCTGCAGGTAAAGTGTTGAGCACTTAAAATCCCTTCACAGAAGCATCTGTTACATTTATGTCATGATACTTCAAGCTGTCTTATTTTAAATGACCAATTGTTCACTCTCACTTTTCAAATTGATGAATGTTTTTTTTTTTTATGTTCTGTCAACTTATAACAGAAAGTCAGTTTACAATACACATATTTCTTGCTAATTTCTCCTATTAATCACTGCAATGTTCTCAGTCCTGCCAGTTCTTGCCTCTCACTAAGGCTGACTGAGTCATGTTCAAAGATGCCCAGAAGAAACTGCTAAATAAACAGTCTCAACCACAGTGTATTGAAAAGAATTGTTGCTTCAGGTAATTGTGTTTTAAAGGAGCCCAAGTCACTGAATCATCCTCTATAGACTCAAAATTTGACTTTGGGTGTGCAAAGCCCTATGTTTACATACTTTGAAAGGTCATAAGTTATTGTTTTCTTAAAAGTGAGCCTTCCCACAGAAGTTATTTTCGCCTTGAATTTGAAATTATGTTTTAGGCGTTTCTTTAAAGTGCTTTTACTGAAAGGCTCTGCTATGCATGTTTAAAGCTGTTGCCATAAAAATCAAAAGTTTATATGGTCTTTGTTTGGGAGATTCCCAACAGTAGGTGCATCATGTAAATATGAAAATAAAAGTAACCTGTTTTAGTAATATGATTGTGAAACCCAGTTGTTAGATGATTCCATTTATGGAAACCTATTAGTTGGCATTAGTCATTTTACAACAAGCACATTAAACAGGTTATGACATAAGTCTTATTCATTGTTGCAGTTTCTTTTTCTGTTTCATGGCTTTTTTGGGTGAAAAGTTTCTTATGGAATTTTTCTGATATCTAGTTTTGACCAAACATGTTTTGAAACATAACCTCCCCCCATTTACTTTTTTCACTCTTCCTGTCCTTTATCTTTTCTTCTACTTTCCTTCCTAGTTTGGGCAGTAAATATGTGACTCCAGGCAAGATACTTATCCAGCAACAGGTTCTCCAAGAGCAATAACATCTGTGACCCAGGAAGCACATAGAAGCCTTTCAGACCTTGTACTGCACCACTTACACACATACACACACACAGACGCCCACGCACTCGTTCGCACACGCAGACGACACATAGGGAAACATCTGTGTATGGTGAAGTGGTCAGCGCGCCAGTAAAACTGGATGAGGCTTTAAAGACATTCCTCCATTTTACGGCTAGGTGAAAGAGGCGGTTGAAGGTAATGGCAAATACCTTAGTGTCATCGACACCACACCACCTCCCAGATTTCTATCGCAGCTTTCTACAGGGCCAAACAAACAAGCAACACACACCACACACACACACACACCAGCCAGCAAAGAGGTAACTGTCATTGCTGATGAGGTGGAACACAGCCCCCTACAGAGGTGTAAATATGTTTGTTTATATCCACATTCAATCCAACGTCTCTGTGTGAAATAAGTGCAAAAGATAACAGTGACTGCAAGCCCCCTTTTACAGCAAGAGGGAGGTATTACACATGAAGCACAGCCTACAAATAATTCATTCTGCTCCATGAATTCTCTCAGATATTAACTAAATTAATTTATTTCTATTTTTCTTAAGATGATTTCAGAGTATTTTGCACATTGTTTTTTTTTTGTTTTGTTTTGTTTTGTTTTTAGCCTGCTTAACTTTTCTGTATAAGACATTCATGCTGAAGTACTGAGATACCAGCCAGTGTTTTTAATGTGACTTTATTTGTATTATTCTGAAACTAATTAGTAATGTTTTGACACAAAGTTTTTGCAAGTCTTATTGAATGACAATAAAAATGAGACAGGAAAAATAATCTGGGTTAACATTTTGTCTTCATGTACAGTATGTAATGACTAAAGAAAAGAGGATGTATTTACCTCTTATTTAGGTATTACTGGTAAATTAATTGATCTTTGACTCAAGTATTGGATATTGCTGAACATTTTGTTTATTAACAAAGTAGAAATTTGTATTTTTAACCTAAAGTGTGAATTCCTATAGAAAGAGTAGGACTGGGAACCAACCTCTCCGAATCACATTTAGAGCAGAGACAGGGAAACTGATGAGTGACAAATATTCTCACTTTCCAAAAACAACACTCCAACATTTGTTTTGTGTCATTATTAGCAGATAAGGTGCAAAAGTAAATGGAAATCTTCTTGACAGCTGTTTTTTTAGAGGTCTGGGGGGATGGTGTTCAGTCTCCCATTTATGTTTTTAAGCATACTTTTGAGATACCAAATCAATTGAATGTGTGTCTGCAAGTAGAAACGATCATATTATCTGATAAATAGTAATCAGTTATGATAAGAAAAAGAGGAAAAATAAGAAATGAAGGGCCATGTTTGTAAATAAGATAAATCTTAATCTTTAGTACAAATTTTAAAAAGTGACAAACTTGCTGGTATTTGTCTATTTGCATCTCTGGTGAGCCACATCACACTACAGATCAAACAGCACCCTCTCAGACAACTTTTCACCGTATGTGGATTATCTGGAGTGTCACACACCCTCTCCGATCCCAGGCTGATCTATCCAAACAGAGCAGGCGAGCAGGGGGAGGAAATTGAATTTCCCCCCTCAAAGACAGACCTCCAAATCCCCATCAATGGGAGCTTAGAAAGCCTGGACTCCATCAAGTTTCGTCTGTCAAGGTGGTCCAGCCAATCAGATTCCTTCCTCTTGCATGTCTTTCCTGAGCAAACATGTCACAAAAAGAGATAGTCACAGTCAGACGCTCACATGAGCTCCAACAGAAAGAAAAAAAAAATACTCGAATAATCAAACAAATGCAAACACACACACAGAGAGACACACAGTCCTGTCCCTCCTCTCAGCACCAGCCTCAGCATCAACAATCAACAATCTGAGGCATTGTGGACCCTCTGATCCTGTGACCTTTCACCTTTGAAGTTAACCCCGGAGAAGCCTGTGCTGAGAAGTGAACTAGGGAGCAGCAGAAAGAAGGTGAAGTTCCCATGAGAACAGGAACAAGGGAAGTTAAGAAATACAAGACACTGAAGATGATGATGATGATGATGATGAGGAAGGGTGATGACTTATACATTAGTGTTACGCACTAATTGATGACGCTGTTGGAGAGTCAACGTTGCTAAATATAAAACATGGAGGTAAATCAATATCAGAACTTATACCTTAAGTATGAGGCTTGTAGCCCAACAATGAAACATTCTCTCATTTTCTACATAAAACATACAACTTCAAAGTGTCTCATCTTATCAGACAAAAATGTGATTAGAAAATGAAACTCCAAGAGCTCCACTCCCACCATCCCCCTTCTGACCCGCTTTCATCACTGTGTTGACACTCTAACATACAGCAGCTGCTCCAAATGGCAACAGCAGCATCTCTCTGGAGGAAAGCCCCAGCTGCAACACCTCTCTCTGGGCATCCAGGTCAGCAACCCCACCAACCACCCCAGAGCCTGAGGTCTCATATGAAAGGATTCAAACCTGCCTCTGAATAAAGGCATTATTGACCTACGAATTTGTGACAACACCCACTTACCCTGGATCTGTATTGACAGATCCTGTGGTGCCGGTGAAAGGTTTGTCAATACATGAATGTCATTCATGTTGGGATTTTTAATAATGATTTGTAACAGTTTGAAATGAAATTTAGAACTATTCTTCTGCATTCTTGTATTTGGATATTTCACTTCTCTTCTTCTCAAACATGGTAGAGTTTATTCAAATTGGTTAATTTCCTGGCATTGGTCAGAGTTTTATAATTCAGAAGTTTGAGAGTACAACAAGGCGTTTAATATCAGCTGTTATTTGCAGCTATCAAAAGTAGCTGCAAATAACAGCTACTTTTGTTAGCTGTTATTTGTTTTAGTGTGTTTGTTGGCATTTTGGATCATTATTCTCTTAGAACGCCCAAGTTTAGACCACAGACAGACCTCTATGCAGTTGGTTATTGTGAACGGATCGACGACCCAACTGCAAATGTGAGTTGCTGATAACCAATGAAAAGAGAGCTTTGGATATGTCATCAGCTGTGTGGCAACTAAAAAAATAAAACAAAACAAAAAAAACAACTTTACTCAACAACTTTTTTACCATCACTGCTCCCAGCAAACATTCCTGTTGGCATTTTCACAATTATTTACACAGTTTTACTGTTTTAAATCAGTGGTAAAAAAAAAAAAAAAAAAAAAAGAGGCAAATAGCCTGTACTTGTATAGCACTTTGTCAAGTCCAGAGAACGCCAAAGTTCTTCCCACTACATTCAGTCATTCACCCATTCACACACATTCACAAGGAAATAAATGGTGGCAAACTAATTATAGCTCAGATGCCCTGGGGCAGTCTGACAGAGGCAGCTGAGGGTAGAAGACAGAGGGTAGATGCGTCTTACCCACATACACAATGACGAAGACGGACGGAAGTTTGAACCATTGACTGATTGGATACAGAATGAACTCCTACCAGTGTAGCCACTTTCATAAAAAAACATCTGCTGGTATTGCACGTCTTGGTTTTTCTTTATTCATTAGATGTACTATATACATTTTTTCACGCACAAATACACATCCTCATTGTATACAAAAAAATCATACTGCTCATTTATACATCACATAAATTGCTGTATGTTACTTTTGATAGCTGCAAAGTAATTTATTTTATAATATGGTCCTCAGTGTACAATGTATTTAATTTAATTCATTTTGATATTTTATATAAAAAATTTACACTATTTGATCTTTGTGTGAACTTACGTACCTCAATGCTGCTGCAGTGACATTTGAATTTCCCCACTGTAAGACAATAAAATATATTTCTACTCTATATTTCTATAGCACTGGACATAATACAAATCACTTTACTAACTATAATCAAAGTTTTAGCAAAAAGGAATGATGGTGTAACATATATTGCAAAGTTAAATATGTTTATTGTCACAAACCAAAATAGTTTTGTAAAAACACAGAAAGCTTACTGTAAAAAGCAGCATATTTTTTAATGTCCCTTATTGTCCTCTGTACAGTCCACTAGTTTTGATGAAAAGCCATTTTGTTGTCTTCTTTCCCTGACTCATTACATTTTCTGACACCTGCCTTACTTATACGGTACGTTATTTTGTTGTTCCTGTTAAGAAGAGTGTAAAAACCTGAGAGAAATTATTTATAAAGAAAAAGAGTTGATTATGATGTTGGTAAATCTGACTTCTAACATTCAATAAGACATCCAAATATTGGCCTTACAAATAAAAAAAATAAAAAAACTCACTCAAGAGCATACCTAACTTTGACCTATACAACATGGAGAACCATCAAAGCAGAACTGTGACAGATTTGTCTCTGGTTATGTTATACATCCATACACTGCATGCACATGGACACAGACACACTTTCTATCAGCAGTCTATATCCTGTTTGGCAGCACTCTAATGACCTCTAAACAATGTATCCTTTAGATAAGGATCAGATCTCGGTGTGTGTGTGTATGTGTCTGTTCGTGTACGATGCTGGCTATAATCGGCAGTATTCATGCAGGCCTGGGCTTCCAGCGTTTCTACAGCTGTTGCCTGTTGTACTCCCTGACCTCAGCCTGTAGGTCCTGAGGCCATGAGTCCTGATAGCAGCCGTTCAATCTCTCCCCTCTGGATCTGCAGGGCCAAGGTCGAGGACAAACACAAGCCGTTGCACCGTTTGTGATGCATACAAACATTTCACACGTCTTCCCCTAAGTCTGCTTAAAAACACAGGCACCTTCTGTTCACACCTGCATGAAAGCGCTGATGATTTTGTCATGTTTTTTTCATCAGGAAAAAAATGCTGTTAACTGTATGATCCAGATTGCTTCAACAGAAACCAAAAAGACCTGTTCACTTCAACTTTTCACTTGTTGCTCTAAAATGCAAATAATTACCTTGAGAAGTCACCTAATTAGTAAAAGTCTACCTATGTGAAAGAAAATGTTGTAAACAATGTGTCATGTTCCTTCACAACTTCAAATTCTCACAAGTTTGTTGTTGTAAAGTAATAAAGTGGTGTATAAAATATTTTGCAAGGCACTTCAGAGATGTCATTCTGTCAGCCATCATCAGCTTTCTCCAGTTATTAATGCATAAAAATACAATTGGGCCGTACACAAGCCATAAATCGCCTGTGTCTGCAATTTAGGTTGCCTGCTTTAAGTTGATTTTTGGTTGAGTGACCATTTGCACTTCATGAACTGTATTATCAAAAACCCCAATGCACAAATTTAGACAGAATTTATTATGAGGGGTATTTGTATCTTTCCTCAGAGCGAGAGAGGAAATTCATCCCACTGACAGCTGCCTCAACATTTCTCTGCTGACCAGTAACATTCAAACAATAGCTGCTACACGTTCTGACATTCTTCAGTAAGAACATCACATATCATTCATGCTTGTCATGATTTTTTGCTTCTTGCAGTCTGAGACGAGTGCATTTTATGAACGTGCATGTTCTTACAGACAGGTGGTACTGATCGATGTGAAAGGCTGCAACCGATGGCACATTCATGTTGCCAAGAGTTTCATGGCTACATGAATGTGCCATGAATTTAGGAAGACTCATGTGAAAAGATTTCATGGTTAATATAAAGAGGAGCTTTGACTAAACTATAAAATGTTTTACATAAACAACAACTGATAAATTATGAAAATGTATGTAACTGTGTGCTGGAAATGTGATTATCTGTCTCGAATAGTTAGTTAAAAGAAGCTTTATAACTTGCATTATGCCCTACTTTTCAGTAAACTGGAAACTGTATTTTCAGACATGTCTCCAAAAATTGTGCACTAATCAGACATGTCTATAAAAAAAGGTAGTTTTTTTTATTCTTTCTTGCTTTCAATTTCTGTCCTCAATGCAACAAGCTCACTGAAAATATAGGCAGATTTCCAAAATCTCAGAGTTCAGCTCATTTTCTGCTTTTTTAAAAATCTTTTATTTATGAAAATTCAGAAGAAAAAAAATACATTAACAATTAACAATGGACAACAAATTGTATATAAATGTGAAAAAACAAAAACACATTTTTGATTATTCTACTAATTCAAAAAGGAAAAAACAACATATACACAAAAAGTTATCCAACTTATGCACATTTTTTTTTGAAAGTCCATTCTTTAAATCATTCAAAGTCTGAAAGAGGTTCAAATATTTCCCGACAAAGTTCCTTATTGACCCTGCTGACCCTCCTCCATTGATCCTCCAATGGATTGCAAGAAAAACTTTCCAGCAATTTACTTTATTTTTGTTAAATTTTATATTCATTATGGAATATACTCAAAGGCTGCCATTTTAGCTATTTTAACCAAGGAAAATTTGCTAATTATTCATACAGATTGAAAAAGACAGTAAAGATAAACCTAATTTCACTGCAGTTGTTATATCTTCTTTCATAAAGACATATCACATTGCTTTATCTCCTCAAACCCAACAACCACTTCTTTTCCACACACTCACAAGTCTTCATTCGTTCCCTTATGGCCATCGGGAGAAGTCTTTTGGACCTCAGATGGATAGACCCTCTTTCTGTGGACCCTCAGCCAGTCACATGAGACTCACGAGTATGCACAGAACAAGGCAAACACTGACACAGTGTGATATCCATCACTGGTGGTAGTCACATCTCCCAGCCTCAAGCCCACATTGGGTGTGAATGTTCACTATAGAAATCATATGCAGATAGATAAGTGCCCAAGCCTAATGGCAGCCTGTCCATCTTCTCTAAATTTGCAGTAGGGCCGATTTAACTGCATGGAAAACCACCTCAGGAAAAGGTCATCAAGAGTAACACTGTGTTTCTCTGTTTTCTTCATCCACTACAGCGTTTCTCTGTCATATGCACATGCACACTCTAAATCGGTGATGGATATCCACTTTAGTATTTGTGCACATGAACTCTGGGGATTCCCATTTCCCAGAGGCCATTGGGTGACTTTGGTGAGAGACAGGACCTCTGTTACGTAAACAAAGCAAGGCCGCACTTCCTGCTTGGTCAGAGAAAATACAGGGAGAGAAAGCAAGAGAGGCGTTTTTATCGCATTTCTGAGACAAAACATGGATCATGAAGGAGGACATGGGAAGAGTGGGGGCTGAAGCAGCAGGGGTGGCAGAGGAAGAGCCCTTTCCCTCTCAGCTGTGCCTCCACTTCCTGTGCACGGAGGAAGTCCCTCGTAGGACATGCAGTGATCTCATTCTGGCTCATGAGGGGCTTCCGTCCTGGCGAGTGGTGCTACTTTGAACCAGCAGCCATGAGAGGAAAACGAAGGAGCCAGGCGCACGCACACACATGCCAGAGCTCATTATTGCTGTGGAAAACACACTCTCACACAACCGGCCCAACAGGAAGCAGGGCTGCTCGGAACAAACAAGCACTTCCTGTGAGTGCTGGGGGCCCATTCATGGAGACCCCAATCAAAATCCAATGTTCTGTCTACTGAATCATTATCGTCATAATTCAAGAGACATTACCACTCATTTGCTAATAGCCACAAGGCCTTATTTATCCTAACAGCCCTCCCAAACAGTACATCTCCCTTACTGATGACCCACCTTTAGACTTTCTCCTTGCGGAAGTCAACTTTCCCTTTAAAGGTTGACCACTAATTGAAATACATTAGGTTTAAATTGCCTCTTCTTTCCTTTCACCCATCATGTTGACAGACGACCCAATATTTAAGTTTGCCTCTCTAATTTGTTGTAGAAATACCATGGCAGAAAGGCAATGTGGCTCAGGGGGCTTCTGGGCTGTTGGTTTACAGTACCATTACACTGAGAGACGGCAGGAACAGAACAGCCATTATGTTCCAAGGTCACAGGGCGGTCAACACTGGACTCCATCAAACGACAGCATACTGCGTCTCTCTGGATAGGTTTAGGTAAAAAGAATACAACTGGATGATTTGGGGCTGTTCGGACATGTTGGAGCTGTAGATATGGATGAATAAGAGCTACTCAAGGAATTATGTGAAGACTTTTGATATTATGATCATGTCTGGATTTAGGCCCTGGTTGATTTGGCAACATAGGTAGTTACTGCTGTCTGATTAAAGGTTAATGGAACAGCTTTATCAGGAAGTGAACAAAAATGTAATTTTTTTCTCAGTTTAAATTAGAAAAAGTTGTGTGACTATATTTGCTGGTGAAGTTGTCTGTTTTGCTGTAGATCTACTAAGAAATCTTTATCCAAAAGAACAAAGCCCGAAATCCCCATTTGTTTCAAGGAGAATGCCTTTTGAATGTAAGAGACACATTAGGCTCATTGAAAGGCGTTTCTGTTTGGATAGAAATAGGAACTTAAGTTAAATAATACATGCTATGAATAATGACTGTGTGTCTTCAGTTTTATTCAGTTTATTTATTTTAACTCACAAACCATAAATCAACTTTTATTGTGTAAAAGTTGATTGAATCAACTTTCCTTTCACCCTATAAAAGTTGGCAATTATACAGACAGATTCAGTCAATTACAGACATTTCAAATAAATTCTGGTTATCAAACTATTTATTCAAGTTCGGATTATTATTGAAACTAGTAAGAAGCAGATTGCATTAAACCACTGGCTTGCAGCATTCATTTGTCCTAGACGAGCATGTAGTGACAGTGGACTGTGGTTTGCATTGTGTTGTTTACTTTGCAGCAATCCCTCATCTTACCATGCATGTAGCAACAGCAGAAAGGAAAACTCCCCTTTAACAGGGCATCTCTCTCGACTGACCATGGTGTTTGGAAGGTAGAGAATACACACAAAAAACAAAGAAGAGTGGATCCAGAAGTACTACTTGAGAGCTTTCTTTTTTTTCTCAACTTTTCATATTTATGTGTTTAGTAGTTTTCTTTTGCTGCTTGATCTTGGCCTAATTCAGGCATATTTAATGTTGTCTATAGTTTTGGTGATTGACAAGTTATAGTCCTCGGAAGAATGACATGACGACAAAGCTGGCTGCTGAACAGCACTGCAGAAGGACTGGTAAAAAAAAAAAAACATTACTGTTGGACAATGTCTCCTATATCATAGCATGAAGTTGTTGCTGAACTGAAGAGCTCCTGCATCCTAGGTGCCAAAAGGAGCAGTATCGGTGATACTTTCTCTCTATGAACTCAATGAATGTTGACCTCCCTGCTGGTATTTGGCAATTTCTAAAAAAATCCTGTAGATTGCTATGTGTATGCATACATGTCATACATTGGATGTATGTGAGAACCCTCATCGGAAAACAGATATGACACTGTTAAAAAAAGAAGAACATCAGAATCTCATACAAATAAATAGACAATAACAGAAAAAAGAATTACAAAAGAACATTTTGCAATTGGTTCTTTATCCTTTTTTTGTTGGTAGCCTGAACACCATGCAATCCATCTACCACATACCAAAGCTAACCCACACAAAACCACACTCTATAAATTACTGAGTCACTTGTCAAACAAACGGTACCTGTGATAACACTCCTTTATTTTCCTTTTGTGTGTGTGTGTTTGGTCCAACCCCCACACCTCCTCACCGTTATCTGAACACCCAACCCCAATGAACAGAGGCAGCCTGTGGAAGCTCAACAGCGAGTAAACTTTGCCTTAACTTTGAAGCCGGCCATGTGAGTGCTTGTCCTCCTGGTTGCCTGGAGCACTCAGTGGTGGTGGCTCTCCAAAGAGGAGGTCAATGGGACAGGTAAACAGGAAGCGCCGGTGTGATGATTGACAGTGTGTTTAGACACAAAGAGATGGATAATCTGAGAACACTCACTCACAGACAAATGACTTACCTACACATGTTGCAGGGCAATTGGTGTATGGAGTATTTAACTTTGCTTACATCTATAGATGTTGTTTTGTTTTTGTTTTTTTGTTCACTTTTTTTTTTTTTTGCCTGCATCTGTCTTTGGAATTAAATGAATCTGAAGATTCCAAGTCCTGCTTTTGACGGATGTCCCTGTCTTGTATTTACCCCAAAGAGTCTGTAGAAATCATAAAATGAAACCTAATGTTTCATTTTTGTTGAGCTTCTGACATCCAGTGTAAAGCACAATGTTTTTACACTGTCTGGAGTTTGTTTCCCAGGGGGAGCTATTTGTTTGTGACACAGCACTGGTTCATTTTCTGAGTAAGAGAGAAGTAACTTTCCCACAATTCTGAGTCACATATTTTAAATCTGTTTGCAGTCTTGAACTTCTGGCCTAGAAACCAATCTCTCCATCTCTTTGGCCATAGACATGGCTTGTTTGTGCCAAACTTACTCCGGATTTAGTCAGCTATATTGTCACAAACTAAGGCGGATGTCTTGTCACAGTCTGCAGATGCTGTGAGGTGATGCTGAGGGTGCTTGCGAGCAAACAGCAGCCTGGGTGGCAGACTGAGGTCTGGTTGCTGCAGCTTGCTTGAGCTAATCACGTTGATTATTCTGATTACAGACCATTTCCCCACCTCTGTGTCATGCTGCAACTTTACTGACCTGAATCTGACAGGAAGTCCTGCTTGCCATAGGCGATCTGTCTTCCTGTTCTCTCTGCCGTCCAAGTCCTCACCACCCACCCATCCACCAAAAACGACCTCTCCCACCCTTCTTTCCTGCACTCTAACACAATCGCTTCCAAACGTAGCTTTGTGACTGTTTCCTCAACATTTTGCCAGGCAAGTCATGGCCAAGAGATTTACTAGAAACTCTGAAAACACACTCACACACATGCAAACCGTCTCTAATTTTGTACCTGTGTTCCCCTTTTGTTGGCCAGTTGCCTCTTTTTCTTTAAAGGCACTTGAGTAAAATCTTCCTGGCTACTGCTTGGCCTAGAGGCACACAGATGTTTGTATTCTTCTCTTTGCTCATATGTTTATCAGATCACTGTGCTGTTTCATAATCTACATTATAAGGACTGAGCAGATAACAAAGCCTTTGATTTGGGCCTGATTTAACTCTTATCCCCCCATGTTAAATTTAGCACAGTGATTACTAATTGAGATTATGGGTCTCTGTGGGACTTTGCCACAGAAACACAGAGAGGTCCTGTTTTTTGAAGGATGAGAGCTAGCATAGTTAGTTCAGTTCATTGCAGTTCAGTTCAGGTGAGGGGAAGTTATAATCAAACATCTAAAGATGTAAAAAAGTGTGAATTTATCAATCGATCCCAAAGTCTAGAAGAATTGAAGTATTAGAATTTGTTCTATTTAGATATGTAAAAATGATTAGTTTGTGATTTATGAGCTTCCCAATCTTAATTCCTATTTGTGGTAAATAGTTTCAATATTTTCAACCAATGTTCAAACAATTCGGTTTTTACTCCCACATTGCCATTAGGCTTTTTAATTACCCAAATGTCATTCTTTTTGCTGCCATTAGAAAGAACAGTGTCTTTTAATAGGACTCACTGTAAATGAAAGTGGAGCTGTTAATTTAGTAAAGCTTCTACATGAACATTGTACTTTATGTAACCTAAAAGCTGCAATTAATAATTGGACAGTCAGATGTGGTTCAAAAATAAAAAACTTTATTACCACCAAGTTGAAAATGGAAAGTCGATATGACTTCATAATAACACCATTCTTAGTCATACGGCTAACCTCACTTAATGCGATTGTAATTAAAAAACTGAAAATATTTACACAAGACAGTGATAGTATCAATTAACATTTTTGCCTAACCATTTGCTTACATCAATTGCACCTGCTACTGAGTCACTTTATGATGGTAGCATCATCATTATGATCTATGCTTTTCATGAGACTGGGAAAGACATAATAATGACACATGTCAACACAGCATCACCTACAACTTCGAAGAGTTACAATTTTCCACATTTAATTGGATCTATTAAGGAAAAATATTGTGCAACATGTTGATAAAGTCTTAGATCCTTTACTCATGAAGAACCAAGTTTTTGATAAAAAAAATGTTAGAATTTTAGCGCTTTTAGTCTTATTCTGTTAATTGAATATAATTTGTCTTTCTTTAGCGGAAGAAATAAGTTTGCTAAAGAAATATGGCATGCTGGTGCTGAAAAAGACGGGTACAGATAATTTGACATGAAGAGGAAGAGGGCGGAGGCAGCAGTCATTCAAGAAAGAAATGCCTCTAGGAAACGTTAGCATGACCTCACACTACAGGAATGTAAGATGTTCTTTAATTGATTAGTAGACCACATGATGGAGGTCTAGAGAGAAGATGGGCATTTTTTTAAGAGAGGGTGTGGGGTAAGGAGCGATGACCCTGTGGAGGGCAGGTCATGGTCCTCTAGGCTACTGGAGCCTTTTGGGTATTCATTCACAAAAACCTTCATTCCTAATACATTCGCAATAATTGACAGCTAAACATGACGCATGATGACAAGACAGAACAGGCCAAGGGTGATTGTAAGAACATCATTCTATAGTGGCAGTCTTTCTTTTCACTCTCTTTTTCTCACAATGTCTTTGAAATTCAGGATTGTTGCAAGTGTGGTCATGTTCTTATGGGGTTTGTGTGTTTGCACACATTTTCACTTTTGAAGGATGGCATGCTAAATCATATCCTGGCAGGTAAACTCTCTTAGTCACCATTAGTTTGAAGATTGTTTATAATTGGTCACTGTGTGAATTTGTAAATGTGACCTTACTACATAGACTCTTAGTTCTAATTTTATAGTTTTTTAGTTATGTGTGAATATGAACACTCTTGTCTGCTTTTTCTTGTGGCTGTGATTCTTGAATGTCCTCTCTGAGGATCAATGATGAATATTTCTACTTTATTCTATGAAACTAACACATTCAAATGCGCTGTAAACAATATGTACAATCGAGACTTAAACAGCAAAAAAGAAAAGAAAAATGTCTTCTGCTCAACCCTCCTTTTGTCTTCGGGTCATTTTGACCCGAAGACAACAGGAGGTTGTTCTTATTTTTTTCGTCAAGTTCACATTTGAATTGCTCCAGCAGAAAATTCCATCTGAGTTGTGAACACTGTAGGTCTGATTCAGGACTGTTAGATTTCAAGTTGCTGTATGCAGTTGCAATTAAAAAAATGTTTTATAAGGGCTTGTCCTCGGGTCATGTCAACCCGAGGGCAACAGGAGGGGGGGAAATTTGAAAAGATATCAGTTTTACGGAGATCAATGATGCCATTCCATACTGTTTGCCTGTCCAGCTGTAATTTCCTTAGTCTTCCGGTCAGTCTGACCTGAGGCCTGGGTTTGGTTATCTTTATTTCTTTTGTAAAGTTCACATTTGAATTGCTTGAGCCTAAACTTCCCCCTGAGTTGTGCACACCATAGTTCTGATGCAGGACTGTTAGATTAAAGTTTCTGTATGCAGCTGCAATTGAAAAACATATTTTTTAAGGGCTTGTCCTCGGTCGACATGAGCCGAGGACAACAGGAGGGTTAATTTTATGAGGTATTCATGTCCCTGATGAGCCTCCTAAAAATGTCATCCGAAAGAGGCCACTTAAACATAAAATGGCTTGCATGTGTGCTTTAGGTATAAGTAGATCTTGGTATTTTTTCTCTAAACTTAACAACAAAGGCTATTCAGCTTTCCAAGAAATATTACACGGGAGAAGAGACTCAGGAGATGGAGAAAAAGAAAAACACAATAAGGCTTCCACATGCTTGTCAATACTCTAATCACAGACATTTCTCCTGAGACAGTTGGGGAGGGACCAGGGGAGCATCACTATGACAACCTTGAGACCCCCAAATTTTGCACTTCAAAGTTGGAGAGGTATCCCACTGAGAGAGTGGGAGACCACCTCCCGCAGTCATTTACATCTCATTAGGATTAAACTGTCTTCTAACAACGAACACCCAAATGCATACACCCACATTTTACTTTATGCGCTCATGCTTTGCATCTGCTGCTTCTCATTGTTCTATTTTTAAATATTAGAGGCTATTTATCATTCCAGATTGCCTCATAAGCAGCTTCAGAAAGTTTTATTAAAGTTTATTTTTTCATGTTTTAATATGAAAACAAGCCAAATGTTTTCATGCATGAGTTTATGACAGAGCTTTCTTCTATATGAGTCAGAGGTGCAAACGGATCAGTAAATAGTAATAAAATAAGGCTCCACAAATTTCCCACCACCTTGGTTGAAGTACATGTTTCTACTGCCATAATTACATTTTACAGTCAAATTAATCTGTAATCAAATTTGATTGGTGTATGACTGGAGGTGAGGAAGCAGTAAAAGAGGCAAGCACTTTATAAAGTCGGGCATGCTGGCAGTAAGTACCATCGTCACAGTTAAAAATTCAAATGTATTTACTCCAGTTAGTGCCTTGGTGCCTAAGTCATTTTAAAGATTGTGAGGTTTTTACTTTTGTGTTCAGATACTTCTTTTACTTCCATTCATTCTAGTTACAGGAATTCTTTTGAATTAAAAGTTTTTAAAAAGTTGTTTTAAAGTTAATTAAATTCTTGAATTCTTTTGATTATACTGGGAGTGACAAAATGCTTAGTCTGACAGTGTTTTTTTTGGTTACCAGCTCCTTGTAAAAGTATTGATAGCCCTGAACTTCCCCTCCCCCACCCCCCAAAAAAATCTCATTTCAATTATGCAATGTATTCACTTAAGACTGTATGTGAGCAGCACAATGGAAGGATCATATATTTTTTAACAAATGCAAATTAGAAAATCCAGAGTCACCACTTTTTAGAACCAACTTTTGTTGCAGTTATAACCGAAAATCTTCTGGAATGTGTTTCTAACAGCTATGAATTTTGTTTTAATTTATTATTTGTTTTTTTGGGGGGTTTTTTTTGGTGTTTTTTCGGAAAAGCACAAACTAACTCACACTGGATGGCGAGTATCCATAATTCCTCAGAAAACAAGCCAGAGAAAGTTAATTGGCTTTAACTTTTAGCATTCACAGGGCTGTTGTAGCACATAATACTTTGATTCAAAACATTATAATGTATCTTTTGCTGTGTATTTAAAATCATTGTGCAACTTGAATGTTTTTTAACTTATTTTCAGCTTTGAAAAGACTTTCTTTACTTGTAGCTATCTAACATGCCATTTTGACCTGTACCAACCCCAAAGTATGACACATTTATCACCATGATTCATACTGGAGATGATCTTGATCAGGGTCATGTGTAACTTGTAACCACATGGTGCTTTGACTGCAGGATGAAAGCTCATTTTCAGCGTCATATGTCCCCCATAACCATACATGACTCTACACAGAACTAGAGCCTACTTACTGAGGATCTTAATGTGGAGCAAGGTGTGAGGTGAAGACAAATCAAAACAATACAAAAGAGTAGGGGTGTCATTTTCATTTTCATTTTGGGTCACACCAAGATCATAAATATTATTAAGAGCTTCTTGAGCCAGAATATATTGCTAAAACCCATTAAGACAGTCAAAATATGAATAATCAGCTCTCTCTGCATTCAATATGTCTATAAATGTTATGCTTTTGAATGTCTTTCTGTCCTTCCATTGAAGTTTTTGCAATTATTTTTGGTGAGATTTTGCATTGGTGCTAATTTAGAAATACTTGCAAGAAATTTTGCAATATTTGTGCTTATGCAAGACAATAAATCTGACCTTTTTTGCTCGCCATATCTATCACAGATTATATATTTGCATTAAGTTAGGTTGAGGAAATGGTGTAGTAGAAATAAAATACAATGCCACCTGCAGGTGGGAGTTAGCATCACATAAAGCCAATATTTTTTTTTTCCATTTTTGTGGAAAATTTGAAATAAACTCAGAATTATGCATTAACACAAAAAAATGGAGAGACTGATTGGTGTAATTTAGCAACATACTGGTAAAAAAAAACTGTTTTGATAAAATATTGTTTAAGCATGCAACTGTTACCTTGAAGGGTCTGTTTATGTGGCCCCCTGGAGTCAAGAAGGCTACATAAAAAATTATGGCAGGTCGAATTTGGCCCCAGACCTTGACACGTGTTTTAGACTCCATACGGAGGTAGAGTCTATTTACTGATAAGGTAACTTCTGAAGGCTGTTCGCAATAGATTTTACTTTTTTGGGTCAGATTTTGGTGAGATAAGAGGGCTAAATAAATACACTTTGCAGATTTTTATTTATAAAACAATTTCACTGTCAACCTACCTACAACAAAGCCACATATACACACAAAGACAGAAAAGCAATGTGGCTAAAATTACGAGCTCTATAAACAACACAAGGGTCCAGCACAGGAGGAAAGAATCACTCAGCACAGAGACAAATGGATCTTTTGCCAACTGATGGCTAACCGTTGTTAGGACAGCCATTTTTCTGGACCACTAACTTCCTGTTTAAGCCAGGGCTCAACAAATCACCAGTGCTATCATTAAAAGAGCGCTAACTTCTCCACTTCCCGTCAACACAAGCATTCACCAAAAATTTATGGCAGAGGTTTCCTTCTCCAAGCTTTACAAGCAAATAATCCTTCACCTTTCTTCTCCTCTCCTTCTCTTCTTCTTTCTCATTTCTTTTTTCAGCCCCTCAGCTTTTTCCCAGTTCTTGTAAATCACGCTAATCTGACTGGAGCAGACTGACAGGACTGAGCATGTTTGCAGGAAGTTTGCATGTTCCATTTTTTCACCTCCAAACTGCACATCGATGATCTTAGGGGTGATATATTGACCTCAAGGCTGGGAACCTAACCCTCAGGGAGGAATGCGTTTAGACACACACATTCACATACAAATGCGCATGTAGGAACACACAGAAGGCCTCTCCTGCCAGAGGTGTTGAAATGCTTGTAAGTCTTGAAATGCCAGTTGAGACGCTAAGCTCTCCTTTCACACACACAGTACAGCCAGGGACAAGAAGGCTGACAAATGGATGCGTTGAAACATATTAACCATCTCCCTTTGTGTGTGGACAAACATTTAGTCTGGCTAATGACCCCTGAGGATCAAAACAAATGCAGGGAGATAAAGACGGAGAGAAGAAGGAGGGGTGAGGAGCTAAAAAGAGCTGATTGACCTCCACAAGGGCTAAACAGGGTTCACTAGGGCCAGCAGATTGTTTGGTTTTGTGGGTTATCTGTGTATGAAGTAATAAGAAGAGGAAGTGAAAGAATTACATGCTGGTTCTTAGACATGAAGGCGCTGCTGAGGATCGTGGTGTGGAACAAGGTGTGAGGTGAAGACTAATCCAAACAAGGATTTTGGGTATTGTTGACTCCCATCTGTGTTCATCAACAAACAAGACATTTAGTGGATGTTATCTTGTTCATTTTGGGTTCTGTCAAACCCACATTTGAGGTTTATCTCGAGACAACGATCACTCTGGTGACGTTATAACACAAAACATGATTCATACATCATCGGTTATCAGTGCTTTTATCAAAATTATCCAACAGCTGCACCAACCGCACCATGGACAGTGAGCAGCGAGGATGTTCACCGTCCTCACTTCCCTTTGAGGTTCACAGTGATGCCTTTTTTTTCACGTGTCAAGAAAACATCGCTTACATCAAATGTGAGCAAAATGAAAAAGCTGAGACACTGAGTTTCATCTAGCTGAATACAATTCAGTTAGTTGAAGGTATACATGTGCACTAACCTTAGGCATCTAATGCCCAACAGGCAAGATACAGCCTGGACAGGTCAGCAGTCCATTACAGGGCAACATGTAGACACATGCAAGACAATCAATTCTTTTATTAAACAATTTAGGCCAGTGATAATTGAAAACAGGGTGAAATATAATTGATAGTGTACAGTAAATTGAATTGTAACTAAGATTTTAGCATTTGATTTTTATTAATCTTCATTATTACCAATCGCCATGGAAAATAACCTTATATGGATCATTGCAAATCTGGCCCTAACTTGACATAGAAGCAGTTAAAAGACATCCACTTTCTGATTATTGTGACTGACAAAAAATAAAACAACTGCAATAATTTCTTGTTGCTCTAAGTAGCTCGTGTTCTCACTGAAGCCAGGAAGATAGAGAACATAAAACCAGTTTTAAAGTCCCTCCACTGGCTCCCTGTAGCTCAAAGAATAGATTTTAAAATACTATTGTTAGTTTACAAATCCCTTAAAGGGTTTAGCACCACAATTCATCAAAGATCTGCTGTTGTTGTATCAACCTTCCAGACCTCTCAGGTCTTCTGGTTCTGGTCTGCTTAGCGTCCCCAGAACCAGAACCAAGAGAAGAGAAGCAGCTTTCAGCATCTATGCACCAAAAATTTGGAACAAACTTCCAGAAAACTGTAAAACAGCGGAAACCCTGACTTCCTTTAAATCGTGACTAAAAACGCACCTGTTTAGAACTGCATTTGAAATGTAATATGTAACAATGTATTGTTTATTCTATGTTGCATGACTTTGTGTTTTTGTATTTATGTGTTTATGTAAAGCACTTTCAAATGCCTTGCTGCTGAAATGTGCTATACAAATAAAATTTGATTGATTGATAGCATCTCAGTCTGGGTCGTTGGTGACACAATCATGGGAAAGACTGTTGACTTGACAAATATCCAGTTGTCATTGACTTCCTCCAAAATCAGGGAGAGCCACTAAAGGTCAATGCTAAAAAACCTAATTGTGCACAGTGTGCTGTGTTCACATATCACATTTAAATATAAAACACTATGGTATCTGTGGAAGGAAAAAGAAGTGTAGTATGTTTATGTGTTTGACTGACTTGACCTGAACCTCATTGAGAATGAATGCAGCATTGCCAAGAAGAAGATGAGACACCAGACCCAACATTGCATGTGACCTCGAGACCAATATCAAAGGGACATGTTTCCTTTACACTTCAACAAAAGCTGATTGTCTCCATTCCACACTATACTAATGCAGTAATTCATCCAAAAGGTGACCTAACTAAGAGAAATGAACATACTTTTCTTTTAAAATACAATTTCGTTCTTGTTTTAGTTATATTTGAATGTTCTGAGACACTACATTTTCAAGAAATATACATATATATATATATATATATTTTTTTTTTTTTTAGATGAACCTGTACGTGTTTTAATCTTGTGTGCATGTGTATGCATGTGCAACAGACCCCCGCATCTTCAGTTAAGCAAGGCTTCCTTCCCCTGATTCACTACTCCAAAACTCAAAGGGCAAAGAGTAACAATGGGCCCATAAAGCTGTCAGGGCAAACCTGAATTTACACTTCAAACACTTCATACAGCCAAACCTTTCTCCTGAGGCAAGGTTGGACAGGCTTTTCAAAAATGGCTGGAGTGGGGTTTTGGGTGCACATTTCATTGTGTTCAGCCAGCTCCTGATCGGCAAGCTTCTGTTTGACTCATTATCAAATCAGATAAACTGGATCGCTTGGCTGCTGATCCTGCTATGAATACATCAATGCCATTGATTTTCAGTTGATCATCAGGCCTCCTAATCACATTCACCTTTAGGGCCAAGCGTATTGATAAATGTTAATGACAACATCTAGAACTTCTACTGTGGGTTTCACAGAAAACAGTGTTGCATGGTTATCTCTGATTTTACACTCCAGTGGGAACTGCTGAGGGCTGTCAAATATCAGTGTAATGAATAAGTAAGAATAAATCACCAATTCACAGAACCATGATGGAATCTATGAAAGAGAAGGTGGGAATAATGTCTTCTCCCATCCTGTACAATTATCAGTCTCCAGTTCACACTTTCACTTCAGTGAAGGGATGAGAACACTTGCATATCATTGTCCATCTCTGCAAAAACTCCCACACTGACATGGATTCCTGGTTATCATTTGCGTGATATCTCTTAACGCATTCTTCACTTGGTCAACTGTTAAACTGTACTGTACTTCCTTACCAGCACATACTCCATAAATCAGCCATAGAAACTCTGCATCTTGGCTTACATATTATTTGGATGACAAAGAATTCTTTCTTATGAAGAATAACCCCATAAATATTAAGATACCGCAATAAAACCCACACCTTTCTATACATGAAACTACCTGCAAGGTGAAGGAGCTTTGATGTGCGCCACCAGCAATTGGCTATTGTGAAAAAGGAAGCATGAACATGAGATTCTAGCAGTCACATATACAAAAGACATTGCTCAAGTGGAAAAATTGATGTTTATGTGCTCCATTAATCACCCCGTGTGCCTCCCTAATTGTACAGGTAGAACTGCCGGCATACTTAGAGACAGTTTGAGGGCAAGATGTAACAAGAAAGCATGCACTGTGCTTTTGGCAATATCTTTAAAGGCCAGAATATTTTCTGATTGAGTTTATTCTTCTGAAAATAGACTTGATGGGAAAAAATGTCCCAGAAAAATACATGTGGGAAAAAGAAACATGTCAGAAGCATATTTCTCACATTGGTTTTAAAATAAAATGATCAAGATTTCTTTCTCTCTTTTTTTTTTGATCAGCAAGGAATTTCTAGAGAGCTCATAGAAATTCTTTTTGACTGTGTTGTAACTTGTCCTTGATGAAGTCAGATCTGGCACAGTATTAAAATGAAAACGCTTCTTTTTACCTGAGTCATCACCTCAGGCTCATTCAGCTACTTATTTAAAAGAAGCACTCACGAGAAACATGGGGACCTTATCCAGGCAAGATGTGCTTTACATTGTTTGCAAAAGTAGTCATATCATTTAAGCTTTATCCCATTTTGTCATCTTGAAAAAAAAAACTTCAATTTCCACAACTGGAAAATAACCAAGAGATGTCGAATCCACCTCTCATCTGGGAGAATTTCTTGACAGAAAATGTTTTGGTTCTTTTGGTAGAAGAATATACACCTTTTGGTTTGGATTCTTAAATAAACCTAAACCAAAAATAAATGTTCTTTATGGTAGAAAACGTTTGGTGAAATAACAGCAAAATAAGTCAGGTTTACAGTTCACTACGGGCCATATTTGGAGTAAAGCAAACATTTGGAAGAAAATAAGACCAAAACTGAACCCTGACACCATTGCCATAGTGAAATACAATGGAAAATGTATGTTCCAAACACTCCAACTAATCAAATTTAGTTTGACGTAATAGACATTGTGGCTTTAGTTGCAGTGAAACTAACATTGGGGACTACTGAAAACAAATGCTACTTTTTTTTTTTTTTTTTTTATTCATGCACTACTTTGTGTTGGTTAATGAACTAACATCCCAAGAAAATACATTGAAATTTGTGGATGGAAGGTGACAAAATGTGAAAAGGTTTAAGTGGTCTGAAATCTAGCAAGGAACAAACATGAAAAGATGATGGTGTTAGGAAGGGCATGTAAACTCCACTGTGTGGGTGTGGGGATTTTGCTGAAGCTAAGATCTAATGATGTGGATCAGTGTGGACAAACATGACTTCTTCATAACGCAGGATTTGTTTGAGGAGAGGATGCCACTCTGGAATCTGACTTGACATGATTAAAGAAGAGGAGACTTAGTGGCTTACACAAACTGAATGCTGTGCAGGTCAGCATGTGGGCCACTTAAATCACTCTGGGATTTATATATGGATTTTCCCTGCACTTTGATGTTGGGAATGTTTGACAGAGCTAAATACACCTCAAGGATTCCAGTGCTTGAAAATACATGTTGAGATACCAAAATGAATAGCAAGCTAATACCTGACGATAAAAAGGTTGATTATTAGGAAAAATATGTATTTTACACAATTTTAATAGGGCACTTGAGGCAAAACCATTGAAAGTTAGAGAATCTGACAAAATAATTTAAGATGTTTATATGTGAGAATGTATTATCACTCCACTTTTTACTTCTTTTTTAATTTACCATTCCTGGGAATTTGCATAAAACATTCATAAAACGTTAAACTCTCTTCTAAAAAAGGAGGGTCATTCCCTTAATATTAAGAGCCTAGTTAGTTAATCAGAGATTTTTTTGGGGGGATTAACTTTCTTAAGAAAAACACAAGATGTGATATTACCAGGAAAATAATATTTCCCTCAGGGAAAAATTGGGGACTCTCATCATTTACAATATGAAATTTCTTTGGTATCTAGAATTTAAACATGGCTGTCTCAGTTATGTTAAATTTGCTTTTGTTTGCTGATTTTTGCCATTTGCACAATTTACCTATGCAATAAATAAAAATAATTGGAATTAGCTGGAAACGGCCCAAGTTGTTTAATTTAAAACACACTGTGATATAGAATTACACACATATTGATTGCTGCAAAATGTATATAAATGCTGCACAAATGTTACACCAATTACACAGATATAATGTAACTTAACATCACTCTTGGCCACACAGTTGCTCTGTCTGTTCTTTTAAAGATTCACTCAACATAACATATCACATGATTGGAGAGACTGACATGCCATGAGAATCTGTTGTATTTTCTAATTAACATAGAAATTAACATGTTTTACCTCTTCGGGATAGTAATGCACTTTGTACACAGCACTCAGTAAATTGTTGGCTTTGAGCATTGAACATTCAGCCCAAGATGGCTATTCAATCATTTGGTTTGCATGATTATGTCAGAATTTATCCGTCCTGTGAAGTTGACACACCTAATCTCAATGCAGATGCAATGTATCAAGGTGCATCATAAAATACGTAGTTTGTAGATGTGACAGGACTTGATTTATTTCTTCATACATTATGCCTTTACAAATACAAACGGATGTGGTAAGCTGAGATAGTGTGACAGTAGCTTTACTGTTATTACTAGTTGAGGTGAACCTTTGTCTTAATGTGATCATTTAAATGTGATCAATGTCTTAGTGAGATCAATTCTTTCTCTACTGGGATTAACGACTGGGACGCTGCTGGTACAATGGTAAACGTACTGAAATTCAGCATCACAAAGACTTGCCAGAGAGCAATATTTGCTCTTAATATGCTAAATGAACCAGCAGCAGCTATTTCACAGCAGCTTTTCAATGTTTACCCAATCACAGGTAAGTGAGAAAATATGATGACTGTATCATCAGACCATGATACATAATTAAAATGATTTACCCTGCTGTTTGTTTACACTCATAAAAGCATGAGAGCACTAAATGCAGCTGTGCGTGCTGCCAGTCTGACCTAACACAGTCAGTCTCTGTGTAATTGAGGCAGATTTCTCTCACAATATGCTTGTGTTTGCACCATCCAGCATGATGACTTATAAATCTTTTATCCAAACTGGCCTAATTGCTTAACCATCCATAGTCTGGTCCAGAGGTGAATGGTAGGAGGGAAGCTGGGGATGCCGTGATTGTCACAAAAACAACAAGCAAAGAGGCTCGAGCCTACGCTACCTTTGTTTGACAAGTCTGTCTTTCATCTTTATAGACTTCATTCATATGATAAAGTGAAAAATGAGAGCAGAAGATTAATGGTTCCATAATGCGCAATTGATTACATAACACTGGTTTGTCCTTTTCATATATTCCTTATTGAAGTCAATTCAAATATCTTGCTTGTTTACCATGCACTTTACTTCATCAGCATCTATGCAACTAAAATAAAATCAGTATTTTTTTTTTTTTAAGTGAAGTCCTGTTGAAAGAGCATGGTAAATGACTTGCACTTACACAGTGTCTTATCAAGTCCTTAGGACTCCAAAGTGCTTTATTCTACATTTAGTCATTCATCCATTCACGCATACATTCACAAATGCATAGCTACATCTGTGTTGGGGCACACTCTAAGCTCTACCCTAAGACAAGGCAGGTGAAGTGTCTTCCACAACTACAGAGGCAGAAGGAGCAGAAATCAAATATCAAACTGATAACCTCCCTCTTGACCTAGTACAGATCCAGATTAAACTGAGGCCAATAGGTCCAAGCTAATGACTAGTCGAACTGCAGACTCAGTTCAACTTGGAACCAAAATTGCAACATTTGTTGCATTTTCAGTTGGTGCAGTTCGCTTTCACACAGCACTGTTTCAAGTGAACAAAGCCCTCACAGGGCAACTCGTTACCCCTCTCACTTTAAGTGGCACTACACCAAGAATGTGAGATTTGTCTTTTGCCTTTTGTAAAAGACTGCAAGAAATTTGTCCCACCAGAGCAACGCATTCACATTTTTAGTATTTGCAGAGAATGCAAATGTTGCACTCTAATCTACTTCCTGCTTTTGGAATGGTGTGCAGTCCACTTGGTGTTCCCTTATGCACTTGTGCCACAACAGAGTTCACATAAACCAAAAAAAGATTTTGGTTTTAAATTTGACCATAATTCACTTTTTTGGTCTGTACCAGAGTTTGATCGTGCATTAATACTTCACCAAATGATCAGGGTTTTCTATGCAGATGAACTCGAGTTCAATTAAAGCAGACCAAACAGGGCTGGAGTGAATGCACCCCTAGACACCAAGGCAGACTTATACCCTCTTAAAGCAGCTTCAGTCTGAAAAGTATCATACATCCTGTGCTTCCCTGATCTTTATTTTGTGTTCCCACTCCCACTCTGCCTTTCTTCACAGCTGAGGATGCCTCTGATGCTGCTGCTGGGTCAGAACTATGCACCAGTTTGAGGAAAAAAAAGTAGTATGAGCGGACATGTAAGAGCCTGTGGGGAGTTTTTGACTCCACAGCTATCTCTTCTCCAAGTTCCTGGGAGCTGAATGCAGAGATGGTCCCCGGAAACTCCCTGCCATTCCAAGCCTGTTGACCAAACAGCTGCAGATTCTCAGTTTACTAACTTTGGTTTTTCATCTTAACCACCTACAATAAACTCAATAACTTTATAACAAACCTACATTTTAAAACAAAGTAGTACAGAAACTGAATATTTAATTTACATTTTAAAAATGAAATACTGTATTTTATTATCTTTCCATTGTTTACTAAAATAGCTGGAAGCTGTCAAGTCTTCCCACTCACAGCTGGCGCTCAGCTGAAAGCCGTTTTGTAAATGTTTTTCCTGAAAATAAGTGAATATCATGAACTGTGTATACGCCTGTGCATAATTACAGATGAGCAGTTCATCCTAAGCTCTCATTAGAAAAGGGAATGGGAATAACTCCAGGATACAACCACCGCTTGCGGTTACGTAACATGCTCTTCTCCTTTTCAGTCTTTATCCCGGAGGCATCTGAAAGCTCCCCTTCCTGCAAAGCCTGTTTTTTTCTTTCTTTTTTTCATTCTAAGTTTCTAGATGACTATTCTCCTAACAGCCAAACAATCTCTTAATGTTGTACCCTTTTCTTTAAATTTTTTTTAAAAAAAGACTATCTCTTTGTATAAGTCTTTGTTTGACTCGTTGTATACAGTGATGATGAGCATCTGACTTTAACTTTCGTGTCCGCCCACAGGAGGCGTAGTTGAGCGCCGCTTTGTCTTCAATCTGGGTGAACTGGTGGCCTTAAGACAAAAGGCAAAACATTAAGAGCTCAACAAGAGAGAATATAATATGCATTTTATATATATATATATATATATATATATATATATATATATATATATATATATATATATATATATATATATATATATATATATATATAAAACGTTCATAATTTTTTTTAATTAGTAGATAATTTTAAGAATGTACTTTATAGTTTCACTTTATTTTTTTTCCAATATGTGTTACCATACAGTGTGTTAAAACCCGCGAGGAGTCAATGGAGGATAGCTTACATAGTAAAAGTTGATTTTTACAGCTCTTAAAGTAACTCGGAAGGACTCATTAGCAATTCAACAAATACACCAGCAAAAGCTTCTCATCTTATATCTTTAAGACAAGCCTGAAGTAAGCTATTTCTTTTCTTCCTTTCTTTTTGCTTTTTGCTTACTACCTGTTTTTTTTGTTTGTTTGTTTTTTGTTTTTTTACCAATTTATTTCGAAGAAACACTTTCTTTTTGACCCATTAATGTCAATATTGAAGGAATGTTTTTCATTCACCTTGAAAGAAGGATTCCAGCCAGCCTCTTCACTCCCGCTTCGCATCCCAGGCCAAAGCATAGGTAGGAATTGTCCCTCCCCTAAACCAGCCCGTGTGGGAGGAGCTTGCTTTCCTCCCCTCTAAACTAAAGTGTTTAACACTCTGGAGAGACCCACAATGTGTGTCAGAGGACCGTCTTAGCTCCAAAAGTAGATGACTGATCCAAATCTGGTGTCTGTATTAACTACTGACTTCAAGATACGAGAAATATCGATTCACGAGTTTTCATCCCAAGTAAGGACGAGGTGAGCATCATCTATTTTCAGAAGATATTCTTCACATGCAGTGTCCATTGTCTTATATATTTCTAATAAATAGTTCTCATATTCGAATGTTGTCATTCAATTTATTTTTTAACAAAAGTTGCATTTGTTTTAAAAGAATAGTGCAGTCCTCATTTGTTTTTGTGCCTCAGCAGTGCGTCATGGGCACATTTACGCACGGACTCCTTTGAGATTTGTGCGGTTTTTTAAAGCCCACAGTGGAGGCAGTTTGGAATCTGTGTGTGGGCTTTTGACTCAGACACTTTCTGTGGAGCACTTCTGTTAGAAAGAAATGTGGAGAGACGCTCTCCAACAACGCACGCTGACTGAACCTCTCTTGTATGTTCATAGGATTTTCGATTGTTGGATAGAATGCCGGCGATCATCAGTAAAAACTCCGATTTGGAGTTTGATTCCTTACAACCATGTTTCTATCCGGACGAGGACGACTTCTACCTCTGTGGTCCCGACGCTGCGCCACCGGGGGAGGACATCTGGAAGAAATTCGAGCTGCTGCCCACTCCGCCCCTCTCTCCGAGCCGCGCAGCGCTACCAGGAGAGCCGGCGGCCGCAACTGCCTCTTCGGAGGCAGATCCCTTCGGCTTCAGCTTAGGGGACCCCCTGGACTGGGCTTCTGAGCTGCTGCTTCTGCCCGAGGACGATATATGGGGGGCATCCGACGACGGGGACCTTTTCGGCTCCTGTGTGGATACAAATCCCAACAACATCATTATCCAGGACTGTATGTGGAGCGGCTTCTCCGCCAGGGAAAAGCTGGAACGAGTGGTAACAGAGAAACTGGGTAAGGCGATTTCAACGGCATCGGCCGGAGGAAGGAACGCGTACGTCAGGGTGCCGGAGGTGGTGAGCCGCAGCTCGGTGTCGGAGTGCGTGGACCCCGCGATAGTGTTCCCCTTCCCGGTGAACAAGAAGAGCAGCAGCAAGGACGCATCTGGGACTGTTAACGCGTCCACAGCGAATGGAAGCGCAGCTAGTGACTCCGGTAAGAATCAGATGAACACCGTAATATAAATGTTGCACTTTTTTAAAAGAAATGTCTTAAAAATATGAACAGTGTCACACGTCTTCTCTGAATTCACACATTACTGCTATTATTTGAAGTCTGGTATATCTGTGAGACAGGATCTTGTTCATATGACTGGCCCAAAATCCGATTATCCCGTCACATTCGACACGCACACACACGCGCACGCACGCACACGAGTTCGCAATTACACACGCATGCAAGCACACAGACGCACACTGGAGTAGTGACACAGTGAACCGTGGTTTTATGTAATCAGCGGGCTCTTCATCCGGCAGATGGCAGTAAAATAGGGAATTGTGCGCTTTGCTGAACTCAGTTGGCACCGGATCCAAAAAAAAAAAAAAAAAACACACACACACAGCAGCAGGCTGCAGGAGGGGGAGATGAAAAGGTTTTCAATAATGTGATGATCTGATAAAAGTGTGCCGTAAATGCTTTCATTACGCATGGATGAAGGAGACAATGTGTGCGCAGTTGGTGATAAATTGGCATTTAAACAGCTTGGCCAAAATTTAGCTGATAACTGAATGAATATCATAGACTGTAAGAGTCTTTACAACAATACAACATGAGGCAGTTGTGTGTTAGATTGGAAAATCTAAACACACAAAAGTCCTTTTGGACTTTTGCGAGTCCAAAAGGGAGATGCTTTTGGACTCGCATCTCCCTTTCCCTGCCCTATGAGCTCCCTAAATAAACACTCACACAAGTCCTTATCTGTGTGTTTTTGCTTAGAAAACAATACTACAAAAGTCCCCGGACTTGGCACAGAGTCCAGACTCGGTCAGTTCTGCCTCACACCTTCTCTGCAGTAAAGGAAAGAAGTCACTGAGTCCTGCATGATTCTTCTTCTTTCTTCTCCTTCTTTTTCTTATTTTGGGGTGGGCGGGGTGGATGAGTGTTTTGAGCAAGCGCTCCATTCTCGACAGCTGTCTTCCTGGCGCCACTCCAGTTTTGGGCTTAAATTGTGGTGATTCGATGGCCTGCCGCCTCATCATCCCTGCGCACTCTGCCCCCAGACCTGTCCATCCTCTGTTTTGGAGTTTACATTTTTAATGAAAGGCATTCACAGTTTTAAAAGAAGAGTAGTATGAGATTTTCCATTCAGTTTGGCCCATTTCAAAATTTCAACCCTCTTTAAATATATTTAAAAAAAGTCAGTTTTACAGTCAAATTGCCAAGTGGAAAAAAATCCTCTGAACTGCATTCAATGAGCTGTTCCTTTCTGAGAGTGAAACACCAAAGAGGCTCACATGTGGCAGAGTCAGCCACACCCCCTTCCCTGCTCCCTTCATTCAGCCAGCTGTGCTCAGCTTTGTTTTGATGTCAGCAGCAGTCTGTATGAGCGATCAGTATGTGTGTCTGGTGTCTGAAGTGGTTTACCATAAGCTGTAAAATGCCACACTCCACAGATGCTCTTGGGCTGATAATGAAAGCCATTATCACAAAGGCATTTTAACTGCGACTCACACCCAGTGACTTCCACTTGTTCTTTTCCAGGCACTAAAAAACACAACGTAGGTTTGTTAAAATCTGGCTGATTGGCGCTGTTTTAGTTCAGCTGAGCCATGAACTTCTCCAGTGTAGATGTTGGATGGTATCGGATTTTCATGATTACCTGAAATATATGGTCTCTTGACCAAACAGCTTGAGTTGTAATTAAAGCAAGCCTGGGCCTTCATTAGACTTTTCAGTAGGACATCTGGACTGTCTGTGTTCCAAATTGGTCTTCATCATATGAATGAGAAAATATTACCTTTCCTTCAGCTAGCTAACTGGCAGTGCACATCAACAGGTGAGGGAGCGGGCAGTGAAGTGCTATTCTACCCTACAACCAAAGAAATCTAATCTTCCACTTTCTCTGGCATCTTGTTAAAATGACTTCTAACGACTTTTTGTGGCCTTGAGTGCATAACTTGTTAAAACTCTTGAGTACCTGGATGCTGGTAACTGGCATATGTTTACTCCGCCATATGCCTAGACTCTGTTAAAGCTCTTTCTACTATCTCAAACACTCAAAGTATTACCGAGGTTGGGGTAACAGACTGACGGCATTAGACTAATACTGTCTCATCTCTCCGAAGATTAGCAGAGGTTTTGAAGAAGAGAATTGGAATACAACTCAGAACTCTAGTCTGTCTGCTCAGTGCTGTGTATGAACATGCCAATGCATGCAGAGCAGATTAGCTGAGAAGTGACTGACATTAAGCATTAAGACATTTTTGCCGGAGTTAACGGCATTGAGCAACGTCCTCTCCCACACACATTCCTCACTTGATCTCACTAATTTATTAACTTATTTACATGTCACCTGCTGTCACACGTAGATTGGCTAGTGAGAATATTTTGCACGAGTGACAAAGTTTGTTTTGTTTTTTTGTTCTCCCAGAAGAGGAAGACGAAGATGAGGATGAAGACGATGAAGAAGAGGATGATGAAGAGGATGAGGAGGAAGAAGAGGAGGAAGAGATCGATGTAGTTACAGTAGAGAAGAGACGCTCCACAATCAGCAAGACGTCTCCCATGACCACAGGTATAGGAACCATCTGTGTTAATCCCAAGAACCAAGATGCAAGAGGGATTGTCTCAGGATCTGGGGTTGTGAGTCGGTTCATCAGCCGTGCCCCTCAGGAGCTCATCCTGAAGAGGAGCTCGGTCCATCAGCAGCAACACAATTACGCGGCGCCCTCGCCGTATGCCTCAGATGATGACCTGACCCCACCTCCAAAGAAACAGAAGACATCGGAGACATCCCGCCCTCCCGTCAGAATCGGTTCATCGTCCTCTACATCTTCAAACTCGTCCTGCACCTCTGCCCCCAGCATTGCAGGGGCCCGCAGCAAGCGCAGCACCAGCGGGGACAGCAGTCCGCGTGGAAGTTCTGATTCTGAGGACAGCGAGCGCCGGCGAAACCACAACATCCTTGAGCGCCAGCGACGCAATGACTTGCGATCCAGCTTCCTGACCCTGCGCGACCATGTCCCAGAGCTGGCTCACAACGAGAAGGCGGCAAAGGTGCTGATCCTGAAGAAGGCAACCGAGTATGTTTGTTCACTGGAGACGGAGGAGATGAGGCTCCAGCAGGAAAAGGACAGACTGCAGGCTCGCAGGCAACACCTCATGCGCAGGCTGGAGCAGGCTAGAACTCGCTGACGGACAACTGCTACAACATAAAACCCCTCACATAGACCCTGGAGGAACCCCTCTCACCATCCTGAACTCCAGACATAGGCCTATACACATAAGCACAGACACACAGGCCTTTATATCTGTTGGACTTTTGCACACAGAAACATTGAAATCTCAGAGGACATTTATCGTCAGATGCCGATACACAAACCTGGAAGAGAGAAGAGAAGAGGATGCACGGGGGGGTGGAGGGGGGGGCTGGAGGAACGCTCGGACTTTTACTGCCGCCACTTTTTTTGCACATTTGTTGACGTTAAGAATGTTTAGGGTTTACTTTTCAATCCAGTCACATTGAGGAAAGACAAAAAGATAAAGAATGAGGAGGGAGACAGACACTTGTTTTTAGTCTTCACTCCCTCTGGTTGTTGTTTTTTTTATTATTTGTATTTTTTTTAATATCATTTCTACATGTATGTATGTTTGATTTTTTGTACTCACTGTGACACCAGCCTGGAATTGCATGATTCCACATAGGGACGGGTGTTGGAGGGCACTTTGCTTGGAGAGTTCAGCGGTGCACGCTTACCTTCCTTCATCACTGCAAAACTGAAAAATGAGACGTAAGAAACTGATGACCAAGGCATCATAGCAGACACAAACAATGCCACTACAGGTTCTTTTCCCTTCACTCTTCTCACACTGGTGCTCAAACCAATTCAGTGGATGTATAACTGTGCACCTTGCTAGGCGACACTTTTGTATATAACAATAGTGTGCAGAAAAAATACACTCAGATCTGCCTTGTTTTTATATTTACACTTTGGTTCTTGTTTCTTTTTTTTTTTTTTTTTATATTCAAGTCAGGAAGCTGCCAATAACTGGACTGTAAGTTTATATACCTTTAAATGTACTGTAAGGTCTCAGTTTATGAGAGTCAGAAAAACTTTGTAATATAACTGCATATTGTTTTCCTTCTCTTTTCTTTTTTGTATATCACTACGTTTTACACATTTATTTGCTTTTAGTGTGATACATACTAAATTTGATACTTATTTTCGTAAGAGAATGCATTCTTGGTAGATATCACTTTATCTTGTCATTTTTCTCTCTTATCAGACAATTTTTTTGTACAGCAGGTGTGTTCTATCCACATGTACCTGGACTTTCCCCCCCTTTTTTTAAACTTTCCTCTTTTGTTGATATTTTTAACTATCGGGTGCATAGAACTGGGTAAACTGATATGTTTGTTTTTTCACTACATTAAATGTACCTATAGTGCTGCAACTCATGGCACTTTTGAAATACCTCATTTTGAAAAATAAATAGACAAAATTTCCTGACTTTTTACGTCTGTGTCTTGCCTCCAAATTTATGTATTTGTTGCGGCTCCTCTCAGAAGCCTCATCCTCACAAAGAAAGAGCGCGTCTTCTGAATCCTCTCTGTCTCGGCACCCTGCGGCTGCCACCCGGCCCTCCCTCTCAAGCCTCTCACACCCTTGCCTACGCACGCACGCGCGTGTACCGACACACACATTTCCACATCTCTCTGTTTCCCTCTCTTGCTATAGACAGCTCTTCCCGCTACATTGTTCAGGCTGCTGCCATGGAAACTGGAGCAGCTGCTAAGTAGCAGACACGAGAGTGAGTCTTTATTTGTGAGTAGTCTATGTATTCCTGCCCGCGTGTGCATGTGTTGTGTGATATGAATGCAAATGTTCTTATGTGTGTCTACCTTTTGTCGTGGTCTGTGTGTGGCCCCGGTGCCTGATATTGCCGTGTTGTGAACTGCCTGCAATGATGCCAGGACAAATCTCGACACTGTTTACCAACATCAGCCACATGGCTTTGCCCTCCTCCCCTCAAAGCCCCCTTCGATCCGCCGTCCCCCTGTGACTTCAGCGCTGGGCCTTGGCCCAAAAATGTGCCTTGGAAAAGGGAATTCTCTGGAGATGGCTGAAAGAGAAATTTATTGCTACGGCCAGTACAGTCTTTTAGTGAGCTCACAAAAAGAAATGAACACGGTAAGAGGGGAAATACACTGCATAAAAACATACAGTGTCAGTGATTTTGAAAAATTCATTTAATCGAGGAAGCTGTTTCATTTTGCCATAGATCATCTTTGGCAAAAGCACCTGGAACACTCCTGCTTCTGGAGTCATTTATAGTTTCACAGTGTCTGTGTTTTAGGATTACATAGATTTAATGACAAAACAAAACTGAAAGAGACATCATGGAGGTGCAAGCATCCAGTTTCTTAAAAGACGTGAAAACGGAACAAAGCTTTGTAAATGACTTATGTTTTGTCACTGCAACATGATAGTCTGATGTATAGTTTTGTCAAATAGTGCACTTTTAAAATTATTTGTATATGCTCTAATTTTGTGCTGAGATTTAAAACTGATGATATTTTAAACCTTTTCTGTTGAACCTCTTTGAATTTACCACTTTAGTTCAGTGATATGTTACAGTTTATTATGACAATGATTATCATCCTTTTCTTATAACGATATCCTTAGAAAAATTCAAAGTTTGCTGGGTGACACCACAATGACAGACATTTCAAAACCATCATTTAGAAGTTTGACTGCTTTGGGTATTTATGTTTTTTTCATAAAAAAAAGAAATCTTATCATTTTGATTATGAGAATGTTAACAATGTAACTATGTGATTGATTTTTATCAAGCAGTGCAAATTTTCAAGCTAGATTCAATCAGTTAGCAAGCCTGACTGACATTTAAACTTAGACCTGGAACACTGTTTAGTTGTGTAATTCCACCAATGCTCCTTGTTCACTTTCCTTTGCTCCAGTGCAGTGAAATATTTTATTTACACTAAGTAATTCTTGTAGCACTTTAGAACAATATTTATATCAAAAAAATTAATAATGAGAAAAGCCTACATAGAGTTTTTCACAGTGAAATTTTTTGCAGCCAGATTTTTGAGAACTGAGCAACTTTACTCTGAAAGTTTGGGTCGGAAATTTAGTGAATGAAAACATTGCATGAAACCTTCACATAATGACAACACCATAAAGATTGATGACTTTAGAGTTGAGGCGGCCCAACACTGAGCCTCTCACAGGGGGCGGAGGGGGCTGCTGTATTACATAACAGGGTCTGGCGTCTTTGTGTGCACTTACAGTGCATGTATGGAACAGGAGTCAGGCGTCTTTATCTGTGTACGAGTTCTTGTTGTGACCTCTCCTGGGACTTCCCCTCACCATCTGCCTGCTGAATTCATCCTACTTGGTTAAACCAGAAACAAGTTCACAGACAATAGCAGTGAGCATGCATGAGGGGAAAGCAAAACAGTATATCCTAACAGTCACACAATGGACTCGGCTGGTAATGTGAGCTAACAATACCCAAACAGCAGTGTCCAGTATCGCACTTCCTGTTTACACTATAAGTTCAAAACTGGTTCCCTCTTCAGAGACACGCTCACTGCTAACACATTTAACTGTAGTTAATCTCCCTGAAATGAGGCTAATTGGTTTAGATGGGAGCTGATGTCGTTGAGTAGTCATCTCCTGTGTTTTTAACAGACATATGGCCGAGGCTTTTCTTTCAGCTCTGTGACCGCCCTGGCTGACTGAAGCTCCTCAGACCCACACATGACACAGATCTAATGGGCTTATGCCCCACTGACGGGAGAACATTAAAGCTGCACAGAGATAATGGGGCATGTTTGTGTTGCTCAAGCGTTGGTGTCATCCTTCGGAAATCTTCATTAGATTAATCAACAAACACTTGTTCCAATGTTTCTATTGTCCTGCGGACACCTGGTCTGCATTGAGCATGTCAACCTTCCCCATATGGAGGGAAACAAAGCCTCCTGTGTGTGTTTGTGTGCAAGTGTGTCTGAGCCCAACCTCTGCACAAAGGCATTGCCCGTGCACCACACTGAGCTCTGTTTGCCAGGACCTCCGCTATCTGAGAGGGAGTGTGTGTGTGTGGGCGTGTGGGTGCGTGTGTGTGAGTGTCATAAGAGCGTGTTGCCATCTGTTGTGGGGTGCAGCACTGCTGCAGGTGTTTAGAAAGGGGGTGTGCGAAGGAGTCAAGGTAAATAGAGGAGAAGCCGAGGGTGTTAGAGGATACTTGGGAAGAAAACACAGGCGAGCATGAGTGCCTTCTCGGGGAAGGGAGCCCTGCTCCTTCTCGGGGAAGGGAGCCCTGCTCCTTCTCGGGGAAGGGAGCCCTGCTCCTTCTCGGGGAAGGGAGCCCTGCTCCTTCTCGGGGAAGGGAGCCCTGCTCCTTCTCGGGGAAGGGAGCCCTGCTCCTTCTCGGGGAAGGGAGCCCTGCTCCTTCTCGGGGAAGGGAGCCCTGCTCCTTCTCGGGGAAGGGAGCCCTGCTCCTTCTCGGGGAAGGGAGCCCTGCTCCTTCTCGGGGAAGGGAGCCCTGCTCCTTCTCGGGGAAGGGAGCCCTGCTCCTTCTCGGGGAAGGGAGCCCTGCTCCTTCTCGGGGAAGGGAGCCCTGCTCCTTCTCGGGGAAGGGAGCCCTGCTCCTTCTCGGGGAAGGGAGCCCTGCTCCTTCTCGGGGAAGGGAGCCCTGCTCCTTCTCGGCGAAGGGAGCCCTGCTCCTTCTCGGCGAAGGGAGCCTCCTGTCTGGACTGAGTAATATGCAGCACTGACAAAGAGCTACAGTAATTGCAGAACACACCACGGACAGTGAAGCAGAAAAGGGTGGGAGGGAGCACAAGGAGAGAAAAGAAGGCCTGAGTGTTTGATCAAAGTTTACCAAAGACTGAGAAGATTTGCATACAGATGGTACTGTAGCACAGCCCTCATAATACCTTTCCCTCTCTTTATTTTTCTTTCTGACTCATGCACGCTCACACACACTCATATACAAATGTAATAGGGTTTCATTGAAAAATCCATGAATGGCCTTTGAGAGCACGTTCAGGCGAGGAGACAGCCTCGGCTGTGCAACTGAGCACTGAATAAGAAAGCAAAGACCAAAGAGCAGGGAGGAAAACATGATAGAAATAAAGATAAGAACTGAGAGAGAAGATGAGAAGAGTGAGAGGAGTGGCTAAAAAGAAAAAGAAAAAAATCTCTTTGTCATAATCAATAAACACCTTTTATTATGAATGACTCACATTTATTATCTCAGATCTTCCTTTCATCCTTTACCTACATCCATCTTCACACTGTAATGACTCTGAATATCCCTATTGTGGATTTATTGATAATTTCTTTTAAGTTGAAGCCATTATTTCAAGCCAGATCCTTGACAATAAACCTGATGTTCCAAAACCTGGAGCTCTTTCTCTGACGCTGAGCTGTGAAAGCCACAGGTATGTCCAAAACCAGCCTGAACTTGCAATCAGCTGCTGCACTGCTGAGAGTACAAAGATATGTCAGCCTGTAGGTTTCTGGAAACATGTTTGAATATCAACAGAAGCTCAAATCACTCAACATTTGTTCAGAAGCATTTGTCTGTCACTGAGTAATTTGTAAAACACTATTATAACAGTGGTTATAAACAAATTTACAGTAAAAATGAAGCTGAAGAATCTGATGTACTGAAATTGTTACAGAAGCTACAAGTAGTTATGTCATACTTACCAAGTGTCCTTTCTGTAAAGTTTATCTAAAGTGACAAATGTAGGCATATTTCCCGTAAGAGCACTTCAGTAGTGCAGTAGGATAGTGTTCCAATTCACTTCAGCAAATTCACCTTTGGAATGCCAAAAAATGACATTTTGACTGGTCTAGTCAAATTCCAATTAAAAATCTGATTGAGATGCTGTTCATGCTCAAGCCCCAAAGTTACTGAATTTAAACAATTCTGTTGAATGTTTGATGGTAGATGTGGCACAAGCTCTCTGTGGATTCACGGGTCAATTATTCTTTACCGAGGTTGGTCATTTTAAAATAATAGGATATACAACTAAAACGAGAAATTTTTTTTTTTTTATTCTAATTTTTTTTTGTTAGTTTAATGATCTCAGATGTGCAAATTACAAAAAAAGCAAAAAACAAAAAAATCTTTCAGTCTTTGTTCTTCAAATATCGTTTCCCCACACTGTTAAGCTAAAAATACAATAAAGTTTTTATTTTTTATTTATTTTTTTCTCATTTGTAAGTACTTATCATTTTGTATAAAGCTGCATATTCTTATGCCCAGTCTAAGTATGCGCGGTTCTGATTTAAAGGATTCTTGTACTGTTCCATATGTGTTTATTTGGGGTAATCGCTGGGGCGCTTCTGTGTTTGTAAATTCGGAGTGAGACTGATTCATGAGTGTTTCTCCTGAGGAAACAGATAACAAATGGTTTTCTGGTCCAATGAACACATGAGGCGTGCAAACCAAATGAGATTTAACAAAACCAGTCTATATGTGGCACAGGGGCTAAATGGATGGCTGACTGCTAAGGCAGTGTGAGACATATTCAGACTGACCTCAGGCCTAAGCTGACTGTTCGGACAGCCCTGTGCTTCATAGTCCAATCAATCTATTTGTGTTTGATCAGGAACAACTCTGTTTTGAAAATCTTCACTTCAAGGGTTTCTTTTCTTTAGCAATCAATATTGTTTGTCTCAAATATTTGGACTTGTCATACTTTATTTATTGAGTTCCACAAGTTCATTAGGTTGTCTTAAGAACTGCAGTGCAAACCAAGAACAGTTCTCTGATTCTTTACTGCTTTTGTTACACTATAAAATACTTTTCTATAACATGGCTGGCAATGAAATGGTGGAAAAATGTTGAAGAAATTTTACTTAGATGAATAGGTTTGTCTCTGTCCATCCATCCATCTGTGGAGGGAGATTGGTGGATTCTCGTTAAATCACCACTGGAGAATTTAAATTAAAATGTAATGGACATTTCAGGAGGAAAGCCTGCTCTTTGACAGTTATCTGTCGGTTTGATGAGCCAGAGTGCGACAGAGCAGAGGACTGAGCCTGGGCAGGGAAGCAGGATCCTCAGCAGCTGCCTCCCTGACACATGCGCGACAGGGCTCAGTGGAAATCGGGTTAATGAATCGTGGAGAGAGTGAAACGGCAGGGTTACTTTTCTTTCAATACAAACCCCATCATTATCAGTTCAACCAGCGCTCATCTGCACAACACGGAGCGAAGGGACAGACAGTGAGGTCAGTAGGTGGCATTTCTTAACCCGCAGAAAAAAGGACCTCAGACAATAGATCATAGATGTGTGCAACACAATGCAACTGCTACTGATGTGTCACAGTCAATTCTTAAAGGAAAAATACTATTATTTCTCTACGTTTATGATTCATTACGATAATAACCGTTAAGATCCAGTTGAATATTGTATAACTCTTTCTATGCAACCTTTTGTGCTTCACTTGGTTCATCATAGGATGAGTCTTTGGTCCATGACCACTCTATTACAGGCCTGTCTGCATTGGTTGTCACCATTCACTGATGGAACAGTGAGCCTTAGACAGAAACACTAATCTCACTTTAAATTGCTTTATACTTTCTTAGCACCAATGCCATGTGAAGCACTGACTGAAGCTTCTATTTCAATTTTGACTGAAATTGAAACATATATTAACTTCTTCTTAATTATGCTTTAATCAATTCCATGCTGTTCAACTATATGATGTCAAGAAAAGTAAAATAATATTTAATACATGGTCAGATTTTGTTTTTAAAGATTTCATGGGTTTTTTGCCAAATTTTTAAATTTTCTGGAAACCATTTATGATCTTATCTTTATTTATATTCATACATATATCTTCGCCACTATTGCAAAAAATCGTCCTAATTGGTTTCTCATTTTTCTTTCATTTAAAAAAAAAACTGTCTCGGTACTGCCCC